>NW_027187419.1:36063083-36254731 GCF_028583685.1 Petaurus breviceps papuanus | reverse complement strand
GTAAGGTCCTCTAATTTAAGGTCAATTTTCCCACGTAGAATTATACTCGGTTTTGCTGGGTAAATTATTTTTGGATGTAAGCCTTTGTCCTTTGCCTTCTGGAATATTATATTATAAATTCTTTTCTCCTATAATGTTGTCACTGAAAAAGCTTGTGTGTTCCTGACAATGGCTTATTGGTACTTGAAATATTTCTGGCTAATTTCAGTATTTTTTCCTTTTCATTTGGATTCTATTCTGGATTCTGTTCCTGAGAGTTTTTATTTATGAGTTTCTTTCCAAAGGTAAACCATTGATTCTTTCTACTTGCCCTCTGCCTGTGCTTCTAAGAGATATGGGCAATTTTCTTTTTATGAATTATTGAAATAAGATGCCAAAGATTTTCAGAAGGTCCAATAATCCTTAAATTCTTTTTACTCAATATATTTCCAAAGTAAATTGCTTTGATATGGGGTACATTAATTTTTCTTCTATTTTTTCAGTCTTTTCATCTTGTTTTAGTATTTTTTAATTTCCTATGGAGTCACTATTTCTATTTGGAAAATTTTAATCTTCATGAAATCTTTTTTCTTGTTATTTGTATTTGAACCTCTTGTTCTAAATTATTAATTAATCCTATTTCCAAATCCTTCTACCAAATGTCACATTTCCTTCTTTATTTTTTGTATAGTGCTTTTATTTTGTTTTTTGAATAATTTTTAGCTCTTTTTTAATTTTTACTTTATCTTTTCCAGGAATTCTGGTTAGATTTTTTAACATACTATTTTTAGGAGATTTGCATGTAGATGTTTTGGAGTCATCCTCTTCTTAGAGATTTGCATCTTGAGTATCTTTCTCACTGAAATAACTTTATGGTGGAATTTGTTTTTGTTTGCTTGCTCTTCCAGCCTATTTCATGCCATTAGACTCTACATGAGGTCCAATAATACTGAATTTATTGCAGAGGAGAGAAAATAATCATAACTTAAAAATATTAAAAACTAATGGAGGAAAATATAAGCCTAACTCTTATAATTTTTAATGTGGATGAATAAAGCAATCCAATAACATAAAAAGAAGTTCCAATTGGATAATAAACAAAACCCTACAATCTGTTGCTTAGAAGTAACATTTTAAAAAAAAGATATATGCAAAACAAAGTTGGGGATGGGAAAATATTATGTCTCATGAATCCAAAAAATCCACAGTGGTAAACAAAGTATCTGACAAAGCAAAAGACATTCAAAAACAAAAGGGATAAATAAGGAAACTACATTATGCTAATGGAACCATAAACAACAAATGAATATTATTAACAAACTTATATGCTGCAAATGGCTTAGCTTCCAAATATATAAAGGGATTATTATCTGGACAAGAAAATGTAGATAGCAAGACACACACACACACACACACACACATATTTCAATAAGTCAAACAGAAAGATAAAGAGAAGGGAAAATAGGGAACTGAACAAATTAATTGTTGGAGAAATTAGAGTTAAGAGACTTATGGCATGTTGTAAAAGGAACAACAAAATAATATGAATATTCTCAGCATGATATGGAACTTTTATAAAAGTTGACCATGTTGAAATAAATAGGAATATTGCCAAAATATATAAGAAGGCAGAAAGCGTTAATGCATTTTTACATGTCACAATACAACCAATATAATTATTGGTTTTGTGACTACAAAAAAAAACTATAAATCCAAATGGAGACAACTATATAAAAGAAAATTACAATGATGAAACAAAATAAAATTTCTAAAGTGCATCTAAAACAATCCTCAAGGGGGAATCAGATTCTTATGAACATACATTGAAAAGACATCACTTATGAGCTAAATATACATTTTAAAGAATTAGAAAGTCAACCAAGACAACCCTAAAATAATAACAAAGAGTAGATATTAATAAGTAAAAGGTAAATAAATAAACTGGAACCAAAAGTATAGATATAATCAATAAAACTAAAAGTTGGTTCTTTGAGAAAAATAACAAAATTGATAAATCCTTAGGTAATATGATGAAAATGAAAAGAGTAGAAAATCAAATCAACAAAATATCAAGAGCCAAGTAAAATTACAGCAAAATCAGAAGAAATAAAAAGAAAATTCAGCTTAGTATATGTAGTTATATACTAACAAAACTGAAAACAAAAAAGAAATAAAGGAATATCTTCAAAAATAAAAAATACTTAAGCAATTATAGGAATAAATTGAGACCATAAACAATTCAGTCTCAGAAAAGGAAATAGATCTAGCTGTAAAGGAACTTCCAAAAAAAACACCATCCTTGTCCTGAAGGATTCAAAGGAAAATTCTATCAAACTTTTACAGTAGTACTCATGTTTTACAAAATATTCTTTAAAAATATGAATAAAAGAATGCTACCATAATTCTTTTCTGAGACAAATATAGATCCAGTAAAACAGAAAAACAAATGTAAGGCAATATCATTAATGAACATCACCTCAAAAATTTTAATCAAAATCTTATCAAACAGATTATTATGATCCCCCCCCCCAAAAGTCAGTTATTATGAGCAAGTGAAGTTTATACTAGGGAGGCAAGGGTGAACTAACATTTAGGAAACAATCCACATGCTTATATTAAATGTGAAGTTCAAAACCACATGATCTTTTGAACAGGTGTATGAAAAAAATCTTTGATAACACACAGCACTACTTTATGCTGACACAACTAAGTTATTCTAACTCCTAAAAAGCATAAGGATAGGATGAAGCTTAAAAATTTCATTAAAATCATCTATCTAAATCCAAAAGGACCATATGCAGTAGGAATACACTAGAACTTTTTCCTTTTTCAATGTATTTTTATTTCTGTGGATATTTTCTAATTACATTTAAAAAATTAACAGTTTTATAAAATTTGCTTCCCTTCCTATAGCTTTTGAGAAAGCAAACAATATGATATTGATTATACATGAGAAATCATGCAAAACATTTCCATATTAGCCATGTTGCAAATAAGTCTTTCCCAGTTGATCATTGTTATATTTTTGTTACTATACAATGTTTTCTTGCTTCTGTTCACTTCACTTTGCATCAGTTCATACAAGACTTCCCAGGTATTTCTGAAGCCACCCTGCTCATAATTTCTTATAGCAAAATAACATTCCATCACAATCATAAACCACACTTTTTTCAGCTAATCCTTAATTGATTGGAATCCTATCAATTTCAAATTCTTTGCCACTACAAAAAGAGATGCTATAAATATTTCTGTATAAAAAGGTCTTCTTCCCTTTCTTTGATACCTCTGTGAAATGGACCTAATAGTGTTATTGTTGGGTCAAAGTATATGCACAATTTTATAGCCCTTTGGTTATTGTTCTCCACAATGTTGAACTAGTTCACACATCACCAATAGTACATTCATGTCCTTATTTTTCCACATATCCTCCAATATTTGCTATTTTCCTAATCTGTCCAGTTAAGTCATTTTTTAATTAAAGCAAAGGTTTTGTTATGTTTTAAAGTTTTGTGTTTAGTTTCCAGTGAATATGTAGTGGGCAGCTAGATGGTGCAGTGAGAAGTGCTAGGTCTAGAGTTAGGAAGACTCGTCTTCCTGAGTTCAAATCTTGACTCAGACACTTACTAGCTGTGTGACCCTGGGTAAGCTACTTAATGCTGTTGGCCTCTGTTTTCTTATCTATAAAATGACCTGCAAAAGTAAAGAACAAATTACTCCTGTATCTTTGCCAAGAAAATCCCAATGGAGTCATGAAAAAAAAGACACAACTAAAGTGACTGAACAAAACAACAATTATTCCAGCTCCCCTAGTCCATCCAATGGAAAGAACATTGGATTCGAGGAAAAGGAAATGAATTTAAATTCTAGTTCTTTGTAATTTTTTAAATGCATAAAGTCTCATAGTCACTACTAATCTAATGGATATTAGATGTAACAGGGTAAATAACTGACTCTGGAGTCTTAGGACGTGAATTCATATCCTGCCTCTGACATTTATTATCTATGTGATTCTGAGCAAGTTGTTTAACCTTTCTGGGTCCCAGTTTCCTCATCTATAAAATGTGAAAGCTGAGCTATGTAAATGTTTACAATCTTTTCAAGCCTTTAATCTCTGATTGTATTGTTCTATTTTGCTTTGTGCATTTGAAAACATCATTTCTCTAACAGAGAAGTTCCTAGGCTTCGCCAGACTGCCAGAGGAGTCTATGATACAAACAAGCTAATAACTTCTGCTTTAAGGCATCATAAAACTTTGTGAGAAGTGATTTGTTACATATTACCTGTATCATATTGGGGAAATGTCTAAAACTCTCTTAGGTTATTAAGGAGTTGAAATTCAATTGTTCCTTTTAGCCCTAAATCTATGATTCTATAATCAATCTATTGATAGATCCCATTTCCTGGGAAAATGCCCTAGAAAATCTTCTGATACATTCCTTTAAACATGCAGTGGTGTTATCTTTGACAATGAATTCTAGGAGTAAACTAGTACATTCTGATGATGCTTTTGTAGGAGTACTTAGTCACAATAAGAGCATTAGAGAGCAAAAGCATGAAAAGTAGATTCCTATCTCCTTGAAGAAAAAAAAAAGGATTTTATAAACGTGAGCTTCTAAAAAAGTGAAGAGTAAAAGAATGAAAAACTTTGACTACATCAATCAATTTTATATCAATAAGAAAGAGAAAAAAATGAGAGAAGAAATTTTGAAAAATTTAGAAAATGAAAGTGAAGTATATTTGGCTCATTATGTCACACATGTTTGTATAAGTAAGCATACCTCAAAAAATAATTCAGGATCCTGAATGTAGCTCCCACATATAAGTCACAAGATGCTGATGGATGACAAAAGGTGAGCTGTCAGTCATCTCTGCCTTTACAAGGCCATGTATTTCTTTCAGTCTGCCTATAAGCATTTCTTAAGTATGTAATATGTACCAGGTATTGTGTTAAATACAAGATGTGAAGGAGGGCAAGAACAATCTTCATGTTAAAGTAATTCATATGATACTATGAGAAACACATGGAAATAATGACACAAGTGTAACATTAGCTTCTATAAATGGAACCTAATCTCAGAAGGGAAGGTACTAGCAGCTCTAGTACCTACTGACAAATGGCTCAACAAAAGGAATTTAAACTAAGTCTTGAAGGAATCCAAGGGAACAAAATGGAAGAACTCAAAAAGAAGAGAATTCGAAGAACTCCAGAAAAATGTCAGTTAGTGCACAGGCATGGATGTGGGAGATGAAGTATCCTGTGTTTGGAATAGCAACTAGGACAGTATATTTGGCTAATAGAATATGAGAAGAGGGTAAAGTATAAGGAGAATGGAAAGATGGAGGGACCCATGTTATAAAGAGTTTTAAATGTAAAATGAATGACTTTATATTTTATCCTAAAGATAATAGGAAGATGGTTGCTTTTATTCATTAAAGGAATGTAATCATTTTTAGAAAAATCACTTTGGAAGCTGAACAGATGATGGACTGAAGTATCCACCTTAGTGAGACTTGAGACTGAAAATCTAATTAAAAGGTTATTAAAATTGTCCAAATGAGAGATAATGAAAGTCTGAGTGGGAAGATGAGTACATAAAAGACTTCATGAAAGTAAAAACAATAAATTATACATTATTACTGAGAGAAGAGATGAGAATAACTTTTGAGCCTAGGTGACCTTAACTGGAAGAGGAAAAATGGTTGAATCAAGATGAGGGAGGGAAAGAAAGCAATACAGCCCAGACACCAAACAAACCTCCTCTGCAAGTATTTAGGAAATGATCCAGATGAAATTCTGATTGGCAAAGTAAAAAATAAATCACAGGTAGCATTTATTCCACCCAGGGTATCAGAGGAAGAAAGGCAAAGAAGACTTTAGACACTGTGGGCAGGGTCTTGCCAGGAGTGCAGTGCATACCAGAGCATTCCAGTCTCCCAAAAGTGAAAGAAGGGTGAAGCTGAACACCAAAGGAAAAATGATCAATCCCTCCAATCGAATAAACATTTATTAAGCACCTATTATGTGTCAGGCTTTGTACTAAGCACTGGAGATATAATTAATAAAAAAGTCTTTGCCCTCAAGGAGATAATAGTCTAAAGAGAGAGATAGCACATGAAAGGAGGCAAGAAATGGGTCAGAAAGAGATGCTAAGGGATTCTTAAAATAGCAAAAGAGTGAGAGTAACAGCTGCCATTTGGTGGCTCTGCTGCTCATTGCCCAATTCTTAGGCATGGATTGAGGGTAGAAAGGAGTGGTTGTGAGCATGTGCCCCAGTTATATACAGAAAAAAGAACAAGTTCCAGAAGTAAACCACAGCAATGGACCTCAGATCCCAGGAGCAGATTTGTGACTCAGTTCTAGACTCCAGACTAGGATAGAAGTCTGTCTGCAGTGGAATAACCAGGGCACAAGTCCCAGACAAAAAGTTAATCTACAATTCAGTTGTTCTGAACCTGTAGGGTGTCCCACAGAGCTAATGGCAGGTGAATTCAGCAGCAAATTCCTGAAACTCCCAAATAGGGGTAAGCTGACAGGCCCAAAGCTGGGTCAGGTTCTTGCAGAGCTCAGACAAGGAGGGCATGAGCTGACCACATCCTTGGTCACATTACTTTGCAAATACTTTAGAAGCTTGCAGGGTACAAGGATGAACCAAGCAAAGGGCAGAAGAATTTTCATAAAGGGACAGAAACTCAGTCCAGACACCACGCAGAAAGGCACAGAGCATAACTGTAATATAAAGTCCAAAATAAAGAAGTAGACTGGAAGAATGAGCAAACAAAGAAAAAAAAAGAATCCCACCATAAAGAGCTATTATGGTGACAGGGAATTTAAAGACATAGATCCAGAAGAAGAGAATTGCTTGAAATAATCTACAAGCAAAGCGTCAAAGAAAAATGCAGCTTGGATTGAAGTCTTACCAAAAAAAAAAAACACAGAATTGGGGGTGGAGTCAATATGGCAGAGTAGAAACAGGACTTCTGCAGGACTCTGGCTTCCACCCCCTCCAATTCATGTAAAAGGTGACTCTGATGAAACTTTGGAGCTACAGAACCCACAAAATGACACAGAGAAGATAACTTCCTGTTGAGGACAGCCCAGCAGGCTGGCAGGAAGCAGCCAGAGCAGCACTCTGGGAGCAGACCCCAGCCCTGCAGGGTGGGCCTGACCAGCCCTGGCTGGAGGGACTTCAGATCACCAGCAGCTGTGCTGGCTTCCAAAATTATCAACACAAAGATGCCAAAGACAAAGTGAGAAGTCAGTGCAGTATGGACTTTGGGATCCAGTAGTTTGGGAGTATTATTGGCCTTTCCCCCTGGTGCAATAAGTGGCTGAAGTGCTGCAGCCATGCAGTCACAGCCCTGTGGCAGCTTCAGCTCCTGGCCTGCAGATTGTAGGAGGATGAAGCTACCAGTCTAAGGGGTAATCCCTGTTGTTTAACCTGCTTGGATCTGGATTGCAGTCTAGGGTGGAGGTGCTGGGGTGGGAAACCAGCTTGCCAGAGCATGTGGAGGCTCATAAAGGGCACCCAATGAATACCTTTGGCAGCTGAGAAAACCCAAGAGATTGGGCTGAAACTCCCCTATCTGGTAGCAGAGTTCTACTGTGGCAAAAAGCCCCAAAGTCAAGTAATTGAGTGGCGACATGAACAAACGAGGGAAGCAAAGCAAGCAGAGAAACTCAACTTTACACTCCTAAGTTGGAGACAAAAAGGATCAAAGCATGGAACAGGAGGAAGACAGTGAAGTCACCAAAAGTTTCCAAGAAAAATACAACCTGGTTACAGGCCATAGAGGACCTTAAGCAGGATTTTGAAAACCAAATAAGAGAAGTAGAGGAAAAATTAGAAAGAGAAATGAGAATGATGCAAGAAAATTATGAAATGAGAGTCAGCAACCTGGCTGAAGAAAATGACACCTTAAAGAGGCTCAAAAAGGCAATGAGAAGAAGAATGCCTTAAAAAGCCAAATTTGCCAGATAGAAAAAAGAATCTCAAAAGCTTACTGAAGAGAATCATTCCTTCAGAATTGGATTGGAGCAAATGGAAGCTAGTGACTTTATGGGAAATCAAGATACTATTAAACAGACCCAAACAAATGAAAAAATAGAAGGCAATGAAATGTATCATTGGGAAAATGACTGACCTGGAAAATAGATCCAGGAGAGATAATTTTAAAATTATTGGACTACCTGAAAGCCATGATCAAAAAAAGAACCTAGAAATCATTCTTCAAGAAATTCTCAAGGAAAATGGCCCTGATGTTTTAGAACCAGAGGGCAAAATAGAGGTTGAAAGAATCTACCAATCACCTCCTGAAAAAGAACCCAAAAAGAAAACTCCTAGGAATATTATAGTCAGGTTCCAGAATTCCCAGATCAAGGAAAAAATATTACAAGCAGCCAGGAAGAAACAATTTGAATATTGTGGAAACATAATCAGGATAACACAGGATCTGGCAGCTTCTACTCTGAAGGATCAAAGTGCTTGGAATATGATATTCCATAGGTCAAAGGAGCTGGGATTAAAACCAAGAGAAACCTACCCAGCAAAACTGAGTATCATATTTCAGGGGAAAATATGGTCATTCAGTGGAATAGAGGACTTTCAAGCATTCTTGATGAAAAAAACAGAATTGAATAGAAAATTTGACATTCAAATACAAGAAGCAAGAGAAGCATGAAAAGTTATGGATGTTGTGTGAAAGTGAAAGAGATGGGGCAGAGCTAAGATCATGGTGTAGAAACAGGACTTTTGTGGGGCTCTGGCTTCCACCTCCTCCAACATATGTGAAAAATGACTCTAACCAAACTTCAGAGCTGCAGAACCCACAAAATAACAGAGAGAAACAAAGCTCCTGCTGAAGGAAGCCTGGCAAGCCAACAGAAAGGATACATCACAGCATGCTGGGAGCTGAGCGCAAACTTGACTGAGCCACAGTTTTAGCCCCAGGGTGGCCCCAACTGGTGCAGACTTGGGAGAGTGGATCACCAGCACCTGTAGTGTTTCCCAGATTTCTCAATCCACAAATTCCAAAGACAAAGTAAAAGTCAGTGTGGGACTTTGTTCACACAGGGGAATCATGGTCTGGCTGCTACGCCCAGAGTGAGAAGTAGAGGAGGCATGGTGGCTTCAGCCGCTCCTGAGTGGCTGCTTCCAGAGCTCCTGGCCTGCAGATTGTAGGGGGACCAAGTGACCATTCAGAGGGTCACATCTCTTGCTTTGACTTGTTTGGATCCAAATTGCAGGCTTAGGTGGTGGTCCTGGGGTGTATGACCAGGGAGCAAGAGTTTGTGGGGGTTGTAGAGAAGGTGACCATTTAATAGCTCCAACAGTTGCAAAACCCCCAGCAATTTGGTACATAGCTCTCTCCATTTTGGAAGCAGGGTTCTAATGTGGCAAAGAGTTCAAAAGTCAAGTAATTGGCTGCCAATATGAGCAAGCAATGGAAGCACAAACAGATGATAGAATCCTTTTTTGGGGATAAAAAAGATCAAGGCATGGAGCAGGAGGAAGACAGTGAAGTCAGAACTCCTGCATCAAAAGCCTCCAAGAAAATTATGAATTGGTTACAGGCCATGGAAGAGCTCAAGAAGGATTTTGAAAATCAAGTAAGAGAAGGGGAGGAAAAATTGGGAAGAGAAATGAGAATGATGTAAGAAAATAATGAAAAGCGAGTCAAAAGCCTGCTAAAGGAGACACAAAAAAAATACTGAAGAAAATAACACCTTAAAAAATAGACTAACTCAAGGGGTGGCCAGGTGGCTCAGTGAGTAAGAGCACTGGCTCCAGTGTTGGGATGACCTGGAGATCAAATCTGGGCTAAGATATTTAGCACCACATCCAGAAATAACTGGCCATGTAACCTTGAGCAAGTTACTTAACCCCAATTGCTTAAAAAAAAAATAGACTAACTCAAATGGAAAAAAGGCCCAAAATGCCAAGGAGAAGAATGTTTTAAAAAGTCAAATTAGCCAGATGGATAAGGAATTTTAAAAACTCACTGAAGATAATAACTACTTCAAAATTATATTGGAGCAATTGGAAGCTAATGACTTTATGAGAAATCAAGATACTAATAAACAAATCCAAACAAATGAAAAAATAGAAATCAATGAGAAATATCTCATTGGAAAAACCACTGACCTGGAAAATAGATCCAAAAGAGGTAATTTAAAAATTATTGGTCTACCTGAAAGCCGTGATCAAAAAGTTATCCTAGAAAACAACTTTCAATAAATTATGAAGCAAAATTGCCCTGATATTCTAGAACCAGAGGGAAAAATGGAAATTGAAAGAATTCACCAATCGCCTCTTGAAAAAAGATTCCCCAAAGAAAACTCCTAGGAATATTATAGCCAAATTCCCGAGTTCCCAGGTTCAGGAGAAAATACTGCAAGCAGTCAGGAAGAAATAATTTGAGTATTGTGGAAACAATCAGGATAACACAAGACCTAGCAGCTGTATGAGGATATCTGAAGTGAATATGTGTGTGTGTATAGGAGGATGTATGTGTATATAAATATATATGTGAGTGTGGGCCTTTGTATGTTCATGTATATATAGACAGGAGACTCAGGATGAGTTGAATATGAAGGGATGATATCTAAAAAATAAAATTCAGAGGTGAGAGGAATTTATTGGGAGAAGAAGAAAGGAAGCAATAGATTAAGGTAAATTATCTCATATAAAAAAGGCAAGAGAAAATTGTTACAATGGTGGGAACGAGCAGGAAGGTGAAAGGGAATGGGATAACCTGATTCTTATTGAATTTGGCCTAAGGAGGGAATAACATACACACTCAATTGGGTATCTTATTCTATAGGAAAATAGGGGGCAGGGAATAAGAGGAGGGAGGATAGAAGGGAGGGAAGATTGGGGGAGAGGGTAGTTAGAAGCAAACATTTTTGAAAAGGGATAGGGTCAAAGGAGAAAATAGAATAAGTGGGAAGGGGGGTGGGATAGGATGGAGGGAAATATAGTTAGTCTTCCACAATATAACTATTGTAGAAATCATTTGGGTAACTACACATGTACAATCTATATTGAATTGCTTATCTTCCCAGTGGGGGTGGGTGAGGAGGGAAGAAGGGACAAAAATCTGGAACTAAAAATTTTAAAAACAAATGTTTAAAAATTGTTTTTTTACATCCAACTGGGAAATAAGACATACAGGTACTGGGGTATAGAAATCCATTTTGCCCTACTAGAAAGTTAGGGGGGCCAAGAGGGAGGATATAAGAGAGAACAGATTGGGGTAAGTGGTATTCAGTAGGCTTGCTATTTTGAGGTGGGGGTTAGGGGAAAGACTGGGAGAGAAAAAATTGTAACTCAAAATCTTCTGGAAATGAATATTGAAAACTAAAAATAAATAATTTAAAAAAAATAATAAAAGAAACCATAGAATTAAAGCAAGAGAAATATGGGAAGTGTTCTCCAGACCAGAAAGAATTCATAGAAGAACTAAAAAAGGAACTTAAAATCATATAATAGAGGTAGAAGAAAAATCAGGGAAAGAAATGAGAGTTCAAGAGAATTATGAAAAAAGAGTCAACAGCTTAGGAAAAGAAAACAACTGCTTAAACAATAGAATTGTCAGGGGCAGCCACATGACATAGTGAGTAAGAGCGCCGGCCCCAGTGTCGGGAGGCCTGGGATCGGTTCCAGCCTCCAATACTCGGCACCCACACAAAAATAATAATAACTGGCTGTGTAACCTTGAGCAAGTTACTTAACCCTGATTGCTTTAAAAAAATGGAATTGGTCAAATGGAACAGAAAGTACAAAAGCTAATTGAATAATATAATTCCTTAAAAGTTAGAATTGGGCAAATAGAATGTGTAGATAACCCAATGTTAGAAAACAAAATTGACTAAGTCATTAATGACCTCCCTAAGAAAAAATACCGAGAGCCATATGGGTTCATAAGTGAACTCTACTAAACTTTTAAAGAACAATTAATTCTAATACTATATAATTTTGGGAAAATAGGAATCCTGCCAAACTCCTTTTATGACACAAATATGGCACTGATACCCAAACCTGGAAGAGTAAAAACAAATAAAGAGAATTATAGACCAAATTTCCCTAATGAATATCAATGCAAATTTTTTGAATAAAGTACTAGCAAGGCAATTACAGTAATATATCACAAGGTTAAATACTATGACCAGGTGGGACTTATGCTGGGAATGCTGAGCTGGTTCAATATTAGCAAAACTATGAACATAAATAACCATATTAATAACAAAACCAACAGATATAATATGATAATCTCAATAGATGCTGAAATTTTTTTTTGACAAAATACAGCACCCATTCTTATAAAAACAATAGAAAGGACAGGAATAAAGGGAGCATTCCTTAAAATGATAAAGACTGTCTGACCAGCAAGCATTATCTGTAATGGAGATAAGCTAGAAACCTTCCCAATAAGATCAGAACTGAAACCAGGAAACCATTAACACCACTATTATTGAATATAGTCCTAGAAATTTTAGCTATAGAAATGAGAAGAAAAAGAAATGGAAGAAATCAGAATAAGCAATAAGAAAACAAAACTATCACTCTTTGAAGATGTTACATTGATATACTTAGAGAACCCTAAAGAATCAACTAAAAAACTACTTGAAATAATTAACAACTTTAGTGCAGTTATAGGATATAAGCTAAACCCACATAAAGCATCAGCATTTCTTAACATAACCAACAAGACCCAGTAGCAAGATATAGGAAAATTCCATTCAAAATACTGTGAACAACATGAAACACTTGGGAGCCTACCTACCAAGACAAACCCAGGAACTATATGAACACAATTACAAAACACTTTTCACACAAATAACATCAGATCTAAATAATTGGGAAAAAATCAACTGCTCATGGTTAGGCCACACCAATAAAATAAAAATTACAATACTGCTTAAACTAATTTACTTATTCAGTGTCACACCAATCAAACTACCAAAAATTGTTTTATAGAGCTAGAAAAAATAATAAAATTTATTTGGAAGAGCAGAAGGTCAAGAATATCAAGGGAATTAATGAAAAAAAATACAAAGGAAGGTAGCCTAACCATATCAGATGTTAAACTATATTATAAAGCAGAAATCATCAAAACTATCTGGCGCTGGTTAAAAAATAGAGTAGTGGATCACTGGAATAGATTAGGTATATAAGACACAGTAGTCAATGACCATAATAATCTGCTGTTTGATAAACCCAAAGACCCCAACCTTTGGGAAAAGAACTCATTATTTGACAAAAACTGCTGGGAAAACTGGAAAACAATAGGACATAAACTAGGTATAGAGCAATATCTCACATAGTATAGCAAAATAAGGTCAAAATGGTATATCAACAATGGTATATATCAAAAATGGTATATTCACAATGCCTACAGTAACTATAAATATGCTGATATGGTTATTAATCACAAAATATAACAGGCTTTCTACATGGGGGACAAAACTAGGACATTTATTCAAATACCAGAAAACTGAGTACCAAAACCAGAAAGTCAAAGCCATCACAGTAGCTATGTAGTTGGCACACACATAGTTAATGCAGTAAACACCCACATTCTCAAGCCCTCAAAACAGATCAGGCTACCTCAGGCCCTATAATCTCCTCTCCTCATTCATGGCAACTGCTCACCATCCAAGCAGCTTGCTTCCAGAAGCTCCAGCCCCCCTCACAGTTCTTATCCCCATCAGTCCTCAGCAGGAATCCTTAGCAGAAATTCTGTCTGGCTCAAAATAAAAAGAGTTTGAACTGCTCTTGCCACAACCTCCACTGCTTCCAGTCACCACGCTGGCTGTAATTTGGCTCCAGCTTCCTCCTTCCCCACCCCTTCCTGCTAAGTCAGCAAGTTCAAGGGGCATGGAAGATCTTCAAATCCCATAATCATTACATTTAGCCCCAAGATCTTTCATGTCCTTTACTTGGCATCAACAATACAGTTCATTACATAGGTTAATAGGAGTTTTAGGAATAACTGGTGTCAACAGAAATTTCCAACAATATAACAAGGATAGCACACGATAAACCCAGAAAACAATATTTTAGGGTGGGGCTTAAGCACAAGCTCCCCATTATTCCCCCTCAAAACAAATGGGCCCCAAAATCTTGGGGTAAGGGGTGGAGATTTTTGTTTCATGGCTACTTGCTGCTGAAATTAGATATAGAGCTGTTCCTGTCCCAAGGGGTCCCATTTGAGAGGTCAGTTCTTTAGCTGGCATTTGGAAAGTGCTTGATGCCAGGTCCAGGTGTGACATGTCACAGTAGTGGATGGGGGGTGACATCCAGCTTAAGCTATCTGGCATGTACAAGCCTGCAGAAACAAATCTAGCAAACAAGGTAAACAGACAAAAAGCCCAGAAGAAGCAAAGAGACAATAATCAGAAACAAGGTAGATATAGGATCAGCCATGCTACTGGAGTCCTTGAGCCCCCTATTGTAGCCTCACTCATGGTAGAATATGTGAGTTAAGGGTGCAATTTTGTAATCATCTTCTCCTGAATAAACAATAGTTACAGTGTTATCCTTCCCATGTGCTATAATCTCCACAGCCTTTGGAAAATCATCTGGCTTCTGTTTTACCCATATTTTATTCTATCAGTATTTTTTATTCTATCAGTAGAACCAAATCCTTCAGTTCCTCTGATAGTTATTTTAGAAGAAAGGTCAGTTTTTAAAAGTGGTATTGTTTTACCTTGAACTATCCTATCATTTTTTACCAATATGTGTGGGCCCTTCACCTAAATTATGTAATGTCACAACAATTTCTCCTTGATAATTAAAATCTATTACTCCAATACATGTATTCCTTGAGCCACTAATCCTGATTTGGGTAAAATCTGTCCAAAATGATTTTGAGGGATTTTTATTCATATTCAAATGGAGAGTTTACTTATTTCTTTTCTGTCCAACCAAAAGTCCTCTAAACAATGTAAATCATACTCCACTAAACCAGGTGTTCCTAGGTAGGGTGCTGGGACATCTGTCCTTTAAGTCCAATACTCAATATTTGGGATCTTATGTGTTTGTTGTTTTCTTATTTACAGATTTCGGGTCATCATTCTGGCTAGAGGTGTACTTCCTCCCAATGGTCTATTATTCAAATTATGTAAAGCAATGAACAAATTATCCTTACAATGTTGATATGAATTATTAGAACTTAACTTCCTTACTTGTTCTTTCAATAATCTATTTGTTCTTTCAATTAACACAGATTCTCGTGGATAATATGGAATAGGATGTATCAATTCTATATTGTTTAGTATACAATACTTCTTTATTTCATTACTTTTGAAATGTGACCCATTGTCACTTTGAATC
The DNA here is from genome assembly GCF_028583685.1 of Petaurus breviceps papuanus. NCBI lineage: Eukaryota > Metazoa > Chordata > Mammalia > Diprotodontia > Petauridae > Petaurus > Petaurus breviceps. Next base: position 36,239,417 of record NW_027187419.1, on the reverse strand, counting down.
TGCATTGGGGTTCCATAATATAGACTTACGAGATCTAGAGTTTTACAAGTATTTTTCTGGGTTGCATTCTTATAAGGACAAGTCACTAGTACACCTTAATAGGTGTCAACACAAGTACATATAAATCTGTATCCTATATATATTGTGGTAGTGGATTAATGTAATCTATTTGCCAAATTTGGGCTGGGACCTTTCCTCTTGCTTTTTTCTCCAGTTACAACCCAAGGAACAGTTCACTCCTTTTCCAATTGACATATACGACATTCAGATACTAATATCTTGATCTCGTGCCCATTGGTGTGTGGCATGGACCTCTTAATGGCCGGCCATTTGGTGGAGCCATTTTGCTAATCCCAGATCATCAGTTGTTGTCAAAGTAGGGACAATATATTCAGTAGCAATCTTCACTAGTCAATCAGCATGAGCATTGTACTCACGTTCTGGTGTGGTGAGGGCCACATGAACATCTACATGAAAAACTGACAAGCCAGTAACCAAAAACATGTTACAGATATCTTCCTATAATTCTTTGCCCCAGACTTGTCTGCCATGAATTTCCCAATTTTGGTGTTCAGTCTCCACCAAAGTCCAATATGCTGCAAACAACTGCTTTTCAAAAGTTGTATACTGAACTCCAGATGAAGGGAGTCTCCTACATCAAAATCCCAAGGGTACATTTCAGCTTTGTTGTTTTTGCCCTAAACTCCAGTTTGCATAATCATCCTGTACAGTCACTTGTAATTCCACTGGACCATTTTGCATGGGGCGCAAATATAGGGCCAATTGTATGACAGACTTGGCTTCTTCAAAAGCTTTACTCTGCTCAAGTCCCCAATCTAATTCATATTTCTTCCTAATGACTTTACATAAAGGATTCAAAATCTGTCCCAAATGTAGAATGTGGTGCCTACAGTATCCAAACAATCCTATGAACTTTTGGGCCTCCTTCTTATTGGTAGGGATAGGAACATCCTGAATCTTTTGTCAGGCTTGTGGAAGAATTTCTCATAGTACCTTGTTCCATTGCATACCCCAAAATTTCACATTTTGAGCTGGTCCTTGAACCTTTGCAGGGTTAATTTCCCACCCTTTATTTTTCATATGTTCAATTAGAAGGGTCAAACCCCTCTCCACTTCTTTTGCATCTTTTTCCTCTATCATGATATCATCAATGTAGTGGGTAAGCTGTACACCAGGTAGCTTTAATTCATCCAACTGTTCAGCCACAATCCTGTGACAAATAGTGGGGCTGTGTAGGTATCCTTGTGGCAAGTGGGTAAAAGTATTTACCCGACCAAGTGAAAGCGAACTGGTCCCATTGTTCAGCATCTATCAGGATAGTGAAGAAGGCATTTGCCAAGTCAATAACTGCATACCAAGTCCCCTCATTTTCTGTATCCTTTCTATTAAGGTGATGGTATCTGGAACAGCAGCATACAAAGGAGGAGTCACCTTATTCAATTGTCTATACTCCATGGTCATTCTCCACATCCCATCTGATTTTCTTACTGGCCACACAGGATTATTCCATTGTGTGGTTATAGGGACTGACACTCTTGCTTCAACATATTCCTTTATAGTAGTGGTAATTTCATCTTGCCAATATCTGCTTTAAAGTAATTACTTCAGAAGGCTCAGGTAAAGTGATTGAGTCCATTTTTATTTTTCCCACTAAAATTGTGTTAATTCCTATCTTCCTTACAGTGATTTGGTATCTTCCTTCAAATAAATTCAGAGTCATGCCTCTCAATATATCTATTCCAATGATGAATTCAAGAATGGGTAAACAAAACCACAGTATATTCTTTCTTAGGTAATTGCCCAATTTTCATTGTTATTTTAACTTGTCTGGCTGATATTTCAGCCCCTCTGGGCCCTGTGATGGTAATAGGAGTTCTGTGTTTAAACTTATCAGGGTTTCCATGGATAAGTGTGGCCTCATTGTTACAGTAGTTGATCTATTCTTCTAATATATTGTTAAACCAATATGGGATCTGTAATCTCCTCATATATTTCTTTAATCTGGGCTGGGGCTTGGCCTATTTCCTATTCTCCCAGAAGGTGGGACAAACTTGGATACAATGATTCAGATTCTCCCTGAAGGTGTGGCAAACTTGGAAATAATGATTCAGAAGTACCTGTAGGGGTGGTTCATGCTTCCCTATTTATTCTAATGTTAAGTACCTTTTCTTGGTATGTTTTATGCAGCTCTTCAGTTGGAATACCATCTATTCTTTTAAAATCCACCCCTGTTCTCAATAGAGCAGTAAACAGTTCCCTTCTTGTCAATCTATTTTGTCTTTGAATCCTCTGGCTATTTACTCTTCTATCTCAAGGAAACTTATCTTTTCCCCATTCCCCTAAGTCACTTAATTGTGAAATCTTATCTAGCACCTCCGAAAGAGGGTGCCCTATTTCCCCAATTAGTAGGGTCAGAATTAGATCCTTATAAGCAGGAGGAGCCATCTTCACTATAATATTTCTATGAGGAACTCCTGGGGAGTATCATGATATGCATTTGCATCTCCAACCATGATAACAGTTTTCATTACTTCCTCCTTTAGCTTTCTCATATAGTCTCAAATTGAGTATCAGGGTCTGTCTCCACCAGGCCACATAGAGTCAGTAGGATATTGCTTTCTGTATCCCTCTGCAGCTAAAGCTAACATATTAGTTCTGTTGCGGCCTTCTCACATTTGGTAATCCCTAAGAGCTTGATGTACAAAAGGATTCTGAATGATGCTAATGAATTTTAAGAAATCCACACTATCCAGTGCTATTCTTCTGGTGTCTTCATCAGTGTTTCTTACTATCCAAAACATTAAAGACTCTCCCATTCTTTTGGTGAATCTACTCAATATATCAGTAACCTCCTGTTGAGTGAAATCCTCAATTATCTCCCTGGACTCTGTTGGGCCCTGGCGGTTCTCCTGTCTTCTTCTTTGTATGGGGAGAACTTCTATATTAGAAGACTCCTAATCTAACCTTGTTCCATTCTCCTCACACACATTCTTCTGGCAGCTGTCAGGGCAACTTTGCCCTGAAAAAATATAAAAGCTGCATGCACATTCCTTCCTTCTTCTAGTTTTTTGCTACCCTTTAGCTACACTAACAGCAGCTTGTTCTTCAACCACCTGAGACCCTCCAGCTTGATCTTCTCAATGCTGTGGCACAATAGAATCCTCAGGCAACACAGCCAACTCCCTAGCCATCTGAACATTTTCCTCCAGCAGCTTATCTCTACTTTTACACATAGGACAATAACTTGTTAGCAGGACCCAGCTTCTCCTGCACACTCCTGTCAGCTCTTTGCCTGGTTCTATGGATATTCCTTGCAAACATCTTTCCAAATCTCCACGTTCTCCCTCTTGTAGACTTGGTTCCCAGTTTTCATGGGGTCCTGTGCTTTTAGCCTGTTCTCTGGCTAGAGAGGAATAAGGTAAATCCTCCCATCCTGGGATAGCCATTTCTCCCTCTAAAGCCACCCTGCTTCCAAATAGAGGCCTGACATTTTGTGATCCCACCCTTGTCACCAAATGTATCAACAATGCAGTATTCACAATGCCTATGGTAACTATAAATATGATTATATGGTTATTAATCACAAAATATAACAGGTTCTCTACATGGGGGTCAAAGCTAGAACATTTATTCAAATACCAGAAAACAGAGTCCCAAAACCAGAAAGTCAAAGCCATCACAGTACTATGAAGTTGGCACAAGTAGTTAATGCAGTAAACACCCACATTCTCAAGCTTTCAAAGCAGAACAGGCTACCTCTGGCCAAGATCCTCTTCTCCTCACTCATGGCAACTGCTCAGTGTCCACACAGTTTGCTCCCAGCAACTCCAGTTCCCCACAGTTTCTGTCCCTAGCAGTCCTCAGCAGGAGTCCTTAGCAGAAATTCTGTCTGGCACCAAAACAAAGGAGTTTGAACCACTGCTGTCATTGCTTCTAGTCACCACACTGGCTCCAGCTTCCTCCTCTCCCCTCCCCCCCCTTCCTGCTAAGGTAGCTAGTTCAAGGGGCATAGAAGATCTTCAAATCCCATAACCATTACAAATGGGTGCAAGATTTAGACATAAAGAGTAATAGCATAAGCAAATTAGAAGAGTAATGAATAGTCTACCTGATAGATCTATGATGAAGGGAAGAAATCATGAAAACAAGAGATAACACTATAAAATATAAAGCAGACCATTCTATTAAAATAAAAATCTCTTGCACAAACAAAACCAATGCAGTCAAGATTAGAAGGAAAGGAAAAGTCTGGGAAACAATTTTTTATAGCAAATATCACTAAGGGCCTTATTTCTCAAATATATAGAGGTCTAATTCAAATTTAAAAGAATACAAGCTGTTTCCCAAAGATATAATTTCAAGGGATATTAACAAGCAGTTTTCAGATGAAGAAATCAAAACTTTCTATATGCATATGAAGAAGTGCTCTAAATCACTATTGATTAGAGAAATGTAAATTAAAACAATTCTAAAGGATCACATTACATCGATCAAATTGGCTAATATGATCAAAAAGTAAAATGATCAGTGTTGGAGAGGATGTGGGAAAATTGGGACACTAATGCATTTTTGGTGGATTTGTGAACTGATTCAACCATTCTTAAGAGCAATTTGAAATTTTGCCCAAAGGGTTCTAAAACTGCATACCCTTTGACCCAGCAATACTACTTCTAGGTCTGTATCCCAAAGTCATCATAAAAAAAGGAAAGGACTCACATGTACAGCATTATTTATAGCAGTCCTTTTGGGGTGGCAAAATATTGGAAACTGAGGCGATGCCCATCACTTGTAGAATGGCTGAAGGGAAGTAGTCATACAGAATTTTTTTTTAATCAAATTTCTAACACATGTAAGGATATAGATATGAATAAAGTTCTTGTTAAAAATTTATTTATTTATTGTTACAATTTAAGTTTCAACTATCTTCCCCCCCTCCGCAACCCTGCACTAAAGGAGGCATTTTACACATATACACATACACACACACACACACACACACACACACACACAAAACCACATTATACATAAATCTCTTTTTCAGTTCTTTCTCTGGAAGTGGATAGCATCTTTCTTCATAGGTTTTTGTAATTAATTTTAACATTTATAATACTTAGGATTGCTTAGTTGTTCATAGTTATTCTTCAAATAATATTGTTGTTACTGTATCCAATGTTCTCTTGGTTATTGTTTCACTCTATTCATGCGAGTCTCTACATGTTTTTCTAGAATCACACTATTCATCATTTCTTATAGCACAGTACTATTCCATCACAATCGTATACCATAAATTGTTTAGCCATTCCACAGTTGATGGACATCCCCTAAATTTCCAGCTCTTTGCTACCACAAAGAGCTGTTATAAATATTTTAGAATATAGAGGTTCCTTTCCTTTTCCCTTGATTGCCTAGAGAAACTGATCTAATGTTGGTATTGCTAGGTCAAAGGGTATGCACAATTTTATAGCTCATGGGGAATAATTCCAGATTGCTCTCCAAAATGATTGGATCATTTCACAGTTCCAGAAACAGTGTAATTACATCCCAATTTTTCCACATTCCCTTCAACATTTGCTTTTTAGTCCTATCATCTTAGTTAATTTGATAGGTATGAGGTGATATGTCCAAGTTGTTTTAATATTCATTTCTCTAACCAATAATGATTTATAGTACTTATTCATATGGCTGTATAGATAGATAGATAGATAGATAGATAGATAGATAGATAGATAGATAGATAGATAGATAGATAGATGATAGATAGATAGATAGATAGATAGCTTTGATTTCATTTTTTAAAAGTGCCTGTTCATGGGGGTGACTAGGTGGTGCAATGAAGAGAGAACTGGCCCTGGAGTAAGTAGGACCTGAGTCCAAATCCAGCCTCAGACACTTAATGCTTACTAGCCATGTGACCTTGGGCAAGTCACTTAACCCCAATTGCCCTGCCCTCCCTCCTCCAAAAAGCAAAAAAAAAAGTGCCTGTTCATATTCTTTGACCATTGATTACTTGAGGAATGACTAATGTTATTATAAACTTGACACAATTCTCTATATATTTGATATGAGACTTTTATCTGAGAAACTGTTTATAAAAATGTTTTCCCCAATTTTCTACTGCCCTTCTAATCTTGGCTACATTGGTTTTATTTGTATAAAATCTTCTTAATTCAATGCAATTAAAATGATCCATTTTATATCTCACAATGCTATCTGTCTCTTCTTCATTCATAAATTCTTCTTCTGATAGATAATAAGTCCTATGTTTTTCTAGCTTCCTTATGATATCTCAGTTTATGTCTAGGTCATGTATCCATTTTGACCTTATCTTGGTACGTGGCATAAGATATTGATCTATACTAGTTTCTGCCAGACTGCTTTCCAGTTTTCAAAAAAAATTTGAATAAAAACTTTTCAAAAGAAAATATGCAAAATATTCACAACCACATGAAAATTGGTACAAATGTCATATAAGAGAAATACAAATCAAAATAACCTTGAAGTTTTACATCATACCTTGCAAAGTGGTAAAAATGATAACAGAGAGCATTAGTAAACGTTAGAGTTCTGGAAAGATAAGCACACTAATATATTGTTAGTGGATCTGTGAAATGGTGCAATCATTTTGGAAAGCAATACAGAATTATGTCCCCCAAAATTGACATCTACCCCAAGGAAGCTATCCTATGAAAACATCTTCATATATTCCAGAATATATACAACAGCCCTTTTTGTGATATCTGAGAATTGGAAATAAGGTAGATGTCCATGAATTGTGGGATGGCTAAACAAATTGTGGTACATGAATGTAATGGAGTATTACTGTGCTTTAAGAAATGATGTGTATGATGAATAAAGGGAATCATGGAAAGATCTATATGAAATGATGCAGAGTGAAGTAAGCAGAGCCAAGAAAACAATAGACACAATAAATACAACATCATGAATGGAAAGGATAATGACACACCAAAATTTTTAAAATTTTAATAATATTATAAAGATCAAGTAAAATTCAAATGAAGAAATATAGGAAGATACTCTCAAGATATTCCTTTGTGGAGGTTGAAGGGCTACAGGTATTACATATTGCAAAGATTTTTAAAAATTGATCCACCTGTTTTTCTGACTTTTTATCCCTCTTTTTAAAAAACTGTTGATCATTTGGCATGGTTCCCAGAGAGGAACAGGGAAAGGGATACAAAGATACTCTGGTGATACAAGAAACAGAAAATTTCAATAAAATTGTATAAAAGGAAAACAATTTGGTAATTAGTTGTAGGGGATGAAGGAGAGAGGATCAGTACAAAATCATGAAACTGGATGACTAGAAAGATTTGGGTGTCCTCAAAAGGATTCAAGATGTCAAGGAGAGAGGTGGATTTTTTTGTGAGGGGGGGGAAGAAAATAGACTTTTTACACACATTGATTCTTAAATATATACAGAACTTTCACTTGTAGATGTCCTAAAGCGATGGGGAAGAACACTACATGAAAGAGACTTGAGATGTATATATCTGGAAATTAACCATGTAGAGATGAAAATTGAACACATGAGAGTCTATGTGAACACAAAAATAGAGGATGAGGAACTAATTTGAAAGAAAATTAATGGGCCTAGATCAGAGCCTTGTAGGTCACTGTTAGTCAGGGGATGGAAAATAGATGATGAACCAGCAAAAGAAAGATTGAGGAGTGGTTTAATAGGTAAAACAAGAGAACACGGGGATGGGAAAATATTCAGCAGAAAAAGGTAGCTATAAATGTCAAAAGTGTAAGATACCAAAATTGATAAAAGCTGAGAAAAGACCATCACAAAATGGAGCTATTCATGAAATGTTCACTTTTAAGCAATATGGAATCTTTGAGTTTCTTTTCCTATTTGGTAAAAGCAGGAAAACAGTATAGCAAGATGAAAAAAATTAGCATTTTCTTTCCCCCAGAGTATCAAGCAGATACCTAAAATGCTCGTTTTAAAAATTAGTGAAAAGACAGAGAACGGTTGACAATCAGAATGCAACGTTAAAATATATTTTAAAGAATTCTGTTCAATATTCTAAGGAAAGATCTGTTATAAGAGTTTTCTATCCTCTCTCCCTTTTGAAGTTTGAAGACTAAAATTATCTGACCTCATATGAAGAGGGAAGAAATGGAGTTATCCTGAGAAAGTTTAGATGCCAGGATGGATGTAGAAAATTTTGCTATGAATTCTCAGTGTGAAATAAAATAATTCTTCAAGGATTATTCAGCCATGCTACCTACCTCTCCATTTACCTTATGATTATTAGTGAATAATTCAACACATTTTTAAAGGATAGGTAGAAAAGATAGAAAATGAGGTAGAGAAAAAAAATAAGACTGAATTCTGACCTGAATGAGATCACAATAGATTTAGGGATAAAAGATTAATACCTATGTGAAAAAATGATTACATAAAATTGCACAAATAAGTGCTACATTGAGGGTAAAAAAATAACATTTGGTAAAACTTGAATAATTAAAGAAGATTTAATACAGAGTAAAAACTGAGTTAGGTCCTGAAACATGGAAAATTTTGATGTTCAGAAAGTGTTGGGCATAAAAGGAGCAAGACAGAAGATCCCCGAGACTAAAATTGGAAGTGGATTTTATTACCACAGGACTGCTGGGGTCACATACCTAAATCAGACAGTGAATCGGCATGAACAGTATGCTGGTTTTTAAAGAGATTACAATAGTCAGATTATGTAAGCTGAAACTATAATCAGTGATTGGTCAGTATATATTTAAATTTTCCCTCGTTTTCCTAGGCTGAGGTACAGGGAACCCAGAATGGGTGGAAATGGGGAACAACCAGTAGGGGGCAGGGAAGAATGGAGCAGGGATTTTACCCTAAGCTGAAACCCCCACCCACAATTAGAAGAGGGAAGGGTAAAGTTATGCCAAAATGCCTGCTTACAGATCAGTGGAAGGGAAGGGTAAAGGTATGCTAAAATACCTACTTACAGATCAATGGAAGGGAAGGTTAAAGTTATTGCTTACAGGTCAATTAAAGGAATGGAAGGTGGGGTTGTGCTCAACAAAAGAAAGCATTCCCAGTAAAGGAGGAGAGGAGGGAGAATGGGTGATAAATAACTAGGAATTAAAATTTCCTTCCCTTTTAGCTATTCTTGAGTTCAGTTTATAAGGCTGAACCTTTGGATCCCAAGGGTATCCAAATGAATGGAGAGTTTTTCCTGTATCCTTGGATCCAAATGTAAAAATGCATGTGCATATTTAGATAACATATTTCATCTCATGATAGAATGTGAAGTCTTTAAAGGGGCTATTTTTGTCTTCTTCCTTCCTTCCTTCCTTCCTTCCTTCCTTCCTTCCTTCCTTCCTTCCTTCCTTCCTTCCTTCCTTCCTTCCTTCCTTCCTTCTTTCCTTCCTTCCTTCCTTCCTTTCTTCCTTCTTCCTTCCTCCCTTCTATCACAAAACTTTAAACCCCTCCCAGCTTTATTTTTTTTTATTTTTCCCTAATTAAAGGGGCCATCCTTTGACTCACTTCTTAAAGAGGCCTATTCACTGAATGGGTTACTTCACTGTAAGTGAATACCTGAAAAGAACTTAGCCTAAAAGGGCCAGGGTCTCCCATTGCATCCTGGGTCATCTCCAGTCATCCTGATGACTATCTGGTTCCTGGACCCAGGTGACTCTGGAAGAGAAAGTGAGGCTGGTGACCTTGCACAACCCTCCATCACTAAAATCAAAGTCAGCTGCAGTCGTGTCATCACTTCCCTGATGCCATGATCCTCTTCGAAAATGAAGGAAAAACACATTTTTTTGTCTTTGTATTCCTAGTGTCTAGTACAGTGTCTGCCATATAGTAAATTCTTAATCGTTGCTTGTCCATTTGTTGATTTTATGAGTGTGTGTGATTGTGTGTGTATGTATGCATATGTGTGAATACATTTATCATTTTTTTACTTTTAAGTCAATACAAATGATAGGTAACATCAGTTTCTTTGCTGTGTTTCTTCGTTGCTTCTTTTTCCTATTTGTTAGGCAATAAGACAAAGCAGAAATAACTTTAAAGTATAGCATGAAGGACTTTGATTACACCTCTAAATATTTTTAGACACTGGATCAGGGTACATGTTGAATGGCTTGACCAGAAAACATTTCAAATACTAGGACTCAATTCTGTTTCTAAGTGTTAAATTAGATAAACTCGTGATTTTTCTTCTGTAACCGTTTCTTTACTTTTAAAATTCCAATATTTAGAATCTAAACCAACTCCACTACTTCAAGAGAAGTCATCAAAATTTCCAATCTCTACTCTGTTAGCCTGTGTACTTGTATACAGGGACCAATAACTCATCGATAAATGTAACACTGAAATTAATCCCACAAGGCAAATTTTTCTTGAACCTCTGAGGAAAAGGAGACCTTAGGGATTAATTTAAAAGTTAAACTTTCTCTAGGATGCTTAGGGGGACTTGATTGGAGCAATAGCTGGGAAAAGTTCCTCTGAGTTTACCTCAGAAACACCTTAGGCTATTTATGTAACTCTCCAAGGAAAGAATATCTATTGCAAAAAAATGAAGGTTATACATTGAGTGCAAATTATACTCAGGTGTGTACATTATGCATCACAACTGTCTCTAGTGTCTCCTTACCTAGATCTAGAAAATCAACTTAAAGGCAGTCTCATTTAAAATGGTTTTGAATGTAGTGAATGTTAATGAACCACTTACACTTGTAGAAGCCAATTTTTGCATTTATAACAAAGGCCAGCAATTTAATTAAAGCTTGGGGAATTCAAGGCTCCTTTGATACTGGGGAATGCTTGATTACTGACTGTAGATAAGAGAGGAGGTTTTTTTTTTCTTTCATTTCTCACATTCCCTGTTTCACTAGGTGAATGATTTTCAGGGTTAATGGGGAAGAAATTGGCACTTAAAAGTATCCTCAGAGATACCTCAGCTAAATGTTTTGGGAGATTCCTCAATTCTAAGGACAGGTATCCACTAATGTCTCTGACCTTGGGCAAAAGGTGAAAGGTAGTATATTTGAAGAAAATAAAGTGTACATCATACAGAGACCTTCCCTTGTGCCAGTCTTTCCTATTCCCAAGAGCCCTGTGTTTATTTTAGCTGTGGATACATTTTATAAGGATGGACAAAAAAATAGAAAAGGCTAAAAATGAGTACACTGAGGCTCAGAGTGATAACTTTGTGGTTACCTGGGAAAGTTTGAACCAGAAATAGAAATTAGATATGACATGGCTCCTCCCCTAACACACCACTTTGAGGAATTTTGAAAGAAACCAACTTTCTTAATTTCACTATTCCATTTTTGTTGCCCAGTTTTTAACCTTTGGTTGCATGACTAATTAATAAGGACAAAAGCTAAGACATGAGGTACAAGCTCTGGGAACCCCCTTGAGCTCTCCTCCAGATGAAGCATTTGCCTGAGGCCATAAGCCTTTCATTACAGCTTGGCCCAAATCTCTGTTAGGAGCCTAGCCCTCCATTGTCCAGTTACCGCCCCCCCCCATCCTTGATCCTCCCAAAATATCTATACCCTGTTACCTTAAACTAGCCTAGACCTCCACTGTCTGTCATCCCCAGGTACCCTCCAGCTATTTCCCACCCTTAATCTCTCATTACTGGAGTCTGACCTCATTTGATGCCTCCTCAAGATCCTCCCCAAACTCTTCCTCTAGACCACCCCTAAATCCTCCCACAACCTGTCTGTATATAAGCTCCATCTTGCCTCCATGAAGGGGCCAAGAATTATCTGGCACATACTCACTCTGTGTCAGATTATTCTGGCCTGCTTGTCCAATACAAGCATCATAGATACTTAGGTTCCTTAAGAGTCTACCCATTATGGCAAACCTTTAGTAAACTTTGCTTTACTTTGGCTGAGAAAAGACTTGAGTTGAATTCATTCGGCAGAAGCTGGCATGTTGGTATTTTGGGGTCTCACAAACCCCCAAACCTTAAACCTCAACATTTTATGATTCCCTGACCTCAACAAGATCATGTTGACACATCAGTACATGCCAGGGTCAAAGGCAAAGAATGCACAGCTACACTGAAAGTCTGAAGGTTTGGGGAGGCAGTGTTGAGTCAATACTCCTTTATAATCCCTCTTTTGATGAGACATTGGTAGTCCCAGTTTTAATATTGCATCTAGTTGCTGGCTTTTCAGTGTTCCAGGAAAACCCAAACTTTCCATCTGGTCTAGATACTTGAATCTATTACCTTAGATACAAATTTGGACTTCAATATTTCTCTAAATCCCATTATCCTATAAGATGCTTTCACTAAGATTCCTGTAGCACTAATGCGGACCATAATAATTATTAGTCCATTGCAGGTAATTTGATATTGTTCTCTGGCTCCCTGACCAGATTGCCTAAAACCAAAACAGGCAAAAATCCAAAAGCTAATTGTAACAATTGGAGTAATTCTCATTGCGATTGGTTGCATTGGAAGATATTTGGGGCCTATGTGGGAAACGAACTCCTGATCAAGGCAGCAGGTAGAACCATCAGTACTGGACTCAGGCAGAAGATCAAGTCTCTGTAGCAGCAAGCACCCCAGCGTCCCCAAGGTAGCTGCCAGCACAGGTTCTTAGATCTGCTTTGCTAAAGGAAAGCAACTCAAAATGGGTTAACAAGCTTACTTTAATCAGTCAAATATGTATCATTTACCTAGTTCAGGGGAAAAAGGTCAGCACCCCGAACTTCAGAATATACAGACAGAATTATCAGACAGAGAAACAGATCAAATAGACAGATTTCCAAACTGTCCAACCATTACAATCATACCAAATCAACATCTGGGTTTTTCAAAGCCGAGGGGGCTCTCAACAATGGCTTCCCAGAGTCTCATCTGATCAAATCACAGAACACTTCTCAAAGTGAGCCCCAAAACAAAGCTACATATCAGGGCTTATATAACCTTCTCCTGGCTCAGAGAATGTAACAACCTTATTGACTCACTGGCCAATCAAGAAGTATCTACTGAAAAACAAGCCTCCCACCCCAGGCTCCAGGTGCACTTTAGCCTAGGGGCAGGGAAGATCTTAAAAATTTACATTCCCTGGGGCGACCAGGTAGCACAGCAAGTAAGAGCACCGGCTCCAGTGTTGGGACGACCTGAAGATCGAATCCCGGGCTCAGGCACTCAGCACCACACCCAGAAATAACTGGCCATGTAACCTTGAGCAAGTTACTTAACCCCGATTGCTTAAAAAAAAAAAAATTTACATTCCCATTACAGTCCCCATGCTTTTTGCTTTTTTGTTAGATTTTATTGACATATTTTGTTTTTACTTCATCTTCATTTATGACAAAATCTCTCACATTCAGAAAGCCATCCACAATAATAAAAAAAAATGAAAAAAAAAGCACTAAGAAATAATCAAACATAGCGGCATATATACTGTGTTTCCCCGATAAGACCTATCCCGAAAATAAGCCCTCCCCTTACTGTGTAAGATTCCTCTAAAATAAGCCCTCCCCCGAAAATAAGCCCTATTGAGATTGCCACTGTAGTAAAGGTGATCCCCTGCGCTACATGCTACATTACGGTACCCTCTGTATGCACCGTTCCCCCCCACCGGGTGAAACGCGGAATTAGGGTTCCTAATTCCTGCGCTCCGAGCTGCATCCAATCAGAGCTGCAGCAGTGAGCGCATCATCCTGTTCTTTATTGAATTCATTATTGAATAAAGGTACATTTTTTTGTTCACATTTACCTGTTTATTACAATTGCTGTCAATGTTCATTAAAATAAGCCCTCCCCTGAAAATAAGCCCTCTGGTGTTTTTCTGTCCAAAAAAATTAATAAGACAGTGTCTTATTATCGGGGAAATACGGTAGTATTTGTAGAGACACCAATAGTCTCCTATCACTGCAAAGAAGGGAGGGAAATACCTTTTCAATTCTCTTTAGATCTAAACTTAACCATTATAAATATGTAACACTATGTTTTCTCTTTTTTAATTGTTCTTTACATTTATATTTTCATTATTTTAAATATTTCTTTTCTATTTCTAATTACTTCTCTTTGCATCAGTTTGTCTATCTTTCTGTACATTCTTCAAGTTCATTTATTATGACAAAATTATATTCCCTTCTATTTATTTAGATACTATAGTTTGTTTCACCTCTAACTGAGTGGTATATACCTGTTTTTATATTTTTGATACTAAAGAAATCTTTACTATAACTTTATTGGGGACATAGGGGAGTTTTCTTTCTATATTTGAATATGTTGTTGTAAATACATTACAACTAGATCTCTGGTTATTTTGGGTCATTTTGGTTATTTTCTTAATATAAATCCAAATTGTTGTCCCAAAGGGATGGAAAAATTTACAGAAGTAGATAACATTATCATCAATATAAAATGTACCTGTAGAGTTAGTTGTTTTTTTTTTTACTGACTCTCAAAAAATGGATAAGTAATTTACAAAAGGATTCTTGTAAAGAAACTGCTGGTGAAAGATAATACCTCTAATGGGAACACAAGTGAAAAAGAGTGGCAAAGTTGTTACTGCTCCAACTCCCAAGAAAGATCTCTTTATTAGCCACAACATGAGGTAAAACAATGAGAATCTTATCATAACTATTAAAAGAGTCAAAATATTCAAAATTATCTATATCATTTGCTTTATGGCTATATATCCACTATCCTTAATGTTGAACCTTGACCTAAGAATACATTGCCAAAAAATTGTATATTGCCTAATTGCCAGATCCAATGACCTTTTCTCAATCTCATTTTCCTGGATGTGTCTGAAGCCATCAACACTGTTGATCACTCTCTCTTCTATGTTTTCAGGACACCACTCTCTCCTGGTTTACCTCCTATTTATTTAACCGCTACTCAGTCTCATTTCTGTATCTTCATTCAGGTTGGGTCTACTAACCACAAGTGTCCCACAGGTTCTGTCCAGAGCACTCTCTTCTTCTCCCTTCATACTATTCCTTTTGGTAATCTCATTAGCAACCAGGGATTTAATTATCATCTCTATGCTGATGATTCTAAAATCTACCTATCCTGCCCTAACCTCTCCAGAGCTGGATGCCTATAGCACACATTCTAAACTCAATCTGTCCAAAACTTCCCTTGCTCCTACTTTCCCCATTACTACTGAAGGCACCATCATCCTTCCAATCTCCCAGACTTTTAATCTAAGTATCAATTTCAACTTCATTATCTCTTACCTCTCATATCCCATCCATTGCCAAGTTCTGTCCATTTCACCTTTGCAACATTTTTCAACTATTCTCCCTTCTCTCCTCTGATACTGCCACCATCTTGGTACATGTGCTCTTAATCTCATGCTTGGATTATTGCAACAGCCTGCTGGTGGGTCTGTCTGCTACAAGTATCTTTCCACTTCAATCTATACTTCAACCACTAAAAGGATTTTCCTGAATCACAGATCTAAACATGTCACCCCCCCAACTCAAAGAATCCAGCTAGCTCCCTTTCACCTCCATGAACAAATACAAAATCCTTGGTATTCAAAGTCCTTTATAACCTTCTCCCCTCTCTCTTTATCTTTCCAATCTTCATTTTACCTCTACCACATACTCTTGCATCCAATGACACTAATCTCTTTGATGCTCCATGAACAAGGCACTCTATCTCTGGTAATTTTCTCTAGCTGTACCCCATGTCTGGCATGTTCTCTCTTCTCATTTCTGCTCCCTGGCTTCTCTGTCTTCCTTCAAATCTGAACTAAAATCTCACCTTCTACAATAAATCTTTCCCATCCCCTTTTAATCTTATTGCCTTTCTCTTCTTAATTATTTCCTATTTATTCTGCATATATCTTGTTTGTATATATTTGTTTACTTATTGCCTCCCCCATTAGATTTTAAGCTCTTTGAGGGCAAGGGGCTGTCTTTTGACTCTTTTGAGTATTCATATTGCTTAACTGAGATGCCTCACCTCAACCAAAAGGGAAAATCTCAGATCTTACCTAAGGGAAAATTCCCCATTCTATAGTGTAGGTTTCAAACTAGGGACAGTAATATAATATAGGTTGCCTGCTCCTCTAAATATCTGTTTCTCCCCCATCTTTTTTTCCCTTCAGGGAACTGAAGAGACTTTGGAATGTCATGACTTCTCTTTTGAAGCTGGAAGCCAGACAGCAAGGATCTCTCTTTTCTCCAGCTCCCACTAACTCTGTCCCTTACACAATAATAGGGCACTGAGTAAACCGTCTCCATCAATGAGAATAGTCCCAGGCAACTGGTCCTTGCAGTCAAGGGATACACACACACATCACACATATAATATACACAATGCAACACCAAATGATTAATGTTCAAATACAACTGATTAGCATCAGGAAAAAGAAAACTTATTAGTCAAAATTAAATTTAAAAAACTTTCTCTGATTAGTGGATGGAATTAAAAATTAGTTGTATGATTCAGTTAATGCAGGTAATGCTGAACTTCTTCCATTTGAAAGTTTGTCTTTCTGGGGTCGTTAGTTTTTCTTCTTTCCTCCAGCTTTGGCATCCATTGAAACCTAGTGTTGAAATAAATTGAATTTAGAATGAGGGTTTTAAATCACTTTATCACTAGTATCTAAGATTTCTAAAGATAATAAAACATATGCAGTCATGTGTTCTCATAAAAATATTAATTTAAAATAATTCTAATATTTTATTTAAGGACAAAAAAGGTTTTGCACATAAATCAAAATACAAAATTCTTAAATGTTGTTTATTTAATTTTTATCTAAATCTTTTTAACTTCAATTTCATATATGTTTTATAATGTTCTGGATTATTTTCTCCTCTCTCTATTATTTCATTTGGTGATCTCATTAGCTTCCAGAGATTATAATAACTGATTATTATCTCTATGCTGATGAATATCAACTCTATTTACCTAGTCCTAACCTCTCTCCTGACTCATGGTCTTTGACTTCTATTAAACATTTCAAACTGGACGTCCCATAGACATCTTAAATGGAGTGTCCAAAATTGAATTTATTGCATTTCCCCCATACCTTTCCCTCTTCCTGACTTTCCTACTACATTTGAGGGTATATAGCAGCAAGCACCCCAGCATCCCCAGGGTGGCTGCCAACACAGGTTCTTAGATCTGCTTTGCTAAAAGAAAGCAACTCAAAATTGGTTAACAAGCTTACTTTAATCAGTCAAATATATATCGTTTACCTAGTTCAGGGGAAAAAGGTCAGCACCCAGAACTTCAGAGTGTACAGACAGAATTATCAAGACAGAGAAACACGTCAAGTGGACAAGTTTCCAAACTGTCCAACCATTACATCCATACCAAATCAACATCTGGGTTTTTCAAAGCTGGGGGGCGGGGGGAGTCTCAACAATGGCTTCCCAGAGTCTCATCTGATCAAATCACAGAACACTTCTCAAAGTGAGCCCCAAAGCAAAGCCTCACATCAGGGATTATATAGCCTTCTCCTGGGTCAGAGAATGTAGCCACCCTCTTGACCCACTGCCCAATCACACAGCTCCAAGGTGTGAGCATTCCTGAAAACCAAGCCTCCTGCCACAGGCTCCATGTGATCACATTCAGCTTATTAGGAGGCAGAGTATATTTTCAAATCAAGGAAGGTTCTCAGAGTCTCTCAAGTCTATCAAAGGGCCTAGGAGCAGGGAAGATCTTTAAATTTGCATTTTCATTACATTCAGCCCCAAGATCTTTCATTCTTTCATGTCCATAGTATAGTCAATTTACATTTGAATTAGCACTAACCATCTCTTAGGTCACATTTTCAAGATACATAACTAAAGTTACCAAAGTGGCCACTGGGCCTTAAACAAACCAAAGTACATTGCATTATCACCTCAATGCAAAACAAGAGTCCAAACAAAGTTCTCTTGGGAGGAGGGGGGTGTCCTTCCCCTCACAGTGCTCCAGACCCTGCTTCCAAGTCCTGAAAGGCAGCTGGGAAACAAAATCAACAAGATGGAGTCCTTGGGGGTCCACGGCACTTCATCCCACCCACCATAGTCACAAGTCCATCCTCCCCCTGGGTCCCAAACTGGATACAGCAAGGAAACACATTCAGTGCCCCTGCTTTGCTGCTCAGTTCTTATCTTTTCCTGTGGCTGAATTCCGAACTCCTGGGTTCCTTCTCCTCCTGCAGGTGGCAGATGATCCTGGCTTCTGCCCAGGTCCTGATGCAGGCAGCTCACCACTCCTGCTCTCATCTCAGTGAAGTCGGCATGCAGGCCATTCTTCTCTCCTGGTCCATGGCTCCACAGAGTCACAGCTACCACAACTTGGAAACAAACAATTATCCCAGCCCCCATACTTTCCTTTTACTCTGTGGATCCCATCCTCATTGGAATTTTGTAGCAGCAAGTGCCCCAGCATCCCCAGGGTGGCTGCCAACACAGGTTCTTAGATGTGCTTTGCTAAAGGAAAGCAACTCAAAATTGGATAACAAGCTTACTTTAATCAGTCAAATATATATAGTTTACCTAGTTCAGGGGAAAAAGGTCAGCACCCAGAACTTCAGAGTATACAGACAGAATTATCAAGACAGAGAAACATGTCAAGTAGACAAGTTTCCAAACTCTCCAACCATTACATCCATACCAAATCAACATCTGGGTTTTTCAAAGCAGGGGGGGCTCTTAACAACGGCTTCCCAGAGTCTCTGATCAAATCACAGAACACTTCTCAAAGTGAGCCCCAAAGCAAAGCCTCACAACAGGGATTATGTAGCCTTCTCCTGAGTCAGAGAATGTAACCACTCTCTTGACCCACTGCCCAAACACAGCATCAAGGTGTGGGCATTCCTGAAAACCAAGCCTCCTGCCACAGGCTCCATGTGACCACATTCAGCCTATTAGGAGGCAGAGTATATTTTCAAATCAAGGAAGGTTCTCAGAGTCTCTTAAGCCTATCAAAGGGCCTAGGAGCAGGGAAGATCTTTAAATTTGCATTTCCATTACAGGGTACTAACATTCTCCCAATCATCTAGGCTTACAACCTAGGGGTCATCCTCAATTTCTCATTATCAGCCAACTCTTTATATACAATCTGTTGCTATATGCTATTGATGTTACCTTCAAAATATCTCTCATATATACCTCCTCTCTTCTGACACCATAACCATCCTGGTGTTGGCTCTTATTACCTCATGCCTAGATTATTGAGATATTATTGGTCTTCCTGTCTCAAGTCTCTCCCACTCCAGTTTGTATTCTACTCAGTTTCATAATGATCTTTTTAAAGTTCAGGTCTGATCATGTAACTCTCTTCCATTCAGTGAACCTGACTGACTTCCTATCATCTCTAGGATCAAATAAAATCATCTATTTGCATTGAAAGATGCTTATCATAACTTATCCCTTACCTTACCAGTTTTCTCACACCTTTTCACATTTTGTTCCCATGCACTATGTGATTCAATGATGCTGACCTCCTTGCTGTTTCTTGTACATCATACTTTATATCCTGACTCCATTGTTTTTACTGATTTTCTGCATGCCTATAATTCTATCCCTCCTTGTCTCAAGCTCTTGGCTTCCTTGGTTTTCCTTCAAGATTAAGATATAGACCACCTTGTATAAGAAGCCTTTCCTGATTCCTCTTAGTGCAAGGGCCTTTCCTCTATGATTATTTCCAATTTATTTTGTATATATCTTGTTTGTACATAGTTTTTTACAGCTTGCCTTTCTTTTATTCTCAGCACATCTAGCAGAAAACAGGCACTTACTAAATCCTTGTTGACTTGCTTGTTGTTACTTTGAATAATATATTAATAGAGAAGATCAGTTATCTAATAATAAATAAATTATTTAAATAAAAAATTATCAAATAAATAACTATATTTATATTAAATATTCTGGCTCAAAAAAATTCTTACTATTAAGGGTCCAAGATCAAAAGATGTAGAGACCACTGATCTAGGTAGTCATTGACATGTGTGTTCACATCAGTGAAGATAATTAAATCTGCAGGTACAGGATACATGTATAGGAAGTCCTACAATTCCTCATATAATCCTTTAAAAGTAATTCTATCAGTATTGCTTCCCTGGACCAATGTGGGTTTTCATTCGCAAAATCCTTTACCCAATTTAACAATGAATTTCTTTTATGTCATTGTTCCAGAATGACTATAACCACATCCTATTAGGAATCACATCACCAATAAATCTCTAGTTTCCCTGCCTTAAACTATGGCTAACACTAAAACAACAACTTCTTTTCTTTCTTCTCTTCCATTTCTTCCTTTCTAAGATATTTCTTAATTCCCTATCACAAGGGACACCTACATTTGAAAAGCAGCAAAAATAAGTATCTACATTTTAAATACTGGTCCACATTTATCAAGAGAAGCAAGTATCTATTTCTGTTGCACTTTAAAGATGTGTGTGTGTGTGTGTGTGTGTGTGTGTGTAATTACATTGAGTTTAGAATCAGGATGAATATGAAAAAGTATGGAAGGCACAACAGGCATCACATGAATAGGTTTATCTTGCTAAGAAGCTCATCTATTAGTTATGAACTGCTACTCTCTGCTTGCTTTCTGAGTTTGTGAATCACATGCTACCAAGTCATCATGATGGGTCATGGTGAAAGAAAGAAAACTTTCCATGATATTCCAAGGAAACAATTATGTCTGAATTTTTAAGCATACTCAGGGTGATGAGACAATCTGAAAGCAAATACTGAATCAGATTGCACCTGGGATGACTGATATCTTCTTATCTCATATTGAATATTTACCTAAAATTATCCCCTAACATAGAAATATATATGCTGTAATGGCACAAAAGATACCAGGAAAAGAATGAAAATTCTCTCTCTCTCTCTCTCTCTCTCTCTCTCTCTCTCTCTCTCTCTCCTCCCCTTTTCTCTTCCTCCCTCTCTCCTCTTTCTTCTATCTTTCCATGACTTTGTGTATGACTCTTTCTCTGGGCCTGTGTGACTGTCTCTCTGGTCTAAAAATTTTTCTCCCATGTAACAGCACCATAAGTACTTGAAGTCTCTAATCTCCTCTTTTTTTCTTAAGCCTGGACAACTCCATTTCCTTCAAATGATGGTTATAACGTCTGGTCTGCAGTACCCTTCCTATGCTGGTGGCCTTCCTCTGAATATAGAATACATTCTGCCTTATCAACATCCTTCTTAAGATGTACAGGCAGGAAACTAATACTAAACTGTGAATTTAATCTTGCCAGGACAGAGTACAGAATGACTTTCATGTCTCTTTGTTGGGTTGCTTAATCTAACCTCCTCCCTCTGCAAACACCTATGAATTATTAATCAAGAAATAAAATGTGAAGGCATGTCCAGATGTGCCCAAGGTTCATATAAAGCTCTATTAGAAGAATATGAGTTTAAAATGCTCAGTATTATCATTTGGGAATTAGTATATACTATTTTAGTAGATACTACTATCAGTAAATACCACTATGTAGTAGAAATAAAATCACAAGCCCTTCCTGAACCAAATTCCCATACATTAACCATTTCCCTTCCTATACACCATGATAACCACTTAGGCAAAAAACATACTGAGCAAGAGCTACTGGGCTCTGATCATCTCCATTATGATGGCTCCAAGTCTCTGCCCTCTTTCTTACAATCCCACTTCATACCCATATTATAACACTCACTCACAATAATGCCTGTTCTCCTCTTTGTGTCAGGTAACACCTCCATATTCCTCAGATGAAGGATAAAGAGAAGGCAACCTCTCAAATACCTGAACATTTTCCAAGACAAATGAGTTGATACTTGGCTATTCAGAGTCAACCTCCAGGTTCAGCAGCTATGTCGTCTCTTTGTGGAAGCAAGAGAAAAAAACAAAAACAAAAAACCTCTTTTCTTCTCAGATTTTCTATACTAAGTGATCCAACTTTTAGAGTTTTGGGATCCATGATGAGCTCCAGATAAATTTCACGTAACTATAGGGAGATCCCTAATAGTCTCTCTACCAAGTTGGTATTGCTGTTATAACAACTGATGTAGGCAAAGTCCCAGACTAAAGCTGACTTAAGAAGTATCTTCATAAGAATTGTGACATACTTTTAAGTAACAAAAGAGTATATTAAATTTGTACAAGTAAACTCATTCCCTCCAATGACCCTATTACCTACTGGTAACCTTACAGTTTGGTTATTATAACTCTTCAGCAAATATTGCATTAATTTGTTTCTTCATCCTGAAAGGGCTTTAGAACACAAAATTTTACAGATCAATGCTAGGTTTCTATGAACCTTGAGGATCTGGTAAAGCTAGTGGAAGCTAGCCATGACCTGTACTGGTGACTGATACAACTTACTACAGGGCACAAAGACATCCACAGGGTTGGAGTAATTTGCAGTCCTTAAAGACAAAAACTTACCAAGAGAATGAAATTATCACTTTAGCAGTATAAGAAAGAAAGGATTGAAACCACAAACTTATTCAATTATGGTTGGGTAGACCAAGTTCTGAGTAAAAAATGGGTGAATATTGAATGGAATAACATAACAAAAGGCAGCAGAAGCTAGAGATAAAATAGAACAGTTAAGGTACATAAGCAGCTTATTGCAATGGTAAACATAAATTACACAGAGATGAGATCCTTGAGAAGTGAAATCTTTAGAATAAATGTCAGTTGCAACACTTTGCAATTCTTAAAATAGCAATTGTTTATCAAAACAAAGATAGGATATTTCAATATTCTTTATTAGTATACCTGATCATCATTATTTCTCCAAGAAGAGCACTGTAATATATTTGAAAAGAGAGAGGATCATGTAGAGCTTTCAGAAGAGCAATTGTGAGTGGAAAGTGTAGACCAGTGTGCCTTGGCATCTGAGAAAAATGAATGATTTTTCCAAAAGGAACACATTTTACAGGATAACCTACAAACTCATTGCTCTGGCTTTTCTTTTCTTCACCAGAACATTCTCCTCTCCATGAATTTCTTCATGGCAACTTTGACATCCTTGTTCCTCAGGCTATAGATCAGGGGGTTCAACATGGGGACAAGGATTGTATAGAAGACAGAGGACACCTTCCCCTGTTCCATGGAGCTGACTGAAGAGGGCTGCATATACATGAAGGCAGCTGAACCAAAGAAGATACAGACAGCTGCCATATGGGAGCTGCAGGTACTAAAAGCCTTGGACCTCCCTTCAGTAGAGCGAATGCGGAGAATGCTGGCAATAATGAAGATATAAGAGCTAACAATGGTCAGAGTTGGTATGAAGATATTAAATCCACTGAGACAAACAACCACCACTTCATTAATGTAAGTACTGGAGCAAGAGAGTTCTAGGAGGGGATTGAGATCACAGAAGTAATGGTTGATGACATTGTCTTTACAGAAGAAAACTCTAAGCATGCAGATTGTGTGAACTGTGGCACCAACTAAGCCCATTATGTATACACCAGCTACCAACCAAATGCAAACCTGATGGGACATGATAACATTATAGAGCAGGGGACTACAAATTGCAACATAACGGTCATATGCCATAGCTGCCAACATGTGACACTCAGCAATTACAAAGATGAGGAAGAAATAGAGCTGAGTCATGCACTCATTGTAGGAGATGGTATTCTTCTCTGACACAAAATTCACTAACATTTTGGGGGTGATTACTGTAGAATGACAGAGATCAATGAAAGACAAGCTGCTGAGTAAATAATACATGGGAGTGTGGAGGTGAGAAGTGATGCCAATCAGTGTTATCATGCCCAGGTTCCCCAAAATGGTGACCACATAGATACTCAAGAATAGCAGTAGGAGGGGAATCTGGAGCTCTGGCCTGTGTGTTAACCCTTCAAGGATGAATTTTGTCACTGAAGAGTTATTTCCTCTGTCCATTTGAAAGGGATGCTCTGTAAGAATGGGAAAAACGCACCACATCAGAAGGGATCTTCATGTTTTTCAGCGATTCATAAAGAATGGAAGACTGGGCAGCATCTAGGTAATGTAATGCATAGAGCACTGAGCCTGGAGCCAGAAGTACCTCAGTTCAAATGAAGCCTTAGAAGTTTACTAGGTATGTGACCCTGGGCAAGTCACTTAACAATGTTAGATTCCAAAAAAGAAAATTATGGGAAACTAAACCCAGGGTTCTTTGGTCACCATTCAGTATTTCTGTGTTGTCTCTGGATAGCCAGTATCTCTAGTGGCCTCACAGGGTTATGTGACATATATGCCCATATGTTAAAATGAGCTTTACCTGATTTTTCTCCAGTGAGTACTATGATTAGGACAACGTTAGCAAGATGAGAGATAATGAAGAATCAACCACAAAAATAAATGACTACCAGGTTTTCTTTGTGGTCATTGACCTATACTGGTCCTTATCTATGTACTGATTATGTATCTGAAATCCTAATAAAAACTCAGATAACCAGAAACCAAGATTTTTGTATCTATTTTAGAGATAAGAAAAAAATTTTTGAGCTCTTAATTCATTACTTGGGTCAAAGAGTAAAAAATCCAATGAAAATGTGACCTTCTATTTATGAAGGACTACTGAAAGACAGAGGGCTTGGAGACACTTTGACAAGCGTTGACTCTGCACTTTCTCTCATCGTTCTCTATTTCTACACCAACCTCATCATGAGATCTCTTGCTGACCAAGCAGGCTTTTCAGGTTGTGTTTCACAAAATCCTAGACTCCTATGACTTGGACTTAGAAGGGGAGCATTTACTCACCTGTCAGTCTTAGAATTTACAGTTATCTCACCCAGTGTTCTAGAAGGTAAGTGGCCTTCTTGAGACTAGTGGTGACAGTCTTGAAAACTGTCCCTCATATGCCATTTTTATTCTTAATCTAATTTCAAGTATGGATCTCATATATTGAATTTGCCTCAGAAATCTGAACTAGAGATCCCAATTCCTGATCGTAGCTTTTGGGGGAGATTTCACTTCAGATGTAAGGGAGAAAGCATCACTCATCAATATAACCAGACCTTCTGGTTTGTTTGATGTGAGTGTTTTCTCTTAGGACTGGAGAGTCCTGGGATTTGGTTAGAAGTACATAGAGAGGCTACTGAAGTCTCTTGTCTATCTCACTGGGGATATAATATTTCTGATGTCAGTGTTTGCTTTTTAACCTTCTTTTTTCTCTAGTTAGTAGGTTTCTTAGACTATATCTTTGCCTTATGGTCTGGAGGTAAAGAGCCATAGAGAGTATCAATGCTCTTGATAAGTATTTCATATGCTTCTTTTTAGATATATATTATTTTATGACATTTTGAAGCTACCATGATGTGGGAGAGGAGACTTTTTTTTACTTTTCTTATAGAAAAGGGAAATTCTAAAGTAAATGGCCATGCTTATAATGTTATTTTTAGATTCAGTTACTTCTTTTAAACAGGTATCCTACTATTGTAGTTGAACTAAGAGTCCTTGAGTAATAAATGATCTGAATATGATTCCTTCTTATAACTTATAATGTTATGCAAGGGGCAGCTAAAGGGTGCAGTGGATAGAATGTTGGTCAAAGAGTCAGGAAGATAGCCCTTTTTGAATTGAAATCTGACCTCAGACACTAGCTGTGTGACCCTGAGCAAATCACTTAACCCTTTTTACCTCAGTTTCCTCATCTGTAAAACAAGCTGGAATAGGAACTGGCAAATTCCTCCAGTATATTTGCCAAGAAAACTTCAAATGGAGTTATAAAGAATCAGACATGACTGAAATGACTAAACAACATAATATTCAAGACTATCAAAAATTATAACCTCTCTCAGTTCAATTCCCTTTATCAGTAAATAGGGATAATAATACTTCTAAAATCTTTAATTATATAAAATCAGTAATTATTATTGTTAAATTCAATACAATATATGTATGTAGAAATATTATATAAACATATATGTATTCCTTGCTTATACAAATATGTCACTTTATGTTATTTATATAATACACATATGTAACTTGATTTGTCTATAAGTTTACTGTTTAATATATTACATTCATAGGAATAGTTTACCCAGCTAAATATACAGTACTTCAAGCATTTATGATTCCATCAGTATGGATGCTTTTTCCACCTACACAGACCACTAGCATAGCCCCCTGTGGCTCAGTATTTATTGTCTCTGAGACATGCTATGGACAAAAAAAATGTGTTACCTTCTAGCCAACCTCCTACATAAAGACAAAGTACCTTAACTTTAAACCTTACTTAAAGTAAATACCTTAACAGTCAACTAGCCTAATCTCCTCCTTTTACAGAGGAGGAACACGAGAGTGTAAGAAGTTAGGTGACTTGCCCAAGGTCACAAAGGCAAATGAACTTCTGTATTTAAGCTAGTCTTCTCTTCAGATGAAAAGTATGCAATTAATTTCTTTGCATATACTCCAGATCTTGGAGCTTGGCAAGATAAGAAAGAGCTTGTGTTACTTTGTCCTGTCTTCTAGAATCCAGGGCTACCCTAGAAACCATGTGCATTGTGGCACAATGGGGAGAGTGTTGAATTTGGAGTATGTCATTAGATCTGAGTTTGAATTCAAACTCTCCTATTTGTTATCTATGTGACCTAGGGCAGGTGACTTAATCTTTCTGGGTCTCACAGTTCTCAATGTAAAATGAAGTGACTATTATGTTATTGCATCTATTCTTTCCTCCCAGATAGGTGGTCCAGAGGCAAGTACTTGGCCTAGTAGATAGAATGTTATGCTTAGAGTGAGGAAATCCAACCTCAGATATTTACTCACTGTGTGATCCTCAGCAGGTCACATCACCTATATCAACAACACTTTTCTAGTAATTTTCCCCTGCAAAATGGGGATAATAATAAATTCTCACCTTCTAGAGTTGTATAGATCAAGCAAAGATAATATTTGTAAAGTACTTAGTACAGTTCTGGCACATAGTAAATGCTTTAAAAGTCCTTGTTTCCTTTTTCTGTCCTTCCACATTCAATCTATCATAATCATAAATTCACCAACTAAAAATGGCTTAATTTTGCACTGCTCTAGAGGCCATGGTGACTATCTCCCACACTTTCTCACCAAAGAGATCTGTTTTCTGTGAATTGAGTGGAATGGTTATCAGTTATACCAACCTAATTTACAGAACTGTCTCTTCAGTTGCGAATGATCACCACGGAAGAATCTTCCAGAAGTGCACTTCACACTTTACAGCTAAAAACGTGGGAGTTAAATGTCCTGCAAACCCAGGACCAATCTTTGCTAATCATTTCTGCTTCTTGTCCTCATGGAAACCCTTCCTCAAGCATCTCAAGGGAAAAGTATTTACCACAGCCTTTGAACTTCTTATGATAATGGTAACCCTCTTCTCCTTGGTATGGTATCATTAATTAGATATACTTATACCACCCCACTAGGTCCCCGTATTGAAACCTTTAGTCCTTTCAATCAAGATGTGGGACCCTAAGGGAGCCTATCTCTTGAGGCTCTTTCTAATAAAGTTTATGACTCTCTTCTCTTCTTAATAGCCTCCTTCTAAAGTCCCTGACACAGTGTCACAAGCTGGATAGATGATCAAGGGCATAACATTAAAAAAAAAGCAACTGTAAGGACAGAACAATACTTCCACCCCAATAGGGCTATATTCTCTGATTGACAGCTAAATACTTAAGTCTGAGACTTTGGGGTCACCCCAATCAATTTATATATTCTTGGTATTTAGGAGACAATGTGGTATAGGACAAGCACCAGACTTGGAATCGAGTGGCATAGCTTTGAGTCCTTTCTCAGTTTTTTACTATCTTTGTGAGCATTGGCAAGTCACTTGGCCTCCTATGGTCTCAGTTTCACCACTTGTTTAAAAAGTTTCAAAAGGTGTTTGTGACAAAAGTGTTTTTCAAATGTTAAATTTATTTACGTGAAAAATACGTGAAATATTTTTGACTCTAAGGTTGACCCTTATTCCTATTTTCTAGATAATCAGAAAGGCATATGGTTATGTTATTAGGGGTCATCTAGTCTCTATGTATAGGATAATCTTTCAGATTCTTATGAAGGTTTCAATAAAATAAGTTTAATATTAATACCTCTCTCAATCCAAGATGGTTCTCAGTTGGAAACTCTCATTTATCTAAGCTGACAACTTATATAGCTTTATATGGTTTGGAATGGAGATAGTCAAAATCTCCATTTAAGTTAAACTTCTGACCAGTCCTGACTAGTCACTTCCTTTATTGTCCAATACAGAATAGTCCTTCTTAATCTCGTATGAAAAAGCTCCTCATACCTGATTGTATAGTAGAAGTATGATACTGCATGTTGTAAGGGTTATGGGATTTAAAGATCTCCCATGCCCCATGGACGTGCTGACATAGCAGAGCAAGAGAAAGTGAAAAGCCGAGCTAACGGTCCTGCGGTTGGCAGTTGGCGGCGGTTGCCTTTTTTTTTTTTTTTTTGAGTTAGGACCCCTGCGGAGCACTGCCAGCAGCCAGAGCTGCTGGGAGCAGGACTTTCTGCTAAGGACTCCTGCTGAGGACTGCCAGGGGCCGGAGCTGCTGGGAGCGCTCTTCCAGGACGCTGGGTGGTTGCTGTGAGTGGGGAGAGGAGGACCTTTGCCTGAGGTAGCCTGTTCTGTTTTAAAGGCTTGAGAATGTGGGTGCTTTCTACTTTATCTACCTGTGCCAATATCATAACTACTCTGATGGCTTTCACTTTCTGGTTTTGGGACTCAGTCTTTTGGTATCTTAATAAATTTTCTAGTTTATTTCCCCAAATGGTAAACCTGACGTATTTTGTGATGGATAATTATATCAGCATATTTGTAATCTCTATAGGCATTGTGAATATGGCATTGCTGATACACATGTTATTACATGACACTAAAATGCTAATTCATTATGGTCAAGAGAGGCTAATATCTGCTTCTGCTGCTCTTTAAAGAGAGGTGTATGAAATAATTGACTAAGAACAAAGTTGTCTGTCTGCAGTTGGTTATACTGAAGGCACAGCTACTGTGCTACCAATAGACTGCTCTTACTGAGAGACCAACCGATTGGTCATAGGATGCTTTTTTTGTGCTTGTTATCTAACCTCTACCAGGTACTCAAGGACTGTAATGGAAGAAAACTTGATTTTCCTAAAAGTTCACTACAACAATTATGTCTAGACTTTCAAATTCATCCTTAAGGTTATGGGATGAGATAAAGTCTCAGAGCAAGCACTATTTCAGAGATGCAGACGGTCTTGTCACACACTGAGCCCTTAGTAGAAAACATAATCTACCTTAAGGGACAGTACTATTCTGTGCCATGGAATTTTCTTGTTCTCTGTCTCTATCCCTCTCTGTCTCTCTTTATATCTTTATCTCTCTGTGTATCTCTAAAACACACACACACACACACGCGCGCGCACACACACACACACACACACACTAACTGCTAACCCCCAAACATAACGATGATCTCTATCAGACTAATTTCTCTTTGGTACTATCGAATAATGGAATTTCTTCAGAAGGCTTATTTTAGTTTAACACTCAATATGTTTACAATCTAAACCATACATAGGCAAAAAGTTGTACAGCATAGTTATCCATAGGCAAGCTGTAATAGTCTTTTCTCTTCTTTATGGATGTGTATTCTCTACAGACCTTCTTGCACATTGTTGTAAGGAGACATTAAAAAAAAAAAACCTAATCTTCCAGAAACAGTGAGTGTGCTGATCATTTCTTTAACTACAAATTGCTTTAATATATGAATTCTTCTGACAGCTTCCCAATTTCTGAAGCAAAGTTACATCTTAGGAGATAGACTAGGCAAGTAGGCTACCTCTTCATAATGTCATTAAATTATTTTTAATTTTTCTATGTATGTCCTATCAGAGAAAACAATGAAAATTTTCTATTGGGAGGATACTGCATAATCCCCATCTTATCAGTGCATTATTGTCTTTTGTTCTCATGTCCCCTAATTTCTAATAAAAGTCAAAAGTTCACAGTATGAGATAGGAATTCAGAGGTCTTATGGTTCTATTAATAGCTAAATCAGGAATTTCCTCTCAATAACTCTGACATTTTGTTACCTAGACTTTTCTTGAAGACATCCAGTGATGGGAAATTTCCTACTCCCTTTCGAGGTATTCAATTACATGTTAGGACAGTTCCAATTGTTGGGAAATTTTTTCCCTCATACCCTATTTGGAATGAAGGAAAATATCTCTCATTTCCTTTCACTAATTTTCATTTTGCCTGGCCTTCAGTACCTTCACCACCCTTTTTCACCTCCCCTAAAATTTCTACATCTTATTGATATCCTTCTTTAAATGTTCTGATCAAGAACACTGCTGATGCGGTCTGCTCATGGAAGAGCACAAAATGACTTTGACATCCCTTTGTTAGTCTTCTAGGTCCTCCGAATCTTCACCTCACCCCTATTATCCTCATGTCTGTAAAGAAAACCTGGAGGCAAACTCAATTGTTCTACTCATTTGGATAATGCTGTATGAGGTTGAATCTGTCTTTGAGTGCTTACCATTATTTGGTCTGTTCTAATAGATTCTGTGCCCTGACTGTGAATCCCACCTCCAAGATCCACATCGGGAAAGATCCACTTCTATAATGAAGGTCCCCATTTTCTCTGTTTTCTTGTGCTTAATCTTTGTCCTTATGTTAAAACAAATTTACCATATCTGCTGCTTCTCCTCTTTGCTTCTGGAAGAAGACACTTCTATAACTTTTGGTTGCAAAGTGAATAAGAGTCACCCTTTGAAATCCTCTTGTATTCTCTGAGTAATCTGAGGTTACATTTTTCTGGCTCAAGGATTTAGCAAATACAGATATAGCTATAGTTGTATTACATGGACTTGGGAGTAAATCCCTGACAATTTATTATTTCTACAGAACTTGGGAGGCAAAGGCATAGTTTGTGCAGAGAATCCCAACTAAAAGTTGAATTGAAAAAATGTCTTTATAAGAACTAGGAGCTAGCAGCCTCCTCACACACTACAAGTGGTATGGTACCTGAAATTGCAAGAGTGAATTAATCCTCTTCAATATCCCTGCTGTCCTCTAGGAAGCAAATAGTTTGATAAACCATAACTTCTCAGGTAATATTTATATTCTTAAATTCAATATATTGTATGTGATCTTAGGAAATATAGAAACTGTGAAATTGAAGCATTTGCCAAAGCTATCAGAGGACAAGGGCAGGTAGGTGGTGGAGTGGATAGAGTGCTGGGCCTGAAGTCAGGAGATGCATCTTCCTGAGTTGAAATTTGGACTCAGACACTTAGTAACTTTGTGACCCTGATCAAGCTACTTAATACTGTTTGCCTCATTTTCCTCATCTGTAAAATGAGCTGGAGAAGGAAATGGCAAACCACTATAGTCTCTTCGTCAAGAAAATACCAATTGGGATTGTAAATAGTCAGACACGACTAAAAAATGCCTGAACAATAACAAACATCAGAGGGTAAATGTGAACTGTGGTCTATGTGAATGAGAACAAGGACTTCAATCAGGGTGGAGGGACTCAATATTCAGTAAATGTGACAGATTTGCCTGGTAGAATAAAGCGCCTGGTCACAATGATAGAAAAAAGTTGTTCTAGGACATAATCCAATATTCAGTGCTTTCATTGAGTGGACCAAGTAAACATTGAAAAATCAATTTTGCATTAATTGAGATAACCTAAAGGAAGAAACATGAAGTTAGGGAGGAGTAGAAATAGTACCAATATACAAGGATCCCATTCAACCGGTTAAGGCAAATTATATGCAGATGAAACCCTTGAGGAGTGGAAATCTTACATGTCTCCTGGCAATTATATCATTCTTATTTTTAAATATGCAGTTGCCCATAAAAATGATGAGATATTATTTGATCTGACCCTTGTGATTCCTCCAAGATAGTCTTTATGATAAAAATGGAAGGAAAAAGGACCCTACAGTAGGGAAAGATAATAGAAAAAAGGTTTACGAGCAATGGGTGTACCAGTGGATGCCAACATCTGACAAAGAAATATACTCGAACTCACAAAATATCCACATTGTCCAGAACATTGTCCAACTTCATCACTGATATTTCTTTTTTGTCACCAGAATATTCTCCTCTCTATGAATTTCTTCATGGCATCTTTGACATCCTTGTTCCTCAGGCTGTAGATGAGAGGGTTCAACATAGGGACAAGTATTGAGTAGAACACAGAGGACACTTTCCCTTGTTCCATGGAACTGACTGAAGAAGGTTGTAGGTACATGAATGCACCAGAACCAAAGAAGAAACCAACTGCTGCCATATGGGAGCTGCAGGTGCTGAAAGCCTTGGACCTCCCTTCAGTGGAGCGAATGCGGAGAATGCTGGCAATAATGAAGATATAAGAGCTAACGATGGTCAGAGTTGGGATGAGAATATTAAACCCACTGAGGCAAACAACCATCACTTCATTAATATAAGTGCTAGAGCAAGAGAGTTCTAGGAGGGGATTGAGATCACAGAAGTAATGGTTGATGACCCTGTCTTTACAGAAGAAAACTCTAAGCATGCAGGCTGTGTGAATTGTGGCACCAACTAAGCCCATCATGTATACACCAGCTACCAACCAAATGCAAACCTGATGGGACATAATGACATTATATAACAGAGGCCTACAGATGGCAACATAACGGTCATATGCCATAGCTGCCAACATATGACACTCAGCAATCACAAAAATGAGGAAGAAATAGAGTTGAGTCATGCACTCATTGTAGGAGATGATATTCTTCTCTGAAACAAAATTCACCAGCATTTTGGGGATAATAACAGTAGAATGACAGAGATCAATGAAAGACAAGCTGCTGAGTAAATAGTACATGGGAGTGTGGAGGTGAGAAGTGATGCCAATCAGTGTTATCATGCCCAGGTTACCCACCATTGTAACCACATAGATGCTCAAGAATAATAGTAGAAGTGGAATCTGCAGCTCTGGCCAATCTGTTAATCCTGCAAGGATAAATCCAGTCACTGTGGAATTATTTCTGGTGTCCATTCTCTTGGCTCTATAGGAATGGAACAAAGCAGCACAGTAGAAAAACTTCTTGTGAGTCCTCTTACCCAGATGAGCTGCATGCAGAATAGGAGGCTGATTCTGGGTCTTTTGTGGGTGTTTCTGTTGCCTCTGGATACCTGATGATATTCACAGACTCCCAGAGATAGAGGGCATTAAAATTCACCTAAAAGAATGAGCTTTGCTCTATTTTTATTTAATTTGATAGTTGTGACTGCTTTGGGGGCAAAGAGCACAAATAGCTAGCAACATTGAAGGATGGCAATTTGAGGGAAAAAATAAATGCCAATTCTTCCTCATAGTCTCTGACCTGTCCTTGTTCTTTCCCAGGAACTACTCATGTCTCTAAAATCAATTTTGGTTTTACTGCCCTTCAAATTGGGTTAGACTCAGTAAGGTTAGATGATTCCTCTTTTTTTTTTTAAGAAATTAAAGAAATAGGGGCGGCCAGGTGGCTCAGCGAGTGGGAACACCGGCTCCAGTGTCGGGATGATCTGGATCAAAATCTGGGCTCAGATACTCAGTACCACACCCAGAAATAACTGGCCGTGTAATCTTGAGCAAGTTACTTAACCCCTATTGCTTTAAAAAAAATTAAAGAAATAATTTACAAACAGATTTCAATAACAGCTTGAGGTCACAAAGTAAGAATGTCAATGGAACTGTGGTTCTCTTTTATATGAGAGGTTCTTAAGAGAACAAAAGAATGACTCCTCTTTGACAACCATTGTCTCTGCCCTTTCTCCCATTGCACAGTGACTCAACCAGTCCATGTTAGGAGCTACTGAAGACAGCATAGGATGGAGAGACCATGTTTCCTGGGGGTCTAGGAGCTTATGACTGTGGATGGAAGGAGGACAAAATGGTCAGAATCACCATTCAATCTTCTAACACATAGGCTCTTCACTAACAATGTCCTAGAGAGGAAATAACTTTAATGAAGTCAATGGTAGCAATCCTTAGCATGATCCTTTATGCTCCATTTAATACTATGCATGATCTAGTGTACAAATCTCCTATTCTAAGCTTCCCTTATTACAATTTCTCATTGTGGCTTTTTCAGAAAGTTCGCTCCAAATGAAGGGGAGAAAATATCACCCATTAATGACACAGGAGATACAGATTTATGTGAAATGAATGTTATCTCCTGGGAACAAGGAGTCTTGAGACCTGATTAGAAATACTGACAAAGATTCAGGAAGATTCTTACCTCACCTGGGATCTTAGCTTTTCTTGAAGAAGTCTTTGGCAGTTGCTCCCCAACTAGAAGGCTTAATTGGTTACATTAAGCAAATAAGTCTTGATTTATTCTGGCTTATGGGCTAGAGATGAAGGGTCAGAATGAATCTGAGAGCTCTGGGATGAATTCCTAACAAGCTCTAAAAAGGAAATAAATTAGCATTGATTACTTTGATTTATTTATAGTTTGATTATACAATTAAACTCCTTTCTTAGGAAAAGTTAGCCCTAATAACTAAGCCAGGCTAACATAGATAGTCTCTTCAATCTGGATTACCTACAGATTTAACGATTCCATAGACTGATATGACTTAATCATTTAGTAGTAGATAATTTAGAAGAAAAATAATCATAAGCTCTTTTTTAAAAGGCTAAATTTCCCTTACTAGCAGCTGAGAAAGGTTTAGAGTTTAAGTTATTCTTCTCAATCTTAGTGGATAAACTACCTTTTTCTTGAGTTATAGTCTAAACTGAGTAATAGAATCTTCTAAGGAAGATGGAATAGGGGGAGTTAGGCAGAGAATGACTAACTAATGACTACAAGTTCCTCTTTCCCAGTATCATTTCTGGTTACAAAAGGCACCACCTATAAGGAAAGGACTTAGATATTACCTAGTGAGATGACCTGCCTTGCCCAATTGAATTATGTTCAAAACAAGTTTCTGTCATTTTTAAAAGTTCCTTTTTTTGTTGTTGTTATAAAAATCAGCTCTGTAAATCACTTAGAGTCTCTGACCTTTGAGGAGTCAAGTGACCTGATTTGCTATGCAAATGCTAGCTTTGACAATTAAATAGTAGATGACTCAGTCACTTTGTCCTCAGTTTCCTTATTATTTCAGATAATAATTTTAACAACTCCTTCTTAAAATTCTGGCAAATTTTCAAGCCATTGTAGAGATGATAGTTAAGGATAAGGGGGACTCAAACACTTTTGTTTTCATTTTTTTACTTGGGATGGGAGCACAGAGAGAAACATTAGAGGGAATGTGATTATCTGAAATGTTCATTTTAGCGCTCATTATGGTTTTAATTTCTTTATGAGACAGCATGATACAGAATGAAAAGAGTCCTAGCTTCAGAATCAATATTTATCTGGGTTTCAACTCATTTCAA
This sequence comes from Petaurus breviceps papuanus, assembly GCF_028583685.1. NCBI lineage: Eukaryota > Metazoa > Chordata > Mammalia > Diprotodontia > Petauridae > Petaurus > Petaurus breviceps. Next base: position 36,204,112 of record NW_027187419.1, on the reverse strand, counting down.
TTATTACATATACAACCATGGCCAACTATAAACTCTGAATTTCTATTTACTCCCTATTAAAATGAGATGTGTAACATTTATAGGATCAATCAATTAATAAGCAGTTATCAAGGACCTAACTTTGTGCCCAGGTGCTGCACTAAAGTCAGGGGTACAATGACAGAAAAGAACTGTTCCTATCTTCAAAAGGGTGAAATTCTAATGGGAAATTCTAATATACATACAGGAAAGTGAGTGGGAGGGCACTCATAACTGGGGATAGGTGCAGTATTTGAACTGAGTCTCAAAGATTACCAGGTATTCCAAGAGGTAAAGACAAGGAGGGAGTACATCCTGGGTTTGAGGAATAGCCAGTGCAGAGGTATAGAGATATGGTCAATCATGGGAATAAATGACTAGATCATTTAGTTAATTCAGGGGAACAATCTACATAAAGACTGGAAAAGAAGAAAGGGGCCAAGTTGTAAAGTGTTTTAACTGTCAAACAGAGACATTTATATTTGATCCCAAAGGTAACATAGAGCCAGTGGAAGTTATTGAGCAGGAGTAATCATATTCATATTTGAACCATTGCTTTAGGAAAATTACTTTATGTACCTGAAAAGATGTTTGTGATGACTGAATAAAATTATATAATTACACAGACTACAGACTACTATATAACTGTCAGTTGCTAGTGTTTAATTCAATTATATACACATGACACATACATGTGTATATACATATATATCCATATATATACATGTATGCACATATACATACAAACATATCTATACCTATAGCTATATAAATTAGAAAGATAGATAGAAAAAATATGAAGTACTGCGTGATACTGGATAGAATCAGGAAGACCTGACTTCAGTTCTTTTTTTTTTTTTTTTGGAGGGCAGTTGGGGTTCAGTGACTTTCCCTAAGTCAAATGGCTGGTAAGTGAGTCAAGTGAGTCAAGTGTCTGAGGTCGGATTTGAACTCAGGTCCTCCTGACTACAGGGCTGGTGCTCTATTCACTGCACCACCTCGTGATCCCCTGACTTCAGTTCTTGATGCCTGATTCACACATATAAACCTATAAAATTGTAGGCTGCTCTTCAGACAATAAGAACACAGTTTTTCACTGGGCATTTATGTCAAGCCTTCAAAACTCAGTAGGATTTGCCAGAGCTTGTGCTTATCCTACATAACTTCCTGGAACTCAGGATTACCTCCCATGCTATGATAAAAAGGTGGTGTAAGTTTTTTTAGTGTGAAACTATCCAAATAATTTTATATACAATTCAGATAATCCAAAGATTTTTATTAATGCAATTTGAGTTTGAACAGGTTTTTTAAACCAATTTAATCACTCAATATCAATCAAGAAACACTTATTAAACACCATACTAAATGCTAAGGACACAAAAAGAGGCAAAAATCATCCCTAACCTCAAGGAATTTACAAACTAATGAGGGAGACAACATGCAGACAAATATAAGCAAAGCAACCTATAAACAGAATAAATGAGAGATAATAAACAGAGAGAAGGCACTGGGAATAAGAAAGGTTGGGAGAGGCTTTCTGTAGGAGGTGGGACTTAGTTGTGACTTAAAGGAAGCCAGAGTAGTCAGTAGACATAATTTAAGAGGGGGAGCACTCTACGGATGGGGAACAATCAGAGAAAATGGCCAGAACTAAGAGATGGAGTATTTTCTTCATGCAACAGCCAGGAAGCCAGTGTCATTTAAATGAAGAATATCTGTTGGGGAGTGAGGTATAAGATCAGTACAATGGCAGGAAATGAAGAAGAGAGAAAAATTGTAAATCAAATATTGATTTCCTCGTGGAAGGGGAGTGACCTGGCACTCTATGGAAAACAGCTACCAGGATTTTGATTGGGTGGTAGATATGAATAGCATGAATCTCAAAGGAAGAAAGATTACTGAGTGAAAAAGAAAGGGGGAGACTTGGGAAGTGCTAATGGGGGAAAGAATGGGGACCAGCTCCCCTGTCTTTGACCACTGAGCTAAGGAGAATGAGTGAAGGTGCAGTCAGTACTGGAAAAGAATAGCCAGGGTGACTGTGTCATCATGGGAAAGCCAAATTTCAGTAAGAGCTAGCAGATGGAAGTAGTGGGTGAGAAATAGATTTAAGATGAAGGGAAGTTTGTTACCTATGGAAAAGGCATTCCAGAGGGCACAGTAAAAGTGCTGGGTGGAGTGAAAATGAAACATTGGGATGGGATGGTGAAGGGGGTTGGGAATGAGAAATTGAATGGTAGGGACTGTGGAATGATATTTGTATGATGATTCATTGGAGTTCAAAGTCACTGGGATGTGAAGAGTATGACCAAAGGTGGTATTGCTCATTAAGTGGAGGACATCACTCCTCTACCCTTAAAGGATAGGCACAGCAAAAGATGAGGGGCCTGAAGTCAAAGGACACATAGAGCTACAAAAGAATTAAACTTTAAACAATCTTGTTTTATTGAGTTATTGCCATTTTGGGAGAAGTAAGGAAGCTCTTGTAAACAAAAGAAATTTCAACACTATAGCAAAATAAAGGTGTTGTTTTTTTCTGCTTCTCCATATTACATAATTATAGAAAAGTCTGAATTTTGAGGAAGTTGAAGATTACAAAAAGGAGAGATAACTTTGTAAGCCATTTCTTCCTACCTTTTTCTTTTTTAAGTTCAATTCAAATATTAATTAATTACCTTGTGCTAGGTACTAAAGAAAGATACAAAGTTTAAGACAGACATTAACCTTAAAAAATAACTACTATATAAAATACAGTAAAATTATACATTATGTGACTTCCATACAAGTCTTCCCTATTACATTCCCTATTATATCTTTTTAAAAGTTCATCTCTTTTCACATATTAATACTCTCAGTAGTTTTCTCAATTAACAGGTAATCATTTAATGACTGACTTTCAGGTATTTTAGCCATGATTAAGTAGTTTCTAGAGTGAATTACTTGACCCAAGTACAGTGGAAGCAAACTCTTCATTAAGGCAATACTCTGAAGTTGGGAAAATCATCAATATAATTATTTCACTATAGATTTGATGACCATATCAAAAAATGTATGTCTCTTTCTGTAACTTCACATCTTCATCAGGAGGAGGGTAAGATGCTTTGGAGACATAGTTTGTCATTGCTTTGATGAGAGTTCATACATCTTTCAAAGTTGTTTTTTTCTTTGTCATGGGCTTGTCCTTGTATAATGGATCTATTTCACTGTATCACTAAAACATTCCCGGAATTCTCTGAAATCATCTGGCATAATTTCAGTGCATGAATATGACATTACATTTATATACTATAATTTCTTCAGTTAACTGTTAGGCATCACCTTAGATTCTAGCTTTATGCTTTTCATGTTCTGTCCCTTTTAGTCTCCCTTAAAGAGCAGGAATTTTGCTTTGCTTGTGATTATTGCCTCTACAATATTATTCTCTTTCAGTCTTGTTATTCCCCATTGTTTCCCTATTGAGCTTGATGTGTTGTATCCAAAATCATTTCTGTGTCTGTGTGTTCATGTTCAGCTCTCCTTTAACTGGCCAGACAAGAGTGAGGTTTGTTTGTTTCCAAGTCCCTTTTCCTCCTGACTCCATTACTGCATACACTTGTGAATCTCAATTTTAAGAAATAACAGATTCTTGAGGTGGCTAGGTGGTGCAGTGAATAGAGCACCAGCCCTGGAGTCAGGAGGATCTGAGTTCAAATCCAGCCTCAGACACTTAACACAAAAACTAGCTGTGTGACCTTGGGTAAGTCACTTAACCCCAATTGCCCCCCAAAAAGCAAAAAAAAAAAACCCAGATTCTTCCCCATCTTTCTACACTAGTTTTTTTTCCCTTTTCTGTCAATTCTTCAAACACTCAGAAGAGAACCTATCTATCCCAGCTCCTGTATATTTATTATTTAATTTCATCAAAATTCATTGAAAAAATAAAATTTCTGAAGGGACACTTGTTTATTTTCCTCAACTAAAAAGTTAACAATAAATCATATATAATTCATGACAACTTCTCCAAGAAATTTACCTTTATATGTTTCTCGACTATTTTTTTTGCATTTTGAAGTTTCTACTCAACTTTGGTCTTTTCATTAGGAATTCTTGAAAGTGTTCTATACTATTAAAGGTCATTTTCCCTTGATAAATTTTTACTTAATTTTGTAGTCTTGTCTGCAAGGTTTTTGTTTTGCTTTGGAATATTATATTCCAAGAGTTCCTCTCAAATCTGGCTTCATGTGCTTACTAGCTATGACCTTGGGCAAGTCATTTGTTTGCCTTAGGGGATAATAACAGTACCTACCTTGCAGGGTTGTTGTGAAAATCATATGATATAATATCTTAGCACAGTACCTGGTTCCAATAGGTGTTATATAAACGCATATTCCTTTCCCCCTTCCCTTGTGTTTTTTGCCTTTTAAAAATTAGCTTTGTTTGACCACCATAGCCTCTAAGCCTGAAGTTATAGTTCCCTTTTCCCCACACATATAGGCAATCCTTGGTCTTATTTTAATGTGTCACTTATTTTCATGTGTAACTGGTGTTTGCTTCCCTTTTTTCATTAAGTTTTGTGATTTGGGGAATATTTTCTCAGTAGTATTTTCAGCCTCAAAAATAAAATCCTTCATCTCAATATTTTAAGGTAACTTCTATTACATATTATCTGCTTCCCTCCTGAGTGTGGAGATGAAAATAGAAAGGATTCCACTTAATCTCAACCTTAGGAAAAAGGGGAAAGGGACAGAGTGAAGTCAATCTTAGAAATTTTAGTTAACAAAATTAATAGAATATTTCATTTATAGATGACTTCATTGATTACAATACCAATGTCTTTAGACAAATAATTTAAAACTGAAATAGAACATTGAGGCCAGCAGTTCTTAACATCTTTTTGTGCCATGGACACCTTTGGTATCTGGTAAAGCCTATGGGTCCCTTCTTAAAATGAATGTTTTTACATGCAAATATATATGTATAACAAAGGAAATTATTATTTTGAAATACAAAAATCAAAGGATTTTTAAAAATTCAGACTTGAACCCAGATTAAGGACACTGAAATAATCAGATTGATTCCATCATTTTTTAATTAATTCTATTTAAAATTAATTGATTTTGTCCTGTAACTGCCTAAATCATGATTATTTGTCTCTAAATTTAGTTTAAAAAAATCAGTTGTCCTGTAATGAGTGTAGGTTTAGAAATCCAGTTCTCTTGTTAATCACTGTTCTATTCTTGTGTCAAGGAAATCTGTTACTCTTAAAGTATGCAGGTAGAAAGTAGGGAGTTTGGTCTACTATCATTAAACCACCAAGCTACTCTTCAAGGTCTGGTTTGTTATACCAAAAAGTCTAATTTGCTATTGCTCTCCTTGCAGATGCAGCTGGACTTGAACAATGAACATTTTTTAGTCACAAGAGGGTAGAAGAGAATTGTCAGCCATCATCCTCAATTTATATCCAATCATATTTTCTTCCATCTATGATGTTAGCTTTTCCTATTTTCTATACTCCACCAAACTATAAAATAGAGCTGTTCCCCTCATTTGGGATCTAAGCTTTGTTTGGGAAGCTAAAATACTATTTATGGGTAAATTCATGCTTTACTAATAAATTGATTGTTCTTGGAACTTTATGCCTCAGTCTACCTTAATTTTAACTAATACAACACTTAAGGCCATCCCTTTCATTTTACTAATAAGGAAACTGAGACCCAGGAAGGTTACCTGACATACCCCAAATAATATACTTTTTTAGTAAAGAAGCCTCTATTTGGACCCAGATTTCCATTGCCTGCCCAGTGCTCTTATACTACACTACATACCCTCACTAAATGACATAGCACATTGAGTTATTTCTTAAAGAAATATGCCTCTAGAGCTGGAAGGCATCTCATGAGACCATCCATCCAAAGGATATTAGCATTTAAGCAGCACAAAGACAAAGCACGAAGATAAAAAAATATAAAGACAAATTGTCAAAACATCAATGAACATCTTTGGAAATTAAAAGGGAAAAGAATGAAGTCATGGGATGGCTAGGTGGTGCAGTCAGGAGGGCCTAAGTGCAAATCCAGCCTCAGACACTTAACACAAAAACTAGCCCTGTAACCTTGGGCAACTCACTTAACCCCAGTTGCCTTCAAAAAAAAAAAGGCAAGAATGAAGTCATTCCAAATTCCTAAAATCACTTCCTGTTCATAAGGCCAGGAAGATTTTCAGGCATTGGTCACATATGAAACATATGTAAAAATCTCTGAATAATCAAAATGCCTAGAAAACATTTTCAAGTAAAACAATACAAACTTAAGCATCATAGACTTAGACCTGGCAGGAACTTTCAAGATTATATGATACAATCCCTTCATTTTTAGAGCTGAAGTAACTGGGCCCCAAAGAAGTGGGAGTGACTTGCTTATGTGCACATAGCTAAATCAATAGAAAACTCAATATTGGAACCAATGCCCTCTGAATCTAAACCTGTTCCTTTCTACAATATCACATTGCCTCCTGATTTAAATGCTTTTAAATATCCCTCCATTATTTCTTTCTCTAATGTACCTGTCCCTGAAGTCAAGAGATCCTGGAGGGATTAGTGCATTACTATTTTTCTAATCAGGTCCCTGAGCTCTAAGATTATAAAATGAAAATGCCTATGTCATAGCACCCCCCTTCCCTGGGGTCATTAAAAGTAAATTGGCTGATTCCATCTTCTGACCCTAGGAGTTTATAAGACCAGATCCACATGGATTTTTTATTTATTTGTTAATGATAGCAAACAGCTCTTATCAATGAATTTGGAGAACTAGAAAGTGATAGGGCAGACCCTCCTTATGAGTGAAGTACAGGCAGAGACTACATCAATCATCCCTTTAGAGGAAGCAGGGTAAGTGTCTGGATTCCTCTTTTACTATCATTATCATAGAGGATTTAGGATTGGACTTTAGACTGTTGATTCTGATCAACTCTCAGGGATGCCAGTTCCTTTTCAGGACACAGCAAGATCTTCCCTTGAGCATTTGGGCTTGAATATTTCACTACTATTTAAATCTTCCCCGATTATTAAACCACCATATGAGGCACTACACTTCCTGACTTTCCTTGTTTACAGAGTTTGCTTGACACTTTAAAATTCAAGATTGACAAGGCCAGATGCCTAATTAGCTCTCTTTCCTTCTGTCGCTTCCATTGTAATTCTATGCTATATTCTGGCAACTGTTGCTTATTCTATACCTCTGAACCATACTAGGCCTCTACACATCTAAGCTGAGAGTGGGAGTTCTAGTATTTATTTAACAAAAAAAAGTAATTCTCTATTTTGTATATCATGTATTTTTGATGAGGTGTGGGCTCTGGGAGCCCCCTCTAGCTCTAGGGCTCTGCTATCAATTCTGCCTTCTGGGCAGAGGTCCCAGGGGACAGGGGCCTGGCCTCTATGGTTTGGTAAAGGCTGACCACTGAATATGCACTTTTCCTGACCCCTTGCTCAATAAAGCTTGAACTATCTGTGTACCAGACTGTTTTAGGGTTAGGGAGAAGAGAATCTTTCAAATCAGCTCGACTGGAATAAACAGTCCAAGGTCTCCTCACAATCATGAACCAGGACATCTGAGTGAGCACTGTCTGGGAGGAGGGTTGCTGGGTTAAGCGTGCAGCACACCTGAAGGGTTAGGTCAGGGGCCTGCCACTAGCCAGCCACTGGTGGCCCTTTGTTTCCAGGATGCTCTGAACTAAATGGGGAGTTAGAACTTCCAGGGGCTGACCAAGTGTAAGTTTAGAGGTTTCCTCAATTAGAATGGCTGTAGCATTAGTTACTAGGCTAGAAGTCTGGGTCCAGCCACAGTGTAAAGCTTATTGCCTCATGCAAATGCCTCATCAAATGAGACAATTTAATCAGAGTTCAAGGGGGTTCCCAGAGCCTGTACCTCAAGACACAAGGAGAGCTAGAGGGGTCTCCCAGAGCCCATATCTCATCATTTTGACATATTTTAACATACCTACAAACTTAGAAATGTTGAGGTTTAGGGGTGTTCAGGATCCCAAAATACTGACACACTACCTGAATGAATTCAACCCAACCCTTTTTTCAGCCAAAGAAAAATAAATTTATTAAATATCTGACATATTGGGTAGACTCTTTTTGAGAAAGCAGGACAGATAGAATCTGAGCTAGATTGAATCTGAGCACTTTCATGGAGGCAAGATGGATCTCATATACAGAAAGACTAGGAGGGATCTAGGAGTAGCTAAGTAGTCTGGCGTGACTAAAGGAAGGAGTTAGAGAGGATCTTAGGAGGAAGCTAAAGAAGATCTTAATGGGACTGGGGTGACTAGAAGTCAGACTCCAAGAACCAAGCTAATGGGATTAAGGGTGGGAAGTAGCTGAAGGCTACCTGGAGATAACAGACAATGGAGGGCTAGGCTAGGTGAAGGGTAACAGAAATTTGGAATAACTATAACGGAAGGTTTATGGCCTCAGGTGAACACCAGATCAAGGAGGAAGATTCAAGGAGAGTTTAAGGAGGTTCCCAGAGCCCATAATCCATCAGAAATAATGCATCAGAAGAAGAGGATTAGAAAAATGAATAATAGAAAATTATCTAATTCCAAACTAGAATACTTAATATTCTGTTCTATCTAGGTGCCATTTCCCACACCTAGTTTCTTCATTATCTCTTGAGCAAAGGAACTCCATGACATAATGACCATTTGACAAAAACATTTTTTTGACATTTATATACCTGAACCTTCTAGATTGAGATTACCAGTTCAGTCTAAAATTCAAAAAATTTAGTCTAAACCAACCAGGAAAAGCCCCTTTTTAAATCATTTGCTTTGTAACTTCTACTTTTTTTCCCATATTCCTTACCATAAGGAAAACAACATCAACAATAACATAAAACTGGAATTGTTTTGTTATTATTTTTTGTTCAGCTCTTTCAATCATATCTGATTCTTTGTGATCCACTTTGGGGTTTTCTTGGTAAAGATACAGACGTGGACTTTCTTCTTGACTTCAGCACTGGTAATCTATCCACTATGCCACCTTCCCAGAAATTGCTTTGCCAAGACACACACAAAAAATTCAACCAAACATACACTGTTCTCTCTCTCTCTCTCTCTCTCTCTCTCTCTCTCTCTCTCTCTCTCTCTCTCCTTCTTACTTTCTGTCAATTCAATGACTATCATGTCACAAGGCAAATGACCCTTATGACCTTCTAACAGTGTCTCATCTAGCCTAGATGCCAGTTGTGGTTCTTTCCCTCCCTCTATATTAGAGTTTTTAGTTCTTCCTTGCAGTGAATATGGAAGGACCTGTTGAAGAATATTTCACCTATTTTCTACTTAGCTTCTTGGTTGAGAAATATTTATTGTCTTTTGAGATAACTACAAGGGAAAGATTCATCATAGCCTCAAAAAGTATGGGTATTGTTACAATAGAAATTCTGAAAGAGACAAAGTTCCAAGCATGATCCATTTATTCACAAGGCAAGCCATTCTTAATAAATGGGGTCAATGTACTTTCAGTGACATAGATCTATCTATAAAAAATTGAAATATTAATTATTATAGATAATATCAATGGTAATATTTCAGCTGAACTACAGGGACTTAGAAGCCTGTGAGGTTCATTGGGCTATTCAGAGAAAAATAAATCTTTAATGGAAAACTAATTACCACAAGTTCCACAACCAAGCTACAGAATTCTTTACATGTTCTGCCTCAGGGCTGAAAATTATTCCGTGGTCCTTTAGGATACCCATGTCAAATGTTCACATAGTCCTTTTCTGATGACATCAGGTTCTCTAGACAGATATCAAAATAAGACACCTAGAGCCTGGTGCCACAAGCCCCTACTTTATGCCCCATCATATTGTTTATCTTCGTCAGGTTGTTATTCATCATCAGTGATGCTAAAATTACCACTTTAATTAAATTTAATTCAACAAATTTCTTTAAAGTGCCTGCTCTATGTAGGATAATGGTAGGCACTGGAGTAATACATTGGAAAAAAATGAGAACAACTCTTTTCTCAAGGACTTCAGAGTCTACTTGGGGGAAAAAAAACAGTATGTACTCAATAATTCAAAAGAAGCAAAAACTTTAGTGGAGGAAATACAAACAATGGGGAGAATAAAACTTTCTTATAGAGGAGATGGCATTTGAATGAAACCTTGAAGAGAGAGAGAGACACTCAGAAAGACAGAGAGACATAGAAAGACAGAGAGATAGATAACAAAAGGGAAAACTTCTAGAGACAGGAGAAAATGGGGAAAAGGATGAAAGCAGAAAGACTGTCCTTGGCAGGGATAAGGACCCCTCTTTCTCAAAGTGATGAGAAAATGGCAAATAATTTGAAGCAAAAAAAATCGGAGGGAAAAGGGATCTCACATCAGATGGCCACTATTTTCTCAATAAGTTACATGGTAAAGTTCTCAGTTGAGATAAGGGGAAGAGAAGGTAGCATAAGCGGCTTAAAGAGAAAAGAGAAATTTTGAAACAAGCAGTGTGAAAAATGTAATAGAAGGTCAATTAGGGAAAGAGAGGGAGAATTAGTATGAAGTGGTGAGGGCTTCCCAAATATTAGATTACATAAATATAGAGTGGACTTGGCTATCAGTTATGTGACAGCATCTAATGACATTCAGCATCAAACAAATAAAAATTAAACAGATAAGTTTAGGGTAACCCAGGTTCCATGTTTGCAAAAAGATGAGTAGCTATAAGAAAAAGTGACATTGAATCCAAGGATTGACTACAGCATAAAATTGAATCCCCTATAAGGGCTGTATTGAGAAAGGAGAAAAATAAAACCAGAGCAGGGACAATGAATTGAAAAAGCATAAAATGATGAAGTAACTGAAGGTAAAAATGAAAACTATATATATATATATATATATATATATATATATATATATATATATAGAGAGAGAGAGAGAGAGAGAGAGAGAGAGAGAGAGAGAGAGAGAGAGAGGAAAGGGAGAGATGAAAGGATAAAATATTATAATCTGAGATAAGAATTTCACAGTTTTGAACCATGGAAGTTGAACTGGTATAGGTAATAATGAAATCAAGTGTGTCATAATCTTTGGTTGTGGCTAAGGAGGAGTGAAGGTACAATCATGGGAACTGACAAGGCTGATTAAATAGAAGGCCATGGTATTTGAAGAGACATGAAGTTATATGGTGAAGCTTTAAAGTCTGAATTTCAAGGTAGGAGTGGAAATGAAGATTGTAAATCAGGTGATGAATTCCTTGTAAAAGAAAAATTATCTTGGGGTAAGCAGATAATAGTAAACACAGTCTTGATCTGGGTGTTATCAGTGAGAATAGAATGTCAAAGGAGGAGAGAAACCTAAGTTTCAGTGGCAGAAAAGAGATTTGGAAACAGCAGTGAAGAACAAGGAGTGTTTACCTGCTTCGTCTTCTGTCCAGGTGTGTTGGCAGAGTATAAGGAATTGTATTCAGTACTAGAGAAGATAGTCAGTTTGTAGCAACTTCTTGTAGTCCAAAACAGGTTTCTGTATGGTCAGGTCCATCTTCTGAAGTGGCTGTGCTGAATAGCGACTCACAGTAATGACTGGAAAGGGAAATTCTGCCAGCTGATACGAAAAATTACCTAAGGCTTTTTTGTGATTACTCCCTCACTGTCCTTGTTGAATCCCAACTTTACAATAAATAAACACAAGAACGTGAGACTGCCCCTACCTTTCTTTCCACATATGCTGACACTCTTCTTATAGGACCATAGGCCACACTTTTGCATTCATTATCGTCTATTGTCTTCCCTTACTTCCATCTTTTATATGTGTTTTTAAAATCTCTATTGGCTGCTAAGGCCCCTATATAATAACATAAGCCTCTCTAGATAGCTGAGCTTTCTCCCTTCATCACAGCTCTTTCTTAATGGCCTTAAAATTTCCATTTTGAGAATTTACCATTTTCCCTGAATTAGTGATCCCCTTAGAATTTTAGGCCATTTTACATGCCCTTTTTGTGAAACCTTTAAAAAAAATCTATTCTTTCCAAATCTAGGATACCTATCTAACTGTATCCGACTTTTCTCTCCTATCAAATCAGTATGAGAGAATGGTCAATAAATTAAGAAATTCCTGTAATTTCTACCCTTCCAACCAGACACTGAATGTTGCAAAAAATTGTATCAGAATAGAATTTCCCCTTGCCAATTCTATCTCTGAGATTCTATGATTCTATGAACTCTGAGCTTCATAGACATTTTATTTTCCATAAATGTCAGAATACAATTAGGGGGCCATAATTCATATGCACATAAAGAATTAAAGAATCTGACTGAACCAAGGAAAGGAGACAGCACTTTGAATAGATAAGGCTTTTCTTTCAGTACAGCACCTTTTGTCTCAGGTCTCCCATGGTGTCTAGAGATACAGAGACACTGCTTGACCTGGGGAAACACAACATCAAGAGAATCCTGAATGCTATTTTACCTACGTACTTTTCCAATTGGCAAGGTAAGATACTTTCTAATGTGATTTTTCTCTCCCATCCTTACAGATCTCTCTAGAGGAGAATGACTACAGGAAATTACTCCACTGAAATTGAGTTTGTTCTTGTGGGATTAACAAGTCAGCCAGAGCTTCAGATGCCTCTCTTCTTCCTGTTCTTGTGTATCTATATCATCACTGTGGTGGGGAATGTGGGCATGATCCTATTAATTGTTGTCAGTCCTCCCCTTCATACACCCATGTACTATTTCCTCAGCAGTTTGTCATTTGTAGATTTCTGCTATTCTTCTGCCATTACACCCAAAATGTTGGTGAATTTCTTAGGGAAGAAAAATACTATTCCTTATTTCAAATGTATGGTCCAACTTTTTTTCTTTGTGATCTTTGTTGTTGCAGAGGGATACCTTCTTACAGTGATGGCTTATGATCGCTATGTTGCTATTTGTAACCCACTGCTTTATAATGTGATCATGTCCTATCAGGTCTGCTCATTGATGATGGCAGCTGCCTTCACTCTGGGCTTTATCTCAGCCATGGCCCATACAAGCTTCATGATGAAACTCTCCTTCTGCAGATCCTACCTCATCAGCCATTACTTTTGTGATGTGCTTCCCCTACTTAACCTCTCCTGCTCAAGCACCCACATCAATGAGTTACTGCTTCATGTCATTGCTGGATTTAACACCTTAGTGCCCACTTTGGCAGTTCTTATTTCTTATGCTTTCATCCTTACCAGCATTCTCCGCATTCGCTCTACAGAAGGCAGATCCAAAGCCTTTGGCACTTGTAGCTCCCACCTCATGGCTGTGGTAATCTTTTTTGGGTCAATTACATTCATGTACTTCAAACCACCTTCTAGTAAGTCTATGGAACAAGAGAAGGTATCTTCAGTATTTTATACAACTGTGATTCCTATGCTGAATCCTTTGATCTACAGTCTGAGGAATAAGGATGTAAAGAGAGCTTTGAGGAAAGTTCTTAGAGGAAGGGAGGTTTGAGAAAAGGTATTTACTATTAGAGAGAATAAGTGGATGAAAAGGTGGACTGTCTGAGTTTGCATTTCCTTATTTCCCTATAATAATGACTTCTCTTTGATAATACTTGGGTTTTCTCAAATGCTTTCCCATCCATTATCTCATTTTTGCTTTACAACATACTTAACTGTAAAAATTATATTGAAATTTCTTTTTTTTTTTGCTTTTTGGAGGGGGAAAGGCAGGGCAATTGGGGTTAAGTGACTTGCCCAAGGTCACACAGCTAGTAAGAGTTAAGTGTCTGAGGCCAGATTTGAACTCAGGTCCTCCTGACTCCAGGGCCAGTGCTCTATTCACTGCACCATCTAGCTGCCCCATTCCAATTTCTTAATATAAAGTGAAGCTTAAAATATTTTGTAACCTGTTGAAGGTCACATAATAAATTAATAAGAGTTGAGTGAGAATTCACTATTCCATTATATCATCATCATCAACAACTTCATCACTAAGAACATGTTTTTATCAAGTCAGTGCTATATAGAAGGTTCCTATGTGTTAGTGGGAAGGAAAAAAACAAAGAAAAAATAAAACAGAATCCTACCTTCAAGAAATCAATAATTAATTCAGGGAGTCAAGATGCTAATGAGAAAAAAATTAAATATATTGCTGTATTATATATATATATATGTTTGTGTGTGTGTGTATATATATACATATATATATATATATATATGCTCATGTACTTACATGTGTACCTTAGACATTAAGAAAACAAATTTCAAAAGGCACATTGAGAATCTCAAGATCTGTAAGTTGGAAGGGACCTCAGGGCCCACATATCCAATATAAAATGGAAAAAAAATCCCCTTTACAACATATTCAGTAAGTTGGTCATCCAACTTTTGCTTAAATAAATCCAGTATAGAGTAACCCACACATATATAGATAACCCATTCCTCTTCTGTATAGACATAATTATCAAAAATGTTTTTCTTATATCAAGCCTACATTTGCCATTTAAAACTTTTACCTATTTCTCCTAGTTCCTCCCTATGAACAAATAGAACACCCGAGAGCCAGTTACATTTGAAGATTGCTATAATGTACTCTTGATTTCTTTTCTTCCCCAGGCTAAACATTCCAAGTTTCTTAAATGTGTCCTCATGCACTATGAAATAGGAGGGGGTGTAGCTAAGGTAGAAGAATGAACTAAGCTATTTTGCTGAGTATTTCCAACATATCTCTCTAAGCCACTTTTTAAAAAATGCATCTAAATGAATTCAGCTACTGTCAGTGACCCCAAGGAGCACAACTATGCTGCTTTCACCAGGGCATCCCCATCCAAGTGTTAGTAGACCTATTTTCTATCCTCCTAAGTTGCCTTTAGGTAGAAAAAAGTGACTCGTGATTTTTTGTTGGTTATCCTATTCAGAATTCATTTAGATGCATGTTTTAAAAAGTTGCTTAGAGAGATATGTTGGGAATACTCAGCAAAATAGCTTACTTCATTCTGTTACCTTAGCTACACCCCTCCTACTTCATAGTGCATGAGGACACATTTAAGATACTTGGAATGTTTAGCCTGACAGTAGCTGTTCAGGAGCAAAGAGGGCCTAGCACCCAGGGACAGTAAGGGGCCTGAATATCTAGTTAGAAAGAAATGATATGAGTCCCCTGTGCTACTACCGGGTGCAGTATCAGGTAACATTTGATAACTCCATTGTCTGTTGCCTATTTATAGGGTGGAGAGGAAGGTTTGTATTCTCAATGGAGTAGGGCCCCTAGGTAAGGACCCAAGTGCAAGCTAGGGTGAAAGTGACCAGAACTCTCCCCAGAACATACCTCCTTGAAAGCACTGAAAAATTACAAGTCTCTAGACCTAGTTGTAAAAGCAGCAGGATATAAAAGTCAGAAGATTGAGCCAGACAATCATTCAGCCCCTAATCACTAAAGGTGGACAAAACCCAACTCTAAAATAAAGCCCAAAGTCCAGAAATAGACTGGAAAATGAGCAAATAGCAACAAAGAGCCCGGCTATAAAAAGCTACTAAGTTGGCAGGGAAGCTGAAGACAAACTCAGAAGACAATAGCAAATGAAAATTTTTTATAAATGAAAAACCTCTACAACCAAAGCCACAAAGAAAATGCAGATTGAACACAAACCAAATAAGAATTCCTTTAAAAGCTGTAAAAATATGTTTCAAAAAATTAAAAAATGGTAGAGGAAAAATTGGGGGAGGGGAGTGAGAGCTAGATAAGAAATTATGAAGAGAATTAACTTCATAAAAGAGGCATAAAATATTGAAAAAAAAAACTCTGTAAAAATCAGGACTGGATAAATGTAAAGGAGTTGCATATAGTGTGAAATGCAAGCTTTTCTTCTGATGTCTCATCATGTTGTGAAAGTAATGAAAAGACATTGTCCCTTGGACAGAGATACTTGAATGGAAGGTATCCCTACAGTTCTCAGTTTACATAATCTGTCATTCTACTTATATTCAAGGACATTCCAGATGTACAGTACTCACCAGAGTTTGTGACCCACTGGCATATTTCTCAAGGGCCCAAAGTTAGCTTTAAATAATCATAAAGTACCCACATAAGAGTAGGACCTTAATATGGTACTTGAAATAATGGGTTTTTTACTACAAGCAGTAGGGCCATTCAGCATGAATGAAGATTTGTACCTACCTTTTCCTAATCACATTCCCTCTGTAAAAGTCAGAAGAATTTTTGAGATTGTAAAGGCTCCCTGTCTTGGACAGTGTAGGATAACTTTTGGAGAGAGGCAAAAGCCTAAGTAGCTTTTTTTTTTTTTAAGGAATGAATTAATAGATTGAAGTATGATCAGGAAAAAATAGAGTACTTTTAACAGCTGGAGATGTACTGTGAAATGTGATGATTGCATAATTATAGTATAAAGGAGAAATCCAAAGCCAAGTCCTTAAATGACCAGATAGGTGGCATCTTCAAGTGTCTGGCTAAAACTAAAGCAGCTTTGAAAGAAATCTCCAGCTCAGCTAGAAAGCTTTACTTATTATATGATCTGACTCCTGCTGGATCACTGACAGCTCATAGAAAAGGTCAAGGTTAGAGTGGTGTAGAATATAGGATATAATGCCATACAGAGAGTGGGCTATTTCTATATACTTGGAACTGTGAAGAGCTATAGGTAGGGGAAATTAGATGATGAAATACAACCTGAATAATGATTTCATGATCCTTAATAAAACCTAATTTCTGAAGAATATTATAGCCATAAATATTACATAGTGCCTCTATGTAAATGACTGAGGCTAGATAGTTGTCTGGGAGGAAAATTGTTCACTCGTAAATGTTATTTTTATGGGCTCTTAATATTGTCTCTATTTGTTAGCCTATGTAAGTTGATCTTTGACTTTGACATTTGTGAGCCTTTAGAAGTAGAGGGTCCAGAATGAAGGATGTGAAAAACCTGCTGCCTTATTTATATATCAGCATATATTCAGAAGAGATCAATCTGAGCAGAAACACCAAAGATCTCACCATGTGAGAACTGGTGGAAGGAACTAAGCATAGTTAGATAGAAAAGGATGTTGGTGGGGAGGGGGAGGTTAGAAGGGGATATGATCAACATTACAGCTCTCTTCAAGTATATGAAAAAGCTGATTTATGGGAGAGGAGTTGGTTGTCTTCAGAGAACAGAAATAAAAATAATTGGTGAAATTGCAAAAATTAAAAGAAAAGATTAAATATCAAGATAAAAGAAAGTTTACTAATAATTCAAATGATACTAAAATGTAATGGTCTGCCTCAGGAAGTCAGGCTTCCCAACCAATGGAGGTCTTTAAATGGAAACTGAGTATCAATTTCTTTGGGTTGTTGCAGAGATTATTTAACCTTTGGAGTCTATTCCAATTCTGAGCGTCTGTGATTCTATGAAGTAGCAAATGTTCCGTTACTTTGTTATTCACATGTTCTGTTCAACTTTCACTAATACATTTTTATTCCTGTGTATTTTTTAATGCTTTTATTTTTAATTGTTTGCACCTTGACTTGCTTAAATCATTTTTACCTTCAAAGAAAACATATATTTGGATGCTTAAGAATGGAACATATATGTGTGTATGTATATACACATATACATACACAAATACATATACGTGTGTGTGTGTGTGTGTGTGCATAATGTGCACTTTCTCAAATCAAAAACTCAGGGGGCAAAAAGCTCTCTTTCTTTTGGTACTGTTCCTGGCAACCACTAGGCAAATTGTTTATACAGACTTTATTTTGTGGAGAAGGAGGGAGAGAGAAAGTGAGAGAGAAAGAAAAGGACTAAAGGATGAAGTGAGAGGGAAAGGAAAAAGGCATTAAGAAGGCAAGAAATGCGATCTCAATTATGAAATCCTGCAAATTAGTAGGATTTCCATATTAGCCATGTTGAAAAAAAAGCAAAAGAAATTTTAAAAGTGAAAGATTGTCATTCAGTTTACACTCTGACCTCATCATTTCTCTTTCTAGAAGTGCATGATATTTTTCCTCATGAGTCCTTTGGAAACATCTTGGATCATTTTATTGATTAGAATAATTGAGTCACTCACAGTTGATCATTATATAATATTGTTGTTTCTGTGTACAATATTCTCCTGATTCTCTTCATTTTTCATCAGTCTATATAAGACTTCAAAGGTTTTATTAAACAATCCTGCTCAGCATTTCTTACGCCACAATAATATTCCATCACAATCATATATTACAACTTGTTCAGCTGTTACGCTATTGATAGGCATCCCTTCAATTTCCAGTTTTTGCCACCACAAAAAATGAGCTGCTTTAAATATTTTTATATGTATAGGTCTTTTTCCTTTTTCTTTTATGTCTTTGGGATGCAGACCACATAGTGTTCTTGCTGGATCAAAGGGAATGCACAGTTTTAGAGGCTTTTAGGCATAGTTCTAATTGTTCTGAAGGATGATTGGACCAGTTCACAAGTCTACCAACAATCCATTAGTGTATGAAGAACTATGGACACAGGTTCACAATATCATAAAGGAGACAGCAAGCAAAAACATCCCAAACAAAAAGAACAAGGAAGAAAAATGACTGTCTTATGAGGCTTGACAAATAGCTGAGGGGAAAAAAAAGAAAGAAAAATATTCCAGAATTATCAACACATAGATGCCAACGAAAAAGTGAGAAGTCAGTGTAGACTTTGTGGGAACAGGGAGTTCATGAGTGTAGTTTGACCTTTGCCCACAGCGCATGAGTGGCTGAGGGTCCATGGTGTGCAGCAGATGCCATGTGGCAGCTTCAGAGCTCCTGGCCTGCAGACTGTAAGGGGACTAAGCAACCAGTCTGAGGGGTAATCACTCTTGCTTTAACCTGCTTGGATCTGTATTGCTGTCCAGGGGTGGAGGTCCTGGGGTACATGACCAGTTTTCCAGAGCCAGTGGAGGCTTCTGAGAGGGCACTCAACTAATAGCTTCAGCCACTGAGAAAACCCCAGTGATTTGGGACAAAGCTCTCCTCTCTGGAAGCTGAGTTCTACAATGGCAAAAAGCTTAAAATTCAAATAATTGAGTGGCAAAATCAGCGACCAAAGGAAGCAAAGCAAGCAAAGCGATCCAAGTTTGGCCTCCTTTTTGGGGGACCAAAAGGATCGAAGCATGGGACAGGAGGAAAACAACAAAGTCAGAACTCCTGCACCAAAAGGTTCCAAGAAAAATATGAACTGGTTACAGGCCATAGAGGAGCTTAAGAAGGATTTTGAAAACCAAATAAGAAAAGTGGATGAAAAATTGGGAAGAGAAATGAGAATGATGCAAGAAAATCATGAAAAGAGAGTCAACAGCTTGACTGAGGAAAATAACATCTTAAAAAATAGAATAATTTGAATGGCAAAAGAGGCTCAAAAATGCAATGAGCAAAAGAATGGAAAAAAGATGGAAAAAGAATCTCAAAAACTTACTGAAGAGAATCATTCCTTCGGAATTGGATTAGAGCAAATGGAAGCTAGTGACTTTATGGGAAATCAAGATACTATTAAACAGATCCAAGCAAATGAAAAAAACAAAAGGCAATGAGAAATATCTCATTGAAAAAACCACTCACCTGGAAAATATATCCAGAAGAGATAATTTAAAAATTATTGGACTACCTGAAGGCCATGATCAAAAAAGAACCTAGAAATCATCCTTCAAGAAATTCTCAAGGAAAATTTCCATGATATTTTAGAACCAGAGGGCAAAATATAAGTTGAAAGACTCCACAAATCACCTCTTGAAAAATATTCCAAAAAGAAAACTCCTAGGAATATTATAGCCAGGTCCCAGAGTTCCCAGATCAAGGAGAAAATATTACAAGCAGACAGAAAGAAACAATTTGAATATTGTGGAAACACAATCAGAATAACACAGGATCTGGAAGCTTCTACTCTGAGGGATCAAAAGGCTTGGGATATGATCTTCCAATATGAGCTGGGATTAAAACCAAGAATCACATACCCAGCAAAACTGAGTTTCATGTATTGAGGGAAAATATGTTTATTCAATGAAATAGAGGATTTTCAAGCATTCTTGATGAAAAAACCAGAGTTGAATAAAAAATTTGACATTCAGATACAAGAAGCAGGAGAAGCATGAGAAGGTAAACAGGAAAGAAATCATAAGAAACTTATGAAAGTCGAACTATTTACATTCCTACACTGAAAAACGCTAATTGTAACTTATGAAACTTTCTCAGTATGAGAATAGTTGAAGGGAATATATATATATATATATATATATATATATATATATATATATATATATATATATATATATATAATGTGTGTGTATGTGTGTGTATACATACATATGTCACTATAGGAGGGTATATGGGTATATGAATACATATGTGAATGCATATATAGGTGGGTGTGGGTGTGAGCATGCACACACATAGACCAAGGGCACAGGACCAGATGAATAGGAAGGAAAGATACTTAAAAGGTGAAATTGAGAGGTGACAGAGAAATATAATGAGAGGAGATGGGTAGAGACAGAATGGTGTAAACTATCTCACACAGAAGAGGCAAGGGAAAACTGTTCCAATGGAGGGGAAGAACAAGAAGGCAAAAGGCAATGGGTCAACCTTACTGTCACTGAATTTGGCTTAGGGAGGGAATGACATATACCCTAAATAGAGTATATCGCCCTACAGGAGAGTATGGGGAAAAGGCTGAGACAGGGGATGATGGAGAGGAGGGTAAGTTGGGGAGAAGGGAAGTTGGAAGCACCCACTTTTGAAAAGGGACAGGGTCAAAGTACAGAATAGAACAAGTTGGGGGGTGGGATAGGATGGAGGGAAATATAGTTAATCTTTTACAATATACCCACTATGGAAATGTTTTGTGTAGCTACACATGTACAACCTATGTTGAATTGCTTATCTTCCCAGTAAGAGTGGGTCATGAGGGAGGAAGAGAAAGAATCTGGAATCCAAAGTTTTAGCATCAAATGTTTTAAGATATGTATGTATGTATGTATGTATATATATATATATATATATATATATATACATATATATATATATATATATATATATAAATTTTTTTTACATGCAACTGGTAAATAAGATATAAAGGTATTGGAGTATAGAGATCCATCTTGCCCTACCAGAAAGTCGGAGGGGGGATGGGTGAGAATATAGGAAAGAGCAAATTGGGGGGAGGGGTATAGAGTGGGATCGCTGTTTTGGGGTGGTAGGTAGGGAAAGACGGGGAGAAAAATTGTAACTCAAAATATTGTGGAAATGAATGATGTAAACTAAAAATAAACATAAAATTTTATTTTAAAAAACACTGAAGAAAATTATTCCTTAAAAATTAGATTGGAGCAAATGGAAGCTAATGACTTTATGAGAAATCGAAATATAAAACAGATACAAACTAATGAAAAAAATAGAAGATAATGTGAAATATTTCATTGGAAAAACCACTGACCTGGAAAATAGATCCAGGAGAGACAATTTTAAAATTATTGGACTCCCTGAAAGCCACAATCAATAAAAGATCTTGGATATAATCTTTCAAGAAATTATCAAGAAAAACTGCCCTGATAGTCTAGAAGCAGAGGGTAGGATAAAAATTGAAAGAATTCACCAATCGCCTCTTGAAAAAGATCCCCAAAGGAAACTCCTAGGAATATCATAGACAAATTCCAGAGCTCCCAAGTAAAGGAGAAAATATTACAAGCACTCAGGAAGAAACAATTTGAGTATTGTGGAAACATAATCTGGATAACACAAGACCTAGCAGCTTCTACATTAAGGGACTGAAGGGCTTGGAATATGATATTTTGGAGGTCAAAGCATGTAGGATTAAAACCAAGAATTACTTACCCAGTAAATCTGGGTTTTTTAGTTTCATATTTCAGGGGAAATTATGGATATTTAATGAAGTAGAGGACTTTCAAGCATTCTTGATGAAAAGACCAGAGCTGAACAGTAAATTTGACTTTCAAATATAAGAAGCAAGAGAAACATCAAAAGTTAAAGAGGAAAGAGTAATCATAAAGAACTTATTAAAGTTGAACTATTTACATTTCTACATGGAAAGACGATATTTGTAACTCATGAGACTTTTCCCAGTATGAGGATAGTTGACAGGAATATGTGTGTGTGTGTGTGTGTGTGTAGACAGAGGGCACAGGATGAGTTGAATATGAAGAGATGATATCTAAAAAGCAAAATTAAGAGGTGAGAGAGGAATATGTTGGGAGAAGGAGAAAGGGAGAGATAGAATGGGCTAAATTATCTCATATAAAAGAAGGAAGAGGAAGCTGTTATAATGGAGAGGAAGAGCAGGAAGGTGAGAGGGAATGAGTCAACCTCACTTTTATTGGATTTGGCTTAAACAGGCAATAATATATACACTCAATAGGGTATCTTACCCTACATGAAAGTAGGGGGAAAAGGGGATAACAGGGGGGATGATAGAAGTGAAGGCAGGTTGGGGGGAGAGGGTAGTTAGAAGCAAACACTTTTGAAAAGGGACAAGGTCAAAGGAGAAAATAGAATAAATGGGGAATCAGATAGGAGGGAAGTAAATATAGTTAGTCTTTCACAATATGATTACTATGGAATTGTTTTGCATAACTACACATGTAAAACCTATATTGAATTGCTTGTCTTCCCAGTGGGGAGGAAAGAAGAGAGACAATCTGGAACTAAATTTTTAAAAATAACAAATGTTAAAAAACTGTTTTTGTATGCAACTGGTAAATAAGATATAAAGGCAATGGGGTATAGAAATCCATCTTGCTCTCCAAGAAAGTAAAGGGAGATGGGTGGGTGATATAAAAGAAGATGGATTGGGGGAAGGGGTATTCAGTATGTTTGCCATCTTGGGGTGGAGAGTAGGGGAAAGAGGGAGAAAATTTTTAACTCAAAATCTTGTGGAAATGAATTTAAAAACTAAAAAATTAATAAATGTTTATATCCAAGTCCTAAAGAAGGGTGATGCAAAATAATGTTGAACTTACTAAACAATTAGGTTTATTTTATACATCCTAAAGGCTATGCTTAAGATTCGGCAACCTAGGATTCAGCCATATGTGGATGAAGAATTACCAGAAATGCAGTATGGTTTTCAAAGAGGCAGAGCAATTAGAGACCAAGTTGCCAACAATTGCTGGAAAGCAAAGGAGTCCCAGAAAGACATCTACTTCTGATTCATTGACTACACTAAAGTCTTTGACTATGTGGTTCACAACAAAATTATCAAGTCCTTAAAGAGAGGAGAATACCAGATCATCTTACTTATCTCCTGTATGCAGAATAAGCAGCAGTTAGAACCAAACATGGAACAACTGATTGGTTTAAGATTTGGAAAGGAGTATGACAAGACTGTTATAGTGTCACCTTATTTATTTAACTTATATGCAGAGTACATCAAGCAAAATGCCAGGTTTGACGAATCAAAAGGCAGGGTTAAGGTTGCCAGGAGAAATATCAACAATCTCAGATACACAAATGATACTACCCTGATGACCAAAAGTGAAGAATCAAGAAGTCTCTTGATGAAGATGAAAGAGAAAATGTAAAAGTTGGCTTCAAACTTGAAAAAATGAAGATCTTGGCAAATGGTCTGATCAGTTTCTAGCACATAGAAAGAGAAAAGAATGGAAAGTGTCAGTTTTTATATTTCTGGGTTCAAAAATCATTGCAGATCATGACTATAGCCATGAAATTAAAAGATTCTGGCTCCTTGGAATAAAAGTTATGAAAAATCAGGACTGCATACTAAAAAGAAGAGATATCACCTTTCTAATAAAATCTGGATAGCCAAAGCTATGATTTTTTTTTAGTATTAAGGTATGACTGTGATAGTGTAACTATAAGGAAAGCTGAATGCCATAGATTATATGTTTTGAATTCTGGTGCTATATTTTTGAGAGTCTTTTGAGGACTTTTGCACATGTCTTAGATAGCCACGATATCAAATAACTCAGGACTTAAAGAAATTAATTCAGACTATTCATTGGGATGACAAGTATCAAAGCTAAAGCTTAAAAGACTTAAAATTGGGGGTGTGAGAATTCATTATTTTTAAAAATTGCTGCGAAAAGGAAAATGCAGTATGGAGAAATTGGGCATAGATCAATATTTTACACTATTTGTTAACAAAAGGTCAAAATGGATACATGACCTAGATATAAAGAGCTTTATCATGAAAAATTTGAAAAAATATGGAATATATTAGTGATCAGATTTATTGATAGGTGAACAATTTATGCATTAACAAGAGACAGAACAGAGGGGGTGTAAAATGTATAATTCTGATCACATTAAATTAAAAGGGTTTTGTACAAATAAATATAACCAAAATCAGAAGGAAATAAAAAAATTGAGGGAACATTTTATAGACATTTTCTCAGATAACGGTTTCATTTGTCAAATATATAAAGAACTTTGTCAAATCTATAAGAATACAAGTCATTTACCAATTGATAAATGGTTGAAGGATATGAAGTCAGTTTTCTGAAGAAGAAATCAAACCAATTTATAGTGATATGAAAAAGTGCTCTAAATCATTATTGATTTGAGAAATACAAATTAAAACAACCTTCAGATATTATTTTATATCTATAAGATTGACTAAACTAATTGAAGGAAAAGTGAAATCTTGGAGGAGAGGTGGAAAAATTGGGATACTAATTCACTATTGGTGGAACTGTGAACTGATCCAATCATTTTGGGAAATACTCTGGAATTATGCCCCAAAATTATCACACAGCATGCCTATACCATTTGACCCAGCAATATCACTAACTTGGTCTGAACAAGTTGTGGTACATGATCATGATGGAATACTATTCTGCTTTTTGGTTTTAGCAAAACATGGATAGATTTGCATGAAATAATGAAGAGTGAAATAAGCAGAACCAGGACAACATTGTATACAGTAACAGCAAGATTGTTTTAAGGACAGTTTTGAGTGACTAAGCAATTTTGGCTATTAAAAATACCCAAGTTACCTACAAAGGACATATGAAGGAAGATGCTATCTGCATCAGAGAAAGAACCAGTAAACAAAAGTATGTATAGAATGATTTTACACACACACACACACACACACACACACACACACACACACACACACACACAAACGAGTTGTAACTAAAGGTAGTCATGTTGGGATATGGTAAAAGAGTGAAAAAGAAATTTACATGATAATTTTATTATAGTACATATTTAAAAGGAATAGCAAGTACATAATAGATTTGCAGGTTCATGTGCAATCATCTTTAATGTTTGTTTCATTTCACATATTAAAAAAATTTTAAAATATATTTATAAGAATTTACTTGTGAATCTATCTGGTTCTGTGAATGTTTTCTTACAGTTATCATTTATGGCCTGTTAAATTACTTTTGCTAACACAGAGTTATCTAAGTTTTTCTATTTCCTCTTCTGCTAATCTGGGAAATTTATATTTTTGTAAATATTCATCCATTTCACTTAGATTGTCAGACTTCTTGAAATTTAATTGGGAAAACTAGCTCCTAATAATTGCTACAATGTGATCTTCATTGGTGGTATATTCATCCTTTTCATTTTTGATACTGCTAATTTGGTTTTCTTCTTTCTTTTTTAATCAAATTAACCAATAGTTTACCTATTTTTTTCATAAAACCAGCACCTAATTTTATTAGTTCAATAGTTTTGTTTTTACTTTAAATTTTATCAATCTCTTCTTTGATTTTTAGAATTTTCATTTTGATGTTTAATAGAGGATTTTTAATTTGTTCCTTTTTGAAGTTTTTTTAAATTGCATACCCAATTCATTGATCTGCTCCTTCTCTACTTTATATTGTTATAATCATTTAGAGATGTAAAATTCTCCCAAAAAATTGCTTCAGTTGTGTCCCATAATTTTAATATGTTGTCTCATTTTTGTTCCCTTAAATGAAATTATTGATAGCTTCTATGATTAGTTCCTTAGTGTCCTCATTTTTAGGATTAGATCATTGTTTACAATTAATTTTTCATATATGTTTGCACAGATTATGATTGAATATGAGTATTTTATATGATTTTATTGCATTATTATCTAAAAAGGATGCATATAATATTTTTGCTGTTTTGCATTTGTTTTGAAGTTTTGTACCCTAATAAATTTTGAATTTTTGAGAAGGTCCCACATACAGTTGAGAAAAAAATTATACTCCATTCTATTCCCATACAGTTTTCTAAAGAGATCTATGATAATTAAACTTTCTAAAATTCTATTTATCTCTGTAACTTCTTATTTATTTTCTGTTTAGATATAGCTAGTTATATAAAGGCAAAGTTGTGTTATCTGACTAGTATAATTTGGCTGTTTCATCCTCTAAGTCATTATAACTTTCCCTTTAAGAATTTGAATGCTGGGGGGCGGAGCCAAGATGGCAGAGTAGAAGCTGGACCTCCCTGCTGCTCCAGCTTCTACCTTCTCTAATCCATGTAAAAAGGGGACTCTAAACAAACTTTGGAGCTGCAGAACCCACAAAATGACACAGTGAAGCTAACCTCCCGCTGAGGACAGCAGGGAAGGCCAGCAGAAATTGGCCAGCGAAGCACTCTGGGAGCTGAGAACAGACCCACACCCCACGCTGAGGCTTTAGCTCCAGGGTGGGCCTGACCAGCCAACTCCTGAGGGACTCCAGAACAGCAGCTGCTGTGGCAATTTCCAGATTTTTCAGCACACAGATGCAAAGGACAAAGTGAGAGGTCAGTGCAGTCTGGACTTTGGGACAAGTAAGTGGGAGAGCATGGCTTTTGCCCCCTGAGGTGAAAAGCTACTGTGGCACCAGCACAGCCAGCCAGTGCCACATGGCAGTTTCAGCTCCTGGCCTGCAGAGTGTAGGGGAACCAAGCACCAGTCTGAGGGGTAATCACTCTTGCTTTAACCTGCTTGGATCTGGATTGCAGTCTAGGGTGGAGGTCCTGGGGTGTATGTCCAGCTTTCCAGAGTGAGTGGAGACCTCAGACAGGGTACCCATCTAATACCTCTGGCAACTGAGAAAACCCCAGAGTTTGGGATGAAAGCTCCCCTGTCTGGTGGCAGATTACAACTGTGGCAAAAAGCCCAGGGGTCAAGTGACTGAGGGGCAACATGACCAGGCAGAGGAAACAAAGCAGACAGAAGATTCCAACATTACACTCTTATTTTGGGGACAAAAAGGAACAAAGCATGGAACAGAAGGAAAACAGTGAAGTCAGAACTCCTGTACCAAAAACTTCAAAGGAAAATACAAGCTGGTTACAGGCCATAGAGGACCTTAAGAAGCAGATAAGAGAAGTGGAGGAAAAAGTGGGAAGAGAAATGAGAATAATGAAAGAAAATTATGAAATGAGAGTCAGCAGCCTGACTGAGCATTTTAAAAATAGCACTTTAAAAAACAAACTGACTCAAATGACAAAAGAGGCTCAAAAAGGCAATGAGGAGAGGAATGCCTTAAAAAGCCAAATTTGCCAGATGGAAAAAGAATCTCCAAAGCTTAATGAGGAGAATCATGGCTTCAGAATTAGACTGGAGCAAATGGAAGCTAATGACTTTATGAGAAACCAAGATGCTGTTAAACAGATCCAAACAAATGAAAGAATAGAAGGCAATGTGAAATATCTCATGGGAAAAACCACTGACCTGGAAAATAGATCCAGGAGAGATAATTCAAAAATTATTGGACTACCTGAAAGCCATGGTCAAAGTAAGAACCTAGAAATCATCCTCCAGGAAGTTCTCAAAGAAAACTGCCCTGATGTTTTAGAATAAGAGGGCAAAATAGAGGTTGAAAGAATCCACTGATCACCTGCTGAAAAAGATCCCCAAAAGAAAACTCATAGGAATATTATAGCCAGGTTCTGGAATTCCCATATTAAGGAGAGAATATTACAAGCAGCCAGGAAATAACAATTTGAATATTGTGGAAACACAATCAGGATAACCCAGGATCTGGCAGCCTCTACACTGAGGGATCGAAGGGCTTGGAATATGATATTCCAGAGGTCAAAGGAGCTGGGATTAAAACCAAGAGTCACCTACCCAGCAAAACTGAGTATCATGTTTCAGGGGAAAATATGGTCATTCAGTGCAATAGAGGATTTTTAAGTATTCTTGCTGAAAAAACCAGAGTTGAACAGAAAATTTGACATTCAGATACAAGAAGCAAGAAAAGCATGAGAAGGTAAACAGGGAAAAGAAATCATAAGGAACTTATAAAAGTTGAACTATTAACATTCCTACATGGAAAAACAATAATTGTAACTTATGAAACTTTTCTCAGTAGTTGAAGGGAATAGAAATATATATATATATATGTATATATGTATATATATATATATATATATGAGGGTATATGGGCATATGAATACAAAAAAAAAGAATTTGAATGCTATGCCATTTGTTGCACATATGTTTAGTATTGATATTACTTCATTGTCTATGGTACATCCCAGTAAAACATAGGTTCCCTGCTTATCTCTTTTAACTAGATTAATTTTTGCTTTTGCTTTGTCTGAGATCATGATTGTTACCTCCTGCCTTTTAAAATGTATTACCATGGGGCCGCTAGGTGGTGGATCATTGATCCTGGAGTCAGATGGAACTGAGTTAAATTCAGCCTCAGAAACTTGGCCCTTACTAGCAGTGTGAACTTAGTCGAGTCACTTAACCTCAATTGCTTTACCTTCCCTCCTCCAAAAGAAAAATGTATTATTAAAGGATGGTTAGTGAATAACAAGAAAATTAAATGGAAATTACAAAGATCGTGTGTGGCTTAATCAAGATTGCCAAGCAACCTCATTTCATTGACTTTTATGGTGCTACTAGGCTAACATTGCCAGGGTAATGGTGTAGCAATATTTTAGATTTGGCAAATTTAGATTTAACAAATCATTTGACAAGGTTTCTTATGCTTTCCTTGTATAAAATATGGAGATTTAGCCTAGTGAATAGCTTAATTAGGTAAATTTGGAACCAATTTTTAATAGCTCAATGTTCATTTAAAGTGCATTCCCTTGGGGTGGCTAGATGGTGCAGTAAATAGAGCACTGGTGCTGGAGTCAGGAGTACCTAAGTTCAAATTTGGCCTCAGAAACTTAACACAAAAACTACTTGTGTGAACTTGAGCAAGTTACTTAACCCTAATTGCCCTACCTTCCCCCTGAAAAAGCAAATAAAAAAAAAAAGTACATCCCCAGTGGAACATCCATAGACTTGTATGAAAATGACCCTGTGCAATTTAACATTTTACTAGTCATTTGAATAATTGAATAATGAATAAATATATTCAAATAATATACTTGAGTAAAATACTTATCAAATTTATATGATGCAAAACAAGGGGGGATAATAAGCAATAGTAGATAGGATCCAAAAAGATCTTTGAAGGCTAAAACAGTGTCTTGATTCTATGTAATAAAGAAAACATGAGTTTAAAAATCAATTCCTCAAGTACAATATGGAGAACAGCATTAGACAGCAATTGATATGAAAGAGATGTGGGGAGTTATTGTATAGTGAAGTCAACTTGAGTTAGCAGGATGAGGTGGCAACCAAAACAGCTAATGAAATTCCATTAAGAAATCTACCTTATTTTTCTTGTTTGGTTTTGTTTCTTCTTTCCCAATGTTCATTCCATCCATTACAATCCTTCTTTATAACCTGACTATTGTCAAATGTGGAAGTATTAGCAGATCTTATACTTGATTGCATACTGCCATGGGCGGGGGGTGGGGGAAGAAGGGGGGGAAAGGGTGTGGGAGAAAACTTGAAACTCAAAGGATTATGGAACTGAATCTTGTAAACTAAAAGTAAACAAACGAATAATTTTTTTCCTCCCAAATGCTTTAATAACTTCTGGTTTACATCATTCATTTCTGCCAGATTTTGAGTTACACATTTTCTCCCCTTTTTTCCCTACCCACTCCGCCAAAGCAGCGGTCTCACAGGATACACCCTCCTCCAATCTGCTCTCTCCCATATCTTCTCCCATACCCCCTTAGACTTTTCCAGTAGGACATGGTGGACCTCTATGCCCCAGCACCTGTATATCTTATTTCCCAATTAAATGTTAAATAGTATTAATAATAGAATATATATATGTAAAATTAAAGATTTTATTTGAAAACGTTGAATTCCAGATTCATTCCCTTCCTCCCTTGTCACCCACCTTTACTGAGAAGATAAGCAATTCAGTAAAGGTTGTATATGTGTAGCTAATGCAAAACATTACCATAATAGATACATTGTAAAAAAATGACTATATTTCCCTCCCTCCTATCTCACCTCCCACTTGTTCTATTCTCTACTTTGATCCCTTCCCTTTTCAAAAGTGGGTGCTTCCAACTTCCCTTCCCCCCAGCCTGCCCTCCCTTGCATCATCCCCCATCTCATTCCCTTCCCCCTACTTTCCTGTAGGGTGAGATACCCTATTTAGTGTGTATTTCATTCCCCCCCTGAGCCAAATTCAATGAGAATAAGGTTGACCAATTCCCTTTTGCCTTCCTATTCTTCCCCTCCATGGTAACCATTTTCCCTTGCCTCTTCTATATGAGATAGTTTACCCCATCCTGTCTCTCCCCATCTCCTCTCATTATATTCCTCTCTCACCTCCTAATTTCACTTTTTAAGTATCATCCCTTCCTATTAAATTGGTTTTGTGCCCTCTGTCTATGTATACCTATACACATATATACACACATTCACATATGTATTCATATGTCCATATACCCTCCTATATAGACATATATATACATATATATATATATATATATTCCCTTCAACTATTTTCATACGGATAAAAATTTCATCAGTTACAATTATTGTTTTTCCATATAGGAATGTAAATAGTTCAACTTTGATAAGTTCCTCATGGTTTCTTTTCCCTGTTTACCTTCTCATGCTTCTCTTACTTCTTATATCTGAATGTTAAATTTTCTATTCAACTCTGGTTTTTTCATCAAGAATGCTTGAAAGTCCTCTATTCCACTGAATGACCATGTTTTCCCCTGAAACATGATACTCAGTTTTGCTGGGTAGGTGATTCTTGGTTTTAATCTCAGCTCATTTGACCTCCGGAATATCATATTCCAAGCCCTTCGATCTCTCAGTGTAGAAGCTGCCAGATTCTGTTTTATCCTGATTGTGTTTCCACAATATTCAAATTGTTTCTTCCTGGCTGCTTGTAATATTCTCTCTTTGATCTGGGAATTTCAGAGCCTAGCTATAATATTCCTATGAGTTTTCTTTTTGGTATCTTTTTCAGGAGGTGACCAGTGGATTCTTTCAACCTCTTTTTTGCTCTCTGGTTCTAAAACATCAGGGCAGTTTTCCTTAAGAATTTCTTGGAGGAATATTTCTACATTCTTTCTTTAATCATGGTTTTCAGGTAGTCCAATAATTTTTAAATTATCTCTCCTGGATCTATTTTCCTGGTCAGTGGTTTTTCCCATGAGATATTTCACATTGCCTTCTATTCTGTCATTTATTTGGATCTGTTTAACAGCATCTTGATTTTTCATAAAGTCACTAGCTTCAATTTGCTCCTATCTAATTAGGAAGGAATGATTCTCTTCAATGAGCTTTTGAGATTCTTTTTCCATCTGGAAAATTTGGCTTTTTAAGACATTCTTCTCTTCATTGCCTTTTTGAGCCTCTTTTGTCATTTGAGTTAGTATATTTTTTAAGGTATTATTTTCCTCAGACTGTTGACTCTCATTTCATAATTTTCTTGCATCGTTCTCATTTCTCTTCCCACTTTTTCCTGCACTTTTCTTATTTGTTTCTTTAAGGTCCCCTATGGCCTGTAACTGAAGTGACCACCAGAAATCATACACCAATGCCCCTTAAACCTGCTAGAGGGGACCCATATTGGTTCTTTGGAAACCACCTAATAGGCCCCAATAGTAAAGAAATGTTTCACCTGTGTTGCTAGAAACATGCCACAGATTCCCACGTTTGTATCCAAGGCTTTGCTAAGGGATCATGGCTTTGCTTCAGTAGGAACCATACTAAGGCTTTGCTTTGATAGCAACAATACTAATGGGACTGCACCCCCTTAGAAGCATACTCTGTTGCTAGCAACCACATTTTCTATAAAATTATATCTAACAGAAATCTCGCTACTGTCTTTCCCTCTGAGAGGCAGTCACCGGCTGGTCAATAAACAGTCCTACCAAATTATAATTGGTTTCTCTGACTTGCTTTCTCATTACATATTGGAGGTTCCACTGAGATCGCCTTTGGCATTAACTGACACCTGGGCCAGGCTCCCTGGAGGGCTGGGTAGGCAATTAGCCCCAGGGATAAGTGGCCACTTAAATGACGTTCCCTGGCCCCAGGCTCGCATTGCTTCCCTGAGCGACCGGAACCTGAGTCCTATCCAAATTCTTTCAATTAGATCCAAGAGTGTTCTTTCTTTTAGGTGAGTACTCATGAATTGTAAAAGTACTAGGGGGTGACCACCAAGATGACGTTCCCAGGTAGAGTAGGAGGCTACGCTGGACACGGCGTTATGGCCCCTACTGGCCTCCAAGGTCAGGACACTGACAGAGTGCTGGGTTTTTTTGTCTCTCTTCTGAATTTTGTGTTTGCTGCTAAGTGTTGCTGCATCTTTAACTGTCTGTTTGTGGATTGTCGGTAGGTGTCGCTGTCTTAACCTGCTTCTTTTCTGGTATTTGTGCAATTGTTTCTGTTTTCTTTGTGCGCATTTTTGTGATAGCAAGAACCTGAGTCCTTCTCAGCCCCGAGTCTCAGTCTGGGGAGCCACTGCCATAGATCAAAAGCTCAGTCTCCTGGCAGCTCCCTGTCCCCTGACTCAACCACCCTGTCAGAGCTCTTCCCCCTCCACCGGGGGATTGGACCAGCCTACCTGGGACAACTGCCAACAGTTGCTCCGCACTGGGTTGCTCCACCTGGGATCCCCAAAGGGAGAGAGTGAACTTTTGAAATCCAAAAATCTCAGTGCAAGGGGCCACCAGAGAGACAAAAACACCACCGGAATGTATTTTGTGTGTTGTGTTGTTTTGTATATTCTGTCTGTATGTGGAAAGAAATTTTTAAATCTGCCACCCTGTAAGCCAAATGCACCCAAGCAGTAAGAAATGTTGTACCTGAGCTAGAAAGATATTAATAATCTCTTAAAGAAAGGCTGCTGGCAGAAAACAACTTCTTCTACTCCTTGAACTCCAGCCAAAGTTCTCAAAGTAGAAAAACAAATGGACAGAGAGAGAATGGGAAATTTCTCCCCTAAAATCTACCTAAGGGAAAAGGGGTCACTTCAATGATCAAAGAGAAGTAGGTTTTCAAGCTGCACTTTGAAATATAACTAACACATAACACTTTCCTGGGTCACAGAAAGAGAACTGTGCAACATCATTGGGAATATAGATCCAGGTAATTGAATTCATTCTGATTACTATTTGGCACTACAAAAACTGAAGTTTAAGGTCACCAGCTTGGTTATTCAATTGTTTCTATTTCAAAGTTCAAAATTAAGATCATGATTGTTACTGGTAAACAGTTATATTATCTGTGTTGTATGAGAAGCAGTTTCTCTTAAAGTCTTGGAGTATATCTGAAATTTTAAAGAATGAAAACCTAAGAAAAGTTTATTTGAGCAAAAAGGTCAAAAAGAAAATTCCAATAAGATTCTCTTCCCTGTGGTCTCAGTTCTTCTTATCTAGGGGTATGGAGCCCTCCCCTGTCATCCAGCTCTGATGGAGCTGAGGAGACAGTAAGAGGTTTGAATGATTAAGATTTTTTTTCTCCCTGTTGTCCTGGCTATAACTGAGCTAGGGCTGCAGTGAAGTTAATTTGAGTTAACTTCCTCCAAAAAGAAAAAGGGGGGAAGCTACATCAGAGCTACGTGGGCTTGTCATCTGCCTACCTGAAAGGTTAAATCCCTGGAATAGAATATTTTTTTCTGAATGACATGGGAACAGTTAGACAAGGGAAAAGAAGCTTGTGAAACAAAGGTACAAATACAAGTTAATCATTATCCCATATACTAAGCCTGGGATACATCTGAGCTACTAAAGCGTGTGTTACATCTGAGCTATTTAGCCTAAAATTATATTCTTTCCACAGCCTAAATACTTTAGTAAAAGGGTACTTGATCTAGCTCACATCAGCAAGTTTTAGACCCCCAGGTACCCTGAAATCCACCTCTCTAAGTAAGCAGAGCCTGAAGTTTCTACTTCAAGTTCCCCAAACCTTCTCCTCAATGCTCCAGGCAAATCGACCACCCCATAACCAAGGTCTGCTACAGCTAAGCATTCATAGAGGTTTATTTGATAGAGTATAAGCTTATAATGTCCTTTGAGTGTGATGAGTTTGGAAAAATGGAGGGTTTCCCCCTGAAATATAGAGTTCACTCTGTACCATGAAGCCCCAACTTCAGTACCATCTAAGAGATCTCTCCCTTGCTGCAAATAATCACTTTGCTTGTTCCAGTGCCAAGGAATTAAAGAAGGTTGCTAAGGACTCCTGGAAAACAGTGGAGCAGGGAGAAAACACCCCAGAATATAGAGCAAAAAGAGAAAAACCAGAGAGAAAGCTAAGAGAAAGAT
The DNA here is from genome assembly GCF_028583685.1 of Petaurus breviceps papuanus. Lineage (NCBI taxonomy): Eukaryota > Metazoa > Chordata > Mammalia > Diprotodontia > Petauridae > Petaurus > Petaurus breviceps. Next base: position 36,169,587 of record NW_027187419.1, on the reverse strand, counting down.
GAAAGAGAGAAAATCAGAAAAGTGAGAAAAAAAACGTGTCAGTGAGAAACAGTGTGTTCTGAACCCTGCACTGACTGTTTGTGTGATCTAGAATAAATCATTTAAGCCTGAGTCTTAATTCATCTATAAAGTGGGAAGATGAGAAAAAGACAGGAGAAAATGAGGTCAGAAGTCAACTAGCCTCTTCACTTGGTAAGATCAATCATTTTTATATGTAATTTGGAAATGCAATTAATATCATCTTCTATGTAATATGAAAAGGCAATTAATGTAATGTCATCTTGCAGTTTATATGATTGTTGTATTTCTACACTTTATATTGTAAAATCTGAGTGAGGAGAAAATTGTGTAAGACCAGTAGTGTTACTTTAAATACATATCTGCTATTTAGAAAAACTTGTAAAACTGTTAACTAAGCTATTTTTGGCTAATGTTTTAATGTTAAAACCTAAAATTGTTTATGGATTATTGTATGGAAATTTGTTTGACTAGTTCTGCGCATTCAGAGCAGTCTCTCCTGCTTACAATTCATATAAATTTTCCTTATGTTGTAAAACTGTTACAATGCTCTAGAAATTATTTCCGGGCAAGGTCATTCAGCCTGAGAAAGGAAGTTTTAAATGAATCTAACTTGCTAAGAAGTTGCAAAGATTAAAAAGGACTTTTATAAATTGGCTTTTATATTTTAGAAGGATGGTAAAAGGAATTCCTTATATTTTAAGATTTGATACATTTTTATTATTTATTGCAGCCCCATGAGAATAGAAGTAATTATAACTAGCTCTAAGCATTACAGCTTGTTGGTGATGCTTGTTGTTTAAGGTAAAAAGCACTTGGGACCATAACTAAATTTTATTTTGAGTCTGAATTTGGGTATAGTTGTCTGCATTAAATCAGTATCTGAGAGGAAATGCCACTAGCTACTCAGAGGAATGTGATCCTGTGTCGTCAACAGGTGGAAGTCTACATTTGGTAACGGCCAAAGGGACAACTTTAGCCTCTGTCTGGAATGGGATCCTTCCTGGCTCAGTTTACCCATGAGGTTCCTTTGAAAAGGAATGTTTCCCACCTATTCCTGAGTCTAGCTATGAGATGGAATAGATGCTGCATGAGATGGAATATCTGTAACTGTACCTGAATTTGCACAGAGCCAAGGATGTTTTATCCTGACACAATTGGAATGTCACATGTCCCTGCTTTTTCCTTCTATAACAGGTCCCTATGCTAATATTATTTTTCATCTAGAATTAAAATATGCATAGAAAGTTATGCAAACTGCTTAAGATCATTTCAAAAGTTTTCAACTAATTTCCTTCATAAAAGTTTAGTGATCTTTAATAAATCTTGAAATTGTTTTGAAGAAGGAAGATATTTTTAGAAGAAATTTTTAAAATCTCTAGTATGATTCTAAGAGACCCTGATGTAAAAAATTGTAAAGCAGAAAAGAACTTGCTGTTTTAACCTGAATTTGTAGTTATTCCATCATCTAAGCAAGTGTTAATATTTGTAACTGAATACATATGTGTAAAATTCATTTCCCTTTTTGAAATTCTGTTCAGCAACCCACCTCCTATTGTATTTCAGATGGCAAATACTGTTATGTATGATTGTTAATGATTTACTTCTCAAGTCCCTCCAGGCTCTTCGAGACATCCAAAATGCGGTTTGGGCAGTGTACCAGGCCACTCCTCATTTGCCACCCCAAGATGCTGCACAATCGATGAATATTGGAAATTGGGTGCTCACCCGCAAGCTACCCCAAGGCTCCTCACTTGAGCCCCTTTGGACTGGCCCATACCAGGTTATATTGACTACCCCATCTGCTGTTAAAGTGACCAGAAGGAAGGCCTGGATCCACCCCTCATACATCAAGGTGATGGCTGCTCCCAACCCACCAGACCTCTGGGTAACAGAGCCAGCCGGTGACTTACAACTGAAGATAAGAGACTGTCCTGATGCTCCTGTTCCTGGCATTCCTGTCTTTGGCTGGTTCCAACTTCTATGCTCCCACCTTGTACTCTTGGACTCTTACTAAGACAATTTATGGGACTCTAATTTCAAAAATGTGACTCATTTCCAGCCCACCCTTTTCTTTGATCACTGTGCCCCAGATTCATGTTGCTTCCCTATACAGGCATGTATTCTGCGGGGATGATGGTGCTGCTTGTGGAGCAGAAAAGCAGCCTTTGGTCAATCCAGTCATATGTCTGCCCTGAGGATGGGTCTCCCGATTGTGGGGGGACTGGGAAATATCATTCTGTCAATTGATATTGTGTAACCATTGCTGAGTGGGTCTCTGGTGGCAACCGTGACTACCACATTTCATTTCATTGTAATACCCTTAAGTAATATAACCTGATTGTCATCAGGATTTAAATTGGACCAAACAGACTTGGAAAACGGGGAGGACATGGGGAGTTAGCTTTTATATTGTAGGAAGGGACCCCGGAAACTTGTTCACTATTCAGTGCATTCTGGTGCCAAGGGATCTTACTCCCACCGGTCCCAACCCAGTCCTCAACCCACCTCCGGACGTTGATCAAGCTCCTCATGGGCCCCTTATCCCAACACTCTGCCATAACCCTTGCAGGTTCAGGGATTACTTTGGTAGATGCCAGGCTACATGCCCACTCTCATACTTTTCATGTTCTTGTTGCTGTTTTCTCTTTCCTAAATTCCTTGGACCCCAGCCTAACTTCTGACTGCTGGTTGCCCTGCCCCTCCTTATTTTGTAGGGCTAGGTTTAAATTTGTCGCAGGATTCACCGATCTCCCTGCCTGCTGCAACCTTGTCTCCCCCAAGCTTACATTAAGGGATGTGCAGGGAGAAGACTGGTGTATTAAATCTAGGAGCTATGCCCTCTGGCAGTCACCTCATAAGAACCTCTGTGCCTCGGTGGTTGAGCTCTCTCCCAAACAGGAATTTTCACCAAATATTTTCTTAGCCCCTAAAAATGCTTGGTTTGCCTGTACCTTAGACTTAATTGCTTGTATACAGTAATGCCTCTTTGCTGGTAATTTCCCTAAATTTTATGTCTTGGTATTAATCCCCTCTTAATTGGACCCCTGGCTCACATCACTTGTAACTTCCCTTATTTGCTTTGTTGTTATTGGGGTTGCTATTGGCCCCATGCCTTATTAACTGCCTGACTGCCTATGTTAGACAAAGGATTCAAGCTGTTAAGCTGTTTGCCATCTGTACTGCCTATGTTCCCTATACTCCTCTGTACTCAGTTGAGTCTGAGGTATAACTATCAACCAGTAAAAGGAGGGAGTGAAGTGACCACCAGAAATCATACACCAATGCCCCTTAAACCTGCTAGAGGGGACCCCTACTAGGTTCCTTGGAAACCACCTAATAGGCCCCAATAGTAAAGAAATGTTTCACCTGTGTTGCTAGAAACATGCCACAGATTCCCACGGATTCAGGTCTGTTTATGTTTGTATCCAAGACTTTGCTAAGGGATCATGGCTTCACTTCAATAGGAATAATACTAAGGCTTCGCTTCAATAGGAACAATACTAATGGCACTGCACCCCATTAGAAACATACTCTGTTGCTAGCAACCACATTTTCTATAAAATTATGTCTAACAGAAATCTCGCTGCTGTCTTTCCCTCTGAGAGGCAGTCACTGGCCGGTCAATAAATACTCCTATCAAATTATAATTGGTTTCGCTGTCTTGCTTTCTTGGTTGTCTATTACAGTAACCAGCTCATATTTTTCTTGGAAGCTTTTGGTGTAGGAGTTCTGACTTCATTATCTTCCTCCTGTTCCATGCTTTGATCCTTTTTGTCCCCAAAATAGGAGTCTAATGTTGGATTTTTCTGTTTGCTTTCTTTCCTTTGACTGGACATGTTGCCATTCAATTACTTGACTTTTGGGCTTTTTCCACAGTAGGACTCTGCCACCAGACAGGGGAGCTTCATTCCAAATGCTGGGGTTTTCTCAGCTGCTGGAGGTATTAATTGGGTGCCCCCTCTGAAACCTCCACACCATCTGGCAAGCTGGTCATACATCCCAGGACCTCCACCCTAGACTGCAATCCAGATCCAAGCAGGTTAAAGCAAGAGCTATTACCCCTCAGACTGGTCTCTTTGTCCCCTTACAGTCTGCAGGCCCATAGCTGAAGCTTCCACATGGAGGTGGCTGTGCTCCAGCCCTCAGTAGCTTCTCCCTCTGGGGGATAAAGGCCGACACACTTCCAACTACTGGATCCCAAATTCCACACTCTATTGACTTCTCATTTTGTCCTTAGCATCTATGTGTTGATAATTCTGGAAACCACTACAGTTGATTCTGTTCTGGAGTCCCTCCAGCTGGTGTTTGGTTAGGCCCGCACTGGGGCTAAAACCTCTGGTTTGAGCAGGGCCTGGGTTGACTCCCAGAGCACTGCACTGGCTGCTTGCTGCCAGCATGCCAGGCTCTCCTCAGTGGGAGCTTAGCTTCTCTATGTCATTTTGTAGGTTCTGTAGCTCTGTAAACAAACAAATTAATGAAGACAAAAAAACTCTAACTTAGGAAAAGCAGAGATTCTAGGAAAAAGAATCTAGCAGTCCCTCTATACTCGGCCCTGTCCAGACCATGTCAGGTCTACTGTGTTTAGCAGTGAATGACACAGTGATTAACTGGAGAGCCTCCAAAGAAGGGCAGCTTGACTGGTGAATGGCTTTGAATTTATTTTCTATGAAGACTGGTAAAAGGAAATGATGTCTAGACTAAAGAAGAAAAACTACGGAGAGCATTACAGGTTGGTTTTTTTTTTTTTTGCTTTTTTTGGAGGGCAATTGGGGTGAAGTGACTTGCCGGATGTCACATGGCTAGTTTCTGTGTTAAGTGTCTGAGGCCGGATCCAAACCCAGGTCCTCCTGACTCCAGGGCCAGTGTTCTATTCACTGCACCACCTAGTCGCCCCAGAGCATGACAGTTTTGTTCAAGTATTTGAAAGGATATCGAATGAAAAGGAATTCTGCCTGCACCAAGAGAATAAAAATTTCAAAGAAGCAAATTTAGGTTTGATATCAGGAAAAGCTTTCTAACAATTAGAGCTGCCTTGTTGGGCATCACTGATTCAGGCTTCCTTGCAATCTACTGTGCTAAGAAAAACTTTTCTCTCTTCCTTGAACTGCATGATACTGTTCACTTGAAACAAGCAAGTCATAAACACTGCTCAAGTTTGGAAAAATAAAGCTTGAGATGTCAGCCCCAGCTCCCATTTTAATCATGTAGTTCACTAACTTCGATAAAGCTTTATCTTCCCCCTCTACTTTCTGTTTTCTGATGTGAAAATCCTTATCTTCCCCTTATGTTCCTTGTAAAAATGCATTATACTCATTCTAATGACATATTGACATTCTGTATAAGGTAGAAACTGATGTTCAGTGTTGACTGACTGAAAAGTGTCTAGTACAGTCTGAATTCTGAATGCAATGAACTGAAATTTTCTCTCATATCTTCTGGAATGGTGATTGGCAGTAATACTTGGCCAGTGGACTCAAATAAAATTTTTTTTCCTCAGTGCTTAGAGTCTTAAAGTCAGTATGTTTCAGAGATTTGGCTTTTACTTGAGTCTTCCTGATTGTAAGAACTAATGTTCTATCAAGTATGTCACACTGCATCTTAAACAGAATATTGGTATGAAAATATAGGCTTCTTTTTCTGGGAGAGATTCAGGGCCCTCAAAGGAATGCTGCAGGTGCCCCAAATCAATGCTCTGCTTCTGTATAATTCAAACTCCTTGTCTATCTGTACGGTCTGTTCCAAATACCCAAATATTTATACTGATAGGGTCGATAGCAGGGTTGAGGAACCTCTAGGTCCTCAAGTGCAGCCCTTTGATTGAATTTAAGCTTCATAGACCAAATCCCCTTAATAAAAAGATTTGTTCAGTAAAACTTGTACTCAGTCAAAAGCCTGAACCCAAGGACCTAGAAGTCCATATGTGGCCTCAAGGCCACAGGTTCCCCACCCCTGGTCAATAAGCTATACATCTAACTGCATGTCATAATGTAGAAAATAGAAACTCTTTCTAACCTCTTTCCTACTAGCTTCATTGTACATTATTCCTCTTTATACACTCTAGTCCAGCAAAATAGTCATCATTCTGTTCCTTATACATCTTTCAATCAACCTCCTCTGTGCTTCTGCATAGGATCCCTTTCATCCCTGGAAAGTATTCTTTACTCATCTCTGATCCTTAAAATTTTTAGTTTCTTTTAAGCTCAAATGCTACTTTTTACATAAGACCCTTCATGATTCTCTCAAAAATTCCTTTATTTTGTATATTTTTAATATAAATGTATTTATGTATTTGCTGTTTCCCTCCAATAAAACATAAACACCTTGAGGAAAAAGACTTTTCCTTTTCTTCCTTTGTATAAGAAATATCTAGTCAATGTTTCATATATAGTAGAAACTTAATAAATGCTTGTTGATTGACTACTTCATTCTTCATCCATATTTTCATCTTGTTTGAATGGACAGGCCAGATTATTTCAGTGGCTATGGATCTCTTACTTGAGATACTGCAATATTTGAGAGCTTGATGCAACCTGTCATTCCAGATTTTTAATTTCTTTTCTATTTAGCTCCACTATAGCCATTTTATTTGTAAAGAAAAGCATACAACTGATTGAGGCATTCCTTATAGACTTTCCAATAATTTAACTCAAGATGACTAACTAATTATGGGTAAAATAATTTTTGGCTAAGTTTTAAAATAATGAGTTGTAAATTCTAGCAGAATTTCTATCAGTATTTATTAATAAATTTATAACTTGATCTGATGTAGCCTTTCTCCTTCTGTTATCATTTAACATGTAAACTTCCTTCTCTAAACATTGCTGTATACTTTACAAATTTATTTTTGACATATAAATCCCTTTTAGAAATTGTAATTTTCAATTTTTTTTCTCTGATGTAACTGGAAGCTATGTAATTTTTATGAAAATTTTAACTCATATTTAGTGATCATTTAGAAGCCTAAATTTATGGTCTGATGATATATAATAAAAAGATCACTCTGTGATTGGTAAGCATGATTGGCAACAGTACCTATCAACGAATTCTTGTATATTTCAATATCAAATCAACATGATGTCATTCAGAAATGGTATTTTCTGGAGATGGAGTTCTTAACCTAGGACTACAAGGGTGTGCTAGAGCCAACTCCAACCAGCATCCAGAGCCAATTTCTGAAAATTTTGTATTAGCATTTATGCCTCAGATTATCAACAAAGGCTAAGTCAGGGCTTGAATTGTTGTTTCATTGATTGTCTAGTTTAATAAAGTAATGAAGAAAATATTAGCAATGCAGATAAAACTCAAAAGTAAGTCCTGTGTACTTTTACTTTTTTCGTAAAGATGAAAAATGTCTTTAGAGCCAGTTGTTAAAAATTTAAGTATTCTTAAGTATTCCAAGTATTCTCTTGGGTTTATAAAAAGGTGGAAGGATATAGTTCATGAACTTGAATGGGAAAATGCATATCTTTATTTTCCTTAACCAATAATTGAAATTTATGATTTTATCTGCTTAGTTATCCTGTCCAAAAACATAAATAAATGAACAACTCTAGTTAGTAAGTGGGCTCAGATTAGCACCCACATATACTGATTAAAAAATAAAATTAACTTATTCCTACCTCATAACTGCATAAATATAACTATAAACAACAATGATAACAAAAGAAAAGTACTTTAGATTCCAAAATCTCCAGATTTCTCCTGGAAGCAACTTTAAACATTACTAACATAAGACTAAAATGTCTTCCTACTCATCTGAGACATTAACCAGATCTTTCCCAGAGAAGCTACTCTTAGGTCTGATAGCAAAGCTCTAGAAGTGAGTCTTTTCTTGAGGTTTCAATTACTCATTAAGTAGAAGACTGAACTAGTTCATCTCTAATATCTATTCTACTGTAATAGTCTCTGTTTTCCTTATTCTAAGGTATGATTTTGCCTCTACTGTTTAGTGGATCATTTGGTGATCTTCATTAGCATTAATGAAAAGCATGTGATCTATCAATCAGTCTTAATCTATTAAACATAAAAGGATCCTGCTAGGAAGGAGAAATAATTAATTATTAAGGTCATTTGGGGGATTGTTTGAGGAGTCTTATGATAACAAAAGCTCAATGATCTGCATCTAGTTACCAAATAGAGTATGAAAAGAATGGGAACAGGAGATACTGTGATGTTTTAAGAGTATAAAGATCAATGGACCATGAGGTGAAGGAAATGGGGAAGACTGTTGGGAAGGGGATGGATGGCAGAGGACAATGAAGTCAGAGAACACCAGATTTGCTTCAGATGTAGCTTTCCTGTCCCTAGTAAGCCATGATCATACACAAATCATTGTACTAGAAGACTTAGCCCTCCTTTTCAGCATAAATTCTGTTCCCTGTTTTCATTGAAAGATGAGTTTCAATTTGAACAAAATTACCTGAGATGTTAATGGAAGTATCATCATCCTGAATGCATTTCCCCTTAGGATCCCAATCTGAAGTGATGTGATCCTGGAGGGAATAATGTTCTTGGGACCAAAGGATCTCACAACAGATAAAAACTTCTTCTCACCTAGGCAACTCAGGATTTGTATAGCTGCAATTCTTGCCCTCACTAGTATCTTTGGGGAGAATGAGAGGTCCCTTTTCTGGGTTTCTTCCCCTCATAATGACTTATATTTTCATTTAAGAGCACCAGTAATTTCAATCTCTAAGCATGATTTGTTGGGACACTGAGCAATGACAATTTGCTGTGGAAACAGCAATATTTATTACAATAGATAAAATAACAATTACTAATATTTACATAACATTTTAAGGTTTGCAAAGAACTTGACAAATATCTCTTTTTTTGTCTTCACAAAATTCTTGGGACATAGGTGTTATAATTGTTTTCATTAGAAAGATGAAGAAACTGAGGCAGACAGAGTTAAGTAAGTTTCCCAGAATTGTTAAGTGCCTGTGACTAGATTTTAATTCAGGTCTTTCTGACATCAGGTTCACAGTTCTATCCATCATACTACCTAGTTGCCTCATAGTTATGTCAGAAGAGTGACTCTTCTAATCACAAAAGGACTCAGGTGAGTGACCAAGTTCCCCTGTATATTCAAGAAATGTTTGGAATAAATCAGATCATAGAGTATGAGGTAGAAAGTCACCTTCCAACAGAGCTGCCTGTAATGTACATGGGGTGTGGTCATAGGGACTTTATCAAGAAGAGACTAAAGATACACTGTGACTATTCCGTTCTCATAAGAATGTGATCCAAGGATAAAGAAATAGAATGGGATCTTTTCTACCTTCAATTGATTGGTACTAGAGTCTCTGATCTCCATTAAATAAGTCAGTGTTACTGGGAGAACTCAAACCTTGCTTTTATTTCAAGTCCAGTGATCTAGATATCATCTTACACTACTGGAAACTATATATAGGTGAAATATGAAAGATGGCATGTATGGAATTGTCAGAGGTTCATTGTGATGCTGTTCTAGGTGAATTAGGATCTGTGAAAGAATCCAAGTAAGTGGGAATGGGTTAGAAAAAGAAGGTTACAGCAAGAAGATGATCTTAATTTTTAAAAAGTTATAAGAGCAGGAAGGTACAATATAAAGGAAAGAGAGCAGGCAGTACCTTGGCAAATGGTACTATTTTTTGTTTGGCAGAACATGGACTAATATCAGACCATAGCAAATTTTAATTGTTTTGAAAATCTTTTACTACCTAAGTTCCTTAAATTATGTTTTTTAAAAAAAAGATTCCATTTCTCCTTTTCTCTTTCATCTTAGCTCCACTGATAATAAGACAGAGCAATCCTTCTTGCTCCTTATACCAGAATTCTAGACTCTGGGACAGTGAGAATCACCATATTGAAGTTTTAGATGGTAAAGTTGATTTTGAGAAAGAATTATACATTTTATTGATCCATGGTATAATATAGTAGGAAAGGATGAACCTACTAGGTGAGGAAAGAAAAAATGATCAACTCCTCCAGAAAAGAATGGAGAGAAAATAATATGATGGGAGGGAATGGCAGAGAAAAATAACAGAGACCAGTGAGGTTCGCTGAAATATATCATTTTTCTAAAACCAATTGTCCTCTTTCCAAAGAGTTCTACTGTGGTTTTCAACTTAGTTTGAGTCACACATACTCAGGTTATTTTTTGGGTTTAGTCAATTTATTTTCATTCAGTTCTAAGATTTATAAGACACACTGTCTGACCTCATGAACTTTAAAAACTAGGATTGAAAGTATAATTTGCATAATCAATTACAATAAATGGTAGAATGTCAAAGTATGATTTAATGACCAAACTTGGTCCTAGAGAAGAGATGAGAAATAACACACACACACTCATCCCTTTTGTCTTTGCCAAAATGAGGGACTATACATGTGGAATATTTCACGTTTGACTGATTTGTTTGCTAGTTTTACTGAACTGCTTTTTTTCCCTTTATTTTTAAATTCTTTGTTATTAGGAATAGCTTAATATGTAAAGGAGGGGTACAGGCTATACTTGGAAATGAATATGTATATAGAGAAAAGATATATCAATAAAATGTTTAATGTATAATTTTTAAAAAGAGTAATTAATAATTGATATTAGAGACATAAAAATGCCTTCTGATAAAGAATAATTGCAGCCTTTGTGAAGGAGGTGGCTTTTAAGCTAGACCATAAAGTGGTAGGAATTAGATATGTACAATTGAGAATGAAAGGCATTTCAGGCACAGCATAGTGTGGGCAAAACCATAAATTTCCTTTTTAAAATGGAGAGATGTTTATGAGAACAATTGATTATGTAAATACACTTAGAAGATAAAGGTATACAGGTATAGTGAGTGAAATAATGGAGGGTTTTGCATGCCCAGGCATGCAGTAGCCTCTGAGGAGTCACTGAAGGTTAGTCACAAAATCAGTAGATGTCACATCTAAAAGAATTACTTAGTTTAACTATTTCATTTTGAAATAAGAAAACTAGGAATTTGAGGGAACAAATTGTTTTGCCCAAGACCACAAATCAATCAATTGATAAAAGGCCCTGTATTTTACTGGGTGAAAACAATATGCAAATATATACATTTTTAAAATACATAATTAAATATAAGGTACTGTTGTTGAAGAGGGACTAGCCACTAGAGATTTTGCAAAACTTCATGTTGAAGTTATTTCTTGAGCTCAGATTTGAAGGAAACTAGGAATCTGAATAGTCAGAAGTAAGGAGGGTAGCCATTCTCTTTGCTAAGACCAACCCCAAAATACATTGCCATTTGATACCATCCTCTCTCAGAATCTCCAGTCAATTGTATCTTCAATCATTCCTTCTTTCTCTCAAATATTCAGTATTTTCTGTCAATTTGTTCCCTTCTTACTGCCTTTAAACATGCCTCTCTCCTCCAACCTTAAATGTCTTCACTAGACTCTATTATATCCATAAGATATTGTCCTTTATCTCACCTCACTTTCTTGGTCAAACTCCTGAACTTTAGTGGTGGCAATGTCAGAGGAGAGAAGAGAATATATTCAAGAGATACTGCAAAGGTGAAATCAGACAATTTTCAATAGCTTGAATATGGGGAAAGGGGCATAGTGAAAATTAGAAAGGAATGTAGGATGAATCCTAGGTTGCAAGCATGTTGAGTTGGTAGGGTGGTGCTGCCCTTCATAAAAATAAGGAAGGTAGAATGGAGGGGAGGGTTTAGAGGGAACAATAATGAGTTGTGCTTTGGAAACTTTGAATTTAAGATTTCTACCATATATCCAGTTCAAGATGTCTAAAAATCAGTTGGAGAAGTGAGACTGGAATTTAGCGGAGAGACAGGGGAAGCATAGGCATATTTGAGAATCATTAGTATACAGAGTGTAATTGAACCATGAGAGTAGATGAGATCATCAAAGGAAGCAGTTTAGAGGGAGAAGAGCAAAGGGTCCAAGACAAAACACTGAAAGATACCTATGACTAGAGAGCTTGATCTGGAAGAAGATTCAGAAAAGGAGATAAAGAAGAAGCAATTGTATACTTAAGAGGAGAAACAGTAGAGAGTGGTGTTAGGAAAACCTAGAGAAAAGAGAGTATCAAGGAGGAGACAGCAATCAAATGTCTCAAAGGCTGCAGAGATGTCAGAGAGAATGGGGATTGAGAAAAGATCATTGGATTTGACAATTAAGAGATTTGTAACGTTGGAGAGAGCAGTTTCAGTGGAATGATAAAGTTAGAATGAAGGTCATTAGGGCTTTTAAGAAAAGAATGAGAGAAGAGAATGTGGAGACAGCTATTGTCAATAACCTTTCTAAGGAGTTTAGCTATGAAAGGCAGAAGACATAGAGGATGACAGGAAAGATGGAAGGATCAAGTGAGGGAGTTTTTTTTCAAGATGTGAGAGACATGGGAATACATGTAGACAATAGGAAATGAACTAGTTGTGAAGAAGAGATTGAAAACAAATGAAAGATTGGAGATGACAGAGGGGTAATCTGTTGGAGGAGACAGGGTGGAATAGGATCACTTGAATAAGTAGAGGGGTTAGCCTTAAAAAAGAGTAAGAACACTTCATCATAGAGATAGAGGTGAAAGAGAAAGCGCCTGAGTCATAGTAGATGAGGAAGTGGGGAAAAGAGAATTCCCAGTGAATGGCTTCATTTTCTTCTGAAATATGTGAGGCAAGATTTTCAGCTAAGAGAGTAGGTGGAAGGGGAGACATAGGAAATCTGAGGAGACATGAAATGGTTTGGAAAAGACAATGTAAGAATGGGATAGTGAGGTTATAAGTAGGATTGACTAGCAGTTGTCAGGGCCATTTATGGTTATATATAAATTTCTACTGAACCCAGTCAAAATAATTGTGACATTTTTCACCTTTTTTCAGCAGTATGGATGTAGAAGCAACAGTTACAAATGTGATAGGAGTGATCCAAGGCTGAGGAGTGACTGGATATATTGGTGATATGATAATGGAGGTAGGGATTCAAGAAAGAGAAGTATACAGTTGAATTGGTTTAACAATAGGTAAAAATGGGGAGAAGAAGAGACAGTAGCTAGTGCAAAGGAGATGGCCTAGGAGATAAATGAGAGGTCAATGTATTGGATGTCACAGTGTAGTTGAAGAGCAGGATTTTGTAATGGAAGACAGAGAGAGAAGTGAAAAACTAATAGAGTATGGATAAGATAAGGGGATATCAGAATTCTTGATCATATAGGTGGTACATTTGTGGCTCATAGTAAGATCAAGAGAATGACTATCTTTTATGTAGTTGAAGTGGGTTGGAGGAGTAGCTCAAGGGAAGTGAGTACATTGAGGAATTTTGTATTTGAGGAAGAATCAAAATGTGTGTTGAGGACTCCTAGTATGAGGGTGGGAGGTGGGGAGGAGAGAAAAATTGTTAGTGAAGTATTGAATGAATTGAGGAATGAAGGGTAGTGACCTGAGGTCTATAGATAACAGCTACCAGGATTTTAATTGGGTGAAAGATATTAATAGCATGAATTCCAAAGGAAGAATGTTTACTGAGTAATGGAGGAAAAGGAAAACCCTGAACATAGGAATAGGAAGCATCGTACATTTTTTTTCATCCAGCATAAGACAGAGTTACTATAAGGAATATTTAAATAATATAGAAAAATTCCTTGAACAAGTGTGGTGACAATAGAGATAAAGACAAAAGGTTAATTGTAAAAATATTATAAGGAAACTTTAATAAGAATAAATGATGGACTCCAGGTCAGGAAGGAAAGTGAGAAGTCAAAAGTGTGTCTGAGGTTTCCAATCTGGAGGTATCATAGTAAACTTAACAGAATTTTTTTAAATTAGAGGACACTTTTAAGGGAGAATGAAATGAATTGGAAACACAGAATTTGCCGTGATCAATAAGTGCCTATAAAGGTTCTTTAAAATTGTGGAAATGGATAGGTTTGAGATACTATTTAGGTATAAATCCAAGTAGAGTTTAAAATTAGACACTTGAGATTGATGATGGGGAAGATAGGTTACATAGTGGGAAAAGTGCTGGTCTTGGGGCTGAGAGTAAATCCCTTTCTCGTTTTGTGACACTGGCTGTAACTTAACCACTCAGCCTCAAATTCCCTCATTGTTAAATTGGGGATAATACCACAAAGCTTCATAGAGTTGCTATGATGATCAAATGAGAACTATGTTAAGTGCTTTACGTTAGTTACTATTAATATTTTAATTAAATATGTATTTATTTTATTAAACATTTCCAAGTGCATTTTTAAATTTTAACATCCTTTTTTTAAAATTATGAGTTCCAAATTCTCTACTTCCTCTCCTTAGTCTCCCCTACCCATGGAGAAGGCAAGCAATATTATATCAATTATAGATGTAAGGTCATGTAAAATGTATTTCCATATTAACTAAGATGTGAAAAAAATGCCATAAGCAAAACTTTTATTAAAATGGAGAAAAATTATGTGTCAATCTGTAGTCAGAGTTTATCAGTTCTCTCTCTCTTTCTGGAGGTAGATAACGTTTTTCTTTTTTTTTTTAAATTTTTGATGTTATCCATAGCGTTTTTTAAAATTTATTTATTTATTTATTTTTAGTTTTCAACATTCATTTCCACAAGATTTTGAGTTACAAATTTTCACCCCATCTTTCCCCTATCCCCTACCCTAAGATAGTGAGCCTTCTGAATACCTCTTCCCCCAATCTGTTCTCTCTTGTAACCTCCCCCATACACCGCCCCCAACTTTCTTGTAGGGCAAGATAGATTTCTATACCCTAGGGCCTGTATGTCTTATTTCCCAGTTGAATGTAAAAATTTTTTAACAATTGTTTTCAGAACTTTGATTTACAGGTTATTTCCCTCTTCACCCACTCCCCACTGGGAGGACATGCAATTGAATATAGGTTGCACATGTGTAGTTATGCAAAACAATTCCATAGTTTTTATATTGTGAAAGACTATATTTACCTCCATCCTATCCTGCCCCCCACTTATTCTATTTTCTACTTTGACCCTGTCCCTTTTCAAAACTGGTTGCTTATAACTACCCTCTGCACCAATCTGGCCTGCCTTCTATCATCCCTCCTCTTATCCCTTCCCCCCTACTTTCCTGTGGGGTAAGATACTCAACTGAGTGTGTATAATATTCAAAGCCAAATTAAATGACAGTAAGCTTGACCCATTCCCTTTCACCTTCCTGCTCTTCCTTTCCACTGCAACAGCTTTCTCTTGACTCTTTTATATGACATAATTTACCCTATTCTATGTCTCCCTTTCTCCTTCTCCCAATATATATCTCTGTCACATCTTCATTTTTTTTTAAGATATCATCCCTTTATATTCAACTGATCCTGTGGGCTCTGTCTATGTATACGTGTACATGCATAGACACATATTCACATATATATTTATACACAAATGCACACTCCTATACATACATATTGAGGTATGAATACATTTATATACATATATATTCCCTTCAACTATCCTCATACTGACAAAAGTCTCATGAGTTACAATTATCTTTGTTCCATGTAGGAATGTAAGTAGTTCAACTTGAAAAAGTTCCTTATGATTTCTTTTCCCTGTTTACGTTCTCATGCTTCTCTTCCTTCTTTTATTTGAAAGTCAAATTTTCTGTTCAGCTCTGGCTTTTTCATCAAGAATGCTTGAAAGTCCTCTATTTCATTGAATTACCATATTTTCCTCTGAAGTATTATACTCAGTTTTACTAGGTAGGTGATTCTTGGTTTTAATCCTAGCTCCTTTGATCTCTGGAATATCATATTCCAAGCCCTTCAATCCCTTAAGATAGAAGCTGCTAGATCTTGTGTTATCCTGATTATGTTTCCACAATACTTTTGTTGTTTCTTCCTGACTGCTTGTAATATTTCCTCCTTGACTTGGCAACTCTGGAATTTAGCTGTAATATTCCTAGGAGTTTTCTTTTGGGGATCTTTTTCAAGAGGTGTTTGGTGAATTCTTTCAATTTCTATTTTGCCCTCTGATTCTAGAATATCAGGGCAATTTTCCTTGAGAATTTCTTGAAGGATGATTTCTAGGCTCTTTTTTTGATCATGGCTTTCAGGTAGTCCAATAATTTTAAAATTCTCTCTCCTGGATCTATTTTCCAGGTCAGTGGTTTTTCCAATCAGATATTTCACATTGCCCTCTATTTTTTTCATTTATTTGGATCTGTTTTATATTATCTTGATTTCTCATAAAGTCATTAGCTTCCATTTGCTCCAATCTAATTTTGAAGGAATTATTTTCTTCAGTGAATTTTTGAAATTCCTTTTACCTCTGGCCAATTTAGCTTTTTAAGACATTCTTCTACTCATTGCCTTTTTTTTTTTTTGCCACTTTTCACATTTGAGTTAGTCCATTTTTTAAAGTGTTATTTTCTTCAGTCAGGAAGTTGACTTGCTTTTCATGATTTTCGTGCATTATTCTAATTTCTCTTCCCAATATTTCCTCCATTTCTCTTACTTGATTTTAAAAATCCTTCTTGAGCTCCTACATGGCCTGCAACCAATTTTTACTTTTTTTGGAAGCTTTTGATGCAAGAGTTTTGACTTTGTTGCCTTCTTCTGGTTCCATGTTTTGATCCTTTTTTGTCCCCCCCCCCAAAAAAAAAATTCTATGGTCTGATTGTGCTTGCTTTGTTTGCTCATCTTGCCACACAATTACTTGACTTTTGAGCTCTTTGCCATGGAAGAGTTCTGCATTCAGAGTGGAGAGAGTTGTGTCCCAAATTGCTGGGGGTTTTGCAGTTATTGTGACAGCTATTGTCAAAGCTATGATGAGGGCACCCTCTCTACAACCACCACAATCTCTGGCACACTAGTGTTCCTTAGCCCAGGAAAACCACCCAAAACTGTGATCCATATCCAAGTAGGTCAAAGCAAGAGAAATTACCCTCTGAATGGTCACTTGCTCTCTCCGTGATCTGCAGGCTAGGAGCTCTGGAGCTACCTAGGAGCAACCACTAGGCAGCGGCTGCAGCCACCACCACCACATATTGCCCCTTAATATTTAATTGCTAATTAAATATAAACACAACTTAATACTCTCATTGAGTTTGGTTTAAGGAGAATAACATACACACTCAATTGGGTATCATAACCAATTGGGTAAAGTAGGAAAGTAGGAGGGAAGGAAAAGAGGAGGGATGATAGAAGGAAGGCCAGATTGGGGGAGAGAGTAGTTAGAAGCAACCAGTTTTGAAAAGGGACTGGGTCAAAGTAGAAAATAAAATGAGCGGGGGGTGGGATAGGATGGAAGGAAGTATAGTCTTTCACAATATAACTACTATGGAAACATTTTGCATAACTACACATGTATAACCTATACTGAATTGCATGTCCTCCCAGTGGAGTGTGGGTGAGGAGGAAAGAAGAGAAAGAATCTGGAAATCAAAGTTTTGAAAACAATTTTTAAAAAATTGTTTATTACATTCAACTAAGGGTCAGTGGCTAGACTGCAATATTCTGTCACCCAGTTCCAATAGAATTCCCACTGACCTTTCTCTTTGGTGTTTATGGGTTGATAAATCTGGAAACTGCCACAGCTGCCTGTGATTAACTCTCCTGAAGTCTGCTCTGGTCTGTCTGGGCTGTAAGTCTGGGCCAGCAAGTCTCCCAGGGTTCTTGACTTGGCTCCCAGCCCAGTGTCAATTAACCCTTCCTGTAGGCCTGCCAGTCTGCCTTTAGTGGTAGATTTGCTTTTCTCTGTTACTTTGTGGGTTCTGTAGCTCTAAAATTTGTTTATAATCATTTTTTATAGGTGTTGGAGATGGTCGGAGTGGGATTCAAGGAAGTTTCTGCTTTTACTCCACCATCTCGGCTCCATCCTGGTAGATAACATTTTTCATCTTAGGTTCTTCAGAATTATCTTGGATCATTATATTGATAAGAGTAGTTAAATATTTCACAGTTGGTCACAGGAAATTATTGCTGTTACTTTGTACAGTGTTCTCCTTGTTCCATTCACTTTACTTTATGTCAGTTCATAGAAGTCTTCCCAGGTATTTGTGAAACCATCCTGCTTGTTATTTCTTAAATCACAATAGTATTCCATTGCAATCATATACCACAGCTTGTTCATCCATTCCCATATTGGTGGACATCCCCTGAATTTCCAATTCTTTGCCACCACAAAAAGAGCAATCATAAGTTTTTTTTCTTTTATTTTTTACCAATAGGTGCTTTTCTTTGGTCTCCTTTGGTTGACAGACATAGCAGTCCTAGGTCTGGGTCAAAGGGTATGCACACTAAAGCCTTTTTGGCATAGTTTCAAGTATTTCTCCAGAATGGTTAGACCAATTCACCATTGCACCAACAATGTATTAGTGTGCTTATTATTCCTTATCCCCTCCAGTATTTGTCCTTGCAGTTGCAATTTGTGTTGGGGAAACTACAAAGGAGAAAATTTTAGGGGAAAAACAAAGGGTTTAGATCATAAATCCTGGGAAACATTTTGTCTGTTATTCAGTCATTTCAGTCATTCCCAACTCTTTCTGATCTTATTTGGGGTTTTATTGGCAAAGATACTGAATTCCTTTGCCATTTCCTTCCCCAATTCATTTTAGAGATGAGAAACTGAGCCAAATAGGATTTAGTGACTCACCCAGAGTCACACAGTTATTAAGTATCTGAAACCAGATTTGAATTTAGGAAGATGAGTCTTCCTGACTCCAGGCCTGGTAGTCTGTCCACTCTGCCATGTAGCTCCCCAATAGCTTCGTATACTTCTTACCATGCAAGGAAATGACCACAGTCACGTGGTTTTTCTAGTAATATGGACCTCATAGCAACTGAATTTGTCTTAGAAAGATTAACAAATAAGTGGGAAGTCTAGCTCCCTTTCTTTTTACTTCTATTAAACATCTATGTTTGTTTGTCAATATTTTGGGGACATTAATTTGTCAAGAATAGTTAAAGAAGGAACTAAAAGATATAAAGAAATCACTCATTGACAGATGGAAAATATAGATAGTGATTCACTTTGTATGTATGCCCTCTGCTAAGGCTACAGAGAAAATCAAATGATAGTCACTGCTCTCAAATTGCTTACAGTACAATGATACTTAGAATGCTGGACTCACAGATTTTGTTATGAAGCACATATGTGATAAAGTGTATAAATACATTGTAAATCTTTTCCCATCTGCCATTTCCTAATAACCAATTTCATTCTGCTACAAGCACAAACATAAAAATGTCAAAGAACGGTAAATAATATTCTCTCTTCTATGTGTCTTCTATTCTCCACAGTGTTGCTCTCTGGTACTCTGCAAAGCAATGGCTTCATTAAATCACTCTACAGTAATTATGTTTATCTTTGAGAGATTAACAGACCAGCCAGAGCTCCAACTGCTCCTCTTTATCCTGTTCCTGGGAATCTATGTTGTTACTGTGGTGGGAAACTTGGGCATGATCCTACTAATTGCTATTGGCCCTCAGCTACAATCTCCAATGTATTTTTTCCTCAGCAACTTGTCTTTTGTGGATCTCTGCTACTCTTCTGCCATTACTCCCAAACTCCTGGAGAATTTCATAGGGGGCAAAAATATAATATCCTATAATGGGTGTATGACACAACTTTTTTTCTTCTGTTTTTTTATTGTTTCTGAATGCTATATGCTGACAGCCATGGCCTATGATCGTTATGTTGCCATTTGTAGTCCCCTGCTCTATAATGTTATCATGTCTCCACGGGTATGCTCCTTTTTGGTGACAGGGGTGTATACTATGGGTATGTTTACCACTCTGGTTAACTTGAGTTGCATGGTCAGATTGTCCTTTTGTGGCCCTAATGTCATTAAACATTATTTCTGTGACATCATCCCCCTTCTGAAACTCTCCTGCTCTAGCACCTACCTCAATGAACTTCTGTTGATGGTTATTGGTACATTCAATGTGTTTTCAACCACTGCTGCCATCTTCATCTCTTATGCTTTCATCCTCACTAGCATCCTTCGCATCCAGTCTGCTGAAGGGAGATCTAAAGCCTTTAGTACCTGCAGCTCCCATCTGGCAGCTGTTGCTATCTTTTATGGCACCATTATTTTCATGTATCTTAAGCCACCATCAAGCAATAGCATGACTCAGGAGAGGGTGGCCTCGGTATTTTACACCACAGTTATCCCCATGCTGAATCCCCTGATCTACAGCCTGAGGAATAAGGATGTCAAGGATGTACTAAAGAAAATCACGAGGGGTACAATATTTTCCAAGTCCATATAGCACCAAGAAAGATTAAAGAAAATGATCTTTGTTTTTCTTTCTACTTTGTCTGAAAATGTAACCCATTTCCCATGAAATGAGACTTAGATTTGGAAAACACTGTGAAGTAGGTAAAACCATAACTTCAAAGACTGTAGTTTTCATTCATAGATTTATTAATTCATTCAATGAGTATTAAGGATCAACTTCAAGAGATACACATTGTTAGGTACCAGACATATAAAGAAAATATAAAACATTTCCTGAACTTAGTTTTTTCCAATGGAATTGCGACACATATACCCTCTCAGTGTCCACTCCTTTCATTTAACCTTACCCTAACACCCTAAAATTAGTTGTGTCCTCAAATTGGCCTTGTTTCCTAAAGCCTTCCTACCCACTCCACTCACCTAGACATGGTGATCCATAACCCCAGCATAACTTCAGCAAAACTTAACTTTTTAGTATCCCACTGCCCCATGATTTGCTAGCAGTTTGGTTAGACAGTCCCCAAATTAAAAGTTAAGGAGGCAGGGCTATAAAAATGAAACTTTGAGAGAACTTTAAGGATGCTATTTTCTGTGAAATTACAACACACCTAGCATTCTTTTTTCAAATTCCTCATTACTACTATCTGTGATTTTTAAATATTGTCGTCTACACGTTGCACCTGGTTGTTGCTTAGGGAAAGAGGAACAAGATACCCCTAGAATGCATCTATCACATCCATGGAAACATCTCCTTCCCACCACAACAAAACTCTTTTCTGTTTAAAATCAGACTTGAAGCTTGACTTGAGTAACTCCACACATACTCATGATGAAAATATAATTTCTTACTTAACTTGTCAATCCAATGTTCAGATTGGCATTTAACCCATTCCTCAGCCTTTGCTGTTCTTGTAATGACTCCCAGTTAGTTTAATTCAATGGAGAACACATTTCTCTGATAAGTGATAACATGCCCCACAAACAATTAGATGAATTTTGAAGCATTGATAAAATTGTTCCATTGCTTCGGAACACAAAGGGGAAGATTTTCTAGTTTTGGACCTGTTTTTTTCCAGGGTAGACCCACTGAGTCAGCCACCAGGAGATCATATAACCAATTAGAACTTATTGTGAAATTAAATTCTATGCTTATTAGTGTTTATTATATAAACTATAATGAATAGAAATATGTTCTTGGAATGAGGAATGTTTGATTCAGATCTTGTCTTTAGGGCTATATTAAGAGATTTGAGGGAATTTCTCTTTTGGTTGAGATCTGGAGTTCTCTCTTGATTGTACTGCATTACATGTGTAATTTCTGGCATATATATATATATATATATATTCTCATATATATTCTTCTGATATCTGTTTTGCTAATGACTTGGATAAATGAATTTCTTTTCCATTTGATATGTGTGTTCATTGTGAAACTGGTATGTGGAGGGAAAAATTTTTGAATATAAAGCATGGGGGTCTTCTTTTCCTCATTAAGAAATAGCAATCAGTAGTTTAACTTAAATTTGATATCCTAGACTAATAATTTTTTTAAATCAGCTCAAGGAACAATCATTTATACCATTACTTTCATGTGTTTTTGATAAAAATGAGTGTTGTACTTTATCTAAAGCTTTTTATGCCTCTATTGATATAATTATATGACTTTTTAAACTTTAATTACTGATATAATCAATTATATTGATAGTTTTCTCTTATGCTAAATGATCCCTGGTATAAATCCCATTTGATCATAATGTAAAAAGTTTGCAAATGTATTGTAATCTTTTACCTAGTATTTTATTCAGTTTTTTTTTTTGCATCCATATTAATTAATGAATTTGGTTTACAATTTCCTTTCTCTGTTTTTACTCTTTCTGGTCTATGTTTCAGTATCAGTTGTTCAGAAAAGGAATTTAACAGGATCCCTCTTTGCCTATTACTCCAAATAATTTATTTAACATTCAAATTACTTGATCTTTAAATGTTTGATTGAATTCATCTGTATAACCATTTTCTGCTGGTGGTTTTTCTCAGGGAGATCATTTATGCCATGTTCAATTTCATTTTCTAAAATACATATTTAGATATTGTATTTCTTCTTCTGCTAACCTATGCAATTTATGTATTTTTAAAATATTCTTACATTTCATTTAAACTGTTCAACTTATTGACAAATAATTGGGCAAAAGAAGTCCTTAAATTTGTTTTGATTTCATTTTTGTTGTAGGTTTATTAGCCCTTTTTATTTTTGATACTAGTGATTTTGTTTTCTTCCTTTTTTAAATTAAATTAACCAAATGTTTATTTTTTCATAAAATCAATGTCTGATATTATTTATTAATCAATGAAGTTTTCATAGTAAATTTTATTAATCTAATTTTTGATTTTTAGGTTTCCCAATTAGTGTTTAATTGGTGGGTTTTTTGTTAGTTCTTTTTAAAAAATTTTTAGTTGCGTACTGAATTCATTAGTCTTCTTTTTCTCTATTTTACTGATATAAGCATTTAGAGTTATAAATTTTCCTCTGATTACTGCTTTTGCTATATCCCATAGGTTTTGGTATCATTATTTTGATATTTTCATTATTCTTATTCTCATTGATGAAATTATTGATTGTTTCATTGATTTAGTTGCTTAATCTCCAATTAGTTTGTAATTTATATTTCTGTTGTATTTCATTAAATATAATTTTATAGCATTGTGATCTGAAAGGAATACTTTTAAGATTTCTGCTTTCCTGCTTTTAACTATAAAAAAAACTTTATGTACTATTACAAGGTCAACCTTTTCGAAGGTACCATGAACTACTGAGAAAAATGAATATTCTATTTCCATTTAATTCTCTCCAGATATCTCTCATATCTAGCTTATCTAAAATTCTATTCACTTCTTTGACTTCTTTCTTATTAAGTTTTTGGTCAGATTTATCTAGTTCATTTCTTATTTAACCTTAATCATAAATGGGTATTGCCTCAGAAAAACTGAGACCTGGGAAATATCTTAGCTTAAAAAGGCCAAAATTTCCCACTGCATCCAAGGTCATCTCTGGTCATACTGATCTAGGTCTTACCACTGGATCTACATGGCTCTTGGGAAGAGAGTGAGACTGGTGACTTTACATAGCCCAGCCTCACTTAAATCCAATTTACTTGCAAGTCAATACATCACCTTCTTGATTTCATTGGTCCTCTTAGAGAATGAAATATAAAACAATTTAGTTACAAAGCCAAAAGAAGAGAAACAATTTTAGTTTGTAATTGGTCTGAGATAAGAACCACACTTCCAGATTCAAAAATAAAATGATCTTTCTTTTGAATAATAACTGCCTAAATATTATTCCTTAGCTATCAACAACAACAACAACAAAAAGTTACTTTGGATTTTGAAATCTCCTGATTTCTCATGGGAATAACTTAAAACACTTTACAAATCTAGGAGTAAAATGTCTCCCTACTCATCTGATACATTAATCAGCTCTTCCCAGAAAGACTATTCTTATCCCTGATAGCAAGGATCTTAATCTTAAACCACTAAACCAAAAAAAAAAAAAAAGAATCGTTTTAGTAAGTTGAAGCAATTAATTTTACAGGCCATTGTGGGGATTATCTGAAGGGTCATGATTTAAAAAAATAAAATCTCTACTTGTTGCATCTAGTTAACTAATAAAAGATGAAAAGAATAGGAACAGGGGGTATTTTGTTGTGTTTTAAAGGTGTAAAGATCACAGAACCTTGAGGTGAAGGAAAGGGGGAGGAATATTTGTGATGGAGAGAGGCAGAATGATGACAGAGGGCAATGAAGTCATAGTGCATCAGAATTGCTTCAGATGTATATTCACTGCCCCAAGTCAGCCATGATTGTACTCACATTATTGTACTAGAAGAGTTAGCCCTCCTATGTCCTTTCCAGCATAATTTACATTTCTTATTTTCAGTGAAAAAATGAGTTTCATTTTGAACAAAATTACCTGAGATGTCAATAGAAGTATTATCCTAGGTGCATTTTCCCTTGGGATTTAAATCTGAAGTTATGAGATCCCAGGGGGATTCTTTCTTTAATAATTTTCTTGGGACCAAAAGATATCACAATAAATAAATGAAAACTGTTTCACCTCGACTAGGAAGTTCAAGTTTGTATAGTTGCAAATCTTACCCCTGTATCTTCAGAGAGAATGAGAGGTACCTTTTTTGGGGACTGATCTTTTTGTTTAAAAGCATAAGCAAATCCCCTCTCTAAGCATGTTTTTATGGGATGTTGATCAGTGTTAATTTGCTGTAGAATCAGCCCCACATATTCTTATATTACAAGAGTCCAAATAATAATAACCAACATTCACATAACACTTTAAGGTTTGGAAAGAAATTTTCAGGTATTATCTCATTTTTGTCATCACAAAAATTCTGGGACATAGGTTTTGATATTATCCTTATTTTATAGATGAAGAAACTGGGGCTGACAGAATTTTAGTGACTTTTACAAGACAGAGCTAGTAAGTGCCTGTGGCTTGGTATTAACTCAGGTTTTCCTGACTCCATATTCAGAGTTCTATCTATTGTACCAGCCATTTACTGCCTCATAGTTATGTCAGAAGAGTGACTCCTCTAATCCTGAAAGCACTTTGGTGAGTATCCAAGTTTCTCTGTATCTTCAGGAAATGTCTGTAATAAAACAGATTGTGGGGGTCTGAGGTAAAAAGTTACCTTCCAACAGAGTGGCCCCTAATGTACACAGGGTGTGGTCATAGTTTACTGAGATGAGAGTCCCTGTTTATTCTGTTCCTACAAGGACATGATCCAGGGATGAGGAGATAGAATGGGACCTTTTCTACATCCTATTCATTGGTTCTATTTCCTATGGGTTCTCTTCTTACTTTTCCATTACTGGTCTCTCTCTACTAAATTTGAAAAAAAAATCTTTCCTTTCACCCACTTCTAATGAATAAGCAATATCTAAACTGTTGGGTATATGAGGTATATTGACTATATTTCATTCTGAAAGTCCAATAATGTCTTCCCCATGCCCCTTCGTTTATTTTTACTTAACAATGAAATGGGGCGGCCAGGTAGCACAGCGAGTAAGAGCACCGGCTCCAGTGTCAAGAAGACCTGGAGATCAAATTCCGGGCTCAGATACTCAGCACCACACCCAGAAATAACTGGCCGTGTAACCTTGAGCAACTTACTTAACCCTGATTGCTTAAAAAAAAAACAAAACAATGAAATGAAGTACTTGGTTGAGATAATCTCTAAATGATCTTCCCGAAATATTATATTATAAATCCTGGGTTATGGAGGATGAGAGATAGTAAGGAATGCAAGATGAATGCTACGTGGCAAACCTGATGGGCTAAGAGGATGGTGTTGTCCTTCATACTAATAAGTAAGGAAAGATGGATGGAGGTTTTAGGACATATTGAGTTTATTTTGGACATACTGGTTTAAGATGTGTTGTAGACATCTAGTTTCAGATATCTGAAAGGAAACTGGAGATAAGAGATTGGGAATAAGGAGACATATCAGGAAAGCATAGGTATACTTGAGAATAATTAGCATAGAGATTGTAACTAAACCATGGGAGCAGATAAGATCATCCAGTGAAGCAGTGTGGAGGAAGAAGGAAAGAGAGTGCAGGAAAAACCCTGAAGGACACCTATGGCTACAGTGTTTGATGTGGAAAAGGATCTAGAAGCATACACAAAGAAGTATTCAAATACTTAAGAGGAGAACCAGAAGAGCTGGTGTTCTGAAAATCTAGAGAAAAGAGAGTATCAAGGGGAAGAGAGGAATCAATAGTTCCAAAGGTTGTAGAGAGGTCAAAGAAAATGAGTACTAATAATAAGCCATCGAATTTGACAACTAAGAAATCATTAGTAACTTTAGAGAAAGTAATTTCAATGAAATGATAAGGTAAAAATAAAATTGTAAGGGGTTAAGAAGAGAATGAGAGGAAAATGGAGGCACCCATTGTAAATAACCTTTTTGAGGAGTTTAGCTCCAAAGAGCAGAAGAGATAAAGGATAATGGTGGGGATCAAAGGATCAAGTGAGGACTTTTTTCAGGATGGGTATGGCTAGGCATGGATGGGCATGTTTGTAGGCAACAGTAAATGATACAAAAATAGGAGAAAAGTGAAAGACTGGGTATGACAGATGGGGCAATCTGTTGGAGGAGAAAGGATGGAATAGGATCATTTGAATAAGTAGAGGGGTTACCCTTGGTAAAGACTAAGGCCACTTAATGTTGTGAGACAAGGATGAAGGAAGAACAATTCATAGAATCACCTAAGCATAGTAGATGAGGAAGTGGGGAAAAGAAAATGCACAATAAATGGTCTATATTTTCTCTGAAATATATGAGGTAAGTTTCTCAGCTGAGAAAATGGATGGAAGGGGAGCAAGAGAAGATTTGAGGAGGAATGAAAAGGTTTATAAGAGCCAAAGTAGAGAATGGGATAGTGAGTTGATAAAAAAGAGATAGTAGGATTGCCTAGCAACAGTGAGGACCAAGTTGAGATTATATAACATAAATTTCTAATAGACTGAGTTAGAATGGCTGTGTGAATTTCTCTACTTTCATCCAGCAGTATGTGTATAGGAGCAAAGGTGACAAGTGGTGGGAACAGTCCAAGGCTCTGCCTTAGCTAGGTGCATTTGGTGATTTGACAATGTGCATAAGGATTCAAAAAAGAAAAATATAGAGTTGAATTGTTTTGCTAATAGGTAAAGTTGGTGAGAAAAAGAGAGAGTAGTCAGTGCAAGGGAGATGGCCTGGAAAAGAACTGAGAGGTCAAGGGATGGGAGGTCACAGTGAAGATGAAGAGTAGGGTTTTGTAAGGGAAGGTAGAGGGAGAGGTGAAAAGCTAATAGAGTATGGTCAGATAAGTGGATTTCAGAATTCCTGATCATAAAGGTAGTGCATTTGTAGGTGACAGCAAGATAAGGAAAATGAATATCTTCTTAAGGTGGGTTGGAGGAGTAATTCAAGGGAAATGAGTACATTGGGATATTGAGTGGTTAGGGTATTTGAGAGAGGATCAGTATCTCTGTTGAAGTGTTCCAGTATGAGGGCAGGAGTTGGGGAGGAGAGAAAAATTATGAGTCAGTTATGGAATGTACTGATGAAAGACAGAGTGACTTGGGAGTCTTTAGGCAACAGCTACCAGGATTTTGGTTGAATGGAAGATATTAATAGCATGAATTTCAAAGGAAGAGAGTTTACTGAGTGATGGAGGAAGAGGAAAAAAACTGGAAGTGGCAATGGGAGCATTGTGCATTACTTTTCCTCTTGCACTTTTAAATCCAGTCAGAATGGCTTCTTTCATGGCACTCCATCTCCTGTCTCCATCCCTTTGCCCTGGCCACCTCCCATGTCTGGAATGTTCACTCTTCTTACTTCTGCATCATAGAATCCCTCTCTTTTAAAAAAAAATGCAACTCAGGCATTATCTTCAGCATGAAGTCCTTCCTATTCTCCTCAACTTCTAGTGCTCCCAAACTATTATGTATATAAATAATTTGTTTATATTCATATTTGGACTCCATTTTTATATATTTATAGATATAGATTTTACATGTGCTTGTCTTCACAATTATAATGTAAACTTATTTTGAGTAGTTTTTATTTTGTTCTTTGTACTCATATCTTCAGTGCCTAGTTAGAGTGCTGAAAACATAATGCTTATAAATACTGGTTGATTGATTACTTGATTCTAGAAGTGCAGAGGGGGGACGGGGAGTCTGAGCAAAATTTTGGAGAAAGGAGATAGAATGATATATCTGAGGAACAGCAAGTGGACTGGTTCATATCAACCATTGGGTGTCATAGATGGAGCATTACATATTAAGCCAGAGAATATGTTGGCACCAATTATAAAGGTAATTAATGACAAAGCTAGGAGCTTACCTGTAATGACTTTTAATCCAAAATTACTTCTGCTACACTATATTTATTCCTGAGGGAGATAAATATGATAACCATAGCTATAAAGTAAACATATTACCCCCAAAAAGTAGGAAAAATTAGATTTGGAGGAGACTTAAGATGGAGCTACAAGTTAAGAGAATATTCCAACAATCCATATGAAAATGCCTGAACAAGTGAAAAGACAGTAGAGATAAAGGCAATAGGCTCAATGTTAGAAATACTGCAGGGAAATTATAATAGGAGTAAATTATGAACTCTAGTTGGGGAACAGTGAGAAATGCAAGATGTATATGAGGTTTCTAGTTTTAAAGGATCATGGTACCTTTAACAGAAATTTTTACAAAATCAATAGGAGAACATTTTTAAGAAAGGATGAATTTTGGAGACATTGAATTTTCAATGTTCAGTAGATAACTATAAATATTCTTTAAAACTGTGAGAGACTAGGTTAGAGAAACTATTTGGGTGTAAATCCAAATAGAGGTCATACTTGAATACTTGAGATTGATGATGGGGCAAATTGGTTATAGTGGGGAAAGGTTTGATCTTGGAGTTGAGAGTACATGAGTTCAAATTTTGCCTCAAACCCTTACAAGTTGTGTGACCCAGGCTATAACTTAACAACTCAGTCTCAATTTCCTCATTTCTATATTGGGGATAAGAGCACCAACTTCATACGGTTGCTATTAAAATCAAATGAGATGAACTATATATAATAATATAATATATAATAAGATGAATTGTTTTACATTGTTCCTTACTATTAGTATTTTCAATTAAATTTCTATGTATTAAATATTTGCCAAATAAATATATATATTTTAAATTTTTAACATCCATTTTAAAAATTTGTGAGTTTCGAATACTTTCCCTCCCTTCCTTCCCCTGATCCATCCACTGAAAAGGCAAGAAATATGATACCAGTTATAGATGTGAAGTCAGGCAAAATCCATCATAATCACATACCACAGTTTATTCATTTACTCCCCAATTGGTGGGCATTCCCTCAATTTCCAAATCTTTGCTAAAACAAAAAGAGCTGCCATAAATATTTTCTTACAGATAGGTCCTCTTTCCCTTTTCTTTGATCTATTTGGTTTACAGACCTAGTAAAAGTATTGCTGGGTCAAAGGCTATGCACAGTTCTACAGTCTTTTGGATACAGTTCCACATTGTTTTCCAGCATGGTTAAATCAGTTCACAACTCCACCAACAATGCATTAGTGTATTTATTTTTCCATATCCCCCTTAGCATTTGTACTTTTAATTACTATTAGTTTTGGTGAAATTTCAAAGCACAAATTTTTAGAGGACAAAGCAAAGAAAGTGTCTAGATTAGAAATCCTGGGAAACGTTTTGGCTGTTCATTTATTTCAATCATGTCTGACTCTTCGTGATGCTATTTGGGGTTTTCTTGGCAAAAATACTGGAGAAGGTTGCCATTTCCTCCTCCAGCTCATTTTAGAGATGAGGAACTGAAGCAAATAAGGATAAATGACTTGCCCATGGTCACACAGTGAAGTCAGATTTTAATTCCGGAACAAGAGTCTTCCTTACTTCAGGTCCAGTACACTATCCACTGTGCCACCTAGCAGCCCAATAGTTTCACCTATTTTTTTTTACCATGCAAGGAAATTAGGGATCTTATACTATCCGAATTGTCTTGGGGAGATTAAGAAATAAGTAAGAAGACTATCTCCCTTTCTTTTTTCCTATTAATAAAAATCTGTGTTTGCCTGGAAATATCTTTAGGCTATTAATATGCCAAGAAGTTTTAAAGAAGGAAATAAAAGATATAAAGAAACCATTAATGGTTGTAGATGTAAAATACAGAAAATGATTCATTTCATATTAAGCCCTCTGGCTAAGGATACAAAGAAAATCAGAAGATAGTCTGGGCTCTCAAGTTGCTTTTAGTATAATGATACCTACAGTAATGGGAATCAGGTTTTAGTGTAAAGTTCAACCAAAATAAAGTATATAAAATGCACTGCAAACTATAAAGTACTGCCATTTCCTAATATCTATTTCTTTCTTCTGTTACCACAAACACAAGAACATCAAACTATGATAAATTATCTTTTGTCTTCTATATGTCTTCTTTTCTCCACAGTGTTGCTCTCTGGTACCCTACAAAACAATGGCTTCATTAAACCACTCTACAGTAATCATGTTTATCTTAGAGGGATTAACTGACCAGCCAGAGCTCCAACTGCTCCTCTTTATCCTGTTCCTGGGCATCTACGTTGTCACTGTCTTGGGAAATTTGGGCATGATCCTACTAATTGCTATTGGCCCTCAGCTACAATCTCCAATGTATTTTTTCCTAAGCAACTTGTCCTTTGTGGATCTCTGCTACTCCTCTGCCATTACTCCCAAACTCTTGGAGAATTTCATAGGGGGCAAAAACATCATATCCTACATTGAGTGTATGACACAACTTTTCTTCTTCTGCTTTTTTATTGTTTCTGAATGTTTCATGCTGACAGCCATGGCCTATGACCGTTATGTTGCCATTTGTAGTCCCCTGCTCTATAATGTTGTCATGTCTCCACGGGTATGCTCCTTTTTGGTGACAGGGGTGTATACTATGGGTATCTTTACCACTCTGGTTCACACAAGTTGCATGGCCAGATTGTCCTTTTGTGGCCCTAATGTCATTAAACATTATTTCTGTGACATCATCCCCCTTCTGAAGCTCTCCTGCTCTAGCACCTACCTCAATGAACTTCTATTGATGATTATTGGTACATTCAATGTGTTTTCAACCACTGCTGCCATCTTCATCTCTTATGCTTTCATCCTCACTAGCATCCTTCGCATCCAGTCTGCTGAAGGGAGGTCTAAAGCCTTTAGTACCTGCAGCTCCCACCTGGCAGCTGTTGCTATCTTTTATGGCACCATTATTTTCATGTATCTTAAGCCACCATCAAGCAGTAGCATGACTCAGGAGAAAGTGGCTTCAGTATTTTATACCACAGTTATCCCCATGCTGAATCCCCTGATCTACAGCCTGAGGAATAAGGATGTCAAGGATGTACTAAAGAAAATCATGAGTGATACAATATTTTCCAGACCTATGTAGCACCAAGAAAAATTAAAGACAGCAATGATCTTTGTTTTTCTTTCTACTTTGTCTGAAAATGTAACCAATTTCCCCTAAAATAAAGATCAGCTTTGGAAAACATTGTGAAGTCAAAGCCATAACTTCAGACCCTTTAATTTTCATTCATTCATTTAACAAGCATTAATTAATCACTAACTTCAAAAAATATACCTTGTTATGTACTAGAAATGTAAAGAAAAAAATAAAAACAATTGCTGACCTTAAGAGTTTAATTTCTACTATGGAGTTCTAACATGTACACTCTTTCAGTGTCCACTTATTTTCTTTCCTTCTTTTCACCCAAACACCCAAAAATCAGTTCATTGTTCCCAAATTAGCCTAGTTTCCTGAAGTCTCCTTAACTACTCCATTCACCTAAACCCAGTCTGCCATAATCTTTCCTTCAGCAATACTTGGCTTTTTAATGTCCCACTGACCCCATGGTTTTTCTGCCAGTAAGTTATCCATGCTCCTCTAATTCCAATTAAAGGAGGCAGGGTTATAGAAATGAGACTGAGAGAACTTCAAGGGGTGCTATTCTCTAGTAGATTACACTACACCAACCATACTTTTTCTATTACCCATCACTCATTTCTTTGATTTTAGATATTGAAGTCTACAAGTTGGGCATGGGGTTGCTTGCGGAAAAGAGGGACAATCGATCTCCTAGAATTCATATATTACATATACGGAAACTTCTCCTTCCCATCATAATAAATCTCTTTATTTTTTTAAATCAAAACTGAAGATTGCCTGGAGTAACACAACATATTTTCAAGTTGTATAATCTCTCACTCAAGTATATTCATTGATACCTTTTTCTAATTATTGCATTGAAACACTTCCATTAATTATATGTCAGTCCTCATCTCCTGTATAGGACAGTATCCAATACTTTCTCTGTAATCTAAATGCATAATTTACTCTTAGGGACCCTGTGTACCATCACAAATTATTATTAGGGACATTTAGAGAAAAGAACACTTAAAAGTGTTTATAATATAGCTGTAGCTCTGCTACTAACTAGCTGTATAACTTTAGGTCAGTAATTTTCCTTATATAGAAATGCTTTTTAAAAATATGTAAATGAAAGTGCCCATGTGTACAAAGCTCTTTGTAACAGGAAACTAAGGGGATGCCCATCAGTTGAGGAATGACTGAACAGATCATATGATATCATTTACACTGTCTAGTTATTTTAAATAGTCTAAAACAATATTGATTAATATGGCTAGAAAGACTTACAAGGACTCATCCAAAATGATGTAAGCAGAATCAGGGGGACATTATTCACAGTAACAGCAATATTATAACAATGATCAACTGTGAATGACTTAACTATTCTCATCAGTACCGTTACTCAAGATAATTGTGAAGAATGCATGATGAAAAATATTATCCACTTCCAACTGATGGAATCTGAATGCAGATCAAAGCATACTTTTGTAAACTTTATCTTTCTTGCAGTTTTTGGTCTGTTTTCTTTTGTTACCTGGCTAATATAGAAATCTGTTTTGCATGACTGTACATGTACAATCTACATCAAATTGCTTGCCTTCTTTTTCATTGTTATTTTAAACTTAAATACACAATAAGAAAAGAAAAAGAAACATATAAACTTAAATACTAAAGGTTAAGTACATATTAAGAAAAAGAAAGCATTGTTATGTGCATAGCAGAACATAAGAGAAGATTTAAAATATACAGCAACAAATTTTTATTTCAAGAAAGCCTCCATAATAAATGCTACATATTGTGCTCTGAGCTGTCCATCTTTTCTTTGCTTCCTTGTAAGTTTTCTTTTGTTCTCTGCTGGTAACTTTTCACTTTATTCTCCCCCACCTGCCCGAGTGTGTGTATGTGTCTGTGTATGCATATGTTTACACACATATACACATATATACATGCACTTACACATACATAAACTTAGACATCTATAATCATACTCATATTTAGATATATATATCATGTATATATATATATATATATCTATATATGTAGGACCACACTTTACTTGCTTGTCCTCTGTTTTTCTGAGCGTGGATAACATCTTCTCTCTTAAGTCCAAGTCTTTCCTTACTTTTCTAAGTCTACCAACTCATTATTTTCTGCACCACAGAAGTATTCCAACCTTACACTGTCTAGTTATTTTAAATAGTCTAAAACAATATTGATTACTATGGCTGGCATATAGTATTGTTTTCCTATATTGCTTGCCTTCTTAAGGAACATGGAGGGGAGAAAAGGAAGAAAAAAATTTGGAACTCTAAATTTGGAAAAATTAACTTTAAAAATTGTTTTTAAATATAATTGAGGAAGAAATAACTTAAAACATAAAATCTATAAATGAGAGAGAGGAATAGATTATCCCAAAGTTCTATTCATGCTATGATATCCTATGAATAAGAATCCTCTGTGTAATGTTCAGTGTAAAAAGAGGACTGATCACATACTTGCTCTACATACATGTTAACATGACTAGTAATTCATGACAGGTATGTTGTTAAAGGTAGGGAGACATGGTCAGTGTATATATTTCCTCATTCAACACCTTAACCAAAGGTTAATACCTAATTCAGCTACTATATGGACCAGAACAAGGTGCTCCAAGTGGGTAGAGAACTGGAGCTGGAGTCAGGAAGATCTGAGTTCAAATCTGGATTCAGACACTCTCTGTGCTACCTTGGGCGAGTCACTCAATCTATATTTACCCCAGTTTCCTCCACTATAAAACCTACTTCCCAGGCTTGTTGTGAGCATCAAATGAAATAATATTTGTAAAGAATTTAGCACAGTGCCTGGCAAATAGTAGATGCTATAGTAATGCTAGTTAATATTGTTGATATTGTTGTTGTTGTTATATGCTTATATTATGCATCCATTGCTTCATTTACTTGAAAAATCACTTTTGCTTCTATTTTTACAAATTGCATTTTGGCTTTTTTTTTTAAAGAAAATGATAATGCAGAGAAGATAATATTTCAATATATCAAAAGGTCATTAATTTTGTCAATAGCATACCTCTTCCATAAAGTCACATAACATTACTAGTGTGTTATGTAGGGGTCAGCCTGACTGAGGCAGATACCTGTTAGTTCAGGCTAGATGTTAGAACTAAATTAGGTACTCCTAGGTCATTTAACAGTTAACAAAAGGAAGTAAACAGACAGCATAGAAAGGACATTCAATGAGGATATAGAACTTTGGGCAGACCTCTACCTTGATACAAAAATGGGTCAGGTAAGGGAGTGGTGACTCAGTGTTGGATTATCTGCCAAATATGAGGGTGGGCCTTTTGATGCTCTTAGGTCATAAGGAAGGTACATCAACATGGTCAGAGGCTACCAGTAAGGTGTATTAATGTAAGGATAGCTAGGTTCTTATCCCATGGGCCAATCAAATATCAGGAACCACTGGGTCACCTTTCAGGAGAAAGAATTAGCCTAACATGTCATTTGCAGAGAGAGCAGAAATCTGTTAGCTGTTGATGCTATCACATTTTTGTGGCAAGGTCCTAAGTATATCATGGAGAACATTTTACAACTTAAATGAATTTGTAGCTTTTTGTGGACAGGCCTACAGGCAGAGGCAGAATGCCTATGGGGAAAAAAAGAAAAATAAAACATACTGAACAACAATTTTTTAAAAAATTAACAAGGTTCTTGAAGGAGTCACCATGTAGAAAAAGAAGGAAAAAAATCAAGTGGAGAAAAAAGTCTAAAATACTAGACTTTTTCCCACTTCAAGAACAGTCTTAGATCTTGATATCTTACATATCTTAGACCTAATTCATACTGTGAGTGATAGCCAATATTTATAGTTCGCAATGGGTATTTTAATGCAAGGTGGTGATGGTGATAATGAGAAGGAGCAGCATAAGGAAAATCAGAACCACAGCAGAGGTGATGACACCTACAGCACACTCCATAATTCTTCTTGTGTCAAGGTCACCTGTAGTAAAATGGCTAAGAGGTCATAAACTTTTAGCATGTAGGTAGACCTAAAGGCTAAGTTAAGATGTAGGCTTTCTATACACTTCCACTCACTCAATTTTCCCAGGCTCACCCACCAAAATTTCTCGGGGAGCTACATTACAATAGGAAGGAAGGAAACAAGTACTTGTTAAGTGCCTACTATAGGTCAGGCATTGTGCTAAGCAGTTTATAAATACTATTCTATTTGATCCTTTCTGGTAACAACTCTGGTTTGGAGGTGACTTCCTGACTCCAAGCCCAGGGGTCTATCTACTATGCAACTTACCTGCATCATCATAGGAATGATACCAAATCTTTGGCTCCTTAGCGGCCTCTACAGAAGGGCAGCACCCTCCTTTCATAGTGGGGTAAATAAGGACATTTCCTCACCTTTATCCTGTATTATCAACGAATTAATTTGAAAAGCCCTTTCCTTCCAAGCAAATATACATTAACCATGGTTATATAAGTGATGTAGGGCATGGTTACATAGAGCATTATGTCCCCAAGCTGTTAAAAAAAAAAAACAAGGTGCTTCCCATTAATACCACCTCTTGGTCCTTCAAGCCCTTCTGGGAACGGACTGTCAGAACCATCCTGGAAGATCAGATGAATGCTGATACAATTACAACTATTGATTATCTGTGGTAAATATCGTGCCCAGAGAAGGGGCAAAAAGACATTTTGCTAGTTGGAGACAAGTTGAGGACCACTTGGGTTAGCTGGATATTCTTACTAGCACAACAAACATAATTGGCCAAGAATAGCTACCACATCCTTATTAAGTGACCTTATAGTACAGCACAAAGCAAAATATGGCATTACCAATCCATTGTTTAGATTGGCATTGAACCCACACAAGTTTTGCTGTTCTTGTAACTACTCATACCTAATTATTTAATTCAACAGAGAGAATGTATCTCTGCTGGGTGATGACATGCCCCACGAACAATTAGATGCAGAGGGAGACATTGGCAAAATTATTCCATTGGTTCAGAACCAGAGGGTTTTTGATTGTCCAGCCCTATTTTTTCCAGGCTCTGGGTCACTTAGGCAACTACATGGCCATTATGAAGACATATAACCAGTGAGACTTTACCATGAAATTAAATTCTATGCTTTTTAGTGTTCATTATATAAATGATAGTGAATTGAGATCTAGTCTTAGAATGGGAAAGATATGATTCAGATATTGTCTTCAGGTCTATACTAAGAGACTTTGGGGAATTTTTCTTTTAGGTAGGATCTGGAACTCTCTATTAGTTGAGTTGCCTTACCTCACTCCC
Source organism: Petaurus breviceps papuanus (assembly GCF_028583685.1). Classification (NCBI taxonomy): domain Eukaryota; kingdom Metazoa; phylum Chordata; class Mammalia; order Diprotodontia; family Petauridae; genus Petaurus; species Petaurus breviceps. The sequence continues at coordinate 36,133,120 of NW_027187419.1, read as the reverse complement.
AATGCAAGAGCTCTTGCCTGTTGGTATGCGTATTCATCGTGAAACTGGTATGTGAAGGGAAGGGAGTCAAGCACTGGATATAAAGCTTGGTGGTTTTCTTTTTCTCATTAAGAAATAGCAAACAGGAGTTTAATTTAAATCTGAAAACTACATCTCCTAGACTAATAATATTTAAGAGAGTATATAGATAGAATTCTAGCCTCGTACCTTATCTTTCTCAGGAAAATAGAATGGCAATAGATCCCAGTCCTGACCTTCTGCTTTCTTCCTTTACAGAAATCCAGGAATCTCCCTTCAAGCTCTTCCTACTGCACCTGTCCATTGAGAGTAGAGGAGTATAGCCCTTCACTCAATAATGAACATTCTCGCACCTGGTCATACCATTAACATCACAGTGACTTTGAACAGCATCCAAAACTCATTCCACACACTCTAACACCAAATTCCCCACTCCCAAACTCTTCAATCATCCCAACACAAAGTCTCATCCTAACTCCACCCAGTCATTCCATAGTGTCCTCTAGAAGTCCTGGTCCACAGGCAACAAACTTCACTTCATCTTAAATCTATTCCTCTCTCACTATCAGCTCTTATTGAAACTTGGCTTCCCCCTGTTGACACAGTCTCCTTGAACACCTTTCCACTACTTACCACACCTTCACACATTTTCCTTAGTTTACTAGTTGAGATGTGGGAGTAGGGGACAGTATTGGAATATTCCTTGTTCCCCATTGCAATTTCCAGATTCTCCAGTCTTTTTTAAATTTAATTTTAATTTTTATTCTGGATTTAAAAAAACAAAATAAGCATTTACCTAATACTACATAAGAAATAAGGGTATTGAACACAAAACTGCAGATCTATTGTGTACAACATGCTTTTCCTTTTAAATGCATAGCAAAGTTACCTTTAACTTTCTTTTTCTCCTCCCTCCTATCCCCACCCTAGAGATGGCTATCATTAGACACAAATGTGTGTAAATCTATATCTATATCTAATCTATGTCTATATATATAATCTGTCTCTAAACCCATGACATACATACTTTTATTTATCACTTCTTTCTTAGGATGCAGATAGTATCTTCCTTCATAGATCCTTTCTGTTTATTTTGGATATTTATAATAGTCAAAATGACTACTCATTTAAAGTTGTTCTTAAAACAATATTGTAGTTATTGTACACAACTTTTCTCTTGGTTCTGCTCAATTTTCTTTTCATAATTGCATGTAAGTCTTTCCATTTTTCCCTAAAATCATCATTTCTTCATTTCTTATAATATAATAGTATTCCATCGTAGTCATATACCACAAATTGTTCCATTCCCCAATTGATGGGTATTCTCTCAGTTCTTTGCCACCACAAAGAGAGCTGCTATCAATATTTTAGAACATATAGGTTCTTTTTTTATCTAGTCTTGGAAAACAGAAGTAATAGTGATATTTCTGGGTCAAAGGGTATGGACAGTTTAATAACTGGTTTTAATTCCAGACTGTTCTCCAAGAGGTTCTCCATTTTCTTCCATCACTCAATAGCCTCTCATACTGTGAAGTTAATGCCACTCATATCTACAATCCAATCAAGATCCAGGTAGTTGTTGTCTATAGACCCTTCCTTCCTCAATGAGTTTGATATCTGGCTTACAATTTTTCTCTCCTCTCTAACTCCTTCCCTCATAATAGGAGACTTTGACATACATATATTTTCTCCCTCAATTACTTAACCTATTGACCTCTCAAGAGCTACTCCTCCAACCCATCTCAGTCACACAGGAAGATAATTATGCCTATGATCCTACATCACCCACAAATGTACCACCTCTATAATCAAGAATTCTGAAATCCCCTTATCTCACCATACTCTATTAGCTTTTCATCTCTCCCTCTGCCTTCCCTTTAAGAATCCTATTCTTCATGTACATTGTGACCTCCAAACTTTTGACCCCTAAGTTCTCTCCCAGACCATCTCCATTGCTCTAACCTTTGCTCTCTTCTTTTCTCCATCTTTATCTCTTGGTAAGCCAATTCAGCTTTATACTTTTTTTTTCTTGAATCTCTACCCTCATTATCAAATCACCAATTACACCCAGCCATGCCTCAGCACTGAATTATTCTGACCACTTGTCACCTTTGCTCCAACACACATACTGCTGAATAAAGGTGGAGAAAATCACACAACTATTCTGACTGAGTCCACTACAAATTTATGTTGGAGAAGCTCAACTGGAACCTTACCATTGCTAGACAATCCTACCATATTTTCCTTATCAATTCTTTATCCTACTCTTGACACTGACTCTTCCAAGCCTTTACATCCTTTTTCAAATATCCTATGGCTCCCCCCTCCCACCCACTCTCTCAGCTGAGAACCTTATCTCACATATTGCAGAAAAAAATAAAAAGAAATTCATTGTGAATTCTCTTTTCCCCACTTCCTCATCTTCTATGACTCAAGAGCTTTCTATGATTTTCAGGCACTTGTTTTTCTTAACCCCTGTATCACATGATAAAGTGGTCTTAATCCTTAACCAGGCTTACCCCTCCACTTATTCAAGTGACCCTATTCCATCTTGATTCCTCTAGCAGATTGTTCCCTCTGTCATCCCAACTCTTTCATTTGTTTTCAATCTTTTGCTCTCTACTGGCTAATTTCCTCTTGCCTACATAGATTGTGCATGTTTCTCCCATCCTGAAAAAATAACCTCACCCGATTCTTACAATACCACTAATTATAATCCTATATATCTTTTGTCCATTATAGCTAAACTCCTCAAAAATGCCATTGCAGAATAGATACCTCCATTTTCTCTCCTCTCACTCTCTTCTTAAGCCCTTATAAACTGTCTTCTGAAGTTATCATCCCACTGAAACTACTTTCTCCAAAGTTGATAATCTCTTAATTGCCAAATCCAATGGGTTTTTTTTTCCTCAAACCCCATTCTCTTTGACCTCTCTGAGGCCTTTGAGAGTGGTGATTGCTTTCCTCTCTCTTCTGCAGGTTTTCAAAACACAACTCTCTGCCAGTTCTCTTAAATATCTGACTGTTTCTTTTTTTGTCTCCTTTTCTGGATCCTCTTCCAAATCAAGTCCTCTAACCATAGGTGTTCTTCCAGGTTTTTTGTTCTTTTTCCCTGGGCACTCTTCTCCATCTATACCTTTTTCACTTAATTATCTCATCAGTTCTTCGGACTTTATTATGATCCCTATGCTATTGATTCTCAAATCTCTTTCCTGCACCAATAACTCTACATATCTCCAGTCTCACATCTCCAACTGCGTTTCAGACATCTTGAACAAGGTATTCGGTAGACATCTTAAACTCAATGTGTCCAAATCAGAACTCATTATCTTTCCCTCTAAACCTTCCTCCCTGCCATTCTCACATCCAGAACTTCTCTGTTACTGTAGAGGACAATGCCATTCTCCCTGTCCTTCAGGCTTGCAACTTAGGAGTCATTCTGTTTTCCTCAATATCTCACATAATCTCTCTCTCTCTCTCTCTCTCTCTCTCTCTCTCTCTCTCTCTCTCTCTCTCTCTCTCTCTCTCTCTCTCTCTCTCTCTCTCTCTCTCTCTCTCTCTCTCTCTCTCTCTCTCTCTCTCTCTCTCTCTCTCTCTCTCACACACACACACACACACACACACACACACACACACACACACACATCAAAGCTGTAGACAAGATCTGTTGATTTCATCTTTGAAATACCTCTTGAACACATCTTCTTTCCTCCAACACTGCTACTACTTTGGTGCAGAACCTTGATAATTGCTATAGCTTGCTGGTGAGAATAGAGGTCTCAAGTCTCTCCCCATTCTGATCCATCCTCCATGTGATAACTAAAGTGGTTTTCCTAATGTACATATCTGATCTTATCACATACCACCACTCCCTCCCTCTCAGCAAAGTTCAGTGGCTTTCTATTGCCTTCAGAAACAAATACAAAATACTGTTTGGCATTCAATGCCCTTCACAACTCAGCTTTTTCCTACCTTCTCAGCTTTCTTATACCTTACTCCCTAATATGTACTATTTGATCCAGTGACCCTGGCTCCCTGGCTATTCCGTGAACAAGACATTGCATCTCTTGGCTCTAAACATTTTCTTCATTTATCCCCCAAACCTGGAGTTTACCCTCCTCTGCTGTGAGTACTGATCTTGAATTTCTTTTTGTCCCAACTAAAATTCCATGTGCTACTAGAATCTTTCCCCAACTCCTCTTAATTCCAGTGCCTTCCCTCTTTTAATTGTTTCTTATTTGTCATACATTTCATCATATATATAGCTAACTTTGTAAATATTTCTATGTTGTCTCCCATCTTAGCTCCTTGACAGCAAGAACTGTCCTTTGCTTCTTTTGTTTTTTAAAGCCCCATTACTTAATGCATTACCTGGTATACACCATATGTGCTTAATAAATATTTAAATAAAAATATATTTAAATAAATAAAATAAAATGTAAAATAAATGTTTAGCAAATGATTGGTTGAGGAGTCCTTAGAGATATGTTTATCCTGACCTCCTCTTGAGCCACATACATGACACCTGTTACTGCTACATGCAGTTGAGAGTGTCTTTACAAAAATATATGTCATATTATTTACAGATTATTCAATATCTTCTCTAATGCCATGATGCTTACATTTTCTAAATTTTATTTGTTAAGTTATTATACCATTTTGTAAAATTCATATATTTCATTTCAATTTTCAATTTTTGTTGGTAAACCACTTACAATTTCCTTTCTTCCTTCTTCATCTATGTTGATTTCTCTTTTTAACTTTTCATGTAGTAATTTGTTTTCCTTCTTGTTTTATTGAGTTAGATAGTAGGTCATCAATTTTGCTAGCTGTTTTTTTAAAAGTCTAAATAGTTTTATTTTTTTACTTGACTTGTTTTGTTTCTGATTTTTTCTCTTTTTTCATTGTCAGAATTTGCATTTTGGGGTTCTTTTTTCTGATTAGTTGATTTTCTTGGTATCTTTTTAGTTGTATACCCTGGTCATGCATCCAGGATTTCTGTTTTTCTTCTGTTGATGAAAATGCTGAGAAATTTAAAATTTCTGTTAAAGACTGTTTTCAACAGCACAAATATTTCAATATGTTTTATAATTATTGTCATTTTCTTTGCTAAAATTCTTTACTGTTTCTTCTCGGTCATATTGATTGATTAGTAATTTTTTTTACTGAATTCATTTATATCTGAATAGAGTCTTCTAGTTATCTTTATTGATTATAATTTTTAATATAACCTGGTCAGAAAGAGATCTGTTTAATATTTTTGCTATATTTGTTTAACAGCTGTTTATCACCTAGTGCATGGTCTTTTTTGTGAATGTTCATGCAAAGTTCAAAACATATATAATCCTGATAACAACCCAATAATTGCCAGAGGTCTATCATAGCTAACCTTTCTGAGATTCTTCTTAGTTTCTTAATTTCTTTTTTGTTTTACTTTTTTATTAAACTTGTCTAGGCCTAAAAGCAGCAATTTAAGTTCTCACTTTTTTTCAATATCTACTCTTCCCTATAGTTTGATTTTACTGGGTTTTTTTTTCATCACCTGTAGGTACTTTAAGCATGATGTAATTTCCTTGATCATTTCCTTCAGTTATGTCTATGATTACTACTATCTTGTCTGAGGTCATGATTGCCACACTTTTTTGTATTCACCTCAGACAAAATGTATTTTAATCTGTATGTATTTTAACTTTATGAATATTTATATTAATATGTTTCTTATGAACAATATATTGTTGGATTCTTCTTTCTATAAAATGATGACATTTTGTCATCTTTGTCCCTTTATTGGTGACAGCAATACACTGTCATTTATAGTTATATTTTTAGATATATTTGTCCCTCCATCATATCCCATTATGCTTTTTCATCTGCTTGTGTTTCACAGTCTTCTTTATAAAGAAAAAGAAATTAGAGGAAAAAGGAATGAGATCAACACTAGTTAAAATGATCTGTTCATACTTTTTTTCTCTCTATTTTTCTTCACTCAACCCAGACCCTGGTTACTGGAAATTATTTTCATCTCATTTTTCATATCATTTTTCATGATACATTCTTCTTTAGTGATAAAGTGCATTTAAACTAATAATTAATGTTGGGTCATCTATTGTCCTTTCAAAATTATTAGATCTTATACCTGTTTGACACTTAGTGAGAGAGATCCCTTGCAGGTACACTGTTGAACCCCTGGGGTGGTAGTCCCTCAGAGAGATTAAAATGTCTAAGGAAAAATTTTTATTGAGTGTCAGGATTTGAAGATCCTGGATCTCTGGAGGAATGTCCCATTGTTTTCCTTAAAGAAAAACAACCATCAACAAAGATAAAACTGATCTCATGCTTGAAGAAAGACCATCAATGGGGTGGCCAGGTAGCACAGCGAGTAAGAGCACCGGCTCCAGTGTCAAGAAGACCTGGAGATCAAATCCCAGGCTCAGACACTTAGCATCCACCCAGAACTTACTTAACTCCATTTGCTTAGGGGCGGCCAGGTGGCTCAGCAAGTAAGAGCACCAGCTCCAGTGTCGGAATGATCTGGATCAAATCTGGGCTCAGATACTCAGCACCACACCCAGAAATAACTGGCCGTGTAACCTTGAGCAAGTTACTTAACCCTGATTGCTTAAAAAAAAAAAAAAAGACCATCAGTGTCATAGTAACACACAGATGAATGATGCATGGAGCAGTGCATTCCTCTATTCAGATAATGCTCAAAATCTGCCTCTAGAACTCATAGACAAGAAAGAGAGGTGGTTGCAAAATTTCATATCACCTTCTTGGATATCACAAGGTCATCTCAGGCAGCCCTTGCAAGGCCAACATGGACAAAGAATAAATAGAAGAATAGTTTGTAATACAAAGAACACTTGGACTTAGAGTGAATAACCTTAACAACAATAATAATAATACTGTAAATATATATGTGTGTATGTATGTATATACATATATGGAGAGAGAATTATAAAACTTTACATCCATATGTCATTTGATCATCAGCATAGATCAGATAACTTTCTTATAGTCAGAGGCAGTTTTTTTGAAGTCAACACCTAACTCCAGGTCCAACATTCTTTCAGTTCTACTTTGTTGCTCTAGACATAGCCAGGATCCCATTTAGAGTTTTAGAGAAGGTGTTATGGTCTACTGTCAAATGACCAGTAAGAGGTATAGATAACAAATTAAAATAAGGAGGGAAAAATCAAGGCCTATGCTACATAGAGGAAGTTAGGTGGCACAGTGGAGCAGTGGGCTTGAAATCAGAAAGACTCATCTTCATGAGTTCAAATTCATCCTCAGACACTTACTACCGTGTTTCCCCAATAATAAGACACTGTCTTATTAATTTTTTGGGACAGAAAAACACCAGAGGGCTTATTTTCAGGGGAGGGCTTATTTTAATGAACATTGACAGCAATTTTAATAAACAGGTAAATGTGAACAAAAAAATGTACCTTTATTCAATAAGCAAATCACTGGGGAAGAACAGGATGACGCGCTCACTGCTGCAGCTTGGAGCACGGCGTGTGTGTCACGGGGGGGGGGGGACGGTGCATACAGAGGGTACCGTAATGTAGCATGTAGCGCAGGGGATCACTTTCACTACAGTAGCAATCTCAATAGGGCTTATTTTGGGGGGAGGGCTTATTTTAGAGGAATCTTACACAGTAAGGGGAGGGCTTATTTTCGGGATAGGTCTTATTATCGGGGAAACACGGTAGCTGTGTGACCCTGGACGAGTCACTTAACCATGTTTGCTTTAGTTCCTCATTTGTAAAATGAGCTGAAGAAGGAAATGGCAAATCTGTTCAAAATCTCTGCCAAGAGAATCCCAAAATATGGTCATGAAGAGTTTGACCCCACTGAAACAACTGAATATCAGCAACAACAATATGATACATAGAATATATAAAAGGAAGAAGAGGTACCATCATCTTAGTTAATATACTCACCATATAGTTTATTATTAAAATAAGAAATAGGGGATTGGTAGTGTTCTAGTGATTTAGTATAGGGAACACCAAGATGAAGCATCCATTACCAATGCTGTTCATTAATATATCTTCAATTTGTAGACTTAGAGATTTCTTTAGAGTAATAAGAAATTATAAGACTTACTTAGGGTCCTATAATAAGCATATGCAAGAGGGAGGATTTCCTTACTCTGTGACCAGCTCTTTATCCTCTGCATCTTACTGCCTGTTAAAATAAGACCATATATTTGTGGGTTTGGGACACCCCTCCTGAAGATGAACACATCATTTTCTCAAGAATTGCATTTCATTTCAAACATTTTATGAAAATCAGGTGGAATTTATATACTGACCTGAGACTTGTCAGAAATAGAGAAGTCATTTGGTATTTCTTGATTTTTACCTTCATTCTCTTATAAGGGGAAAATAGCACATTGTCATTTTCCCTGGCAAATAATAACTGAAGTACCTTGCCAATCTTTAGTAAAGGGTAAGGTTATTTATGGGATTACTTCAAAGCCCAAGACATTTGGAGAGAGAGGGAAATAAAGGAGGGGCATCTTCATTGCCACTAGAGTCACCAGCCCAAATCAAGGATAGGAACTCTGCTGATTCTGAAATACCAAGCCTCCAATGAGGGGAGTTTTTATTTGTTCTTTGGGACCAAGGGAAATGAAAAGGACAGAAGACTCCACAAGAGTGCTACATCCCAAAGGTTGGGCTTTCCTGGTAGCAAACAATTACTCATTGAATGTTTGTCTCCTAGATAAATATCATTAAAGTATTCCCTAAGTATTAAGGCTCCAAGTGTGATGGGAAAGGCATTCCAGACAGTTCAGAATGATCTTGGCATATCCAGTCCCCATGATTTCTGTTTTTTATTAACAATTAGATCCAAACAATTGGTCTTTGCTCATCTGTTCTTGTTATGAGAAAACTTCCTGTTATAAGACCAATTCTGCAAGTCTTGAGACCACCATGACAGTCTCCCTTTTAAGGGAGGCTGTGAGCATATATAACTTTCTCACAGAAATATACTTACCACTTTTCAAAAGTTGATACAACATGTCCCCCAAATAGCATTTTGCCTAGCACGAGTTAATTTTTCACCCTAATAACAAGCCCTCCCAAATGATATTTTTCCCTGACCCTGATACACAAGTTGGCCAATTCCAAGGAGATCATCCAAAATCATAGGATAAGAACCCCACTCTCAGGAAGGTATTTTGGAGCATATCCACCCCTCCAGGAGGAGAACACCTTAATGCTGGACCACTCCCCCTTCCTGCTTAATATATTCCTGTTTCTATGCTCCCTATTGCAGTGCTGCCCTTATGTTAAATATACTATTAGTACAATGCCTGAGTTATATGCTGGGTTTGGTTTTCCTCTTTCTCCTTCTCTCTCTTCCCCATTGCTTGCAATAAAGTTTTGCATTGAAATGATTCCCGTTGTTTTAAATGTTATTCTCAGTATCTGAACTCATCAAGGAGTTATTTGCTCCAATATCTCTCCCTGGCCCACTGGCCTTTCCTTAGACATGAACTGGGTGCTCCAGCAAGAACTTAACCTATTGACAACCACACCTACTCAAAGGGAGTTGGGCACTGTGATTCTAGTTGTAAAAAGCTGTGGGTTAAGAAGGGAACTCTACATCCTCTCAAGAGGGACTCCCTTATGCCAGAGGGACTACCACAAAAGATCTTCCAAATGGTCTCAGTAATTAATGCCTTTGAAAGTGTTATTCTTTTATTTTTAACAATTTCTTCTCTGCTTTTTCTTTTCTTTTTGTATTCAGTTATTTTGAATGGGCGTTAATAAATTATCTCCCTTTGCTCTGTTAGTCAAATGAGCATAACAAAAAAAAGGGGTTTCTTAACATGAGTACATGGACTTCTTTTTTTAGTGTTTTGGTAAATATCTTCCCATATAATTTGTCTCCTTTGTAACCTTCATAACTCCTTTTTTGACATTTAAAAACATTATTTGAAGAAAGGGCCCACAGTCTTCACTACACTGTCTATGTTGCCCAAAATAAAAAAAAAAATAGTTAAGAACTCCAAATTTGCAATCATATATTCTAAACATTGAAAAGAAGACTAAACTTCATCCATTCCAATTCCCTACCTCAAGAGAAATCAGGGTTCTGAAGTGAATTTTTTTCCCAATATCATCTCAACTTGAGGGAATTCATTGTCAGAAGGAATTGATTTCTCTGCAAAAAAATTAGCTACTTAGAAATATTGGGGTAGAGTCAGGTATATATGCTAATAAAGAATTGTGGGGGACAGAGTCAAGATGGCAGAGTACAAGTAGGACCTCCATTGGGCTCCAGCTTCCACCATCCCCAATCCATGTAAGAGGGGACTCTAAACAAACTTTGGAGCTGCAGAACCCACAAAATGACACAGAGAAGCTAATGTCCCACTGAGGACAGCCCAGTAGTCTGGCACCAAGCGGCCAACACAGTGCTCTGGGAGCCAAGCCCAGCCACTCATGAGCCAAGGCTTTAGCCCCAGGGTGGGCATGACCAGCAGTGGGCCAGAGGGACTCCAGATCACCAGCAGCTGTGGCTGTTTCCAGATTCATCAACACATAGATGAGAAGGACAAAGTGATAGGTCAGTGCAGTCTGGACTTTGGGAACCAGTAGGTAGGAGTGCATGGCTTTTGCCCCCAGGGTGAGGAACTGCTGAGACACTGTGCTGGCACCACATGGAAGCTTCAGCTCCTGGCCTGCAGAGTGTAGGGGGACCAAGCACCAGTCTGAGGGGTAATCGCTCTTGCTTTAACCTGCTTGGATCTGAATTGCAGTCTAGGGTGGAGGTCCTGGGGTGTGTGTCTAGCTTGCCAGAGTGTGTGGAGACCTCAGAGAGGGCACCCATCTAATACCTCTGGCAGCTGAGAAAACCCCAGCATTTGGGATGAAAGCTCCCTGTCTGGTGGCAGAGTCCTACTGTGGCAAAAAGCCCAGGGGACTGAGGGGCGACAGGACCAGACAAAGGAAGCAAAACAAACAGAAGATTCCAACATTAGACTCTGATTCTGGGGACAAAAAAGAGCAAAGCATGGAACAGGAGGAAGGCAGTGAAATCAGAAGTCCTGCACCAAAAGCTTCAAAGAAAAATAAGAGCTGGTTACAGGCCATAGAGGACCTTAAGAAGCAGATAAGAGAAGTAGAAGAAAAATTGGGAAAAGAAATGAGAACGATGCAAGAAAATTATGAAATGAGAGTCAACAGCCTGACTGAGGAAAATCACACCTTAAAAAACAGACTGACTCAATTGGCATAAGATGTTCAAAAAGGCAATGAGGAGAGGAATGCCTTAAAAAGTCGAATTTGCCAGATGGAAAAAGAATCTCAAAAGCTCAATGAGGAGAATCGTTCCCTTGGATTTAGATTGGAGCAAAGGGAAACTAGGGGCTTTAAGAGAAATCAAGATGATGTTAAACAGATCCAAACAAATGAAAGAATAGAAGGCAATGTGAAATATCTCATGGGAAAAAACACTGACCTGGAAAATAGATCCAGGAGAGAAAATTTTAAAATTACTGGACTACCTGAAAGCCATGATCAGGGAAAGAACCTAGAAATCATCCTCCAAGAAATTCTCAAGGAAAATTGCCCTGATGTTTTAGAACCAGAAGGCAAAATAGAGGTTGAAAGAATCCACGGTTCATCTCTTGAAAAAGATCCCCAAAAGAAAACTCCTAGGAATATTATAGCCAGGTTCTCCCAGATCAAGGAGAGAATATTACAAGCAGCCAGGAAGGAACAATTTGAATATTGTGGAAACACAATCAGGATAACACAGGATCTGGCAGCTTCTACACTGAGGGATCAAAGGGTCTGGAATAGAATATTCCTGATGGCAGAGGATCTGGGATTAAAACCAAGTCTCCTACCCAACAAAACTGAGTATCATGTTTCAGGGGAAAATATGGTCATGCAATGGAACAGAGGATTTTCAAGCATTCTTAATGAAAAATCAGAGTTGATTTTTGGAAAATTTGGACATTAGGAAATTTGATATCCAGATACAAGAAGCAAGAGAAGCTTCAGAAGGTAAACAGGGAAAAGAAATCATAAGGCCACTGATCAAAGTTGAACTATTACCATTCCTACATGGAAAAACAATAATTGTAATTGATGAAACTTTTCTCAGTATGAAAACAGTTGAAGGGAATAGAAATATATATGTCTATATCAGAGATCAGAGGGTATTTGGGTGTATGAAAACATGTGTGAATGTGTGTATATATGCTTAAAGGTATACATAGATAGAGGGCAAAGGACAAAATTAATAGGAAGGGATGATACTTAAAAGGGGAAATTAAAGAGGTGAGAGAGGAATATAATGAGAGAAGATGGAGAGAGACAGAATGGGGTAAACTATCTCATAAAGAAGAGGCAAGGGTAAAGGGTTACAATGGAGGGGAAGAATAGGAAGGTAAAAGGGAATGGGTCAACATTATTCTCACTTAATTTGGCTTGGGGAGGGAATGAAATGCACACTAAATAGGGTACTCACCCTACAGGAGAGTAGGGGGAAGGGGATGAGAGGGGGCATGATGGAAGGGAGGGCAGGCTGGGGGGGAGGGAAGTTGTCAGCACTCACTTTTGAAAAGGGACAGGATCAAAGTAGAGAGTAGAACAAGAGGGTGGTGGGAGAGGAGGGAGGGATAGTCAGTCTTTTACAATACATCTACTATGTTAATGTTTTGCATAGCTACACATGTGCAACCTATACTGAACTGCTTATCTTCCCAGTAAAGGTGGGTGGCAAGGGAGGAAGAGAATGAATCTGGAATTCAAAATTTTAAAATAAAATGTTTAAAATTTTATATATATATATACATATATACTAATATTATTACTATTTTACATATAATTGGGAAAGAAGATATACAGGCACTGGGACATAGAGATCCACCATTCCCTACTGGAAAAGTCTAAGTGGGTATGGGAGAAGATAATGGAGAGAGCAGATTGGAGGAGGGGATATACTATAGGACTGCCATTTTGGGCTAGTGGGTAGGGGGAAAACGGGAAGAAAATTTGTAACTCAAAATCTGGCAGAAATTAATGATATAAATCAGAAGTTAATAAAGCATTTGAAAAATGAAAAAAAATAAAGTACTTCACAACCTAAAGAAAAAATTGTATATAGTGATCTTTAGAGGGCTCCAAACTATTCACAGAAGGATTCTCATGTCCTTAGTATGCAAAACTGCTTTTTGTTATGTAACAAAGATTTGTGGATTTGACATTGACCACACTTACTGGTACTGTATGTCACCCCTCAGCACAATTCATTTCCATATATAATATTATCATCCCAAGTTCTAGGGAAATCTAGGGGAATGTTTACATACTTCCTTATTTACTAATAAAATTTCAACCTATTTTTCAATTGATCACAACTAAGCTCAGAACTCTACCCCAATTCATCAAATATTATTTAATAAACTAGGAAAACTTCCTTTTCCCAAGAGAAGTTTCTCATATCTCACTCAAGTCAAACCTTCTAGAATTAAATAAATATTAAAGCCATTGTATATATAATTTTATAAACAAATTAATAAAAAATCACAGAAACAGATAACATTTTATACTGTTTTAGCAGTGACAATGATCATAATGCAAGCCACCTCAGACCCTCACTGTAGCTTCACTGAGAACATAATCAATCCAACATCATTGAGTTCATTCAGGATAACAAATGAAATCTCTTCAAAAAATCATATCCATCATCTTGGAAAAATAAAAGTTATTGTAGTTTAGTCATTTTCAGTTGTGTCAGATTCTTTGTCAGTCCTTTGGGGGGGTTTCTTGCAAAGATACTGGAGTGATTTGCCATTTCCTTCTCCAGTACAGAGTTTTATAAATGGGGAGACTAAAGCAAACAGGCTTAAGTGACTTGCCCAGGGTCACATAGTAAGTTTCTGAGGGCATATTTGAACTAAAGTGTTCCTGACTCTAGACCTGGCACTCTATCCACTGCTCCACCTAACTCCCCAAAATAAAGGTTGCAAAAATTCATAAAGAAAGAAGTCCTCTTTATCCTCTTTCCAACCATGACAGGAAAACAAACCCTTCACAGATGCTCACAGATGGCAGTTACAACTGTAGTTGCAAGAGTTCATAAGCCTCTCGAAGATAAAATAGCAGTATCTACAATCACTGTGGGAGAAGCTATTGAAACTTAGTAACTGAGAGATGAGATGAGATGATGAACAAGGCTTTCCCTTTTTTTCACTTCCCTAAGACAGATTTCTTATAAGGCTTGAAGACATTAAACTAAAAAATGAAACTGAAGGATAGATCTTGTTCTTTCAAACTCAGAAATGTCTGAATGTGGATGTTCTTAGGTGGAATAGTGGGTATAGTTTTGGGCCTGTAGTCAAGAAGATTTGAGTCCAAATCTGGTCTCAGACACTTACTCTGACTCTTGGCAACTCACAAGCTCTGTCTGCCACAGTTTCCCCATCTGTAAAATAAAAAAATAATAATAGCACCTATTTCCCAGGGTTGTTGAAAAGATCAAATGAGCTTAAAAATATAAAATACTTAGCAAAGTCCCTGGTGATGAAATTCTAATAAAGCTGCCTCCAGTCCCAATATTCACACTTTATTACAGGCCTGACCCTAGTGAATAGCAGGCCCACTGCACCTAGTGTCCTAACTTCTTTGTATATTCCTTACTGCTCACTAGAACAACAGGTGTGTCCCTGAATTCTTAGTTCCCACAGAAACAGCAGGTGTATCCATATGATGGGAACCTAGCTACTGCCCCTACCTGGTCACTGCCCCCAGAACCTTTCCCATGAGAACAGGTGTGCAATCACAATCACATCATCCATCTAACCTAAGACAGGACCACAATAACTAGCCAGTTGGAGGGCAGAATGACCAGAATATTTAACCACCAAACCATAGATGGGACCTCTCCTCCATTACCTAATCCCTTAACAAACTCCTCCTACCTTTTTAATATTAATGATATTCCTCTATTCTATGTAAATTTCTGTTGTGTAATTGCATCTTTACCCTATAAAAATCTATCTTGCTTTCTCTAAAGTTGCTGGTTCCTCTTAGAACTTAGCCTGCTTGGGGCGGCCAGGTAGCATAGAGAGTAAGAGCACCGGCTCCAGTGTCAGGATGACCTGGAGATCGAATCCCGGGCTCAGACACTTAGCACCCACCCAGAAACACCTGGCCGTGTAACCTTGAGCAACTTACTTAACCCCAATTGCTTAGGGGCGGCCAGGTGGCTCAGCGAGTAAGAGCACAGTCTCCAGTGTTGGGATGACCTGGATCAAATCTGAGCTCAGACACTCAGCACCACACCCAGAAATAACTGGCTGTGTAACCTTGAGCAAATTACTTAACCCAGATTGCTTAAAAAAAAAAAAAGAATTTAGCCTGCTTCATAAAAGGCATCAATCTCAATAAATGCCAATACTTGGATTAGAGGTGGTCTAACTGAATTCTTTGAGACAGTTCCACCATAACACATCATGAAACTGCAACAGTTTTGGGTGGGCAAAGCTCCCACCTCAACAGCTTTTTGGTGTCCCTGGGTTTAAACCACAACACTGACACATAGTAATCACTATATAAATGTTATCTAGTGTTATTATTATTATTAGAAAGAACAAAGCTGCTTTCTTCTCAGGTACCATTAGAAAATATACAGATTTATTACCAAGTAATTATGTGAGTTTGGGGTGATATAAATTGAGAGGACACATGTTTCTGGGAAATTTTATAGTAGGAATTACTAGCATGATGCTTATTCTTTTTTTTTTTTTAAAGCAATTGGTGTTAAGTAACTTGCTCGAGGTTACATAGCCAGTTTGTGTGTGTGTGTGTGTGTGTGTGTGTGTGTGTGTGTGTGTGTGTGTGAAGTATCTGAAGCCGGAACCAATCCCAGGGGCCAGCGCTCTTACTTACTGTGCCACCTAGCTGCCCCCATGATGCTTATTCTCAAGATATGTAGCAATTAAAAATGAAAAAAAAATCGCTTCTTTTTGTATTGATGAAGTTATGAAAAATAAGTTCTTTGAAAAATCAAGGTTTCTATTACTAAAATTACATGGGGATCAAAATGAAAGCAGAATTTTAAAGAAAAAAGTCAGAAGTGACAGTGAAAGAGCATTTATGTGAACTAAACCTCCTAAATTTCCCTATAGGTGAATCATTGTATTGTGCGATATTCAATTACAGAATAGAGGTACATAAAAGAAGGGGAGATGGAATAAGAGAATAATCTGTGATGTACTTCAACTAAGTTTATGGGTAAACTTGGAAAAGAAAACAAGTCAGTAAGAAGAGGTGCTACAGGAAAATGGCAGAAGTGACAAAGGATAAATTGAAACAAGCGACATGGAAGGGGGAAAGATCAATGCAATGAGGGAAACAGGTCATAAAAGATCATTCCCGTGGTGAGAGAAAAATATTCAATAATGGAAGATACAAAACTTATAATAGGTATAATCTATAAGGATTTTGTGCACAAAGAGACAGCTTAAAGTTGAAAGAATGCTATGCTTCTGTGGATAATAGAACAGAATTCAGAGGTCCTGGGAGAAACTAGCATCTAAAATGATGGGAAGGCATGAACCCAGGTGGGAAAGTGCATGTCAGATGAAAAAGAAAACTATAATGGACTAAAAGGAGGAAAATTGGGCTATATGATTTAGGACAGTGAAATTTCTAATATGGAGCAAATTTTCTTCCCTCATTACCTCCTTCATTAAGGCTAAGATCTACAAAGCAACAGGATAGAAATTGAATAGAAGAGAGAACTAAATCTTAATATATTGGAAGTTTTATTTCCCTGGGGAACACAAGGAAGCCAAAGAAGGAGTAGGTAAGTATACACACCATGAATCTTAGAATAAATGTTTAATGTAGACAGAAAGGAGACATTAATAATTGAAATGAACAAGGTAAAGAGAGCCTTCTTAGAAAATAGCACAGAAAAAGAAAACCAATAAATAAAAGAAGTTGAAGCAAGAGAGAAGTAAAGGTTGTGAATTAACCTCTTAAGCGAGAGGGAGAAAAGGCCCGGAAAGGGGGCGAAAATTAGAAGATGAAATAAAAGGAAAAAATTAAAAAGAGGTCAATAAGTAAAACGTTTCAGCTCCCAACCACCCTTGCTTGGTGCTTTCTGTAATGTGCTTTGAGGCCACAATATTCTTGGGAAATACAGTTTTTCCCTCCCTACTGTTATAGTCTTTTTCACTGTCTCCCATGCCTGGAATTCTTTCCCTCCTCACCTCTACTTTCAGTCCTTCCTAGCTTCCTTCAAGTCTCAGCTAAAATCCCCTTTTCTGCAAGAAGTGTTTCATGGTCCTTTAATATTAGTGAAATCTCTTCAGGATTCCCTACAATTTTCCTGTGTATGTCTTTTATCTACCTCGTTGCTTGTCGTCTCTCTCATTTTTTTTTTTTTACATTTCTAGTGCTTCGCACAATTCCTGGCACATGGTGTTGTTATTATTCAGTCATGTATAGCTTTTGATGATCCCATTTGAGGTTTATATTTTGAGGTTGACAACTGTACTAGAGTAGTTTGCCATTTCCTTCTCCAGCTCATTTTACAGATAAAGGAAATTCAAGCTATTAGGGTTAAGTGATTTGCCTAGGGTCACACAGCTAATAAGTGTCTGAGCCCTGCTTTGAACTCAGGTCTTCCTGATTCCAGGCCTGGGGCTCTATCTTGTGAACCACCTGGCACATAATAGATGCTTAATAAATGCTCATAAGCCCTTTAAAGGCAGAGGTAAAGAAATGAAAGCTGAGTTGTTAAAAAAAAAAAACCTGTGTCATTCAAAGATTAGATAGAAATAAATATCTCTGAAATTACATAATAAGGTCAGAATGATTTATATATAATTTCTCCTCTGAAAAGTGCATGGTCCATAGAGCAAGAGATAGGAAAAGTTGTGGTGGAAAAGAAGGATACCCTTATTATCAAGAAGGTGTCATGGATTGCTACAAGCAGTTAGGCACTTAGGAATCTAGGCAGAGAGAAACCAATGCACTTCAGCTGCCAAGATGAATACTCTGTCCTTTGATGAGAGTACCCTGAAACATTCTTTGACTCTGGATGAGTCTAGTGACTTTAACTAGGGCCTGCTCAGTGACTTCAGTGGTTGATCCCCTAGTGGGGAAGGAAGGGATGGGTGAACTCAACCCCTCTCCAAGAACATACTCATCCCAAAGGTTTGAGAAACCAGGTAGGAAAAACTGTAAGATGGGGACAAAGCTATCTGCTTCTCTGGGATTGGAATTCTCTAAGGATGCTCAGATTGTCCTATCAAGTACACAAAGAAGGAATGTGTATGTTCATGCATCTTCACAAGTCTGTGGCAGGTGACTGTTATGACTGAGGAATATGTTCTCTTGTGCCTATGTGAGTGTCCCACTCTGTGCTAAATGTTTCCACTTATATATGTACCACTTATATATGCATATCCCTTTGTTTTTCCTTGAAAGCTACATGCCTTTGGAAACTCAGTTCAGACTGCAAGCCTAGGAACTGGAATTCTTTTCCCTTGTCCCATTCTGATCTGTTGTCCAGATCCTGGGAGTCATCCCACCCAGAAAAGAGCTAGTACCCACCTCCAGAATGTTAATTAAGAGGATAAAAAAAAAACTTCTTTCTTTGACATTCAAAGCAGTGACTAGTAGAGAAAGACTATGATGACAGAGTTTTCTGGGAAATGTTAGCAGTAGAAGCTTCAGAGGCATTGACTCTGAGTAGTAATATTGAGATGTTGAAACATGAATATAATACATTAGAGTTACATCAAAGGAAGTGACTAAAACTCTAGCTCCTCTGGAAAATTGAAAAAGTCCAAGGACAGATAATATCTATAATTACTAGTTCAAAATGAAATTATAGCAAGGAACTTTTCCATATCAGAGCCTGATCTCATCCTTTTTTAATACAAAACATCTCAAAACTACAACTAACGTGACCTATCTTACAAATCTGAGATTAATTATAAATGCAAAAAGATTCAGCAGAAAAAAATTAGACTTTGAAACATTCCTAGGAAGAAAGCCAGACCTGAAAAAAATTACTTGCTTCTCAAATCCAAAATAGGTATGTCAAAAGTTTTGATTCCATGAGTAATACAGAAAATATAGAAGGATTAAATAAGTATCAGTGCCATGAATTAAAGACATCAAACTCCAGATAACAAAAATATGTAAAAAATATACAAATAAAACAACCAAGGAAAAGAACAAAAAAGAGGTGATTAAGAGCTTTTTTTTCCCCAAATATACATGAGGAGGAGAAGATTCTGGGAAGATGGCATAGTAGGTCAGAAAATTCCAAGCTCTCCAGATTTCCCCTACAAACAAAACAAAATAGTGCTTCTGGGTGAATGTAAAGTAGTAAAAATAATCAAGAATTGGGACAGAACAGTGATTCTCATGGGATAACTGAATAAAATCTGAAGAAAAATCTCAGAACCTAAGACCAAGGTTTGGTTGCTGTAAAGTGTAAATATCTCCAGGCTA
The DNA here is from genome assembly GCF_028583685.1 of Petaurus breviceps papuanus. Lineage (NCBI taxonomy): Eukaryota > Metazoa > Chordata > Mammalia > Diprotodontia > Petauridae > Petaurus > Petaurus breviceps. Next base: position 36,113,594 of record NW_027187419.1, on the reverse strand, counting down.
GTCCCACTGAAACAGCTAGTAGCAAGCCCTGGGGCTAGCTAGGTTGAGAGATAGCCTCAGCCCCAGCAATAGGAATTTTACCCTCCTAGACAGTGTGGAGAGTCTAGCATCTGAGCCTAGGAAAATTGAGGGAACCTCTACTGATAAGGGATGCCAGTTCTAGCTTTTCTGCCAAGATGTGGCACTGGGTAAGAAGGAACCAGCATACACCTGGTGGATGCATAAGCAGTGGGATAGGGATACTGACTTTGGGCACTTACAGGAAGGCAGAGTTCTTAAATTGGGTTTCAGGCCAGAGGGGAGAACTGAAAAAGGCTCTAAGGCCAGAAGCACCATCCCTCATACCCCAGGACTGGAGGTAATTACATAATAAGCTGCTACAAATAAATTTTTAAAAATTAGCAGGCAAAGGAGAAAGAATCCAACTACAGAAAGCTAGTATGGAATAGAGAAAACTGGGGTTCATCTTCAGAGGAGGATACTGAAACAAAAAAAGTCTCTCCTACTCCAAAAAGTAAAGATTGGTCACCTGCTCAAAAAGAATTCATAGAAGAACTTTAAAAAGACTAAAAATCAAATGATAGAGATGGAGGGATTTTTTTAAACATAAGAACAATCCAAGAAGAACAATATTATGAAAAGAAAACTGACCAACTGGAATAAGAGATCCAAAATCTTAAGGAAGAAAATTAGTCCTCTAAAATTAGAATTGGGCAAAAAGAAGCCAGCAAATTTATAAGAGACCAAGAAATAATAAAACAAAATATAAAGAATGAAAAAATAGAAGAGAATGTTAAACATCTCATAAGAAAAACAACTGTTCTGGAGAACAGATCAAAATATAAGAATAATTGGACTACCTGGAAGCTATGGTAAAAAAAAAGAATCTTTATAAAATAATACAAGAAATAATTAAATAAAATTATCCTGAAACATTAAGACAAGAGAGGAAAATAGAGATAGGGAAAAAAAACACCAATCATCACCTGAAAGAGATCCTACAAGGAAAACCTACAGTAATATCATATTCAAATTCTGAAACTCCCAGATCAAGGAGAAAATATTACAAGCAACAAGAAAAAAACAATTCAAATATGGCAGGGCCACAATTAGAATCACACAAGACCTAGCAGTAGTGCAACTAAAAGACCGCAGGTCTAGGAAAACTATATATCAAATTGCAAAAGAACTGGGGCTGTGGTAAAAAATATCATACCCAGCAAAGTTAAGCATAATTCTGAATGTAGAAAAGGACATTCAATAAATTGCTAGATTTTTCAGGATTTTGTTGCAAAAGAAGCAGAACTTAATAGAAATTTTGACATACAAGATCTAAGAGATTATATAAGGTATACATCAAAAAGTAATTACAAGTAACTCAATAAGGAGAGATTGTTTGCTTTTTATATAAGGAAAAGTAAAACATATGTCTAAGATTGTTATTAGTAATTGGGTAGTGTGAAAGAAAAATTGGGCTAGACCTGAGAATGATATGATTCTAAAAAGTAAAACCATTTAGGAAAAGGTAAAACAGCGTAATCATCTTATACAAATGAGGTGAGAGAAGAACTGACAGAGAGAAATTAGATAGGGGAGGAGAGCTGGTAGTTCTGGAACCCTACTCTCATTAGGAATGGGTTAAAGAGGGAACCATACATACATACATATACATATGTATGTATGTGTGCATATATATATATATATATAAAATCAGTATACAAGTCTTCTAAAGCAAGCAAGAAAGAAAAGGCTAAGGGGATGGAGGGCGGGAAAGGATGAGAGGAATTTTTAGAGGAAACCCTACTCACATCAGATTTGGGTTAAAAAGAGTACAATATATACATTTAGAAGGGAATAAAAGTCTTCTAAATTTATGAAGAAATAAGAGGCTGAGAAAATATAGAAGGGTGTCTAGATTAATGGGAATGGAATAAAGAGGGAATAACAAATATATTTGAAAATCTTCTAAATTCAGGTAGAAACAAGAGGGTAAAGGGAAAGGGTGGGGGGAGAGAATAAGAGAGAAATTTTTGGAGAGGGGTAGATTAAGTAATAGGAGGGCAAAGTAGCAAGTAGAAGCCAAGTAGAGGAGTCAGGAGGGATAGGAAAAGAGATATACATAAACATAAAATAAAGATCAGGAGTAGAATTTATTAGAAACAAAAGCAAGGGTAATAATCATAATCTCAGACAAAGTTAAAGCTAAAATAGATTTAATCAAAAGAGAAAAATAGAGAAACTACACTATGCCAGCCATATTAATCAATATTGTTTTAGATTCTTTAAAATAACTAGACAGTATAAGGTTGGAATATTACTGTGGTGTAGGAAATGATGAGTTGATGGACTTAGAAAAATATGGAAAGACTTGGTCTTATAAAGGAAGATGTTATCCATCAGAAAAACATAGGACAAACAAGTATGGTCTTACATAGATACAAATGAATGTATACGTCTATATATAAGTATGATTATAGTTATCTAAGCAAATGTATGTGTATGTGTGTGCATGTGTGTGTATATCTACATGCTAAATTGTAGCATTCTTGGGGGAGGAGTAGAGGAAAGGGAGGGAAAAGAACAAAGTAAAAAGTGCACAGCAGAGAACAAAAGAAAACTTATAAGGAAGCAAAGAAAAGATTGACAGCTCTGAACACATATTGTATTTATTATATAGAATTTCTTGAAATGGAAAGTTATTGCTGTATATTTTGAATTCTTTCTTACTTTCTACTGTGCACCTAGCAATGTTTTTTTCTTTTCTTATTTTGTATTTAAGTTTTAATATTTAAGTTTACTTACTGTATATTTTAAATTTAAAATAAATTAATTTTTAAAAGAAAATAGGTAAATAAATATACATGAGGAGATAAGGGTGGAAAATAAAATCAAATAGAAGCAACAGCAGAGAAGCAGGCCCAAAACACTATGGTCTAACCCTGACCACACTCCCACCACCAGGGAAGTCCATTTTGTGTGTGTGACTGAATTACAAAAAGGGAAAGAGAATAAAAAGAGGAGACGAGGACAAAGGAAAGGTGGAATAGGGGTGTGTGATGTTCCCTAAATATCAAAGGCTGACAGTAAAGGGAAAATTAATCCTGTATTTCCTCAGGAACATGAGAGCTTGAAGGAGAAAAGGTAAAGAAACAAAGGGAAGGATTGAAATAGGAAAGGGGAAAATTTTGTTTTGGTGATAGGAGATGGAGTCACTAATAATGAATGCTCCTGTGGGGAAATTAAAATGGTCTATAAAGGGAGATGGGACCTTACAATGGGTATTATTCTGCACGGATTTGGTTTTTAGAGAGACTACTTTTCTTACTTCAGAAAGGGATTCAGAGCTCCAGGGCAGCAAGTGATACCTTCTGGGTAGAAGGGTAGGAGAAATAGACCCAGGAAAAAGATTTCCAAGCAAATGATGGAGGACAGAAGAAATGACCAAGAGGAGTGCAAAGTCATTAATAAAATGAAAAATCAGGCTTGTAAGAAAGATTCCTACCATTGGGCAATTTTCTATCAACCACTTAAAGGACCTGTTTTTCCTAAGAGTGAAGCACAACAGAAAAAAAGAAATGGGTCAAGGTGACAAGTTCTACAAGGCAATAACAAAAGTTATTTGAAGGGAAAATGCAAAATATATGCTCAAAATTTTTAATTCCATGATGAATACAGAAAATTTAAAAGGACTAAATAATTTTTAAAGGTCTAAAATAGAAAGAAAAGATAAATAAGGTAGAGAATGAGGAAAAGAAATGTTTTTAGAAAAAGGCGCAAAAAATGAAAATTAAAAAACCAAGTTGAAAAGAAGGGGAAAATGTGGGAGGGAGACTGAACTGAGAGGGAAAAATAGGGGAAGAAATTAATAACTAGATAAAAATAGCAAGAAAACGAAACTAACAACTTCAACAAAACTCTAAAACTAAGAATAGGAGTAACTAACAGGAGAAGGTGTCTTAAGGGTGACAGGAAGAAAAACAATAGGAATAAGGTCATCTTAAAATGAATTAAACTTAAAATAATTGGAGATATAGTTTACAGATGGGAAAATTATATTTCAAAAAATATATAAGAGGCAAATGAAGGAAAATAGATACTTAACTCATAATGTTGAATGAGAATTTAAAAAACTAATAAAATGAAATGTGATGGATCAAAAAAGAAAAATTATAACCTGCTGCTTACAAGAGAAATAAAAATTAAGCTATATTCAGAATAAAAATGAGGGACTGGAAAAAATTTACCACACATCAAGTGAATCCAAAAAGCAGCAGTTACAAACATGCTATCAAAATTTTTTTAGAAAACACTCAAAAATTAAAGGGATAAACAAAGAAAGTTATATTGTGTGGAAAAGGAACATGGATAACAAACTAATATAAATTGTCACCTTATATGATCCAAATGACCTAGCAACTAAGTTCATCACGAAAACATTAACTAAGCTATCATAGAACATAGACAGTAACACGTTAGTGACCAAAGATTTCAATGTTCATTTCTAGACTTTTGGATAAGTCTAACTGAAAAGTAAGCAAAAAGAAAATATAAAACTAAAATTGCTTGAGAAACTAGAGCTAAAAAATTATGACATCTAAATTGGATTGTTAATGAATATGCAAACACAAGTAGCAACAGCAGCAGCTAGGTGGCACAGTGGATAGAACACTGAGTCTATAGTCAGGAAAACTCATCTTTATGAGTTCAAATGTGACCTCAGATATTTACTAGTTGTTTGACTCTGGACAAGTCACTTAACCCTGTTTGCCTCAGTTTCCTCATTTGTAAAATGGGCTGGAGAAGGAAATGGCAAACCACTCCAATATCTTTGCCAGGAAAGCCCAAATGGGGTCACAAAGAGCCAAATATGACTGAATAAAATATGTGCCTGTATGTGTTTCTGAGCACCACATGGAACTTTTATAAAAATTGGCCATTTTATAAAAATTCGCACAGAGGTGTTGTAAAAAAAAATACATCACAGAAATAGTCAATATATTTTTTAGAGACCATAACAATAAAAATAATAATCAGTTCAAAAACCACAGAAAAGACCTGAACTCAAAAGGACACTTAGCAATGAAATTGTAAATCATCATAGTTGTTGCCCTTTGTACTAAAAGAGGATCAAAATTACATTATAATGTCAGGATCATTATACAATGTGTCCAGCTATGGCTGATCAGACCAATGTGATCTTGGAAGGTTCCACCATAGTTTAGGCACAAATAGTCCATATGAACATTTGGGTTGGAGATGTCTCTAAATTTGTTTATCTCACATTTCGTTGAGCTACTACATTTCTGTTTTACCCATAGGGAACAGCACTTTCTTTTCTTTGATCTTGATGTGCCAAGTTGGATGGTCTTATGTCAGTGTCTTCCACATCTCACAATCAATACCCAATTTCTTCAGAGAGACCTTGAGAGTGTCCTTGTATTACTTCTTCTGACCTCCATGTAAGCACTTGCTTTGTTGTGTGAGTTCTCTGTAAAATAGTTTTTTAGGCACATGTACCTTTGGCATTTGAACCAAGCTGAACTAGATAAAATGTGGCCAGCCTCTGCCTGTGCTCTCTGTAGTAGAGTTTGAATGCTTGGCAGTTCTGCTCCAGAAAGGACTTCAGTTTCTGCTACCTTATCTTGCCAGGACATCTTCAGAATCTTCCTGATACAATTCAAATGGTAGCAGTTCAATTTTCTGGCAGGGGGTTGGTAGAGTGTCCAGATTTCTCAGGCATACAACCATCAGGTCAGTACAATGTCCTATAGACCTTCAATTTGGTAGGCAAACTAATACCTCTTCTCTCCCACACTTTCTTTCAGAGTCTCCCAAACACTGATCATCTATGTTTACACTCCTAGAAAGCATAGTGTCAAGAGAAGGGAACTTTTCAACAACATTCAAAACTCCTCCATTGACAGTAACCCATGGTTCCAAATATGGATGGTGTGGTGCTAGCTGGTAGGCGTTAACTGTCAGGCCCAAATTAGCACAAGCAGCAGAGAATCAATCTATACTCTGCGGCATGTCAGCTTCATAGGCAGCATTGAGTGCACAATCGTCTGTGAACAAAAAGTCACACACCAACTGACCCGCTAGTTTGGTCTTCACCTGTAGCCTTTTCAAGTTAAATAATTTATTGTCAGTACAGTAGTTGACCTTGATGCCATTTTCATCCTCAATGAAGACATCAGACAACGTTACTCAAAACATCATGCTAAAAATCATGGGAGGAAGTGCACAACCCTGTTTCATTCCATTGGTGGCTGGGAAAGCATGAGAGTCTCATCCATTATCCAGAACTTGTGTAAGCATGCCATCATGAGACTGGTGTACAATACCGATGAACTATAAGCAACCAAATTTTGCCATGATCTTTCATAAGCCCTCACAACTGACAGTATGAAAAACTTGGTTAGATCAATGACCTTGTGTACAAATCTCTGTTCTGCTCCTGGTATTTCTCCTGGAGTTGTCAGGAAGTAATCCTAAATAGGAATCCTAAATAATAGTGGTTCAAAGAACAAATTATAGAAATAATTAATAATTATGTGAAAGAAAATTTTAATGATAAAGGGACTATCAGAGAAATAAATATAGATCTTCAATAACCCAATTACAAGAAATGGAAAGATGTACCTGTAAAGGTAAACTACCAAAGGGAAGAAAAATATTCCTAATCCTAATGGATTTACAGGAAAATTAGCAAACTTTAAAGAACTATTAGTACCATATTTCAAGAAGTAGTCTCAAAAATTGAGAAAGAGGGGGAGGCTAGGTGGCGCAGTAAATAGAGGACCAGCCCTGGAGTACCTGAGTTCAAATTCGGCCTCAGACACTTAACACAAAACTAGCCATGTGACCTTGGGCAAGTCAGCTAACTCCCCAATTACCCTACCTTCCCCCCTCCAAAAATAAAAAAAAAATTGAGAAAGAAAGCACATACCAGGATTATTTTTTGAGAAAAAATAATTCTAATGACAAAACACAGAAATATAGATCAATATAATTGATGAGCATTGATTAAAAATTTTATAAATAAAACCCTGTCAAACACTCCAGAATGATTTATTAGAAAATAATTCAATATAAGCAGGAATTCAAAGATGGCTCAACATTATGAAAATAACCAATATAATTAATCATATTAAAAACGAAAAAATCCAAAATGAGAGGATCATCTCAATAGGTTCAGAAAAAAGTCTTTGACAAATTACAGCAAATTGAAAGGTTTTTCATACTTGCATCCTATTTTAGTACTCAAAGATGTTTTGATATCAATCTATTGAGTTAGCATTGTATTTACCAATCTTCTACGACTCACTTACCCTGATTATAGAAATTTGCTATGAAAGGAAAAGGAGGGAAATAGTTATAATTATGCCAAAACTTATCCCTTCAAGGACACACACAGACTAACCTGACACATACCATCACAGGAGAAAAGCTCCCTTAGCTCTGGGTTGGGTAAAATGTATTCTCATCAGAATTGGCTCAAAGAGGGACTAACATACACATGCAATTGAGTATAGAAATCTATCTTCCTTACAGGAAAGTAAGAGGGGAAGGGGATAAGAGAAGGGAAATGAGGTGACAGAAGGGAGGGCAGTTTGGAGGAGAGGGGTAATTAGAAGCCAAATGCTTCTGAGGAAGTGCAAGGTAAAAGGATAGAGAGAACAGAATAAATGGGGGGATAAAATGAAGGGAAATACAGTTAGTAAATGTGAAAAAAAATTTTGAAACAAGTTTCCCTGTTAAAGGTCTCATTTCTCAAAAATATATCCATCATACTTGACAGCACTATCCCTGATTGTATCCTTTCCCTTATTTGCCCCAGTATCACTTTGAAGGTATCATTCTTGGCTCCAGTATGAAAAGTTATTGGACTACCTTAATTTACTAACTGTTGGTCATTGCCCCCAATTCAAGGAGATGATAAGACTCCCCCAGTACTCTCCTCTTGCTATTTCAACCTCCTGCTATTTGGTGTCCCTAGTTCAGGCCTGCACAATCTTCATGCTCTGCAGGACCTTTTCCTCTACATTTTTCACGAACTGCCCCAAATCCTTTGGTGGGTTGCAAGTTGTGCGGGCCTGCTCTAGTCAAACGAAATTGTCTTCCCTTTGAGACTTTTCCTTTTAAAATAATGAGCCAACTAAAATTTCAAATGAAAAGGATTGCTACTATCATCATTGCCTGACTCTGAATCCCTTTTACTATCAAAAAATAGATCATGATATAGTGAATGACACTTTTAGTTCATATGAAGTTGGGAGAGATTAGAATCTGAGAGAAATGGAAACAAAAATGAGCCAAACAAATAGCAAATTTTTAAGGAATTGTCATTTCCCTTATGCTAGCTTGAAACCTGGGTTGAAGCAAGCAAGGGCTGTGTCTCAGAATGTCCTGGTGTTTGTTTAAGATGAGAACCTAGGAGCTGCTCACTCCTACACAGTGGAAGCGAACTGAAACAATTCAAGCTTGGAGGGCCATCTAGTGGCCTCTGCAGATATGGTACTCCAAGTAGCTCTTCAGGCATCAACCTTCAGTTCCAGAATAACAAGTGTCCTGTGAGTGAGGCATGTGCCATTTATGCTTATTTATCACTTTTCTAAAATTTTCATTTTCCAAGAACAATTGCATGCCATCCGATGATAATTCTTGGGGAGGTACAGTGTGATCTTTAGATCCCTCATCAGCCTTCTCATCTTCTTCAACCGTATTGAAAATCTTTGGTTGATCTGCAGTTAAACCCTATACAAACTGTTCCCCATTAACATCCAAATTCTTGCACCTGTTTGCACAAACCTCCTGGCTCATGGGAATATTCTCTTGCCTTTTAACCCCCATCCCTTCTTCATATCTAAGCAGATGAAGGCATCATGGAATAGTGGGTAGACTGCTGAACTTGGAGTTCAAAAAACTCATGTTTGAATATTACCTCTGATACTTACTTATTTTGTATTCATGGATGAATAATAGACTTTAATCTCTCTGAGACTCAGTTTTCTCAGCTGTAAAATGGGTTCAAACATATCTAAATTTATTAGCTAACTACACCGGATTATTATGGTCTTCAAATGATAAAATATATGCAAAATACATTGCAAACTTTTAAACATTAAATAAATGTTAGTTATTATAATTCTTACAAAATAAACATATATTAACTATGAGCATAAACATCATTTAGCAAAACATAGAGTCCTCTGAATCACAAAATCTACAAAAAGCCAGTGGTCTCCAGAGAAAAAGTCAGATAGAACTTCAGCCCATAAGGACGAGAAAGGACAGGTAGAAGATTAAAAAATATTCCATATCTTCTATCTACCATCTTTTTATATTAGGCACGCTCTGCTTTCTTTCAGGACTAAGGGTAGGAATAACATTTATTTGCATGCTTTGAATCAAAATTCATTATCCCATAAAAACAACAGGTAGTGGTAATAATAGTTTACATTTATGCTATACTCTATCTTATAACATCATGTTATTGAATCTTAACACCTATACTGTGATGTAAGGAACCATTACCTGGTTCCCAATAACCTTAATTTTAGAGATAAGGAAGAAAAGATCCAGAAATTGAGAAAGTTACCCAAAGTAAAGCAGCTTTACAAATGAAGTGGGGATAAAAGAGGAGGGAGCTAGAATTTATACCCATATCTGTTTGACACCAAGATTAGTGTTCTAACAGACCATGCAAACTTTCATATAATCCGTGTTATTGAATTTTTAAAATATGTAACTAAAACACAAAAAAAATTGTTCTGTCGTATGTAGGAGAGACTCCAACTTCTTCACTTCCAATGCAGTTGTGACAGTCTGCTGTTAGTGTTGACATTCTATCAGAGTCACCCAGTGGTATATTGGGTAATGTTTCCACAAATGCAGATGCAAGTATATTCTATAGGTTTGGTAAGTTAGTGAACATTTATTAAGTATCTACATGACAAGCATTATGCTAAGCCCTGGAGGTACAAAGAAAGGCAAGAGACAGTGTCCATTCTCAATGATTCACAATCTAATGACAACATGCAAACAAGTTCATACAAACAAGATACATACCTGATCAATTGAAGTTAATCCACAGAAGGAAGACACTAGAATTAAGGGGGATGAGAAAATGCTTTCTATAGTGGGTGGAACTTGAAGGAAGCCAGAGAAGCCAATTGGTACAGAGAGCATTTCAGGGTTGGGATGCAGCAAGAGAAAACTGTTGGGGTTTGAGGAACAAGGAGGCCAATGTCTCTAGTGAAAAGGGGGAAGCCCTGTAGGTTTGTTAGCTGGAAAAAGGTGTGTGTGTGTGTGTGTGTGTGTGTGTGTGTGTGTGTGTGTGCCTGTGTGTATCTGTGTGTCTGTGCCTGTGTCTGTGTGTATTTAGGAAGGGTTTTGAATATCAAATAGAAGATTCTGTATTGAGGCAGGTAGGTGGCACAGTGAATAGAGCACTAGCCCTGTAGTCAGCAGGACCTGAGTTCAGATATGGCCTCAGACACTTAACACAAAAGCTAGCCATGTGAACTTGGGCAAGATACTTAACCCCAATTGCCCTTTCTTGCCCCCTCCGAAAAGAAAAAAAAATTCTGTATTTGATTCTACAGGTGATAGATAATCACAGAAGTTTATTGAGTAGGATAAGTGACATGGTCAGATCTGTAAACACAGTCTATAGCATTCCCAGCACATGGTTGTCCAGTATCTACTGGAAGACTTCCCCCCAGTGAGAAGGAAACCCAAGGCATCCCATTATTTGCAGGGCATCCCTTCTAGCCTTCCCATTGTTAAAACTAACTTTTCCTCCTAGAAGATTTTCCCTCCATTACACTTCCTGGTTTCCTTTGACCTCTCGATAATCCTTTTCCTGCTATGAAAATCTTTTCTCAAGAAAAGATATTACCAGTCATTTATGCCTAATTTACTTTAGATAATCCAACCCCGACTCCCTACACCAAAATCCCCTTTGAATTTCTGAAAATGGATGTTGTTCAGATGAGCCAGAGAGTTACCAACTGAACACTATGGGCACAGCCACCAAATGACAAATTGATTAATGGTTTTTGGAGTGTAAAAACAGTCTGATGCTGGAGTAAGAAGATATGTTGGGACTTATTCTTCAGAGATCCTGATTTGTCCATTCCGTCTTGGTTGTTGCCAGGAACATGGCAAACCCTTCAGGCAATGTTGAGTTGTGTGGAATGCATTTTTACTATTGACTCCTGTAAAGAAAAGCAAAACTGAGCATTTCCCAGATGATACACACCAGAGAAGAAGCTATTAAATGTTTCCTTCTTAGAGGTAGAAGTAAATATAGGAATAATCAGCTATATCATGGAGTCATTAGAAAAATCAAAGGGAATTTTGTGTTATTGGTACAGTACATGTGCACATATGGTCCTTCATACAGTGTGCTTGGTGCTCATCAATGAGAGGGAGCACCACTGGATATATGATATACCTCTAAAAGCATTTTAACAAGGCCTATTACAATTTCTAATATAATTCCCTTGCTAAACAAATCACTTGGCCCATAGCTCACAATTAAGGACCTAGAATAACAATGTAAGAAGAAAAAGTTATAACGGTCCTCAGAAGATCTTCTTCATTTATTGTATGAAAAAGGACCTTAGAGACTAATTCACTAAAATTTTGTATTTTTAAGTGAGTACCTTAAATAGTATTTATCAATGTGATGTGAAGTTCTAATATTTTAAAATTCTTTTACTCAGAAAGGTTTTTCTCACTGTATTTTATTTCTGCAACCCAGTGTAATATACAATGGTTATTTTTTTAAAGTGGAATCATTAAATCATGTTAAACTCTTAATTATGCTGATTTGGTGGTTGAATTTAAAGGTGTTTAGAGGATGTCCTTTTCAGTAAAGAGAAAGCAAAGTTATCCTTAATCATTTTAGCATCATTGATGTTTCCTGTAAATGTCTTATTTTATTCATATCTAACTATACCCATTATTGAAATAAATTCCACATGTTACTATACTCACTTATTCTGTTTAATTAAACTTTAATTCTTCTAGTTTTTATCTCAGTATAATTTTCCTTAGTAATCATAAGCAAAACTACCTTTATTATTGACACTTTATATAGTTCTTTGTGTATTGTTCAATTTCATTATGTCAAATTGAGAACCTAGTCTACACAAATCATTCAACTCTTTCTGGACACTATCTCAGGATAGCAGGATTGTAGGATTAGTTTAGATTTGGAAGGTACCTTGGAGGTCATTTAGCCTAAACTTGTTATTTTATAGAAGAAGGTAAAGTGACTTGTCCAAAAATCACACGTAGGAAGTAGCAACTCTAGAATTTGAACCCAGGTTCTCTGATTCCAAATCCAGTCCCTTTTCCAGACCTTTACTCTTAGTAATGCTTTGGCAATAGATCTTACTATGGTTCTGTTGTGGTTTGGGGTACTGGGAACCCTGAAACATAAGTGTACATAAGGATCTGCCTTGAAAGAATTCAACCACTGAAACCTTTTAGTCAGAATAGCGAATTTTATTGTACTACCAGCATGGCAGGCAGATTCCTAATAAATATGCTAATGTATCACCAATAGGGGTGGACAGAGTTTGTGAATTTGATGAGGATTGGACTGATATTTATATACAAAAAAAGGGAAAAGGGGTCATTGAAAAGATCTAGATGGGATTAAGGAGTAACAAGTAAGCTAATTAAGTAATCAAGGTGGGTTGGGGTGGGCCAGATGCCTTGGGTAGAGGCACCAGTAACTGGGTTGTGTGGGAAAATTCAGGCTACAGGTTCCATCACCCCATCATTTTCACAGGAGTAGTAGTTGGTGCTGTGGAGTGCCAAGCCTGGAGTCAGGGAAACTTATCTTCATGACTTCAAATCTGACCTCAGACACATAGCAGCTATATGACTACGCAAATCACTTAACCCTTTTTGCTTCAGTTTTCTCTTCTATAAAAATGAGCTGGAGAAGGAAATGGCAAACCATTCCAATATCTTTGCCAAGAAAACCTCAAATGTGGTCAGGAAGTATCAGACATAACTGCACAACACACTGTCCACAGGCCACTTTAAAGTAGATAGGATCAGGCTTCTTGTTGATAGTGGGATTTTAGTTGGATCTTGAAGAAAGTCAGGAATAGGAAATGAGAAAGGAGAGGATTCTAGGCAAGAGCGACAAGCAGTGAAAATACCTGGAGTCATACCATGGAGTGTTCTGTTTTTAAGAACAGCAAGGAGACCTGTATCACTGAACAGCAGAGTATGCAAATGTTACGGTATTAGGCCTTGACTAGACAAATACAAAAGTGAGACAATCTCTGCCTAAAAAGGTATTACATTGTACAATGGTGTAACACCAATGCGATATTCACAGGGGCTATGAATATGCTGGTGTAGTTGTGAATCACAAAATGTAACAGGCTCTCCACATGGGGGACAGAACCAAAGCATTTATTCAAATACCGGAAAACTGAGTCCCAAAACCAGAAAGTCAAACTCATTATAGTAACCACAAAGTTGGTACACATAGTCAATGCAGTGTATACCCACATCCCCAAGTCTTCAAAATAAAATAAGTTCCCTCAAGTAAGGATCCTCCTCTCCTCACTTATGGTAGTTCCCCAGTCTTCACACTGTTAGATCCAAACAGTTCCAGTTCCCAATAGTTCTCGTTCCTGGCAGTTCTGGTTGGCTCTCAGAAGTTCTCAGAAGAAGTTCTGGCTCTCTAGCTTGAGTTTTTCCTTACATATGGTATTAGCTCCTTCCTGTTCTGCCCCTTCAAGTTACATCATCAAGTTCATTCCACTGTGGGATTAACAAGTTCTGGATCTTAATACTTGACACAATCATGAACTTGAAACAAGGTGCTAAGTACCTGTTTGCTCACTAATACAAGGGGCATGGAAGATCTTCAAATCCCATTACCATTACAAATGGGTAGAACTTTTATTCATGAATAATACATCAACAACTATTATCCCCCTATATATACCAGGCACTATGCTAGGTACTGGGGATATAAAACAAAAACAAAACAAAAAAATTCCTTGGGGGAAGGTAGGTGGCACAGTGAATAGAGCACCAGCCCTAGAGTCAGGAGGACCTGAGTTCAAATCCAGCCTCAGACACTTAACACAAAAACTAGCCATGTGGCCTTGGGCCACTTAACCCCAATTGTCCCTCCAAAAAAAAAATTCCTTGTCTTCAAGTACATTATTGAAGGAAACTATATGTATGTCTATATACACATGCGCATACATACACAGAGTATATATAAAACAAACTAATAAATACAAGTAATTTGGGGGGAAGGCTCTAGGAGCTGGAGGATAAGGATAAGTAAATACAGCTGAGAGTACTGAGAGTAATGATTATTAAACCAAATATTGGGGAGATTCAGAATTTTTTCTTTTCCTCATTTGGAGATTAGGTCAACTTAGTTCTCTGAAGGGCAGGGTGGATGATGATATGAAATATTGGAATTGTTACCTCCCCCCCCTTCCTGCAGTTAGAAAACTTTACAAAGAATTTAATCCAAGGCAGACCTGCACAACACACTGCCTATGGGCCACTTGTGGCCACCAAACGATTTCAGGAGGCCTATGAAAATGTAGGGTTGCTGCCCACTCTTCTCTTTGTCATATGACCCATGGCAACCAATCATTGTCAGTCTGTCTCTAGTCTAACCTATCTAAGGCCTGTAGAAGTTTCCAAGTTGCGCAGGTCTGATTTAAGGTGAATTCTGGACCACCGTGTTTAGCTCAATCAGGTCTGAATAGAGGTAAATACTTTGTCTAGATTGCTAGGGGTAATCTGGGTATGAGAGTGATTAGTCATGATCCCTAGCCAGCTCTCATTATAGTATTCATCCTTCTTATTAATTGTTAACCAATCAGAGTTAATTGCCACCCTCAGGAACATCCACTCTTACAAGAGCAGGTAAGTAAGCATTGATTGGGTTCCATGAGGGGTCTTTGGCAATTGAGAGTTTCACTGACCCCTTTTATTAATTATATGCTAACATTATTAATAAAATAATTAATTACTCAGAAACTATGTCTCTTGAATTCTTTATGTCATAATATATGTGTGTTTGTGTACATACATATATATTTGTAAGTACACATATGTATAAAGTTGTATTTATAAATATATATAGTTGAATATATGTAGGTGGATCTATATATAGTATATATGTTAGAGATATATATGCATATGTGTGTGCATAAGTACACATGGGCACACACACATACATGCAAATATTGACGTGGGTAGGCATAACAACTGAAGGGATGAATCTCCTTAAGGAGGTGGCGTTTAAACTGAACCTTGAAGAAAGTTAGGGTTTCCAAGAAACAGAGATGAGGAGAGAGGGATTCATTCAAAGGACCACACTTGAGGACCTAGAGGGCCACATGTTCTCAAGGCCACACATTCCCCACTTCTGGATTAGAAGGTCTCTTTTATTTCTAAGATGCTGGGATTCTGGAATGTGAGCTCACCTGCTCAGGGCTTTCTCTACCAGCTGCCATTTGAAATATCTCAGGAAGGGATTAGCACTCACTTGTCTCTTAAGCCTAGTGGAAAGAGGATTCTTCTGAAAGATATGAAGGTCAGAGAGCCTTTCCCCTTCCCTAACCAATGAGCCTTGCCTTATAATGAGAATTAGAAAAAAGAAAAAAAAGTAGTTTAACAAAACTACCATCACCTCAACTGTCTGACAGTATAGTTATTATTCCATATCCAGAGTTCTCTACCTCTACAATGCAGGAGAGGAAATGTGTGTGAATTCTCTCAATTCTTCTTATTGTCAATTTTTGACTTCAATTTTAAAGGGCACAAAAAGGTAATAAGTAGAAGTTTGGATTCAAATGGAGTTCCTGGTGTAGGTTTCAAATGTGAGTCCCATTCCCTTTTAGACTTAAGTCTACCTGTCCCCCTACCTTAACCTTTTCTTTTCTTCTCCTGGACAGGCAAACTGCCGAGCTCATTTTGGCAGGGGGACAGGAGTTTGAAGAATGGACAGACCAGGGAGCAAATCCCTCTGACATATACCCCACATATGAAGCAGTGGATTAAAAAGCAGAATCCTACAATATGTTGTATAAAAGAAACACATTTGAAGCAGAGAGAGACACACAGAGTAAAGGTAAAAGTCTGGAGCAGAATATATTGTGCTTCAGCTGAAGTAAAACAAAAAAAGCAAGAGTAGCAGCTCATTGTCACTGTCAATAAAATGGACTCCACTAAAACTTCATTGAGTGAAAAGCACTTCCGGAAAATAATAAAGGAAGGAAGCCATTTTATCAAGAAGACTGGCACACGGTGGCTTTCATGCCCATTGCAGGGTGTCCTGGGGACAGGCTAGCAGCAAGCTGAGCTTTCTTGGGGTTGAGGTAAAATTTTGACATAGCTTGGAGATGGGGTCCCTGGGAAGGCAGTTTGATAATAATCAAGAAAAGGGCTGGGTTGCAAGACATGAAATCTGCCCTGTAAATCTGGAAACTTTGGAGGAGGTCTGGGTTGGGACAGGGAGGCAAATAGAGGCAGGGATTGTAGGAGGATAAATTTATGCTTCCAGCTCACTTTGGTTCTTGCTGCTTCCTGATCCCACAGATGTCATAGTTCAAGGAGTAAGAGGTTTAAAGGAAAGAGGACAATGACAGTGGGGTCACTCTCTTTGAAGCCCTGGACTCTATAATCCCCAGGATCTCACCCTATCGTAAGCTTCTTTGACTTCTTCTGCAGGATGTCTACAAGATTGAAGGTAAGTGGACAAGGAGGGAAGAAGAAGGTGGCATAAAGCTTCTATTTGCCAGATGGACAATTTAGAAGCCTTAGGAATTGGAGAGGAGAGCTATCTCATGCTAAAATACATAAGAAGGAGCGGCCAGGTAGCACAGTGAGTAAGAGTACTGGCTCCAGTGTTGAGAAGACCTGGAGATCAAATCCCAGGCTCAGACACTTAGCACCCACCCAGAAACACCTGGCCATGTAACCTTGAGCAAATTACTTAACCCCAATTGCTTAGGGGCAGCCAGGTGGCTCAGCGAAGTAAGAGCACCAGCTCCAGTGTCGGGATGACCTGGATCAAATCCGGGCTCAGATACTCAGCACCACACCCAGAAGTAACTGGCCGTGTAACCTTGAGCAAGTTACTTAACCCCGATTGCTTAAAAAAAGAAAAAAAAAATTAAAATATATAAGAAAATCTTAAGAGGCAGGAAACCTGGTATAGCAAATTTATTTTTAACTTAGCATTGATTTTTAAAATTTTGAGTTCCAAATTCTCTCCCACCCAACAGCCTCTCCATGACCTATTAGGAAGGCAAGCTATATGTTACCCATTATACATCATAATCATATTTAGCAATTGTCTATAATGATTCAAGATGGATTTAGGCTTTTACATATATAATTGCTTTACGTAGCTATCAAGAAATTTTAAAATAATGATTTTTTGAAAATGAAACAATAAATAAGAAATAAATGTTATCCATCTTGGGATTTCCCTGAGCTCTCCTCCAAACCCTCCAAAAATTTTAAGTAATGCCTCAAAACAAATTCTGGAGCAGCAGAACCCAAGAAAGGATGGGGTGAAACAATTTTCCAACCCTAGACAATTCAGAAGGTCAGCAGGAAAGCTCAGCTGCACCAAGGTAAAAGCAGAACACAGTCCAGTATAGGTCTTGCTTCAGCAAACCAGCAGTAGACCTGGGGCAGGGGAGGCGGGGGGAGGTGGGCAACTGAATCAGTAGTGGCAGTGGTATTTTCCAAATCTATCAGCACAAAAATGCCAAGGGGGTCAAACAACTGGTCAGAAGGAGATTTGGGGGTCCCTTTTCTGGCACAGGGGCAGGATTCTGTTTCATTCCCATACCTGTGTTTGTGTTGTAATTCTGGGTCTCAGTCCCGGGGCAAGGAGGACTACTAGCACACCAGAGTTTGTAGCCGTGTTTATTTAATGAAACAGAGGACTTCCAAGCATTCCTGACGAAGAGGCCAGAGCTCAACAGAAAGTTTTATCTTCAAATACAATACACAAGAGAAGCATACAAAGGCTAACAGGAAAGGAAAAAAATGTTATTCAATTCAATAAGATTAAACTGTTTGCATGCCTTCATGGGAAGATGATATTTGCAAATATTGAGACCCGTGTTTTTATGAGGCATATATATAGACAGAGGGCATGGGTAAAAGTTGACTTTCATGTGATGATATAAAAAAATTAAGGGGTGAAAAAAGGATTGTACTGGGAGAAAAGGGGGAAGTAGAATATGGTAAATTGCATGACATAAAGTGGAGCAAAAGACCGATGACCGTAGAGGAAAAGAAGGGTAAAGCTAAGCATCGTTTGAACCTTACTCTCAACAGATTTGGCTCAGAGAGGAAATAACAAGCACACTCAGTCGAGTATAGAAATTTATCTTACCCAATAGAGAAATAGGAGGGGAAAGGGGAAAGAAAAGGGATGGGGACTGATAAAAGGGAGAGAAGATTAATGGAGGGGGTGGTCAGAAGCAAAACACCGGTGAGGAGGAACGGGGTGAAAGGAGACAGAAAAAGTATAAACAGGAAATATAGGATGGAGGTGGGGTGGCTGGGTGGTGCAGTTAATAGAGCACCAGCCCTGGAGTCAGGAGGACCTGAGTTCAAATCCGGCCTCAGACACTTTGTAGTCATGTGACATTAGGCAAGTCACTTAATCTCAATTGCCCCCCAAAAAGCAAAAAAAAAAAAAAAAAAAAAAAGAAGATGGAGGGAAACACACAGGAAATAACCAAAACTGTGAATGTGAATGGGATGAACTCTCCCATAAAATGAAAGTGGATAGCAGAGTGGATTAAAAAACAGAAACAATATGTTGTTTACAAGGAACACATTTTATCAAATTGTATGCTAATAAATCTGAAAATCTAAGTGAAATGGATGGATATTTACAAAAATATGAATTGCTAAAATTAAAATAGAATGAAATAAAATGCTTAAATATTCCATTAAAAAAAAAAGAAATTGAACAAGCCATCAGTGAACTCCCTAAGAAAAAATCTTGAGGGTCAGATGTATTTACAAGTGAATTCTACCAAACATTTAAAGAAGAATTAATTCCAATACTATATAAACTATTTGGAAGAACAGGCAAAGCAGGAGTCCTACTAAATTCCTTTTATGGCACATATATGGTGTTGATACCTAAACTAGGAAAAGTCAAAACAAAGAAAGAAAATTATAGGCCAATTTCCCTAATAAATATTGATGCAAAAAATAAATAAAATATTATCAAAGAGATTCCAATAATATATCACCAAGATCATAAATTGAGACCAGCTGCAATTTCTACCAGGAATTCAGGACTGGTTCAATATTAGGAAAACCATCAGCCTAATTAACTATATCAATAACAAAATCAGCAGAAATTATATGATTATCTCAAAAGACGTAGAAAAGGCTTTTGATCCATTCCTATTAAAAACACTAGAGAGCATAGGAATAAATGGAGCTTTCTTTAAAAATGATAAATAGTATAAAACCACATCAGCAAGCACTATATGTAATGGAGATAAGCTAGAAGCTTTTTTTTCTTTTTGGAGGGGGGAGGGCAGGGCAATTGGGGTTAAGTGACTTGCCCAAGGTCACACGACTAGTATTAAGTGTCTGAGGCTGGATTTGAACTCAGGTCTTCTTGACTTCAGGGCTGGTGCTGTATTCACTGCACCACCTAGCCACCCCTAGAAGCTTTTTAAATAAGATCAAGGATGAAACAAGGATACCTGTTATACCACTATTTTTCAGTATTGTACTAGAAATGTTAGCTTTACCAATAAGAGAAGAAAAAGAAATTAAAGGAATTGTAATAGGCAAGAAGAAAATAAAACTATCATTTTTGCAAATGATATTGTATACTTAGAGAATCCTAGAGAATCAAGTAATAAACTACTCGAAATTATTAACAACTTTAGCAAAGTTGCAGAGTATAAAATAAACCCACATAAATCATTGGCATATCTACATAATACATGTAAATTAGAAAAAAAAACATAATACTATTAAGTGGTAAGAAAAAATTCCACATAAGATACTTATTTATCACTATGACTCAGTGGAAGGCTCTCAACACATCTGAGCCACAATTTCCTCCTCTCTGAAGTAAGTGGGTTGGATTCAATTAACACCATGGTTCCTTCAAGTTCTCAGATTAGAACAGATTTATATCATTTACATGATCCTTATAATATATTCCCTTTATTCCTTCCACTGAATGACAGAATTGGACTTTTCTCCCCTCAAGTTCAAATCTTTTCACTCTAAACATCAATCTGATATACTGTGATATCAACACATGTGTTTGTATTAGATGGTGGGGAAGGGCAAAAGAGAATAAAAGAAATTATCGCATGCTTTCTCCCCCTCATGACTTCATTTCCATTCTTTGTCTTTTGTGTTACTCTCTTGCTCTCAGTTCTATTTGTAGTGGGGTGAAAGTGGGGAAAAAGGAAAGGCACAGATGATGAAGACTGGGACTTGTACTTTTAAATGTCTTTCCCTTCATTTCGTTCTTCTTTTAGCCAGTCCTATGGTCAATCAATTTTGTGTCACATTGTTGTTGTTTTCCTGGCAAAAGAACTGTATTGAAATAAAAAATCCTGGCATCCTTCAGGAAAAAAAGTCCTGCTTCTTCCAACAAGGCTCATTGATCTCAATTTTGTATTCTAGAGTACTTTCTATTCACCTAATTTTTGCCATTTACTGAGCAGAGAAAATCAATCAATTATTCAACTAATATTTATTATAGATCTATTATGCAAAGGCACTATGCTAGGCACTGAGGATGCCAATAAAAAGAATGAAATAATCTCTACTCTCAAGGAGTTTACATACAATAACTTTCATAAATTTTCTTCATGGTAAAATCACATACTCAACAGTCTACTATTAGAACCGATTGTTCTTCATGACTTTTCTCAAGGAATCCTTTACATCCTTATTCCTGAAGCTATAGATCATAGGATTCAGCATGGGGTTCACTATGGTATAAAACACTGATGCCACCTTCTCCTGTGTATTTTTATCACCAGATGATGGCTTAAAATACATGAAGATTATAGAACCATAAAATACAGCAACAACTGCAACATGAGAGCCACAGGTCTTAAAGGCTTTAGCCCTACCTTCAGCAGAATGGACTTGGAGGATGTTTGAAAGGATGAAAGCATAAGAGATGAAAATGGACAGGGTTGTCAGAAATACATTGATTCCAGAATTAAACACCAAAAGAAATTCATTGATGGAGGTATTTGAACAAGAGAGCTTCAAGAGGGGAAGGATATCACAGAAATAATGGTTGATGACCTTACCTCTACAGAAGGTAAGGTCAGCCAAGAAGCTTGTGTGGATAAGGGCCCCACATACCCCAATGATATGCACTCCAGCTACTAGTAGGAAGCATACCCTCTGAGACATGGTGATGTGGTAAAGCAAAGGGTGACAGATGGCAACATAACGATCATAAGCCATGGCTGCCAGCATGTAACACTCAGAAACAGCAAAGTAACCAAAGAAAAAAAATTGAGTTAAACAGCCTGGAAAAGAGATAATGTTTTCTTCTGATACAAAGTTCACCATCATTTTGGGAATAATGACAGAGGAATAGCAGAGATCTATGAAGGACAGATTACTGAGGAAATAGTACATAGGGGTGTGAAGCTGAGAACTGATCTTGATTAACAGAACCAAGCCCAGGTTTCCTACTGTGGATACAACGTAGATTCCAAAGAACAAGAAGAAGAGGGGAAGCTGTAGTTCTGATTCATCTGTTAATCCCATAAGGATAAACTCTGTTACCATAGAATGATTTCCTATAGTCATCATACTTTTAAAATTGAGCTGAAAACCTGTGAGGAGAATAAAGAAGAATCCATTAGATAAAGAGTTTTGGGGTTGTTTTTGCCAAACTTCTCTGATAGAAAAATTATGCTATTTCTTCATGTGATGGTAAGTTAAAGAATTACAGTCGTTACTGAGTTGAAAATAACTAAAATAAATTTATAGAACTAAATAAATAAATTTATAAATTATAAATATAAGATATATATTTATAAAAATGATATATTTATATATTTTTAGAATTAAGTACAAAAGGTGAATATTCAACAGCCTGGAAGGTGGGAGGGAGAGGTTCTTATATAGCTGTGATGAACTAAAGGTAAAGGAGAATTTTCTTGACCTTTATATAGAGGCATACTTATCAGTGGAGATCTGATGATTATGGACCAAAGATAGGAGATCAAACTGAAAGTACAGAGATTTTTATTAGCCAGCTAAGGAATCTGCTCTCACTGATAGGAAATTCAGAATGATATAGATTTTTTTTAATTTACATTTCAGATCCATTTGGCATATACTGACTTCTGCAGCAACTTAAGATAAAGTAAAGCATTTCACAGGAAAGGGATGGAAGTCAGCCAAAGGAAAAAATGGGAGTATGTAGAATTCAGGACTTAATATCAGAATAAGAGACAAGAAGAGACCAAATACTTTTGCAGTTAAGAAAGTAGTCATTTTAGACAAATCTTTAGGGTCTTGTATCTAAGAAGAGGAACTAGTTGTTATAACAGTGGGTCAAAATATCCACTTTACCAAATCCTTGCACAAGGTTTGGGTGCTTTTAAATATTAGGCCACCAGATAGTTGGGGGATATCTATATTATTAGTCTATTGAAATATCACAAAATTATTGTGATTCTTATTTTTTCCCCACATTTCCCTCTTTGCTATTTATTAAGTAGTATCATTAAGTCTCAACAACTCTGTAGCATGTTCATTAAGTTTTTAAGTTCCTCTGCTGCACCTTGTCTTCTGGCAGTTTCCCCAACAATCAGCATTTTTTTCTTGCTAGTCAGGCATAATTTTTACTTCCTTGCATATCTATAGTAAAACAATTGATTTTACAGCAAAATAGGAAGCTTGATCCAATGAAGTTTATGGCAGGGATGAAACAAAAATATTTAGAAAACAAATCACTTGCCATCTAAAATATTCTGTTGAAAAACTAAGTAACAAGCTTCAAGCAATCATACTGAAATATATCTGAGATTCAATAAAGAAGGAGAGCTTAACAAGACCAGAGGATCATAATAAGAAAAGTGTCAGTCTTTCCCTCCATAGCTTCTGGTGTTATTATCCTGTACAGCAGTAACTGTTTGGCAAAAATACCCACACTTAGAAGTGGGTGCTTGAATTTCAAAAGTAGCATTTTTATGGTACATTATTAACAGTGATCATACAATGAACTGGAGAAAATTGAGAGAGGAATAAGCATGTATAGAGCACTTACTATTTGCAGGCACCGTGCTAAGCAATTTTTTACAAATATTTTCTTATTTGATCTAGGACAAGGACAACCTGCATTTAAACTCTCAATTTTGTCTAAACATGGCCTTAAGTTACCTTTCCAAGAGTATCAGAGTGCTGTAAGAGACAGTATTTTTAAATATAACTTTATAATCAGGAATACAGACAGGAATAGGGCAAGTATGTCAGTGTCCTTTTAGGCAGCAGGTATCTTGTTCCTGTGACAAGTTTAACTGTCTACTTTATGATTCCATTTGCTTCTGGAAAATATTTTCTTTTGTAATTCTGAATCAAAGGATTCTCCCATACACCACTGTCTATACATTTTTCAGTTTGACCCAATAAGACTGAGATGGGCTATTTCTCCTCATTTCTATGGCAGATTTGCAGAAGTATCCCCCCACCCACCAATAGATCCACTTGCCATATTTTTAAGTCTTGCATCACTCTTTGTATATTTCCTAGGCAATGATACTCAAAACCTGTTAATGAGAAGACTCAGTATAAGTTCTTAAAATCTGACAAAATCTAATCACCTTGACTTTCCATTAATTATTTCCTGTAGTAATAAGCTTATTGTGTTAAACTTATAGTCAATCACAAGGGTTTTAGTATGAATAGTAGACCAGGCTACCTCTAACTCATCTGAAAGTTAAGAGTTTCAGTTTTCACATACCATTTGATCTTTCTTCCTTGCCAAAATCCTGTAGTTTATAGGTAAGAGGAAAAAACCTTTTGATTGATGAACTGACCTGTAGAATAGGTCCTTCTGTCACTTGATTTTATGAGAGACTTCAAAAAGGAAACCATAACTTGGGAATTTCTTTATAACACCTGAAGAAATGTTGTATGGGAAAGCTTTGATTCAACTTGAGAATCTATAGAAGAAAAAAAAATCAAGAAATTAAGTACTTTCTACATTCTAGGCCCTTTATGATTATTATTTTATTTGATCCTCACAAACACCCCAGGACATAGACGCTATTAATTTCCCCATTTTACCTTTGAGAAAATGGAGGCCGACAGAGGTCAAATGACTACATACAGCTAATAATGTCTAAGACAAGATTTGAACTGAGAATCTGAACTAGATCTTTCTGAATCCAGGGCCACTTAGATTCCTAAATAATTACTAAACCATGGTGAAAGCCCGTGGATTTAGGTATTTAAAAAAAATTCCTGTGGGTATTCAAATGGACGTGGAGGAGATTTATTACCTTCCTTATTACCTTGCTTATTATCTTTCTCAGTTTTGTTACCTGTTGCCTCCAAGATCAAATTTTAAATATATAATCTAGGATTATTATCTTCATTTGGTCTTCTGTTAAGATTTTCATGGACACAACAGAAGTTATCAGTCTTCTAATACAATTGCAGCTATCATGAGTCTTTTAAGTATATTCTTTACTGATCAGAAAAGATTTGGAAGCCAACCATATGTATCTTAGTCTGATTTTGTTGCCTTTTATCAAAGCAAGTTTTTTTTAATATCTTTATCACAGTTTTTTGTATCTTTATCATTTCCCTCCTTTAAACATATATTTTATCTTCATATCATGGGATTGGTAAGGGTCATTTAGACAGAAGGAATGTGAAACTATAATGGCATCTTATATATGAATATATAACTATTAAACCAGTGAGAAAGGAAATGGTAAGTCTAAGAACTGATTCATCCTAGTTGCCTAGGTTAGGAAGTCGAGACAAGCAATGGCCACAAATTCAGAAGAGCAGACATGTAAGTAGCAGGGTCCTTTATCCCTGCATCATCATTATAGTAGGGTTAGTAATGCCAGGTGACTGCAATAGAAAGTTCATTATAAAACTTTTGTAATTCTTCTGCAATAGTCAGGGAAATATGCTGTGAAAAGAAGAGGAAGGATATGGTTTTAATAATAGCAAGATAATTCCATCAAGACTAAGCATAAAAGCACAGATTGATCTATCATAGGTAAAACAGGATAAAACTATTTCAGTTCTGTTTAACTTCAGATAAAAGTCATAAAAAATTTTTTTGAAACAGCCAATCATACAATAGAGTTATACATTTTTCAAAGGATCTCGTAGAAGGCTTATGATTTAACAGATGAGAAACTTCACTGTTAAAAAAGGAAATATTGCATTAGGAAAATTGAGTCAAGAGAATTCCATCATTTTGTTCATAAAACCTTCTTTTCAACCTTCCCAGATGTCTATGTCCATCTTCATAATTTGGCATTCGTAGATGATATTCCCTGTGAGCAGCTCTTGGCATTTCCCTTTGAATGGAAGTGTTGGCTTAACAATAATTCAAATAGTTATAACTGGATTCAGTACCCATAGCAGATCAGATTACAGTCCCCCAAAATTCTATTTCTCATAGAACATTCCATTACTTAAAGCTTCTGGCACGGTACAGCTATTTCTCTTGTCAAAAGCAAAATCAATAAGCTCACAATAAATATTAGTAAGAAAATAGAAACAAAAACATTTATCCTTAATATTTATTAAGTATTTAAAAAGTCTTTCCAAAAGTTTTTAGTTTTTTCCCCTAGTATTTGATACATCCTGATGCAAAAATCAATCATTAGAAATTAAGAAAATTATCGATCGTGTGGTTTTCTTTTGTTCCTTTGATGAACTTTATTATTTTTTTTAGTTCTATAAAGTAATTCTTTGGTAGTTTGATTGGTATGACACTGCATAAGTAAATTCATTTAGACATTATAGTCATTTTTATCATATTGGCTTGGTCTACTCATGAGTAATTAATATTCCTCCAACTGTTTAGAATGCAAGATAGTTCACTCAAAATTCAGAAGGTCACTAGTCATGATTAGCCCAGCGAGTTTAATGTACTATATGTGAATACCTAGGAGTAAAAAAGTTAAATCTTTTAAACTGGAGTCTATTGATCCAAAGTTAATTCAAAGATGTGATTCTGATATATTCCAATTGAGGTATATTCTATAAAACTAGTCTTCATGGATTTCATAATAAGTAATCAGACAATTTATCTTAAAAATCATTTGTGGAGTATAAGAAATTCTGTAATAGAAACTTTCTAAGTCAGCCCCTCTCCCTCCAATTAGGCTGCAAATGTATGTGTGTATCTGTGTGTCTATATTATCTTAGCTCTTCTATAAATCAATTTACTATGTTAGAATTTTCAAGTCTCTTATTATCTGCATATATTTTTATGTTTTCATCTTTCACAGAGTTGATAAGATTTTTGTGATCTTGCCTAATTTGAAAATCCAGAGAGTTTGGGAAGTTCTCATAGAATTTCACAGATACTGATACTTCTTCCTAAGGTCTTTTTTGCTTTTTGCAAACACCAAGATTTTATGTGTGTATAAATATATTTACACATATACACATATGTACACCCACATATATATATACATATGTGTGTTCTATGTTATAAATACACACCAAAATTTCTGCAAATGGAGAAATGATCTTTTTTCTTTCTCTATCTTTCTCTTCATTACATCGACAGAATTAGGAAACTAGAGATGAAACTAAATCCTTCAAAAGAAAAGCAAAAAAGTTCTCACTATTTTCACCCTTTTTCCTTTGGTTGATCAGATATTTTGGGGGGGGAGGTGGCATGGAATCATCTGGATTTACAAAGACATAGAATACGTACAATGCTGAGACCATATATTGTTACATGAAACAAACAAAATCCAGCTTACTTTTTTCTAAAGTCTCAGGGCACAGGATATTTTGCCATGGTTCTAAATTCCCTTTTGCATTAAATGCATTTAGAAAGAAAAATGTCCAGGCAAGAGGTCATTCTATGGTACAGTGATTTTTCTGGTTTGTTTGTTTTTTCATCCAACCTATTCTCAATCTGAATTGACGTCCTCTATTCACAGGGCATCCTCTCCCTTCTCCACTGCTAGAGAGTTTGACAAATAGGGGGATACCAAAGAACCTAGTCTATCCTCAGGCTGTCAGAAATTACTAATTTTCAGCTTAATACATATACCAGGGGACATAGAATATCTTCAGTCTCTGTTGGGAACCACTGACTACCACAGACTCTCAATTGTAAATCTATCTACAGGTCTCCTCTAAGTTTTTTTTATAGGAGTTTTGCATTAAGACAAGGTAGGGCTTACACATCACTCATGTAATCATTGGCCATCATTCAAACACAGTCAATCCAACCAAATGGCTTCTTTGGTTAATCTCACTGGAGAAAGATTTCCTAGAAGTCAAGGAACATGAGGTTCAAACCAAAATCTTAGTCCTAGTTCTGGAGTTGTTCAAATCAAGAGGTGTTGTTCTCTTTCAGCCATGGAATTACCATATCCAGCCCTTGTGATCTACCTGACCTAAGAGAAATCTTGGGAAATAAGAGTGGCTGCCAAGATGAGTAGACTTAGCCTCAGTCAATGGTTTATGACTAAGACAATCACAAAAACAGAGATGCCCTTCCCGTAATGCCATGTCAAAATAAAAATAACATTCTTTTCATCAACTTTTATGTGATTCACTCTAGTCTCCTTTAGGCAAAGAAAATTTAGGGAAAATGACTCACTCCCCATTGAATAGTAAAAGGACATAGAACACCATGGGAGGCTGTTAATGTAGGTAAAAAAAAAATTTCCTTACATGCACTTCAGTGGCTTAGGTGCCAAATCACTCTAACAGCTCAGAGGGAGTCATGGTCATCCTACTTCCAACACTAAATTGTAGAGGAGTTCTCTCAACCTCTCAGGAGAAGCATACCCATCAGTTGATCTGATGACCAACTCTGATGGTCAGAGATAAGCAACACGGTTAAAAGTAAAGAGATTTACTAGCATTCTATTAAATCCATTCTCACTGATAACAAATTCGGGCTCCTGGGGTACTGATTTGGTTCTTATAGCATTTTAGGCCTGTTTTTGCATGAAGTTACAGTCATTTGAAATAAAATTAATTTTTATATATCCAATTCATTTTAAGATGTACTGGAAGGATCTCGATAGCACTGTGTAGGACCATCAGTCCCAGAAGAGTCAATAGGAGTAAAAGCAGAAACTAGAGTGGTCTCTGATTCTGTAAGATTTAGTAACATAGACTTCATTTGCTGGGGTAAAAATCTATTATAAAACACTAAATTTTACCTCCTTCATCTCCCAAAAAAGGTCTAGTAGGCCTTGGAAGCTGACTATGAGTCACTTTCACACAAAGTACAAAAAAAGATTTTCTGTCATCCAGTACCCAATTAGATTCATTTCAGACATGTGAATTGGTCTTAGCCATTATTTTTAGGATAGAAGAACTGCATCCTTGAGAGAGCAAATAGATTAAATGGAGAAGAGGTGCCATGTTATCACTCTATATTTTTGGCTCACTTTTATATTATATCATGCCTTAAAAAGAAAATATAAGGAAATAACCACAGACATACCTGGATGAATTCCACCCCATGAACGCTTATACTTGATTCTAAGTATCCTATTAAAAAAAAAGAAGAGAATTTTCAGACTTAACCAGAGTCCTGTTAGGAACAAAAAAGCCACTGATCTGACTTGATTTTTGCCTTCAGTCTCTTGTATTACACAAAAAATTTACATTTTCTATTATGACAACAAATTCTGACTGTGTAGTATCTCCCCAACTCTTATCAGAATATATTTTTGGTGTATTTACATAAATATGTTAAGACTATTAGCAGAATATGACCATTAAAAATACATTTTCTTTAAACCACATTAGTGTTAATTATTTCTTACAATTATATAGTGCTTTATGTAACTATAAAAGTATATCACAGGATTATTTCTCTTTTTTGTGTAATACTTTACATTTCTCATACCATAACTCTTTTGAAGCTTACTAAAATTAATAGGCATTCATTATTACTCTCTTTTTTACATATGACAAATCTAATGGCAAAGAAGTTAAGTGATTTACCCAAGTCCATATGGAGTGGTATAGGAGGAAAAAAAAAACCTGTTTTGATTTCAAATCTCATATACTATACCTAGTTTGCTCTTCTGAAAAAAGAAACTGATTGCCCAGGCTAAATAAGGTAGAAATTTTAAAT
Source organism: Petaurus breviceps papuanus (assembly GCF_028583685.1). Classification (NCBI taxonomy): domain Eukaryota; kingdom Metazoa; phylum Chordata; class Mammalia; order Diprotodontia; family Petauridae; genus Petaurus; species Petaurus breviceps. Next base: position 36,084,220 of record NW_027187419.1, on the reverse strand, counting down.
GTTGTTTATACATCTCTGAGTCCCAAGGTAGTAAATGGGAATTGAAATTCTCCTAAGATTTCACTCCAGAGATATTTTAATTTACAATCATTAAAATCAGAAGGTCAGGTTTGCCAAGAAAAAAGCAATTATTTGGTATGTTTGTACCTAGGATAATTAAATTCTCGTTGACATCTCATATGTTGCAAACCCAAATCAGTAACAGGGTACAGGTTGTGTATAGAGAAGGAGGGTTAAAGTCTCTTCCACCCCTACTCCATTATATAGTTCTATAGGTACGATGGTGAAGATGAGGACCGGGGTAATCAAGAAGAGTTTTAAATACAATTTCTTTTTCCAGTTCCAAAATGACCTTGCCTATATATAAAGACTGGATGCACACTCACTTGGAATAAGCATAATGCCTTTTATTTCAATCTCCACCCTTTTACTTATGATTAACACAATTAATTATTTCCCACTTTCCTGCTGCTTATTGTGAGAGAAGACAAATTATAGGTATTCATGGCATGTGGTCCAGTCATGCTAACACATTAAGCTCATGATGAATGGATATCTATGAATGCAATATATGTGTTATTACAGCAGGCTAAGAAGTAAAACTGACAAACCTGAAATTCAACCTGGAATATTTTCCTGAAGATCTGTTTAAAGTCAGCAATGTATTAATATATTTAAAATCTGAAAATTTGTCTGGATTGATTACATCACTTCTAGGTAGTAGCTGATGGAGAAGGAAGGCAAGAAAGTGACTAGAGTCATAGGGGATTAAAAAATTAATATGGAACCTACAGTTTGACCAAAAATATGTCTGTGAGATATATAAGAAGAGATCATTCCTATTTTTAATAGTAATAGAATATTAATTGCAGAATAAGAGTTGTTTCATCTATTTTCCTAGGCATTTGATTTTTTAAATTAATTTTAAACATTCTTTTCTTTTTAAATTTTGAGTTCCAAATTCTCTTTTTCCCTCCCACCCACCTCCCACACCCACTGAGAAGGAAAACAATATGTTATCAATTATGCATGTGAGGTCATACAAAACACATTTCCATATTAGCCATCTTTAAAAAATAAGAAAAGTAAAGAAAGTGAAAAAAATATATTTCAATTTGCACTTTGAGTCCCCTGGGTTCTTTCTCTGGAGGTGGATAGCATTTAGTTAAAATGAGTCTTTGGGAATTGTTTTGGATAATGATCTTGATTAGAGTAGCCAAGTCTTTCACAGTTGATCATCATTACAAAATTGTTGTTACTGGAATAGTTTATCTGTCTGATTTATGGATAAAAGAAGAATTTATGACCAAACAAGAAATAGAGAGCATTATGTGATAAAAAATGGCTAATTTTGATTATAATAAATTGAAGCGACTTTACAGCAACAAAACCAATACAGCCAAGATTAAAAGAAGAACAGAAAGCTGGAAAATAAAAAAAAAAGTTTATAGCAAGTTTCTCTGGTAAGGCTTTATCTCTCAAATATATAAAGAACTGAGTCAAATTTATAAGAATACAAGTCATTCCCTGATTGATAAATGGTCAAAGAATATGAACAGCAGTTTGCAGACAAAAAAAAATCAAAACTATCTATAGTCATATGAAAAAATGCTCTAAATCACTATTGATTAGAGAAATGCAAATGAAAACAACTCTGAGCTACCACCTCATACCTATCAGTTTGGCTAATAGGACAGAAAAAGGAAATTGATAGATGTGGGAGAATTGGAACACTAACACACTGCTGGTGGAGTTGTAAACTGATTCAACCATTCTGGAGAGAAATTTGGAACTATGCCCAATGGGCTATAAAACTGTGCATGCCCTTTGATCTTGCAATATCACTACTAGGTCTATATCCCAAAGATATTGTTTTTAAAGGTGAAAGGATCTATTTGTACAAAAATATTCATAGCAGCTCTTTTTGTGATGACAAAGAATTAGAAACTGAGGGGATTGCCCATCAATAGGGAAATAGCTGAACAAGGTGTGATATATGATTGTGATGGAATAGTACTGTACTATAAGCAATGATGAGCTGAATGATTTCAGAAAAACCTAGAAAGACATACACTGAATTGATGCAGAGTGAAGTAAGCAGAACCAGAAGAACATTGTACATAGCAACAGCAATATTGTACAATGATCAAGTCTGAATGATTTAACTATTCTTAGCCATATAATGATTCAAGGACTTGTGAAAAATGCTATGCATGTCCAGAGGAAAAAAAATGATAGAGTCTGAATGCAGATAAAAGCATATTATATTTCACTTTCCTTATTTTTTGTGGATTTTTTTGGTGTGTGTGTTTTCTTTCATAACATGACTAATAGGGAAAATATTTTGCATGATTGTACATATATAACCTATATTGCTTGCTGTCTCAGGGAGGGGTAGGAAGGGAGAGAATTTGGAACTCAAATTTTTTAAATGAATGTTAAAAAAAATTTACATGCAATTGCAAAATAAAATATTTTTAAAAATATAGAGTACTGCCACCTTGATTTATTTGAAGTCTTTTAGACCCAGAAAGCATTCTTATGGAGCTAATGAAAGAGATGAGAAATATCATAGAGGACCAAAGAACATGATAGTACCTTCTCTGGCAGAGCTGAGTTGATATTATGGTTACTATATGGTGCACAAAGGGAGATAAAAGGTCAAGGTCAATCCACATTCTTTTGACTGGGAAATGAAATTTAGAGGGAATAGAGATCCTTAAAAAGGCTTCCTAGTACAAGGTATTAACTGTAGATGTGTTATTAGAAAAGAACATCTTAGGGAAATGAGGATTCTAAACTCTAGTAGAAAAGGATAGGAAAGGATTATGTTACATAGGCTACTCAGCAAACCCTTCACATCTCATATCACATTATTTCCTCTAACTTCACCCATTCTCCAGAGGTCCATCATGCCATAAACCCAGCTTACAGCCAAAACATTAAAATTTTATAACTAGCATCAGGGGCTATATGCTTATGATCATTCTTAATATTTTAAGACAAACCCCTCAATTTGCGCACTACAATTAGTCAAAACAACTTATATCTTCAATTTCATTAAACTCAGTTAAAAGTATTTATTAAGCAACCGATATATGGTTGACTCTTAAGCTCCTTTCTATCACCTAGAGAGCAGTATAAAGAGCCATAAGTATCTATAGTATATGTCTGAGTAGGAGTAAGTACATCGGACTTCATCAGTAAGGCATGGTAGATTACAAAACAGAATACAAGAGATATTGAAGAGCAAGGAAGGATGAGACTGAGATGGTAACTGACTGGATACAGTGTGGAGGCACAGGAAAGAGTGAAAAGTGATACCAAAGTCTCAAACCAGGGGAGTGGCAAAGTGATGAGATTCTGAGGAGGGCTAGGTTTTGGAAGAGAAAGTTCTGTTTTATAAAGTTTTGTAAAGTTTGATTTTGAAGTATTATCTGGACATCACACATTATTCCAAGATGGAGAGGCAAAATTGAGTATGGAGCTCAGGGAAGAATTTTTTTTTTTCTTTTTGTAGGGCAATTGGGTTTAAGTAACTTGCCCAAGGTCACACAGTTAGGTTTTCAGGGAAGAATTTGATGTGGAAATATGTATTTGGGAATCCTCTGCTTAAAAGTGGGAATTGAAGAGATTGATAATGCCATGAGAAAGAGTATAGGGAGAGGAGAGAAGAGGGTAAAAAACTAAACCCTCCTCATTGAGTAAACTCTTAAAAAAGACTTTTCAAATTGAATCAAAATAACAGGGACTGCTAAGCCATATATATCATTAAGAGCAGTGTATGTGGTCAAAACCACACTTTATGAAGCCCAAGATCTGATGTCCAAAGGTTGCTCATGAATAACTCAAATAGCTCTATGTTTATGATACAGTGTTAAGCAACTCAGCTCACACCAATATGATTGATGATAGATTGCCCTCATGACATTTTAAACTTTTCTCAAAATTAAAAAAGTTGAATCACTGTATTTTGTGACCTAAATAAATAGACTCACCTTAGCATTATTGAATGAACGAGGCATAGATTTGTGGATTGGGCAGGGAATAAATTAACATAGAGCCTTAAATGAATAGCCTTCATTATGGAATCTGGTTTCTGAGTCTGTCTAATTTAAATCATGCAATGATTAGCCTGTAGCCTACCTATAATTGTGAGATGAAGACTAAGTTATTAGAGAATTCAGGTGGCTAATACCAATAAGGCAAGACCTGAAGGGATTTCTCTTTTTAGGCCATGACAGTAGGCAAATATTTCTCTCTTCAGAAACATGGCAGTAGATAAGTTTGTACGAGAAATTCAGCAGGAACTTTTCTGTTTCATATGCAAGGATTAATTTCACAGACTCCATTGCCAATGACTGTACACACAGTTTTTCAGAAGTTTCATCTTCAGGAGCTGGGAGGAAGCTGCTGCATCATCTTCCTGCCCTGAACACAAAGAAGTCTCTCAGAAGAGAGACTTTCAGACTGATGTGCATCTGGGTAAACTGACTATTATTGACAAGCAGCTCAGACTTCACCCTTCCTAGATTTCTAAAAGATGACAAGCATGGAAAGTACCAGGAGTCCAAGAGATTATTCTGTGAGGATGACCAGAAATGATTCTGTCTTTTCTACTTTGAAAGGCAGAAGCACAGTGATCACACAATCTTTTCTACAGAGGAGATTGCTGAGGACTATAGGGTGAATAATGCAGTTAGCAGAAATTCAACACACAAATGCAAGATTCTCATGGCTGATGACCAGCTTTGATGTAATTATATTAGTGTAGAATTATAGAAGTATAGGATCTCATAGCTGGAAGAAGAAAAACCTCAGAAATCATCTTATCTAATACTTAGTAGGGAGCAATCCTCTCTACAAAATCTCTGATGAGTGGTTCTCTAGCACCCACTTATAGATCTCTAAGATAATAATAGCTAACTTTTACATAGCATTTACTACATGCCAGGCACTGTGCTAAGCATTTTATAATAAATAACTATCTAGATCCTCACAAAAATTCTGGGAAGTAGGTACTATTATTATCCCCATTTTATAGATAAGGAAACTGAGATAAACAGGGTTTAAGTGATTTGCCCAAGGTTATACAGTCAATAAGTGTCTGGGAACAGATTTAAACTCAGTTCTTGATTTCAGGTTTGGTCATCTATCCACTGTTGCCACCTAATTGCATTGTTACAATAAGATGCCCACAATAATGAAATCCCTGTCTCAATTGCTACCCTAAAAAGGGAAGTCACCCCCACATTTTACAGGAATTCTTGACTGTTCTTATTAACTTTAAGTCACCGCCCAGGTATTTGTGATTCATATGTTTCCATATAAACTCTAAAATGGCTAATCCCTTGTCTAAGGCTGACTGATTGACTCAACTGAACAATAGTTGTATGGAACTGGTCTCTCCCTCTCTGTGAATGAAAGCATGAGGATGGAAAGAAAAGGAACAGAAATTTGTGGTTTATCATTCACTGAGCTCTGTAGAAGTGCCTCAGTTGAGCCTGAAGTCAATCTCAGGATCAGGGAACCAAAGGGACTGCTCATCATAGAATGTAATGACAATCTGATCTTCTCTTCACAGTGTATATTTCTCTGGATCCTGAAACTGCCAGTCCTGTTTTATTGTATGTGAGGACCTGAAAGGTGTAACTCAAGGAAATACCTGACAGAATGTGTGATCCACTGTTCTGAGACTTTTTGTCAGCACCATCTTGGGTGTACAGACCTTTAGCTCAGGCTGCTACTACTAAGAACTGTATATGAAAAAGCAACACCAGTGAGTACAGGACATTGGTAGAATCTCTTAATAGCAGGGGTCAGGCCAGAGCCAAGACGGCAGAGTAAAAGCAGGGAATTACTTGAGCTCTCACTCAAACCCCTCCAAATTTCTGTAAAAAATGACTCTAAACAAATTCTACAACTACATAACCCACAAAATGACAGAGTGAAAACAATCTCCAACCCAAGACATCCTGGAAGGCCAACAAGAAGGGTCTATTACACCAGGCTCAGAGCAGAGCCTAATCTAGCATGGCTCGAGCTAGCATAGATCACGTGGGAGCAGGACTCAGGGGACTGAATCACCGGAAGGTGTAGTGGTTTCTAAACTTTTCAAACCACAATCATCAAAGACAAAGTAGAAGTTCCGTGGGGAAAACCTGTCAGACCTGGGTGAGAGAAAAGTGTGGTCTGGTCCCAACCCTGGGGTGATGGAGATGGCAGTGGTGGCAGCAGCAGCAGCAGCAGCTGTGGCTGCTTCTGGAGCTCCAGGCCCACAGATGGTGGAGGGGATCAAGAGACTGATCAGAGGGCAATTGCAGAGATCTCTTTCCTGGCTCTGAGGCAGGATTCTCTTACTTTGTCCTGCTTGGATCTCAGTGACAGTCTTGAGTGGTGGTCATAGGGTGAGGAGGAACACTGTTGTAGCAGAGCTTGTGGTGGCTGTGGAGGGGGAGTCCTCCTCACAGTTCCAAGGCAGAAAAGAGTGCTTCTAGTCACTCACAGGTCAGAGTACAGGCCAGTAGAGGAATAAACACCTCTCCTTCGATCATACCACCTTAGAAGAACTGAAAATTTATAAGTGCCTAGAAATAACTCTGACAACAGCTGCACAAAACCCCTAAAAATTGGGATAGAGCACTCTCCACTCTGAAAGCAGAATCCTACCTTGACAGTCAAGTAATTGTCTTGAAATGTGAGCAAACAGCATAAAAAAATAAGATTGTAGAATCTTACTTTGATGACAAAGAAGATCAAAACATACAACCAGAAGAAGACAACAAAGTCAAAGTTCCTACATCAAAAACCTCCAAGAAAAATATGAATTGGTCAGAGGCCATGGAGGAGCTTAAAAAGGATTTTGAAAATAAATTAAGAAAAGTAGGGGAAAAATTGGGAAGATAAATGAGAGTTATGCAAGAAAATCATGAAAAACAAGTCAACAGCTTGCTAAAGGAGACCCCCCAAAATACTAAAGAAAATATGTTAAAAAATAGACTAACCCAAATGGCAAAAGAAGTCCAAAAAATAATAAGGAGAAGAATGCTTTAAAAAGCAAAATTGGTGAAATGGAAAAGGAGGTCAAAAAGGTCACTGAAGAAAATAATTACTTAAAAATTAAAATAGAGCAAATGGAAGCTAATGACTTTATGAGAAATCAAGGAAGTATAAAACAGAACCAAAACAATGAAAAAAATAAAAGACAATGTGAAATATCTCATTGGAAAAACCACTGACATGAAAAATAAATCCAAAAGAGATAATTTAAAAATTACTGGACTACCTGAAAGCCATGATCAAATTATCTTTCAAGAAATTATCAAGGAAAACTTCCCTGATATTCTAGAATCAGACGGTAAAATAGAAGTTGAAAGAATCTACCGATTTCTTGAAAAAGATCCCAGAAAGAAAATGCCTAGGAATATTGTAGCCAAATTCCAGAGTTCCCAGGTCAAAATATTGCAAGGAGTCAGAAAGAAAGAATTTGAGCGCTGTGAAAACACAATCAGTATAATACAAGATCTATCAGCTTCCACATTAAGGGATTGAAGGACTTGGAATATGAAATTCCTGAGGTCAAAGGAACTAGGATTTAAACCAAGAATCACCTACTAAGCAAAACTGAGTATAATACTTCAGGGGGGAAAATAAATATTCAATGAAATAGAGAACTTTCAAGCATTCTTGATGAAAAGACCAAAGCTGAACAGAAAATTTGACTTTCAAATACAAGAATCAAGAGAAGAATAAAAAGGAAAACAGGAAAGAGAAACCATAATTGAGTTATTAAAGTCGAACTGTTTACATTTCTACAAGGAAAGATGATATTTGTAACTCTTGAGACTTTTGTCAGTATTAGGGTAGTTGAAGTGAAGGAATATTTATATAATATATATAGACTATATATGTGTGTGTATGCATATATATATATATATATGTGTGTGTGTGTGTGTGTGTATAGACAGAAGGCACAGGGTGAGTTGCATATGATACGATGATATCTAAAAATAAAAATAAGGGGTTATAGAGGAATATTTTGGGAGAAGGAGAAAGGGAGAAATAGAATGGGGTAAATTATTTCACATAAAAGAGGCAAGAAAAAACTGTTACAATGGAGAAAAAGAGGGGGGAGGTAAAAGAGAATAAGTCAAACTTACTGTCATTGGATTTGGCTTTAGAAGGTAATAACATACACACTCAGTTAAATATCTTACCCTACAGGAAAGTAGGAGGTAAGGGGATAAGAAGGTGACAATGATAGAAGGGAGGGCAGATTTGGGGGAGAGGGTAGTCAGAAGCAAAGACTTTTGAAAAAGGAAAGGGACAATGGATAAAATGGAATAAGTGGGGGGCAGGATAGGATGGAAGGAAATATAGTTACTCTTTCACAATATGACTATTATGGAAATGCTTTGTATAGCTACACATGTATAACCTATATTGAATTTCTTGTCTTCTCATGGGGTGTAATGAGAATGTAAATTTTAAAGATCTTCCCTGCCCCTAGGCTAAAATGCACCTGAAGCCTGGGGAGGGAGGCTTGTTTTTCAGTAGATACTTCTTGATTGGCCAGTGAGTCAATAAGGTTGTTACATTCTCTGAGCCAGGAGAAGGCTATATAAGCCCTGATGTGTAGCTTTGTTTTGGGACTCACTTTGAGAAGTGTTCTGTGGTTTGATCTGAATTCTGGGAAGCCATTGTTGAGAGTCCCCTGGCTTTGAAAAACCCAGATGTGGCAACCCAGATGTTGACTGGGTATGGATGTAATGGTTGGACAGTTTGGAAATCTGTCTACTTGATCTGTTTCTGTCTTGATAATTCTGCCTGTATGCTTTGAAGTTCGGGGTGCTGACCTTTTTCCCCTGAACAAGGTAAACGATATATGTCTGACTGATTAAAGTAAGCTTGTTAACCCATTTTGAGTTGCTTTCCTTTATCAAAACAGATCCAAGAACCTGTGGTGGCGGCAAACCCTGAGGACGCTTGGGGTGCTTGCTGCTACATGGGGGTAGGTGGAGAGGGATGAAGGGAGAGAACATGGAAGGGAGAGAACATGGAACTCAAAGTTTTCAAAAACAAATATTAAAAAAAATGTTTTTACATGCAACTGAGTAATAAGATATACAGGACATGGGGTATAGAAATCTGTCTTGCTCTATAAGAAAGTAAGGGGGAAGGGCATAAAGGAAAAGGGGTGATAGAAGGGAGGGCAGATTGGGGGTAGGGGTAATCAGTTATATCAGCAATGCCATATTCACAATGCCTATAGAGATTACAAATATGCTGATATAATTATCCATCACAAAATACATCATGCTTGCCATATAGGGGAATAAACTAGAAAATTTATTAAGATACCAAAAGACTGAGTCCCAAAACCAGAAAGTGAAAGCCATCAGAGTAGTTATGATATTGGCACAGATAGATAAAGTAGAAAGCACCCACATTCTCAAGCCTTTAAAACAGAACAGGCTACCTCAGGCAAAGGTCTTCCTCTCCCCACGCACAGCAACCACCCAGCTTCCGGGAAGCGCGCTCCCAGCAGCTCCGGCCCCTGGCAGTCCTCAGCAGGAGTCCTTAGCAGAAAGTCCTTAGCAGTCCTAACTCAAAAAGGGCTTTACGCTGCCGCTGCCTCTGCTGCTGCCGCTGCCGTCGCAACCATCCAACCACCGCCAGCCACCGCAGGACCGCTAGCTCGGCTTTCGCTTTCCCTCGCTTTCACTTTCCCTGGCTTTCGCTTTCGCTTGCTCCGCCCCTTCCTGCTACGTCAGCACGTCCTTGGCTTTCGCTTTCTCTGGCTTTCGCTTTCTCTTGCTCCGCCCCTTCCTGCTATGTCAGCACGTCCATGAGGCATGGAAGATCTTTAAATCCCATAACCCTTACATTCGGCCCCAAGATCTTTCATGTCCCTTACTTGGCAAAAATACAGTAGGAATAACTGGTGTCAACAAAATTTCACAACAATATAACAAGAATAGCACACAATAAACACAGAAAACCATATTTTAGGGTGGGGCTTGAGCACAAGCTCCCCATTATTCCCCCCACCCTGAACAAATGGGGCCCCAAAATCTTGTGGTAAGGGGTGAAGATCTCTTCTTCTATGGCTACTTGCTGCTGAAATCGGATGTAGAGCTGTCCCTGTCCTAAGGGGTCCCATTTGAGAGGTCAGTTCTTAATATGCTTGATGCCAGGTCCAAGGGTGACACATCACAGTTGCAGACAGGGGGTGACATCCAGCTTAAGCTATCAGGCATGTACAGATGGAGGGTACCAAGCCTGTGGAAACAAATCTAACAAACAAGGTGAACAAACAAAAAATCAAGAAGAAGCAAAGAGACAATAACCAGACTATTGTAGCCTCACTCACGGTAGAATAAATGACTTAAGGGTACAATTTTGTAATCATCTTCTCCAGAATAAACAATAGTTACAGTGTTATCCTTCCCATATGCTATAATCTCTGCAGCCTTTGGAACATCATCTGGCTTCCGTTTTACCCATACTTTAGCTCCTGATTTTATTCTATCAGTAGAACCAAATCCTTCAGTTCCTGTGACAGTTATTTTGGAAGGAGGGTCAGTTTTTACAAGTGGCATTGTTTTACAAGGAACGATAATCACTTGAACTATCCTACCATTCTTGTGAATCTGTATGGGCCCTTCACCTAAATTCTGGAATGTTACAACAATTTCTCCTTGATAATTAGAATCTATTACTCCAGCCAATACATGTATTCCTTGAGCTGCTAAACCTGATTTGGGTAAAATCTGTCCAAAGTGATTTTTAGGGATTCTTATGCATATCCCAGTGGAAATTTTTCTTACTTCTTTCCTGTCCAACCAAAAGTCCTCTAAACAATGTAAATCATACCCCACTGAACCAGGTGGTCCTGGGTACGGTGCTGGGACATCTGGCCTCAAGGTCCAATACTCAATATTTGGGATCTTGTGTGTTTGTTGTTTTCTAATTTGCAGATTGGGGGTCATCATTCTGGCTAGAGGTGTACTTCCTCCCAATGGTCTATTATTCAAATTACGCAAAGCCATGAACAGATTATCCTTCCAATCTTGATATGAATTATTGGAACTTAACTTCCTCAACTGTTCTTTCAGTAATCCATTCATTCTTTCAATTAACCCAGATGCTTCTGGATAATATGGAATATGATATATCCATTCTATATTGTTTAGTATACAATACTTCTTCATTTCATTGCCTTTGAAATGTGACCCATTGTCACTTTGAATCTGCATTGGGGTTCCATAATATAGACTTATGAGATCTAGGGTTTTACAAGTGTTTTTCTGGGTTGCATTCTTATAAGGACAAGCTACTAGTACACCTGGATAGGTATCAACACAAGTACATATAAATCTGCATCCTTTATCCAGTGGTAGTGGACCAATATAATCTATTTGCCAGATTTGGGCTGGGACTTTTCCTCTTGCTATCTCTCCAGTTACTACCCGAGGAACAGTTCGCTCCTTTTCCAATTGACATATATGACATTCTTCTGCTATCTGTTTTAACAGTGAATGAGAGATATTAATACCTCGATCTTGTGCCTACTGGTGTGTGGCCTGGACCCCCAAATGGCCTGCTGTTTGGTGGACCCATTTTGCTAATACCGGATCATCAGTTGTTGTCAAAGTAGGGACAATATGTTCAGTAGCAATCTTTGCCAGTCGATCAGCATGAGCATTGTACTCACGTTCTGGTGTGGTGGGGGCTACGTGAGCATCTACATGAAAAACTGACAAGTCAGTGACCAAAGACATGTTCCAGATATCTTCCCATAATTCTTTGCCCCAGACTTGTTTACCATGAATTTCCCAATTTTCATTTTTCCACATGGGCATCCATGTAGCTAACCCATTAGCTACCGCCCATGAATCAGTGAATATATGACACTGTCCTCCTTGTTCTATTTTGATGGCTTGATATACTGCCATAAGTTCAGCATATTGGCTACTTGCACCTATCCCAGTACTTTCCAAAGTCCTTCTAGTACATGGGTTATAGGCCACCTCTTTCCAACGTCTTTTTTGCCCCAAATATTTTGCTGTCCCATCAGTAAACCATGCATGTCTCTTTTGTTCCTCAGTTAATACATCATATCCCTCATTCCATTTTACAGTGGACTGTACCAACTGTTACTTTGGCTCAGGGGGTGTGTCATTCCTCTCAATTTCTATGTTTGCTATAGATTCATGCAGAGCAGAGACTCCGCTTTTGCCTGTTTTCGCTCTATTTTGAATATACCACTTCCATTTGATTATACTAGCCTCTTGGGCATGTCCAATTCTGTGAGAAGCTGGGGTACTCATTACCCAGGTCATAATTGGGATTCCAGGTCTTAATATCACTTTATGGCCCACAGTCAGTTGTTCAGTCTCCACCAAAGCCCAATATGCAGCTAACAACTGCTTTTCAAGAGGTGTGTACTGGACTCCAGATGAAGGGAGTTTCCTACACCAAAATCCCAAAGGTACATTTCGGCTTTGTTGTTTTTGCCATAAGCTCCAGTTTGCATAATCATCTTGTACAGTCACTTGCAATTCCACTGGACCATTTTGCATGGGCCCCAAATCTAGGGCCAATTGTATGGCAGCCTTGGCTTCTTCAAAAGCTTTACTCTGCTCAAGTCCGCAATCGAATTCATATTTCTTCCGTGTGACTCTATATAAAGGTTTTAAAATCTGTCCCAAATGTGGAATGTGGTGCCTCCAGTATCCAAACAATCCTATAAACTTTTGGGCCTCCTTCTTATTGGTAGGGGTAGGAAAATCCTGAATCTTTTGTCGGGCTTGAGGAAGAATCTCCCTTAGCCCCTCGTTCCATTGTATACCCAAAAACTTCACATTCTGAGCTGGTCCTTGAACCTTTGCAGGGTTAATTTCCCACCCTTTACTTTTCATATGCTCAATTAGAAGGGTCAAACTCCTTTCCACTACTTTCGCATCTTTTTATATCATCAATGTAGTGGGTAAGCTGTACACCAGGTAGCTTTAATTCATCCAACTGTTCAGCCACAATCCTGTGACAAATAGTGGGGCTATGTATGTACCCTTGTGGCAAGCGAGTAAAAGTATATTGTCTACCCTGCCAAGTGAAAGCGAAGTGGTCCCATTGTTTAGGGTCTATTGGGATGGTGAAGAAGGCATTTGCCAAGTCAATAACTGCATACCAAGTCCCATCATATTTCTGGATCCTTTCTATTAAGGTGATGGTGTCTGGAACAGCAGCATACAAAGAAGGAGTCACCTTATTCAACTGTCTATAATCCACAGTCATTCTCCATGTCCCATCTGATTTTCTTACTGGCCAGACAGGATTATTCCATCTTGTGGTTGTAGGGACTAACATTCCTGCTTCAACATATTCCTTTATAGTAGTGGCAATTTCATTTTGCCCACCTGGCACACGATACTGTTTTAAAGTAATTACTTCAGAAGGTTCAGGCAAAGTGATTGGGTCCATTTTTAGTTTTCCCACTAAAACTGTATTAATTCCTATCTTCCTCACAGCAAATTGGTATCTTCCTTCAGGTAAATTCAGAGTCATGCCTCTCAATACATCTATTCCAATGATGTATTCAGGAATGGGTACAACAACCACAGTATATTCCTTCTTAGGTAACTGCCCAATTTTCATTGTTATTTTAACCTGTCTGGCTGATATTTCAGTGCCTCCTAGACCTGTGATGGTAATAGGAGTTCCATGTTTAAACTTATCAGGGTTTCCATAGATAAGTGTGGCCTCAGCCCCAGTATCAATCAGTGCCCTAGTCACAGTAGTTGATCCATTCTTCCAATATATTGTTATCTCTTCTGCATATTTCTTTTATCTGGGCTGGGGCTTGGCCTATCTCCTATTCCCCCTGAAGGTGGGGCAAACTTGGATACAAAGATTCAGATTCAGAAATACTTGCGGGGGTGGTTCCTGCTTCCCTGTTCATTCTAATGCTAAGTACCTTTTCTTGGTACAGCTTATGCAGCTCTTCAGTTGGAATACCATCTATTCTTCTAAAGTCCACCTCAGCTCTTAATAGAGCAGTAAACAGTTCCCTTCTTGTGGGTCTATTTTGTCTCTGAATCCTCTGGCTGTTTACTCTTCTCTCTCGAGGCAATTTGTCTTTTTCCCATTCCCCTAAATCGCTTAATTGTGAAATCTTATCCAGCACCTCTGAAAGAGGGTGCCCTATTTCTCCAATTAAAAGAGTCAGAATTAGGTGCTTATATGCAGGAGGAGCCATCTTCACTATGATATTTCTATGAGGAACTCCTAGGGGGGTATCATAATATGCATTTGCATCTCCAATCAGGATAGCAGTTTTCATTACCTCCTCCTTTAGCTTTCTCATACAGTCTCTAAGTGAGTACCAGGGTCTGTCTCCTAGGCCACATAGATTCACTTGGATATTGCTTTTTGCATCCTTCTGCAGCTAAAGCTAGGAGATTAGTTTTGTTATTTCCTCCTTGCATATGGTGATCCCTAAAAGCCTGGTGTACAAAAGGATTCTGACTGATACTTATGAATTTTAAACAGTCCTCATTGTCCAGTGTTATTCCTCCGGCACCTTCATCAGTGATTCTTACTATCCAAGACACTAAAGACTCCCCCATTCTTTGGGTAAATCTACTCAATATATCAGTGATCTCCTGTTGAGTGAAATTCTCAATTATCTCCCTGGACTCTGTTTTGCCTCGGTGGTTCTCCTGCCTTCTTCTTCGTATGGGGAGAGCTTCTACATTAGGAGACTCCTCATCTAACCTTGTTCCATTCTCCTCACACACATTCTCCTGGAAGCTGTCAAGGCAACTCTGCCCAGCCTGTACAAAAGCTGCATGCCTTTCCTTCAGCAGCTTATCCCCACTTTTACACATAAGGTGATAACTTGTTAGCAGCACCCAGCCTCTCCTGCACACTCCTGCCAGTTTTTTGCCTGGTTCTATGGGTATTGCTTTCAAACATCTTTCCAAATCTCCAGGTTCTCCCTCTTTTAGCCTTGGTTCCCAGTTTTCACAGGGACCTGTGCTTTTAGCCCATTCTCTGGCTACAGAGGAATAAGGCAAATCCTCCCATCCTGGAATAGCCATTTCTCCCTCTAAAGCCCCACTGCTTCCAAATAGAGGCCTGACATTTTGTGATCCCATCCTGGTCGCCAAATGTATCAGCAATGCCATATTCACAATGCCTATAGAGATTACAAATATGCTGATATTATTATCCATCACAAAATAGATCATGCTTGCCATTTGGGGAAATAAACTAGAAAATTTATTAAGATACCAAAAGACTGAGTCCCAAAACCAGAAAGTGAAAGCCATCAGAGTAGTTATGATATTGGCACAGGTAGATAAAGTAGAAAGCACCCACATTCTCAAGCCTTTAAAACAGAACAGGCTACCTCAGGCAAAGGTCCTCCTCTCCCCACGCACAGCAACCACCCAGCGTCCGGGAAGCGCACTCCCAGCAGCTCCGGCCCCTGGCAGTCCTCAGCAGGAGTCCTTAGCAGAAAGTCCTTAGCAGTCCTAACTCAAAAAGGGCTTTACGCTGCCGCTGCCTCTGCTGCTGCCGCTGCCGTCGCAACCATCCAACCACCGCCAGTCACCGCAGGACCGCTAGCTCGGCTTTCGCTTTCCCTCGCTTTCGCTTTCCCTGGCTTTCGCTTTCACTTGCTCCGCCCCTTCCTGCTACGTCAGCACGTCCTTGGCTTTCGCTTTCTCTGGCTTTCGCTTTCTCTTGCTCCGCCCCTTCCTGCTATGTCAGCATGTCCATGGGGCATGGAAGATCTTTAAATCCCATAACCCTTACATCAGTATGCATGTCATCTTGGGGTGGGGGTAGAGGAGAGATGGGGAGAAAATTTGGAACTCAAAATCTTGTGGAAATGAATGCTGACAACTAAAAATAAATAAATTCTCATTAGGAAAAATAATTAATAATAATAATAATTAAAGGAAAAAATAACAGGGGTCAGCTCTCACTACCAAGATGCACACATTTTCCTGCTCTCTGGTTTTCATTTGGCAATTTATATTCTGACATGCTTTCCATATATGTGTATAACAACAAAGGAGAATGTGTATGCACACAGAGGGGTGTTTGGGGATAATGATTCTAGAATGATCTTATTTTTAATATTCTCAAAGGTGATACCATAAGTGTTTTCTCTACTTTATATAACTTCTCTGGGTCTCTTGGGACTATCTCTTCCCCTGGCATCTAATGCC
Organism: Petaurus breviceps papuanus; assembly: GCF_028583685.1. Taxonomy (NCBI): domain Eukaryota; kingdom Metazoa; phylum Chordata; class Mammalia; order Diprotodontia; family Petauridae; genus Petaurus; species Petaurus breviceps. The sequence continues at coordinate 36,067,979 of NW_027187419.1, read as the reverse complement.
AGGAACAAATGAAATCTACATGGCCATCCATCCTGTGAGCTCTTATGCCTGAGGGAAATACTGCCCTTTGGTGTTCTTCACAGATCAACACAGGACTCATTAATCCCAGATGGTAGCTGATTACTAAGGTTCTATCCTAGACCCTCTTATCTCTAGTTTCTCTCTTGGTAATCTCATCAACTCCTATGGATATAAATATCATGTCTCTGCAGTTGATGCCCAGATCTGTATATCCATCCCTACTTTATGCCTCTAAACTTAATTCCTAACATACCAACTTTCTATTGGGTAATCCAAATTTGGTTTCTCAGAGATATGACACCACCTCTTTCTAGTGACTCAGGTTCATGATCTCAGCATTATCCTTGACTTCTACCTCTCTTTAACCAATTATATTCAATCACTTGTCAAATAATGCTATTCTTACCTTCACAACATCTCTCAGTTTTGATCCTTTTTCTCCACTCAAATAGCTACCATCATCTTGATCATTGTTTATAAGCCTCCAAATTGGTCTTTCTGACTCAAGTCTTTTACCACTCCAGTCCATTCTATAGACTTTGGATATTATTCTCCTTCCTTCACTCTGTAGTCATGTCAAACTAGCCGTCTCTACTTCACTGATCAAACTCCATCTCCTGTCTCTGCAATTTTGCACTATTCTTCCCCCATTCTTGAAATGTATGTCTTTCCCAATACATTATGAAGCTGCCCCACCTGCCTTTTTTTTTAAAGATGCAGCCTAAGCAATATTTTCTGCATGAAGGTATTTCTGATCTGTCCCCCTCAGCACATCCCCAACTGCAATGCCTCTCCCAAAAGATTTTATATTTAATTACTTTATATTTACCTATTATGTATTTCTATTTATTAACTTTATATTTATGCTTTATGTATTTTCATATGCAGTTCCCTCCCCCACAATAAAAGGCAAGCTTATTTTAAGCAGGAATTGTTTCATTTATTATACTTGAATTCCTTGTGCCTAGAACAGGGCCTGGCACATAATAGGCATTTAATAAATATTGATTTGATTGATTGACATGGTAGAGAGTAAAGATCCAGAGTTGAGTAAGTTCATGTGAACTCAAATTTATAATTTTAATAATTTTCACTACACAATGCAATAACAAAGATGGTAATTCCCAAGTGCCTCTTGTTCAGTGGTCCTTTAATATATAAGATTAAGCTATGTTAAATATTTTAAACTTAATTAAATAAGTCTATTCATAGAAATTGTATTGAGCATGTATCATGTGGAATGCAGTTGCTATGTTAGAGACTAAGATGGTGCATATAAAAGTATATAATTCATAGTCCATACTGTCATGTAATTATAGTTTAATATGATGGTTAGGAGAAGATGTAGCCAAGTAATCATAATGCAAAGTACATTAGAGAGCTACAGTGTAACTTTCAATTTTCTTCCCACTGTTTTTTACCAACTTTGAAATAAATTCCAAATTTCTTAGTCTACCATTCAGGGCCCTACATAATCTGGTTTGAATTTTTCCAAATTTGTCTCCTACTACCTCTAAGACAAGGAAGCTCTTTTTACAGTCAGATGAGTCTAGAAGAGTAGTGGGACATTCAAATAGAAATGGGGGCTACTATAACTTACTTGAGAATCCCTGCCACTTCATATTGACTTAGAAAACCACATATTAACATTATCTATATTATATGAATTTGTCTTTATTTTGTCAAATATTTCCCAATTACATTTTAATCTGGTTTAGCAGGCACTCATGGGTGGGCAGTGCATTTGACCCCTTTGGTCAAGAATATAGCTTTAGCTTCTGCCAACTCCTCCATCTGGAATGCTTTTTTCCTATTTCCAATTTTATATAGCCTTCAAATCCCAACTCAAATCTCCCTCTTCCATAAAACCTTCCAAAGTACCTTTCAGGCCACAATATTTTTTCCACACTCTGAAATTCTTTAGTGATTATTATCTGCAGTACTAATTTGGCCATAAACAGATACTACCTTACATTATTGGTCATCACCAAATGTTCATAGACACTGCCTTTTATTATTAGTTAACATTTAATGTGCATGTGTTCTGTTTCCCCATCTATGCAGATTTTAAACTACCTAAAGACTGGATTAAAGTCTTATACCTCTTTGTATACATTAATTAGCATTTAACACAATGGCATGCTAGTAGATACTCAAATCAAATTTTTAAAAAATCCATTTGAAAATTTGTAAGTGTGATATAAGAGCATGCATTCTAAAATCTTTGTTAATAAATAGATACAATATGTTTGCATTCAAAATGGAAATTCTATTACTTCAATCACCATCCTAATATTTTTTTCTCTCTGCTTTTTCTGCTTCTTCCCATCTCAATGACTATTTTTTGTGTCCATTGTTGATTAGAAGATTGTGACATCAGAAGGAAATCATCCAATCATTTTCTTCTTTTTTCTTTAAAGCCTCATTTCTCTTTCCTTATTTTTTTTAGCCAATTCTTCTCTCTCTCTCCTCTCTCTCTCTCTCTCTCTCTCTCTCTCTCTCTCTTTCCCTCTCTCTCTCTCCTAAAACTATGAATATATGGCTTCTATGATTGATAGACTTAAATTTTGGACAGACCTGAGAATTCATATAGCCTGACTCTTTCATTTTACACATAAGTAAACTGAGGTCTAGAAAGATGAAATACCTTGTTCAAGGTTTTCCAAATAGAGCTGAGATTGAATCCCAGATCCTTTGACTCTAAAACTAGAAAAAAAAATTCCCACTGAAACACATTCTGGTTCAATTCTGTCTTTTATAATACTAATAATGTTATATTTTATTTTCTAATTTGAAACCCATATTTTCTTACATTCATTGGGATATGGAATTATGATATAAAGCTATGGTAAAGTACAACTGGAATCTCCTTTTTGTTTTAGTAATTCTCAGGTAAATAGAATGTCAAAAGCTTCCAACTTCATCCACTAACTCAACATTATTATTTGAGATTATCAGATCAGCAAATTGCCCTAATAGTCAAATTTTATTTTTCTAGCAATGCCACCTTGTGACATCACTAATGGCCTAACTCCCTTATCCAGTGAGTATTCAGGTGACAACAGTTATCTGAAGGACAACACCTTTAAAGACAACATGAAACCCTAACACACTATGCATGACACTACAGCCAGTGAGGCTGTATATTTAAACTACCTCCTACATTTTATCTCTCATAACATCATTATTTCTATTCTATGTCAACAGTTTTAAAATATAGATCTTTCTAAAATACTGTATTATCTCTATACTACATTTTGGGGGCATACAAAATTTTCCAAAGAACCTAGAGAAGATAGTCACACTGTATTGAAGAGTTCTCTCTTCTAGCCTCTGTGAGGAACAAAGCTGGTAGGTTATGTCAACTTAATTTGAACTCTGGGGTGTGAGGTGGGGAGGAAGGATGAGGGCTGTAGAATCTAATATGGCAGTACTGTTAGGGGGCTCCCTTAGAAAAGTAAATGTGCTTGAAAAACTTTATTGTTAAGTAAATTTCCTGATGGTAAAAGTTTCTAAACAACAGGGAGCTAATGGGGACAAATAGGTCTTTGAAGAGAATAAGGGTTGTTTTGCATAAATTAATAGGGTTGGGTTTTTGTTTTTAATAAGCAGAGCTTTGCAGGGTAAATTAGGTCTCTGTTGTGATGTAAATAATTAGAAAGTACTTATGAAAACAACTTTCCCTTACTATTGAAATTGTAAATGTTTACAGTATTTGTGTTAGATAAGGCCAAAGACTTGCCTGCCAGCAAATTGGAAACAGAGCTGCTCTTTTTTTTTACCATGGATTGTGAAGGTACAGATTGCAGAAACTTTTTAATGAGACATCGGCATTTCACACTTTTAAGGTAACAATCTGGGATAACTTGCAAAGGTTCATTTGGGAAACTAGAAACCTGAAGGCAATCTTAAATCCATTTTTTAAGTAGCTAGCTGTCAATTATTCACTACAAGGTGGATGGAAAAGGGGAGAAAGAAATGATATGAATAATTTTAAACTATCATCTCATCCATGTTGTGCTCCATCTCCTTACTTACCAAGCCCTTTGTAAGTTTGTACACCTTGATTAGAGGTAATTCATGCCAAATTGGTAAGAGGCTTAGGTTTAGAATCGAGAGACTTGTATATTACAGTCTAATTACCTCTGCTGTTTCTGATCTGTGTGACAGATCAGACATGCATGCCATTCAACCTGCTTAAACCTCTTTTTTTCCTCATCTATAAAATGAAGGACTAGCTAATCAGGAAAGGAGGGAGTGTGGTATATATAATATAAAGTTGGAGATATGGGACCTGAGCTCAAAACTCATCCCTGCCCACCACTATGTTGAGCAAATGACTTAACCTCTCTGGGATGCAGCTTTCTTATCTTTCTGTAAAATGAGGATTTTGGATTAGATGATCTCTAAGGTTCCTTTCAACTTTAAATTTATGATTATATGATCTTTAATGTCCTTTCCAGCTCTAAATTCACTTTTTCAAAGGCATAGTATATATAGACATACATATAGACATACTGAGTAGTCAAAAGAGGAGTCTAAATCTACAACTTCAATAATTAATTAATAAATCATTCAAATAAATCTTTGAATACTCCACACCTCCTGTACCTTTTATATTGTTGGTGCTTAACAGATGTTAGTCAAATACACACATGTATGTATGTTTGTATGTGTGTGTGTATGTATGTATGTATGTATAGGATGTCCTAAAAGTCTTAGCTACTTTTAACAGCTTAAAATGTAATAAGACTTTTGGGACATCTTTTAGACACATACATTTAAGTTTTTAGCAGCTTACAGTGCACTATGATTTTCGGGGGGGGGGGGAGAGAGAGAGAGACAGAGACAGAGACAGAGACAGAGAGAGACAGA
>NW_027187419.1:36058756-36062983 GCF_028583685.1 Petaurus breviceps papuanus | reverse complement strand
GAGAGAGAGAGAGAGAGAGAGAGAGAGAGAGAGAGAGAGACAGAGAGTGTGTGTACACATGTTAACTTTGCATATTATGAAGAAAGTTGTTAGTCTTGAAGTCAGAATACCATGAGGTCAAGTACTGACTGTGATACTTAAAAACTGTGACACTGTGATCATGTGCTATCTAATTGCTTATCTCTACTGCATCTCAGTTTGCTCATTTTTTTTAAATGTGGAAAACAGTATTTGCCTTACCTTGTAAGATTATTGCTACTAAAGAACTTTGTAAAACCTTAAAGTATTTTTGAGGGTATAGAGGCAGTGAGACATAATATATAGATTACTGGGTTAGGTGTATCCATTAGAATATAAGCTTATTGAGAGCACATATTCACACACACACACATACATACACACATACACACAGAGACATACACACAGGTGGCCAAGTATATGTGATATATATTATATAAGTGTAGATGTGAACAAACATATGCAGGCATATTACACAGAGAGAGATTTTGAGGCATAGAATTGTCAACAGGTTCAGAAGAACTGTCAGATTTTTATAGTCAGTTCCAATGTTCTAAATCTTAAAATCCAATAAGACAAGTAATTTCTAAATCTTAAAGATAAAATAAAACTTAGACTGAAAGGAAAAATAGAGAAAAATATAATTAGGAAACATCAAAGGAATTATTTATCTAAACTACTATTTGTTGAAGCTTTAACAATGTACATAGACATTAAATTCATAGTGTATAATAACAGGAGATAGGAATTGGACTTCTTATTTCATTGGTAGAAGGAAATGCCAGATAAAGAAATTCCTTCAACTAATATAGGTTTGCATTGCTCTGCAACTTTAATAGTTTTGTCCCATTGCATGGAGCAAAGAGAGATTATATGACTTGTCCAGGGTCACACAGTCATTAAATATCAGAGGTGTGGTGGTAAACTCAGCTCTGCCTGGATTTTAGGTCAGCTCTATCTATGACAGAACTATCACTACCAGCTGATACTCATTTAGTGCTTTAAGAATTATAAAATTTTGGGGGTGGCTAGGTAGCACAGTGAATAGAGCACAGGCCCTGGAGTCAGGAGGATCTGAGTTTAAATCCAGCCTCACACACTTAACACAAAAACCAGCTGTGTGACCTTGGGCAAGTTACTTAACCCCAATTGCCCTATCTTCCCCCCTCTAAAAAAAAAAGAGAGAGAGAATTATAAAATCTTGCTGAGAACCTTCAGTTCAGAAATACTCTCCTAAAAAGTACAACTATTAAACCTTACTTTATAATGAAAAGAGTTTGTGATATCTTTTTGGCTTCTCAGAGGTCTTCATCTATTTTTCAGTTCTAGCCTGTGTTCCTGATAAGTTAGGAGTTCTGGATAAATGAATTATTAGCATAATAAATTGATTTCTTTAAGGATGCTGTCAACTATTCATATACTATAATAATTTAGCTGTAGAAAGTTTACCAAATCTGTTTTCCTATAACACCTGACATTAGGTGCTGTTGAAGTAATGTCATGCTTAGTTAATTTTATTGACGGCTCAAAAAGTTTGAGAATTTAGTGTTTAAGAGCTAAGCCTTTCTTAACATAACATACTAATTAAGTACATATTTACCTACATATATTCATATACATAATTAAACTTTGTCACATAAAAGGTAAATTTACCTATTTTTATTTTTGTGTGTTTCAAAGTAGTTTAGACATGTTATGTCATCCACATAGGATGTGAAATTTTATCCCCCAATGCAGAGGAGCAACTCATCTACAAATTGTAATTTTAGAGTGCTGGCAAGTTGCCTGGAGAAATGAGAGTTTAAATAACATTCTTATGGTCACACCAGTAGTATGTATCAGAGACAGGACTTGAAAACAAATTTCACTGATTTTGACACTAGCCCAGTATCTACTACAATTTGGTAATTTTTTAGGGAAAAAAAGGTGCCTTCTCTTCCAAAATGATTCTAAGTTATTATCTTATTTTTAGCCTATAATTTATGAAGCAGACCATATATTTTAACTTGAAGATTCATTATGGAATGTCTAGATAAACATGCTGCCATTAGACTATTCTAGTGCATTTGAAATTGTGCTAAAAAAAATAGTCCAAGTTACTGTCTGATTATGAATGTGATTTCTTCCCAACTGCCAATCTCTATTCATTTTTAAAACTTATTTTTTGTTACATTTTAGAGTTCCAAACTATCTTCCCCCCTCCCTCTCTAACCTGCACTAGGAAAGGCCACCATTTCACATATACATATACACACATATGTGTGCATATGTATGTGTATAGGTATGCAAAATTTTTATTTCTCAGTTCTTTCTCTGAGGGTGAATAACATCGTCCTTCACAGGTCCTTTGTATTTATAATCTGTGTTTATGATACTCAAATAGTCTAGCTGTTCGTAATTGTTTTTTGGACATTGCAGTTATTATTATTCTCTCAGTTCTGCTCATTTCATTTTTTATTATTTCATGCAAGTCTTTCCAAGTTTTTCATTGAGCTCATCACTCCCTACATATAGCATAATAGTTTTCCATGACAATCTTACACCACAATTTGTTAGCCATTCCCCTCTATTCATTTTTAAAGAAATAATAGTCACTAAATTATTTTATCATCAGTGTTTGTGTGCTCACATATTCATTTAAAACATTGCTATTTCCAAAAACATTTAGCAATCCAGGTTCCATCAAGCATCAAGCTAACAATACACAAAAAGAAAATGTTCAAGTGAATGACAAGGGGGGATGTCAATCTAATGTAAATACTCTAAGGTTTATGCTACAGTGTATATTCTAGGTCTACAATTTCTTCTTATTAGTTTCTTCCTTACTTTCCAAGTTCTTTTTTATTCCCTATATCACTTCTAGTCAGTTTTTTTAAATAATAAAATAAATTGCATTTGATTTATATACTATAGGGTAGTATGCAAATATTTGCATCTTTGGGAAAGGACATTTATTTAGTCATTACATTGTTTCCCAGTTTTGATGCTCAGCCAAACTGAATATGAGAATTTTAGCAGACATTCCTCCTCTCTAAAAATTCCTATGGTCTTTTCCATTCTAAGATCTTATAACCAGGGGTAGCCAGGTAGCACAGCAAGTAAAAACACCGGCTCCAGTGTTGGGATGACCTAGAGATCGAATCCCAGGCTCAGACACTCAGCACCACACCCAGAAATAACTGGCCATGTAACCTTGAGCAAGTTACTTAACCCCTATTGCTTATTAAAAAAAAAAAAAGATCTTATAACCAGGACTTAGTCTAAGGCACTATTTACAGAGGCAGCTGTGCTTTGGTCTGGTGTAACGCCAAGCACAAGCAGCTTCCAAGGTTCGAATTACAAGCATATTAAACTCCCCAATTATTCAGTAAGAAATTAAGGCAAAACATTCACAGAAAATAAAATACAGCATTCACCATGTCATAACTCAACAACTTAACACTAGAATGTCCATGTAGTTTTCACCAAAGTGGTCACATAGTTTTGAACAAAGTAAATTCATTTAGTAACTCAATCAAAAAGTACAAAGGTCAATACTCCACCCCTGGATAGTATGTTCATTTAGTCAATCACAAAGTCTTCTCTCTTCTCAACTGGAAATTAGTTTTCAATCATAAACAAAGTACATTCATTTGGTCAGTCACAAACTACAAAGGTCAAAAGTTTTCCACCCCTGGATCACAACTGAATTACAATATCATCAGTCACCACCAAGCACCCTCTCTCTCAAGTGGGAGTGGAAAGCACAAAGGCATCCACCACTAGGTCACAATGAGGGTACAATATCATTACAGCATTCAATACCCAAGGAGACGTCTTTTCTTCATCTTGACCCAAGGCAAGTTCTCAGCAGTTTCTTTTCCTGGGAAGACAAAGCTTAACAAAGACACCATAACATCTTACACATTGCTGGCATCCTCTTCAATTCACTTTCTGCCTGTGGAATCAGCCTAGACCCAACAAGTTTCTGTCAACAAACCAATTTGACAAAGTAACATCAAAAAAGACAGACAAAATACCAGCACCACAGTCATGCCTCCTCAGTTCTCAGCAGCTCTGGGTGGCAGTTTTCTCAGATGTCCTGGGCAGCTCCAACTGGCCCTCAAAAGTCCTGAACACCTCTGGCTGGCAGTTCTCTCTCTCTCTCTCTCTCTCTCTCTCTCTCTCTCTCTCTCTCTCTCTCTCTCTCTCTCTCTCTCTCTCTCTCTC
>NW_027187419.1:36046174-36058746 GCF_028583685.1 Petaurus breviceps papuanus | reverse complement strand
CTCTCTCTCTCTCTCTCTCTCTCTCTCTCTCTCTCTCTCTCTCTCTCCCTCTCTCTCTCTCTCTCCCTCCCTCCCTCCCTCCCTGCCTCCATCCATAATGCTGCTCGCAAAAGTTCTTCTGGCCTCTCTCATCTTTGACCTCTCCCTATACATGGCATCAGCTCCTCCCATTTCAGCCCCTTCTTATCACATCAACAAGTCCATCCCATTATGGGGTTCAAATTCCATTACCATTACATCTGGTCAAATAATAGTGGAAATATTGTGTTTAGTTCTAGCTGGCACATTTTAAGATGGTCACTGATAAGTTAGAGAATATGCTAAAAAAGAATGACCAGAATGGTGAAAAGCTTCGAGGTCATGTCATATAAAAGAAGGTTGAACAATTTGGGGATATCTAACCTGAAGAAAAGATTACTAAAGAGGGGGACATAATAACTAGGGCTAGGATTAAAATTATTCCATTTGTCCATGTTGGGGAATTCTTTAATGCAGAAATGCTGAGATCCTCCTGGAGAATGATTCTTCCCACCTTGGTCTATTTGATTGGAGGTCAATAAAGCCTTCATTTTCAGTTGTCTCACTCCCTTCAAAACCCCTTACAATCTGACTTCAAACCTTTTCATTCTACCCCAACTACTATCTACAAAGTCACCAATAATATATTGGCCAAATCAAATGGCCTTTTCTCAATGTTCATTCTTCTTTCTGTAGGCTTTGACACTGTTAATCACCCTCCTATAATATCTTCTCTCTAGGTTTCCAGGACACCACTCTTTCTCAGTTCTCCTAACAGGCCATTCTTTCTTAGTTTCCTTTTCTGGATCCAATCCAGATGACACCCTCTAACCACAGGTGTTCCACAGGGTTCTGTGCTGGGTTTTTCTCTCCATCTATACTACTTTACTTGGTGGTCTCATCAGTTCTGATGGATTTAATTGCTATATCTATGCTGATGATTCTCAAATCTTCCAATCCTTCCCTAATGTCTCTGCTGATCTTCAGTCTTGTATCTACAACTATTTTTAAGACATCTGCAACTAGATGTCCTGAAGATATTGTATATCTGAAACTGAATTCATTATCTTTCCCCTCACCAAACCCTTCCCATCTTCCTACCTTACTGTATTATTTCCTAGTTCCTCAGGCTCACAACCAAGAAGTCAGTCTCGATTCCTTACTGCCTCTTTCCCCCTCTATCTAATCTGTTGCCAAGGTTTATCTATTTCCCCTTTGTAACATCTTTTGAATTTGCCCTTTTTCCTCTGACAATGCCACCATTCTAGAGTAGGCCCTCATTACTTCACACCTAGATTACTGCAGTAGCCAGCTGGTGGATCTGCCTGCTTCAAGCCTCTCCACTCTATGATCCATCTTCCACTCAATCACCAAAGTTATTTTGCTAAAGCACAGGTTCAACCATGGTACCCCCTATTCAATAAACTCCAGTGCCTCCCAGTTACCTACAGAATCAAATGCAAAAATCTTCTGGTGTTCAAAGTAACCTAGCCCCTCGTAACTTTTTAATCTTACATCTTAACTTTCTAGCATGTACTCCAGCAACACTGGCTTCCTGACTATTCCAGGAACAAGATACTCCATCTCTTTGCTCCAGGCATTTTCTTTGGTTATCCCCCAATGCCTGGAATGTTCTTTCCTCTTGTCTACCTACTGCCTTTCCTGGCTTTCTTTAAGTCTAAACTAAAATACCATCTTTACTACAAGCCTTTCCCAACCCCTCTTAATTCTAGTGGTTTCTTTCTCAAAATTATTTCCTATTCATCTCGCCTATAGCTTGTTTGTACATTTTTGTTTATTTGTTGTTTCCCAAATTAGATTGTCAATTCCTTGAGGGCAGAGATTATTTTATGCCTCTTTGCATTCCCAAGGCCTGGTACAAAGTATTAATAAATATTTATTGACTGACTAATAGCTGATATAATTGCCAGGTGGCTAGCAACTTCAAGAAACAAAGGGAGGTATGCATAAAATTTTTATACAGCCTTAGGGCAACATTATTGAATGCAAAAAGTTGTCTATTAGGTGAGGATACTAGCAACAATTCCTTATTTGGGAGGTTGAGTAATAAGGATAAGATGCCAGGAGTTGCATAGGTCTGGTTTGTGTCAGTGGAGATGTTTTCTCTATAAATTAGCCCCATTCTCTCTCTACAGTTAATTTCATCAAAATATTATTGGCATAGTGGGATAGTGGATCTCCTTCCAGAGAGAATTAGTAGATTTATTCTGTTGTTAAATAAAATACAGGAGCAGCTAGGTGGCAAAGTGAATAGATCACCTGCCCTGGAGTCAGGAGGACCTGAGTTCAAAAGTGGCCTCAGACACTTAACACAAAACTAGCCATGTGACCTGGGGCAAATCATTTAACCCCAATTGCCCTATATTCCCCCTTCCAAAAAGCAAAAAAAAAAAAAAATACAGACTGAGTTTGTCTCTATTTATACAACCTTGTAGCTTTTATTTTGACCTCTAAAATTATTTTTTTTTCCTTTGGGGAGAGGATGTTTCTTCTAAACCTACTTCCTCCACTGACAGAAAGGACAGAAATAGGTGTAACAAGGACTAATGCATATACAAAACACCCTCTTAAAGAAGTCTGAGACAAATATTTATTATACACTAAGTACCAGGTATCATTCTAAGTTCTGGGAAGACAAAATAAATGACCCAAAAAGGGGAAAAAAAAGAGCTCAAATTCAAATGGAGGAGACAACATACGGTATTAACAACTAGGTACATACAAAATATAAACAGACTAGGTTATTATTCAGGTATGAGTTGGAAATCATTATCTCTGAGGTCTCTGGTAGTGCTGAAATGATAAGAAAGTGACTCTATAACTGAATACTCTCACTTTGTGGTTAAATTTTTAGGTTCTGAGAGAACTACCTTAATCTTGGAAGGTCACCATGGCTCCACTGAGTATACTCAGCTTAGCTATAAACAATCAATAAACATTAAATGCCTATATATCAGGCACTCTTAACATTGGGGATACAAAGAGAGTCAGAGCTCACAATCTTAGGGAGGAGACAACATGCAAACAAATATAATATACTAATAAGATATGTAGGATAAATAAAAATAATTAGCAGAGAGAAGACACTAAAATTTATAAATCATACTGATTTTTGCCTTTGTTATCCATTTAAAATACAATAAAGAGTTTGTTCTAGTAGCACAATTAACTTTGATCATGGAAGATAAGGAACATGGACCATCAAATTTTTTTTTAGAAACTCTTGATGAGTTTTGACACATTCTAAATAATTTAGAGGAAAATCTGTAAATGCGAAACCTAAGACTGCAGATGTTTGGAAAGATAAGATGGTTGGAGAAGCTTGTAAAATATGACTGGAAATGTTAGTGATACAAGGACCTTCTTGCCAAGGGTTCTTCCAGTGCATTCTCAAAGCCATCAGATGTCCAGGACTTAAACTGCTCATATTTGGAACTGCTGCCCTAGATCTAACACCTTCCTGACTTGTGAGTGCCTGAGTCAGAATTCACATTGACTCATAATAATCTAGCTGGCCAAAGCCATCTTTCACATTCCACCCTGGTCATGTTTTTGCTATCCACACTTCTGCTGTGCATATCTTTATTTCCATCCTTTTTCCAACATTTCCCCCGGGGAACAATAATCAAATAAAAACTACTGTCATTGTTGGAAAGGGTATAATTTACCTTTCTTGCAGTTCAATATATTATCTCCTTGACTTCCCAACCCAAAACATCTCTCCCTGGAAACTGCTTCCCTATAAAATGTTGTCATTGTAAACTGTGTCCTACGGGCCAGCCTGCCACCTGTTTTGTACAGCCTGTGAGCTAAGAATGGCTTTTATATTTTTAAATGGTTGAATAATATTTTATGACATGTGTGAAAATTATATGAAATTCAAATTTCAACTCCATAAATACAGCTTTATTGGACCTAGCCACACTCATTTGTTTTAAACTTCTTAAGGGCAGGTACTTACTTGCTTTTGTATTTGTATCCTTGACATTTAACACATGGGCAAGCATAGAGTAAATGACAATTTTTTTCCCTCATTCATTCAAAAATTTGAGGATTTATGAATATCATAGGATTATAAAATCATAAGTTTTAGATCTGAGAAAGACATTAGATAGCATTCAAGCCAAATCCCTTTATTTTGCAATGAAAGTAAAAGTCTCTTCTGCTTCTGGGCATGAGTTGTTGGGGATAAGGTGTATCAGCAATGCCATATTCACAATGCCTATGGAGATTACAGATATACTGATATAATTATCCATCACAAAATACATCATGCTTGCCATATGGGGGAATAAACTAGAAAATTTATTAAGATGCCAAAAGACTGAGTCCCAAAACCAGAAAGTGAAAGCCATCAGAGTAGTTATGACATTGGCACAGGTAGATAAAGTAGAAAGCACCCACGTTTTCAAGCCTTTAAAACAGAACAGGCTACCTCAGGCAAAGGTCCTCCTCTCCCCACTCACAGCAACCACCCAGCGTCTGGGAAGCGCGCTCCCAGCAGCTCCGGCCCCTGGCAGTCCTCAGCAGGAGTCCTTAGCAGAAATTCTGGCTAACTCAAAAAGGGCTTCGCGCTGCCGCTGCCGCTGCCTCTGCTGCTGCCACCGCCACCATCACCGCCACTGCCAGCCACTGCCAGCCACTGCAGGAACTCCAGCTTGGCTTCCGCTTCCTCTTGCTCTGCCCCTTCCTGCTACGTCAGCAAGTCCAATGGGGCATGGAAGATCTTTAAATCCCATAACCCTTACATAAGGTCACTTAGGGTATGTGATTGTTTCAGTGGTGGTGGCAGCAACTAGGTGGCAATGACACAAGAAAGCCTTACACATCATGTATGGTGATTTCACCAGTGATGAATTCAGAGGGGTTAAAATGTCATCTTCTGTCACCTAGCTAATAGCTGTCATAGGTCTTTGTGATTGCAAGGTCAGCTCTCTTTTTGTGAGAGGAACTTATTAATAAATGCTTGTGGAATTGAATTGAGGAGCAGTAGCAGCAAATAAGTTTTATATGATCATTCTTTGTGACTGCCTGGATTTCCATAGACTTGTCATTTATCAAAGTGCTTTCACAATAGCCTTTTCTATGTCCGCAAACACCCTTCTTATAAAATTAATCAAACACTTAAATTGGGTTGTAGCCAGTAGATAATGATGCATCCCAAATCCAAACCAGATGCGGGAAATGTGGATGTTGGAAGGATATTAGAAGCTGACAAAATAGAGAGATTTTTATTATTTACAAACCCTTCACAAATATTTCATTTGATCCTTATGAATACCTCTATGAGGTGGATAGTGGAACATTGCCCATTTCACAAATATGAAAACTGAGTCACCAAACGATTAAATGCTCATAGGTCTAGAGATGAAACAGTCTTCTGGTCCAACTCCAACATTTCTATTTGCCTACAGAATGGTAGGACATAGTGATAGCAAGCGGGAGAGCAGAGTTCAGGTCCTGAGAATGCAAATTCCACACTCTTTCCGCTTTGTGATTTGACCAGGAATCCTGCTAGTAAGTTGCACAGTCCGAATGAGATCCCAGGTTTTGTTGTTGTTTTTTTTTTTGTTTGTTTGTTTGTTTGTTTTTAAACTCAAGTCTGTCCTTCAGCATCCCCCACTACAAAGTAATAATGGGGGGGACATCAAACTCCATCCTTCCTGTAGCTGATTGATCAAGGGGCCAGCGAGGAGGAGTGATGAGTGCCAAGCAGGGCGGGACCAGAGCCTTTCCTGAAACCGCCCACTCTTCCTTAGTCAAGCCACTCTCATTGGCGACTCCTCATTAGGCGAGGTTTAGGGGTTCACTGTGGGGTCAACGAAGTGGAATGCTCTCTGTAGATCCGGAAAAAAAATAAGTGTGCTCTCCCAGTTCTGGCTTTCCATTGTCTCATTGGCTGGGCCTCCCGAACTTTGGCGAACATCTAGAATTTTGTTTGTTTATTTGACCACCTTTGAGTATGTATGAGGGATGGGTGGTTGTTGGGGAGAAGGAAAGCACCTCCCAGGAAGGTTTGCAGGTCTCTTAAGTTCCCTTTAGGTCATGGAGTTCATTGCAGTTCCCAGGACAGCATCTGAACCAACAAACTGCCTGTCTGCTCTCATCACAGAGAGGACAGCTATACAGCCCCGTGGAGTGAAGAGCGCAGCCCAGTTAGACCCATGGCTAAGACCAAAGTCAGGCTGTACACCTGGGTGTGTTTGACTGCCTTGTTGATGTTTTTCCTGTCGGGATTTATGGTGGGTAAGTACGGAACCGTTCCCTCCCTCAGTCTCCCCATACCATTCTCCAAGCTCCGCCTTGGAATGCTGCTTCTTTGGTGGGCCCTGTTGGTGGCCACGAGCGGGGCTGAGAGACTTTTTATAGCGAGCAAGTTCTGAACCCTTGGAATCTTCCTCCTCGTACTTTAGTTCTCTCCACTCCCCCCACCCCACAAGGCTGAAGAGATGGCACTTAGTATGGGAAGGATCTGAACTAGACGGACTTCTAACCCAGAGATTTTTTCCATTTTCCTTTTCATGCTGTTTGGAGCGGGAGGTCCAAGTGGGAGAGAGCTAATTTCTTTTCTGGACAGCTCGTTCGTTTTCTGTGGTTTTTAGAAAACGGGTTAATTGTTCATTTAGTGTTGAATTAATTGTAAATTAATCTTTAAGTCAAATTTAATTTCACATTCTCATTAATTCTTAGGGACTCCCTGGAGTGTGCAAGTTCCCTTCCAGGAAGTAGTGAACTACAGGACGAATCAATAAATTATCAATTGCTGTACATGAGGGGGTGGGGGGGAGGGAGGAGGAAGGATTTGAATTCTGAATTCTCCTCCAAGTAACATTTGGAAAGTCAATAGTACAGAAGCTATTACATAGATAACAAAGAGCCAATCCAGGAGACCTGGGGTTCAAATATTGCCTTGACTCATACCTCAGTGTGACCCTGAGACAGAAACTGGCTAAAACCGAGTTGCTGAGAAGGTGCATACCACAATGGGTAGAGGGAGCTTCCTAATCAGAAAGAGTTCCCTGTACCAGTGACCCTATAACGGGTTCAACTCTTATCTCTAACAACTTTACATATTTTAAACTTATATGCATCTGATTTTACTCATTTCAGCACAGATTTGTTTTCTGTACTGCATGCATGTTAGCATTTTTTCTAAACAGTTATCATCCCACCACCCCACCACCATACTAAGGGATTTCATTTGCCATCCTGAGTCAGTCTTCACTGGTATGAAAAAGAATTTCCCAGGCTTAGGAATGCTACATCACTAGGAGTAAAACAGAAACAAATGGCTGTTCAACTAAAATAATAATCTTTAAGTCTTTGGGATATAAAACTGTTCAGAAATGGATTAAAATATTTGACATGGGGGCGGCTAGGTGGCACAGTGAATAAAGCACCGGCCCTGGAGTCAGGAGGACGGACCTGAGTTCAAATGCGGCCTCAGACACTTGACACACTAACCATGTGACTTTGGGCAAGTCACTCCCAAATGCCCTCCAAAAAGCAAAAAAAAAAAAAATATATATATATATATATATATATGTTATGTGTATGTGTGTGTATATATACATATATATATATATTTGACATGAAAATTTGCATGTTTGGTAGGAAAAGGCTCCTTTTCATGGAGTAGGCCAGTTCTCCAAGTCTTCTAGTATTAATATAAATTCAACCTGCTAGTTTTTGAGGGACTAACAAATTGTTATGGCTATGTTTTTCAGGCTGGTTCATTAAACCTGTCAAACAAGTTGACACTCCAGTGCCTACTTACCAAAATGAAAGGTGGAAACTGGTATCTGAAATGAAGGCAGAAAACATTAGACAGTTTCTCCGGTAAGCCTATTTTTTGTTTTCTGTTTTATACTTTAAAAGAAAATGCATCAGAAGTGCCCAAGGCAATATTGGAACCATACTAAAATTTCTATAGTGGCAAAGTAGATAGGTGCTGGGTTTGGAGTTGATCACCTGACTTCAGTTTCTGGCTCTGCCTCGTACCAGCTGTGTGACTGATGTCCGTGTTCCAAAACTAAGGCCTAGCATGCAGAATGTGCCCTGGGCTTGGCATAACAATACTTTGAGCTCACCTTCTGGATGATCTCAGCTGCAGCAAAATTCCAGAACTGTTTCATATAATTATTGTATTGCTTTGACCAGCACCAGGCATCTCTTGCTCAGACAAGCAAGCACCGGCTGAATCCATGTTCTGGTCACAAAGCCCTTTTATGAATCAAACTTGTCACATTGTTGCTGTTACTGCCTCATTATCAGGGTTACAACTCACTGAACAGCCATTGGTATAAGTATTGATATCTCTCCACACTGCCTTTGTCCCTGTCTACATTGCCACCTTTGCTTGCAAGCAGTTTCCCTCACTTTGAAATTAATCTTTTGTTTGATTCCTGACTCTCCTGTTTCTAGCTTTCTCTGGCCACCCAGAGGTTAGAGACCAGTTCCCTCTGGTTGACACCATGGACAAGCTATGTGACTGACCATGGGCTAGCTACATAACCATTTTAGGGTTCTGTTTTCTCATCCATAAAATGGGATACTTGGAGTATTTACCTAATGTATTTAGAACTGGAAGGGACCTTAGAATTAATCTTATTCAGTCCCCTCATTTTGTAGATAAGGATACCAAGGTTAAATGATTTATCCAAGGTCACATGGGTGGCAGAATTCAGGTTCTTAGATTCCAAAGTCAGTAGTCTTCTCACTGCACTGTCTGATTGTGATTCCCAAGGTTGTAGGGATGAAATGAGATGAGATGTAGGTAAAATATTTTGCAAACTTCAAAACATCATATAAATATCAGTTATTCATAATTATAGTATGCTTGAGAACTTGTCTTTCTTAAGTAATATTAAAATGATTTACTTACTAGGTCAGAGAAGCCAAAGGCTTTGTAACTATAGTAAATGGTTAATCCATTTGAATACTGCAAGAGTTTTTCAATTCTTCCCTTCCCCCATCTTACAGTGGAAACATGTACCTTGCAGTTTAAGACAAAGTCTCACCTAATAGAGTTACAATTAACTTTGTTCTCTTAACTGGAGGTCTGTGGTATCTACTCTTTTAACCTTCTCTCTTTTACTTGAATAAGATATTTTATTACTTTCATTATTAGGGACCAGTAAAATGCATATGGTCATTGATAAGGCTAATTAGAAAAGAAGTCTGAGGGATAATTTGGTTGGATTTCTTTCAAGCAACAAACTGAATCTTTAACTTACCTTGTAGATAGGAGTGTGGGAGCATAGATTGATCTGTGCAAGCCTATGTTTATTATGGGGTGGTGATGGAGGGCATCCAGATTTGACTGGGGATCAATTGTGTGCCCATTGTTTTGTTATTATGAAAAAATAAATATGTATTTTAACCAAAAATATGATCAATAGTTATTTCAATCCTCATTTTAAGATTACTTTTTCCTAACAAGCCTTTTTTTGGGGGGGGAGGGGGAGGGCGATTAAAATTTTTGCAACCCTTTACGTATAGTACATACGGAAGTTGGTTCTTTGTGACTACCTTCATGTGATCAAATTTAATGGGGCTGGATATTGATTAGATTTGCTAAATCTAATCACTTATAAATTGGAACTCTCAATGGGTTTTTGAAGAAATATTCTCAGCTGGGTCTTTTATGTGGCATTGCAAATGAACGTGTAAAATGACTATTTTTAATATGCTACTTGGCACTATTTCATATACATAGGCACATATAAAACATTTCCTTAATTTTACCAACAACTTACTAGTCTTTGGGAATATGAGACTTGCAATTTGGTTTAATTTACTTAGTGATTTATAATCTTGAGTATATACTATCTAGAATCTAGTGCAGTACTTTGTATGAGGGAAGACAATAAAGAAATGGTTGAATTGAATTGATCTTAACTTTCTTTTAACAAATCACATCTCTTTAATTCCAAAGCATTCTGAGCAAACAACTGTTAAATGTTTTTTTTTCATCTTGATTATGTACTAAATAAACATTTATGTGGCTCTCTGTTACTAGTATTAGAATGCCTAAAGGAAAATTCAGAGAATATTTGAGAGCTATAAGCCTTAGATTTGGAAGGAATCACTGCACAAATATGGCATCTCTTTATCTTCAGAATTATTTTGTTTAGTCTGCTTTAGATAAGTTCAATGCTTTCTGCAGAATTTTAATAACTCAGGATAACAGGGGGCAACATAAATTGTGGAATTCAGTTGTTTCTTCCTCATTCTATTGCAGTCCTTTTCCTTATCTCTGACAGATGGGTTTTCAGATTATGCACCTTGGCTTTTCCAGACCTCCTGTTTCCTTAAACAGTTATCTTCCACCTCAATCCCACCCCACTTCTTTTATTTAGTAGATTGAGACCATCTGTCCTGAGTTCTTTTGTCTTCCCCTTTCCTTCCTCCTCCCCCATTCTTCCACACCTTGAAAATTGTTTGTCTTTGCACTCAGTCATCTTCATCTTCCAGGATCTTGGACGATTAAGTCATTTGTCTATCTTGTTATTCCATTCTACTAACTACATGCCTTCCTTCCTATATTAATACTGCATATTTTGCTACATTCTCTGCTTCTATGCTCGCGCTGCACTTCTGGATGAAGTCACCAAACTGATCTGACTTGTTAGAACCACTACAGACTTAATGTGATTTAACCCTAAGTGGGTTCCCACTGTTGCAAGAGCATATGCCAATCCTTTTTATTTTTTTAAAAAAATATATCTTGTTGGGTACTTTTGTCTTTAAATAAAAGTCATTTCTACCATCCTCCCTTGGTAAAAAATCAATTGGACAAAAAACATCTATATCACATGTATATGTATACAATAAAAATTTGTCTTAATTGTGTCCCTCCTCCCCTATCTCACTTCAGTAGTAAGATTATTTATCTATTGTCCAAGACCACGGATTTTTTAGTTATTTAGTGTTCGACTTCCTTTAAGGCTTTTAAAAAATGTACATTGTTGTAGTCACTATGTATGCATTTTCCTCTTGGTCATATTTATTTTTCTTTTCATCATTTCCCAGTTTTTCCCAGTTTTCCCCATATTCCTCAGAATTCCTCATATTTGGCATTTATTATTTTATACTAAAATTCCATTCATTCTATATTACATAATTTTTTTCATTCATTTCCTAATTAATTGACACCTCCTTTTTATAGTTCTTTGATACCACAAAGGGCACTGCTCTGCATAATTTGCTATATATAATTTTTTTTCTGTTTTTGTCTTTGATTTTTTTACATTATATGCCTACCACTTGGCTTGCTGAATCAAATGATATGGAACATTTAGTCTCTTTTCTTGCATAATTCCAAACTGTCATACAGAACGGTTGCACCAATTTGCAGCTTCTTTATCTGTATTGGATTAAGGTTTCTGTGTTCCCATAACCTCTCTAATACTGACCATTCCTTTTTTTGGTCTTGTTTGTTATTTTTGCATGGTGCCAAATGTCAGAGGTGCTTCTTAAAACTTAGAGGCGTATATGTTTCTCCTACTGTTAGTGATTTGGAACATGTTTTCATATAGTCATTTATAATTAGGAATCCTTCTTTTAAAATGTTTAATTTATTAGTGTTATTTCCTTTATGGAACAGATAGAATAGATAAGATATTAGATAGAATAGATAGATAAAACATTAGGCTAGATAGAATAGATAGATAAAACATTTTATTAAATACTTTGTGCCAGACACCGTGCTAAGGATACAAATACAAGTAAACAATAGAGTCTCTAGCTTCAAAGAGCTTACATTCTAATTGAAAGAGACAAAAAGCTCATATAGATGAACAGGAAAGGGTCAGGGACTGTACTGGCTACTGTTGAGGAGGTACAGAATGAGTTAAGCAGTGAACAAAGTGAACATGAATGGGGCCCATTCTGAAATGCTTGTCTGTGCTAGAGATTCACCAATCATGAAGGCAGGACCCAGGGCAGAGGCATCTTGAAGGGAGGCAGGGCTATTACTGGAAAGGAAGTGGAGTTCAGAGAGTGGGTTGAGCTAGAATGTAAGTTCTTTGTAGAGATTGTTTGATTGGTTGTATTTGCATCTCTAGCACCTACCACAGAGCCTGGCAAAAAGTGAACACTCAGTGAATGTTTGTCGCTTGACTACTTATCTTTTGAGGAATGGCTCATAATGTATGTACGTGTGTATCATGTCAAGACCCTATATATTCTGGGTTATCAGATTTTAATCAATTCTATTTGACGCAAATATTTTCCTATTCTCCATCTTCTTTCCTAATTCTACCTTTGATGATTTTATTCGTGCAAAAGTTTTAAAATTTTATATAAAGGTCGTTTATTCATAACTGTATGATTCCATATCATGCTTTCTGCAGTATACATTCTCTTCTCTCCTCAGAACCCTAACTCTATCCCACCACCCCTCTTTAAACAGATAAATCCCCCTTTTTTTCACCTTTTGGAGGGCAATTGGGGCTAAATAACTTGCCCAAGGTTACATGGCTAGTGTGTGTGTGTGTGTGTGTGTGTGTGTGTGTGTGTGTGTGTGTGTG
>NW_027187419.1:35945261-36046164 GCF_028583685.1 Petaurus breviceps papuanus | reverse complement strand
GTGTGTGTGTGTGTGTGTGTGTGTGTGTGTGTGTGTGTGTGTGTGTGTGTGTGTGGATGTTAAGTGTCTGAGGCCAGAACTGAACTCGGGACCTCCTGACTTCAGGGCCAGCACTTTACTCACTGTGCCACCTAGCTGCCAGATAAATCCCATTCTTAATATACTGAGAATACTGATACCATCTGTTTTGAGTTCCTTTATCTTTCATTCTTGATGACTCAGAATTTATGTATTCTTGAATTTTTTTAGCCTCAGAGTATGGAATACCACTCCCATTGGTTATGACTAAGCCCTCTGCATGGTCCCCTATTCCACTCATTTCTGTATTATATGGGATCTTGTCATACTCTCATTCAGTTTTTCTATCTCCTCTTCCTTGATGTTTACAGGAATATTTGATTCTTCTTATAACAATAAAAAATTCCCTTCCTTTGACCCTACTATTCCCTCAAATCATTATCTTTTGTCTCTCCAGTTCGGTACTAAAGTTTTAGAGTAGTGTATACTTAATACTTCCACTTAATTATCTTTATTCATTCTCTTGGAACAGGGATATCAAACAGGCTGGTTCCATTGCATCTATAACATAATACAGCTAGAACCTGATTAAAATATAATTGGGTAATTTTAGACTAAATAAAAATATAATAATACATAGATGTTACAAATGTTAATTTACGGTTTTCTAAGTCAAGATGTGGCCCTCAGGGATCCTTTTATGTGTGTGTGTGTGTGTGTGTATATGTATATGTGTGTGTGTGTGTGTAAATAGATATAGATATATAGTTTGGTAACTATCTCTATTGAGTTTTATGCCACTGCTTTGGAAAATGGTTTCCAATGTCACAATTCAGTTAATACTGAATTCTTGAAACTTACTAGTAACTTCTTAATTGCTAAAATCCTATGCATTTTCATAGTCTTTTTTTCCTAGACATTTCTGTAGCTGCCATTGTTGACCATTCCATCTTCTCTGATATTTTCTGTTCCTATATTTTTCTCCTGGTTCTCCTAACTATGTCCATAGCCTCATTTCCCTTGGAATTACCTTTCAAGTTGCTGTCTTCTATCTTTATATATTTTTTCTCTTGGTGATTTCATTTACTGCCATGTATTTTTTTCACCTCAGTAGAAATTACTCTCAAATGTATATATCCAATCTCAGTCTCCCCTATATTCTAATCCTATACCCCTAACTTCCCAGTGGATATATCCAACCAGAAGTCCTACGAGCACCTGAAATTGGTCTCATCTCCCTGCCCCCACAACACAAATCCAGCAAATCTGTTCCTCTTCCCAAATTCCCACTTTCTGTTGCTGTCGTTGGCTCTCCGTCCTCTAGACTTAAAACCTCACAGTTACTTCTTGATAGAAAGGACTTGCTTATTTTTCTCATTTTGGCCCCACTTAGGTTGATAGTAATAACATCAGCATATGATGATGTGCTAACGCACGGGCATCAGTTTTTCTTGCCAGGACTCAGGCTTAGAAGACATCAAACAATGACTTGATTTTTCTTTCTAGAATAAGTAACATGGGTCCTGTAACCCAGCCCAGAGAGAGGTAAGGGAGTCTCTTTCTTTGTTCTAGTATGTCGCTCTTTCTTCCCTACTCTAATAGAGACTAGTACCATACCTGTACTTTGAGGGAGATTCCAGTGGAGTTTAAGGACAGTAGATCACTACTAAGGTTCTGTCTCCTAGTTGTTTACTTCATTTCACTTTTCCTTCTACAGATGCATTTGATCATTCTCTAGGAGAGGGTGTTAGCTCTTGAGTACCTAGACCAGGAGAGACTAACATTGTTATAATTATAAGTCTTTCAAACTTATAATCAGAATGGTTCTAAACTGTTGGATTGCAAGTTCATTATGAGTCAGTCATGTGATATGGCAGCTAAAAATTGCTAATTAAGTCTAGAGCTATTTAGAAGCTTCCAGGGATAGAGAGATTATAGTCCCACTATGTTCTTCCCTCATAAGAGTTCATCAGGGATATTGTGTTAAACTATGGATGCCATGATTTAAGAAGGCTGTTGATAACATAGAGAATGTTTGTCATAATGAAGGGCCTTGAGTCTTACTCATATAAAGGGACTTTATATATTGAAGCAAAAACAAATTTTAGCAAAGAATATGCCAAATGACGTGATATATTTTCAAGTGTCTGAAAGCTTGTCATGTGGAGAAAGGGTCAAGTTTGTTCATGGTTGCCCCAAAGGACAGAAATAAGAATAATGGGTAGAAGTTGGAAAGAGGTTGATATTAGGGAAAAAATCTTCCTAGCACTTAGAGCTATTCAAAAGTGGGATGGGCTACCTTGAGAGGTGAGGGGTTTCCCTTTCTTGAAGGTCTCCAACGGAGATTAAATGAGCACTTGTTAGGTATGTTATATACTGGAGATTCCTTACATGTATGTGTTGGACCAGATGATCTTTGGGAAGTTCTTTCTGATTCTTAAATTATGTGATTCTGTTATTCTCTATGTTGGTTGCCATAGATGTCCTCTGGGAATTGTTCATTTCCCCTCAGGAAATGGGGTCAGTTCCCTAGCAGCTAAAGCAGATGAAGGGCTGTCATGACCTCTAGAGATTCTCATGGCTCCAACCTATTTATTTTATTCTTTCATATTGTCTCTCATGCTGAGCCACAAACAAACTCTTCAGTTGTACTGTTAAAATAACATTCTATTTGCCCCGCCTGAATGACTCCCTATGTTTTTTGTTTTTTTTTTTACTCATGATCTCTTTAGTATGGATTTATCTCCTTTTCTGCCCTTTCCCTCATCTCTCAACTTCCAGGCAGGATACTTACAACTTACTCACCATTCTCATTAAGTCTTGAGATTTGAAGGGGCTCTTCTTCTACCTTTCCATACTTGTCTACTATTCCTTGTCTTTTTTTTTCTGGGCCATGTAAATCAAGGCCTTCAAAAATTAAATCCCTAAGTTTAATTACATTGTTTCCCCAGGCAAAAATTTGCAGTCTCTGTAAAACCTATTTGACTTTACATAGATTGTAATCATTTACAATTGTGAGGCATAATTTACATGTGGTTATATCATACATCATCCATGAAATACACAAATGACCACATACACAGTATTAATTCTGCACTGTCTTCCCTCAAATGTAGTAGTATATTGCCCTGGTCTAGCAAATACTCATAAGCTCCATGACATCATTACCTATAATCCCCACAGCCTTACAGACAGTTCTTGCTAAGTGGACCATTCCTTAGTCTTACTAAGACGAAATACTCTACTTTTATTTAAAGTGATTTTTATGTAGTTTGAATTTACCAGCAGAGGTGGGGCAAGGGAGGACAGGAGGGGGACAAGCAGGAAAGGCTCTTCACGTCTCTGGAGTGAGGGGGCCTGCATGTGGTTTAAGAACAAGTCAGGGGAGGGGACAGAGAAGCAGGAGGAGGAACAAGTCAGGAGGGGGCCGACACGTGGGGGCTGTACAGGGACACAGACAGGAGAGGGCGGGGCTAGGGGGCGAAGAGTAATGGAAGACAGACACATTGGGGCAGATGTGCTGACCGGTGGGCTAATTGAGGCAAAGGTTTCATGGTGGAGGTCTCAAGCTAAGGCCTTCCCCCAATCTCTCCCTGTCCCCATTGGGTCACAGCTGTGGTGGCAATCTCTCCCTTACCCTCTATTCTTATTTTTGGAAGGCTTTTTCTTTGGGGGTGGCAGGGTTTGGGGATTGGGAGACTGCAGAACTGAGAGAGCACAGTACCTCACATTAACTTTAACATAGTTGGGGGTTTTTGGAATTCAAGTTTCTTTCATAAATTTCCTTACATAAATTTGAATTTGTCCAATGAGAAGTTAATAAGGCAAGTCTGTATACAATATTCTGGAATCATATGTGTTTTCCAGGTACCTCTTTTTCACAGGAACACTCCTGGATACTCCCAATCCCATTTTCTGTGTCAGAGCCAATCTTGGGCAGAATGGTAGTGAAAAGAGCATGGATTTGGAGTCAGAACACCTGGGTTCCAATGCTAGCTTTGCTGTTTGCTGTTTGTGTGACATTTTGAAATTCCCTATTTCACTGGGCTTTAGTTTCTTCTCATTTTAGGTGAAAAGGGGTGGGCTAGATGACCTCTAAGGTACCTTCCAATTTTAAAATCCGTGATCCTGTGATAATTACCCCACAGCCTCAGTTCTGGACTCATGGATAGCCTAGGGTAAATAGGTCTATGTCTTGCCCCTAAGAGGTCCAGCAATGTTATATGGTCCCTGTTCCTTTGGGAACTTCAAAGATGTTGCATTGGATAGAAAGGAGATTTCCTCCAGAGTTAGTGCCTCTGTAAAAAAGAGTTTTTCAGTTCCTTATATAGAGTATTCATCCCCCTCCATAAATGCTTCATAATGAGGTAGCTATTTTCAATCTTCCACATTCTCCAGGGATGTATCTAATCTTTGGCTTCCTTTTCATCTGGATTTGGAAAAAGATCATCTCCATATGAACCATTTCCTAGAACTAGCTGCCCAGCTACAGCTGACCTTTATGGGACTCTACATTTTTTCACTCATGTCCAGTTGAATGAGTGTAAATTCTGACTAGTTCCCCTGTGGACATTGATTCATTGTCATACATCATCTTTTGAGAATTCTGGACATTCTATAAAGTTGTTTTTGTTGACTTAACTCTGAAGTCCTCAACTATTTGGTATGGAGTGATTTTTTACTCTCTTGTGTTTCCCAGGGACACCAACATTTTATAATAGAATTTTTTTCAACTGGAGTTTCCAACAGTGAACTCTAATTTATCGTTAATTGTTTTTCTCTGGGCTCTTCTGGGTTGAGTTCATAGGAATGATTTATACCTGGTCTCTGAATTGAGCAACATATTGATCTTGAGAATCTAGAGTTTCCCCACCTTCTGAAACTCCAAAAGTCTGACCAGTAGGCAACTGTGGTTCTTGCTCAAATCAAAGGAATAAAACCTATATATATTTGTGGTCAGGTGGACTGGCAATTAAGGAGGATAGCAGGTACCCACTGTGGACATTAAAATTTGAGTTTCTGGAGTCAGTTTAGGGGGAGGAGGGTTTGTGGATTTACCTGGAAAGAAAACTTTTGCTACCTGTCTAGAACATGCCACATGAAAGATAAATCTGGCAGGAAAGTGATGCAGAGAAATGTAGGTGGGATGTTACTAGAAAGCCTGAGGGGATATGTCTTTGATGTTCTTTGCACCTTGAAGATTGAGTTCTCAAATTTGCCAGTTGATGACACTGAGACCACAGAGGACATTTTAATGCATCCTAAGAGGAAGGAGAGATTATTTCCTGCTTTGTGCAAAGGTTATTGTAGACTATCATGGAAAACAGTGATAGTAGTAACTGTGGGAAGTTTGACTTAAGTCATTAAGGGACTACAGATGGTAATCATCTGTCATCACACCTATTGCTGTTGCCCTCAACCCACTCCTTATTCTCCAACTACTTGAAACCAGTTTGATGGATCTGGGATAGAGAGAGCATATGGATAAGTCAATTTTCCAGAACTGATCTAAAAAAAAAAAACAAGTTATGGATGTGTTGAATTGTATTTATTAGTCCTTGTATTATCTTCCATTTGACTAAAATTGTGATAAACCCCTGACCCTTAAGCTGAGTTTGTTTCTCAGCCATTCATTCCATTTCTTCCTGTGCAAGAGTTTCTGAAGCTGATTTTCTCTGTATCTCTTCCCATGGTAGTGGGTTCAATGCTTTATCAGTGGTCTCTGCTCTTTTTCTCTAGTGTTCTGTGAGTTTCTGGTTCTGATATCCAATTTTCTACTTGCAGGACTCTGCTGGTACTTTGATTATGTTGGATTGGCCTTAAATCAGTGCTGAAACCCTAGATAATAAATGCCTCTCTCTGGCACTTAAAGCTCTTCAGAATCTGGTCCAACCTATCTTTTCAGACTTTGCATATTAACTCCCCTAAGGCACAGTTTTCCAGCCAAATGAACCTACTTGCTATTCCCCAGAATATTCTAATTATTGCCTCTAAGATTTTGTGCTGACTGCCAGGAATGTTCTTTACCTCCACTTCTCAGAAATTCTGGATTCCCTTCATGACTCAGTTTAGGTGCTTACTCATACAAGAAATATTTCCTAAACTTCCAATTGTTAGTGCTCGTTGACAAACACAAAAAAGTTTGTATTTTGTTAGCTGTTTTCATTTTGCATCACACCCCCAGCAGAATTCTACAGAAGGCATAGGTTGGAAGAAGCTAATGTTCTAAAGTTGTCAAATTTTATGGACTCTTTCAAGTATATGAGCCACACGGTATCTCAGCAGGGACTGAATACTAACCTCAGAAGTGCTAATCACAGTTGACCTTTCTTTTCCACTCAATATCACTATCCTACTTGAGGTCCCATACTCTCTCATCTGGACTATCAAAAGCCCCTTTGTTCTCCTTGCCTAGTGCCTTCCATCACTCTAATTCATCTTTTTACCCAGAAACCAAATTAATCTTCAGAAATCTTCATTCTACACCCCAGCCTGTTGTTGAAAGGTCATGTAGTATAATGAATAGAGAATTGGACTTGGAATCAGGAAAGCCTGATTTTGAATCCTGTTTCAGATACTTAGGTGTGGAAAGGCCAGATAGGCTGGAGCTATGTCTCACTTTCCTCCTCTATAGAATGGGTATAATCATAAAACTGGCTCATAAGGTTGTAGTAAGGATCAAACAGAATCAAAATTCCTGTCAAAATTTTGTTTTCACTAAAGTAAAACCTATGAAAATCCATTAGTTCTGACAAAAATAGCACCTTCCCAATATTATCAAATGCCAAATCTGCTATCACTGTAACTTTTTTTTTTTCCATTTTGGAGGGCATTTGGGTTTAAGTGACTTGCCCAAGGCCACAGGGCTAGTTTTTGTGTTAAGTGTCTGAGGCCGAATTTGAACTCAGGTCCTCCTGACTCCTGGGTTGGTGCTCTATTCACTGTGCCACCTAGCCACCCCTATCACTGTAACTTGAGTTATTTTGTGTACCATGGTTTTAATGATGGAAAATAAAACAAAAACAAATCCAACCCAGAAGTCATGGAAGATGATAACTAAGTCACCTTGCTTTTGTTTCTCTCATAGGCATGAAATTGATTTTAACTGTAATCAACTCTTGGTTATCCACATGTAAAATAACCACCTTGTGGATTATATGTATCATGATGCTAATTCTAAACCAGCTCAGTCTTTTCCCCCTGCTTCCCATACTTTTGACCACCTCTACTTGCTGCCTAGGCAACCTTGCTCCAGGAGCAAGAATAACACAATTAGGGAGGTAATTTGCTAGAAAAAAAATGAAGATTACTTTATATTCCAAGGACAAATAGAATCGCAGGATCTGAGTGGAAGAGACCTCCAAGATATTCTTGTGCAACCCAAAGCTCTGAAGTATTTTCTCTATAATATCTCCATGAAGTGGTTATCCAGCCTTTGCTTCTCCTTTACAGTGATGGGGGGAGCCCATTGAGACATAGGACATAACACAGTCTAATCTACTTTTGCTGTTTCTAATTCCTAGGAATTTTTTCTTTCTTTTTTTTATTTTGAACTTTAAAGTTGATCTAAGAGCAAAAATGAATGGTGAATGTTAGGTCACCTGCAAGACCTATTTACATATTTTTTTGAAAAATTGTGTTTTTACATCTTATATTTGCGCCCTTCCATTAGACTATAGGTTTCCAAAGTGAGCTATACAGCTTCTAGGGGGCACTAGAATGATCCAGGGGGTGGTAGTAGCAGTGTACACAATTGCAGGGTGTTGAATAAAAATAAGGGGGAAGTGGAAGCACAAGAAAAGACGAGAAGATAAGAAAATTTTTAAACACCATTCATAGATGTTTCAAGTGTTTTGTAACAGAGTTAAAATCATTGTGATTACATTATTTTCCAAATAAACACCCATAGTGCAAGTTAGAACTGATCAGTGGTCAAGTTCACCAACAGGTCTTAACAAGCAAGTGTTGACTGGCAAGTGTTTTGAACATTGTTGGGAAGTCCAGCATGTAATGGCAGAAATATGTTTGTATTATGACTTGTTTACAATACAATACGATTTCATGACACGATATTGTGTCATCAAAATTTTAGTCCAGGAAAACCCCTAAAAATTTACAATAAATTATTAAATTTAAGATGCATATATATGCATATATATATATGAAATGATGTAGATTTCAAAAAAATATTAAAGGGTTAAAGAAAGTAGATTTCCAAGGGTTGCTGAATAATATATTTTTTAAAGGAGGCAGTAAACCACATAAGTTTGGGAACCTCTGCCCAAGAAAATATCTTTTTGGTTTTGTCCAGTTGTCCTCTGAATGACCAAATAATCCTAGAAGGGACCAGTGACCCAAAAAGAAGGGCCTGAAAATGTTTCTTTAAACAGTGTCTAAGTCTTAAACAAAGCAGATCTTATTAGTTTCATGAGGTCATAGCCCTGAAACAATTCTATTGCATCCTGAAATTTAATACACCAGAGCACTTCCATAAACAATGTACTGGTGAGTCAAATCCAGAATTGCCTGACCTCATTTTGGCAAATTCTGAGAGAATTTTCTCTTAAAAATCTCTTTCCCTGTTTCCTGATTGACAGTAAGAAGTGTTTTTCTTGGTACAGAAGACATTTGAGCTGCAGACATGATTATGGATCATAGTGTTGTTCCCAGAATCTACCTTTGCCCCATCCTTTTGCACTGTTCACTGGAACTAGACTCCAATCAAGGTGACTAGTTCTAGAAACACTTGTGAAAGTAGCAGTGTACTTACTAAATATTCTAAGGATCATGTATGTCTAGAAAAGTCTGGCTTCAGGCTTTGACCAAAAAAAAATGACACGAGCATAAATAAGCCCATCTACTTTGATTATTTGCTCAAGTAAGCTCTCATTGTAATGTGGATGATGTATATGCTCTTAATTTTAATGTAGTCAGTGTTCACCTCACAATGTATTTTGGTTTCATTTTAGTTCATTTACAAAGCTCCCTCATCTGGCAGGAACAAAGCAGAATTTTCTTCTTGCAAAGCAAATCCAAAGTCAGTGGAAGATATTTGGACTGGACTCTGCTGAATTGGTTTATTATGATGTCCTCCTTTCTTATCCTAATGACACAAATCCCAACTATATCTCAGTTGTTGACGAACATGGAATCGAGGTGAAGTGGAACTGTGATTATTTTTTAAATTAGACAGGACTATTCTATAATGAATTAGCAAGTGGAATGGATCAAAATCTGAATTATTGTCAATCTGGGGTGATGTGCTAAAGGAAGATTAATCTGGAAGTGGTGTGAGGGATGGATTGAAGAGGAAAGAGAAGTGGAAGCAAGAAGATGGATCAGAAGGTTTTTCCAATGGTCTAGGCATGTGGTAATAAAAGCAAATAGGTAAATAGGATGGTAGCAGTGCAAATAGAAAGGAGGAGACTGATTCAAGAGAAAGGGGAAAATGGGGCTTATGAATTATTGAATTTGGGTGATTCAGGGAGTGGGAATTGTTGATGACACAATATCAAACATTAATCATTAAATGAATGCTCCAGTGATACCATTGACAGAAATAGAGATGATGCTATGATGTTATGATAGAGAAGTGATTTTGGGGGGGGTAAAGATAATAAGTTGGGTTGTGGACATTTTGAGTTGGTGATTACAGTAATGAAATTCTTTCTTCAATGCCCTTAATAAAATTTTCTCTTTGAATTACACATGGTACTAAGGGTAAGATGGGGAGCATTGCTCTTTTATATATACTTCTGAGCAAAATGGGTCATTGTTTATAACATAGAGCCATCCATTAAAACTTACTATATCCTCTCTCCTAGATATTCAATACTTCATTTTTTGAGATACCCCCAGATGGATATGAAAATGTTTCAGAGATTGTCCCACCATATAATGCTTTCTCAGCCCAAGGCGTGCCAGAGGTAAAGTAAAAGATATGGACTTTTGAAAACTTAAAAAAAATTCTTTGGTGATATGAAATCTTGTGTAGAGATCTAAGCTCATGTTATAGACTAACTGACCCCGAGGAATCACCTTTTAAGTTTATGTAACATTTCATACATGGGCTAAGGTTCAGTGAAGCACAGGCCCTGGGGAATTAGATACTGTCCTTGGAAGTAAGAAAGAGATAAACTGTTGAATACACCCTCATAGTCAGAAAAGGTTATCTGTTCTTGCTTGGTAATAGTATTATAACTCTTTTGTGTTCAGAACTTTACCATTTCCCCTTCCTCCCACCTGTATCCTGATTGGTGAGTGTGACACATAATAATGGACATCTATATCTAAGCAGGTCCTGGCAGCTTTGCTTCTCTTTAATCCCTGGCCATCTTCTCATCTGCCTCCCTGCTGCCAGGTACATAACTTAGGAGCCCTCCCTTTCCCCTTTCTAATTCAGGAACTATAATTAAATCAGGATTGTCCTTGCTCCTTGAAAGAGTGTGTCAATGACTCCAGTCATTTCCTGTAATTTTTCAAATCACAATACCCCAAACCTATTTGTGCCAGTGGGAAGCCACTATTCCCCTACTATTGAATTATTTCCTTGTATAAGAACATAAGCTTTTTGAAGGAAAGCATTGGTTTTTGTTTTGATTTTCCTTTTGCATCCCCTGTGCTCAGAGCAGTGAGTGCTTGGCACATAATAAGCATTTAATTATTTTTCATTCATGCATTTTGAGCTAACTTTTGACCTTTTTATAAGATAAATTCTTAAAATAATGCCATGTTTAGATTTTTAATGGATTTTATTTTTTTCACTTTTTTTAGTGAAAATCATTAATATCACTTGAAACTAAATTATTAAATTATTAAAATGTTTTCCATGTGTTGTCTCTTTTCTGACGTGGCAAGTCACCAACATAAATATGGACCAAAATATATAATGAAAATGGAAAGGCAATTTGTGGTTATGTTGTATTATGGTATAAATTGATTCTTTGATTGACTCCTTAATGATACTCTAAGTTAAATTTTAAGACTGCGATCTTGTATTTTTTTCATCCAGGGAGAACTTATTTATGTGAACTATGCTCGTACTGAAGACTTTTTCAAGCTAGAACGGGACATGAAAATCAACTGTAGTGGAAAGATTGTTATTGCTAGATATGGAAAAATATTCAGAGGAAATAAAGTAAGATATCATTTTGGGGAACAGGAGGAAGGTTATTTTATCTGAAATGTAGATAATGAATAGGAATGGTAGTTGTAGAAATCTCTCCCAAAATGTTATTCATGTTGGATGCTCTTGTTGCAGAGAAAGCCCTGTTTGAATATTAATTGACGTATCTATATTTATTATATTATATATAATATGTATAATATAATATATATTATGTATTAAAATATCTATAAGCCCTGTTGGAATGTTAATAGAGGTATCTATAATGAAGGGCAGTTTAAATATTGAGCACTTGACTGAAGTGCATTTAGGTTCATAGACTCTTTAGAATTGGAAGAGACCTTTGGAAGAGAGATTATCATAGAAGAACAGAAAAAGCCCTGCCTCATGAATCAGAGCACCTCATTTCAAAACATGATATTAACTACCTGTACAACTTTGGGTAAGCTCCTTAATTTGCCTGGGCCTCAGTTTTCTCATTTCTGAGATGAGGGTTTTGACTTGATAACCTCACTGATCCCTTCCAGCTCTACATCCATGATCATATGGTCCTAGAAACCACCCCCTCAGTGGAAGAATGAATTTCTTCCATAGCATCTCTGACTAAGGTAGTCATGATACTTCTACTTGAATATCTCTAGTAACATTATGTGTTCATTGTCTTAGAGGCAACCTGGTATGTTTTTAGATAGCTCAGATTTTAGGAAAGTAGGAACCTCATGGATCTTTCATTCCTTGATATGATGGATTAGCTTGGATTTTTTACTTTGACACTGTTGTTTTTGACTGAACCTGATTTTGTTCATATTGAGAACACTCTCTGAGGAAACCCCATCCACCCATGCAAATTGGCCCTTTTCTGCATTTGATGGTCTTAGCGAGTTGTCTGGGCACCAAGAGATCGTAACTTGTTCGGGGTCACACAGTCGATATGTGGGGCCGATACAGGACTTGAATCCAGGTCTTTCTGCCACTGAGTCCCAACTCCCTATCGACCAAATCACTCTGCTTCTTGAGCTCTTTTTAGTTTTAATTCAGTTAAACATTTTAAAAGTACGTACTCTGCATAAGGTAATTTGCTAAATTCAGAACCAAAGAGATGTGTAGGACTCAGGCTATATCCTGTGGGAATATAGACTTTAATAGGAAAAGGGCAAGTATACCTAATAACTGTGATAAGTGCAGCTGGGTGGTACAATGGGTAGAACTCTTGACCTGGAGTGAGGAAGACCAGAGTTCAAAGCCAGTCACAGATACTCACTACCTTTGTGACCATGGACAAGTCATTCAGCCCTCTGTCTGCCTCAGTTTCCATCTGTAAAACAAGGGTAAAATAATAGTGCCTACCTCACAGCATTTGAGACTCAAATGAAATAATATTAGTAAAGTGCTTAGCACAATTCCTGGCACATAGTTATATAAATGGTAGCTATTATAATAATAAGAGGGAAAGATCTAGTCAAAGTGCTTTAAGAAATTTGAAGAAGATGAGATTATTTTCATAAAGCCTGAGGATGAAGGTGAGAGAAGTCAGGGAAGGCTTCCTGGAGGAGGAGGCAGCATCTGAGTTAGGCTTAAAAGAAAGGGAGAAATTTAGCAATATGAACAAAGGCACAGGGAAAGAAAAGAACACTAAAATGGGAGTAAAGCCTAGTTTGACTGGAATGCAGAATAAATGAGTGGGTGAAAATAAATGACTGAATGAATGAAATGAAACCGTGAGAGACAGATTATATAGGGTCTTGAATGGCAGGCTGAAGAGTTTATACTCTACCTGATAAGCAAGGTGGATAGGGGAATGGAGGTGGACTGAATTTTTTTAACAAAGAGAAATAACACATTAATAGCAGATTATTAGGGAGATTACTCTGGTTTAGGATAATAGAATAATATTATTCATAGACCTTGAGTTTTGAAAGGAACCTTAGAAGTCATATACTCTAAACCCTTTATGTTATGGATGCAGACACTGAGGTATCCAGAGAAGTTGTTGTTTGTCCTTCCTTTTTGAAGAGGACCATCACATCAGGAAGGTGATGCCATGACTTGCAGGTGAATTGGATTTAAGTGAGGGAAGGCTATACAAAGACACGAGCCTCACGTTCTCCTCTAGAGCCATTTGGGTCCATAGCCAGATAAAGATCAGGACGACTGGAGATGGCCCAGAACACAGTGGGAGACCTTGGCCTTTTCTAGCTAAGACTTTAACATGTCTCAGTTTGACTGAGGCAGTGCCCATTCAGTGATTGAGGCTTAATAAGAAATGAGGCAGAGAAAGGCCTCTTTACCTAGTCAAAAAAAAAGAGATCTGAGATCTGAGAGGAGAAGATCCTCAGTGTTTCTGGCCAAATCATTCTGAGACAATGAGAGCTTGACCAATCAATGAAAAAAGTAATTTTCCAAAGGTTGCAAATGTAAAAATAATTGGGATCACAGATGTATGAGTCGTGTTTTAAGGTTTACAAAGTGCTTTTCCAACATCCAAACCACTCTGTCAGGTAGGTAAAATGTATATAAGACCCATTTTACAGATGAGGAAACTGAAGCTAGGTAGTAAGTAGCAGAACTGGGATTAGAGCTCATGTGTTTTAACACCAAATTCTATGCTTTTTCTGCTGTGCTGCAATTCCCCCTCTTGGAGAATGGATTGGAGAAGGAATAGACTGAAGGTAAGAAAAACGGTTAGAATCTGTGATGGTAGAAGCAGCAGTATTCAATAACTAGGTGTAAGGGAGGCAGGAGAGTCAAAGTTGGCTGAAGTAATCACATGTTGGCATATTGGCTTTATCTGTTTTACTCTGGCTTTTCAGGTTAAGAATGCCATGTTAGCTGGAGCCATAGGGATTATCTTGTACTCAGATCCAGCTGATTACCTTGCTCCTGGGGTACAGCCTTATCCCAGTGGATGGAACCTTCCTGGAGATGTCGCCCAGCGAGGGAATGTATTAAATCTGAATGGAGCAGGTGATCCTCTCACTCCAGGGTACCCAGCTAAAGGTGAGCAACATACCTGTTACAAATTTTGCACCTTTCCAGAGTATCACCGGCCCTCCTGATTTAATGGCAACATACACATTTGGGGGTAAAGATTAAAATAACATCCTGGATTCATAAAATTATTTGTGATTTAGAGATCATTTACTCCAAATCCTTCATGTTATAGATGGGGAAATAGAGGTGTCCAGAGAAGTTAAATACTTAAATGGCCTTTATTAAATACTTCAAAATACTTTTTCATGTATCATATCAATGTTAGTATGAATAACATAATTATATAGGAGAGTGCTTGCTTTGATAGCTATGGTAATACTGTATTTAGTGCCTGAAATTCACACCTGTCTATGTGTTTAGAGTGTGGAGAATACAGTATTGGTGAACCAACCCTTGTTTTTCCAAACCTCCAAAATACCTGCCAGAATAACAGACCTTAGAATGGTGGATTCTAGGACCTGTTGATTTTCTTTGTCTTTATCCTTTCTGACTTCCTGTTATGATGCAACACAATGTAATACAATACAAAATATTATGCACTTTCTAGGTGGTAGGCATTGTGCTAAGTGCTGGGAATACAACTTAGGAGGAAAAAACCGTTTCTGCCCTCAGGGAGCTTAGAGTCTAATAGGGAAGATAATACACATAAGGAAGTTAAAAAGTGTGTGGGGAGACAATGCATGGTTCAGGGACATGATGGTGCAGAAGTTGAATCCAAGGAGTGTGGCTAGTGGGAAGGAAAAAGTTGACTGGACTTTTGGACCTTCTTTAAATGAGATCTTTGGGGGGAAGTTTTTGCCCCACCTTCCAGCCCTCCAGTCAGATGGACAGAGGCTATTGAGGATATTGATGAGGTACTGTATTTGACAGTATTGACCACATCATACTCTAGGATCCTACATTTGAATTATCTTAGGAAGATTCTGAAGATTACCTGGCAAAATAAAGTATCAGACACTTAGGTCCTCTCTCTAGCTGAACTGCCAAGCATTCAAATTCTACTGCAGAGAGTGTAATGCTGATGGGCTTGAATGCCTAACATAAATTTACCTAAAAGACTATTTTATGGAGAACTTGCATGCAAGAACTCACATGGAGATCAATCATCAGGACACTCTCAAGGTCTCTCTGAAGAACTTTCGTATCGATAGTGAGACATGGGGGATGCTGGCACAGGACCACGTGTCCACAACAAAGAAGGCTCTGTGCTCTATGAACAAAGCAGAATCACAGCAGCACAGAGAAAATATGAGATGTAGAAATCTAGAGACCTCTCCAACCCAAATGTTCAAATGGAGTTTTTTGACCTGTGCTAGAGCCTTCCAAGCTCATATTGAACTTATCAGGCATAGTTAAACACACTGTACCTTGACCCCAACATCTTGATGCCATTGGTCCTCTTCGAGTACAAAAGATGAACAACAGCTCCTGAATGCATTCTTTTTCCTGGGTTTTCGTGACTGGTTCTTCTTGTTTGTTAAATCATCATCCAAGTTCTACCCTCATCCCCACTCATGGTTATACCTACCTTAGCTCTCTGTTGGCCCTCTCCTCTTCTGTCTTTATAGTCTGTTAGTAATTTCATCAGGTCCCATTTGGTCAATAATCATATCTATGCACTTAACTCCTAAATGCAGTCCACGACTCTGCTAAACTCAAGCCCCACATCTGCAGCCTCCTTCAAGACATCTCCTTCTGATGTCCCATAGGTATAGAAACTTTATGTGTCCAAAGTAAAATCCATTCTCTTTTCCCAAAAACCTATTCCATTTTCTACCTTCCCTGTTTCTGTTGAGGATACCACCATCCTTCCAGTCACTCAGGTTTATACTTTCAGAATCATCTTCAATTTACTTCTTTTCCTCAACCTTCATTTCCAATCATTTGTCAACTCTTTCCAGTTCTACTTCCCCCAATTCTCTCAATTTGTCCCTTCTCTCCATTATTGAAGTCACCACCCTAGTTTAGGCATTCATCGCTTCTCACCTGGACTATTATATTAGCCTCCTAATTGGTCTCATTACTTGCAGTCTTGTCCCTCTACCGTACCACGGCAAAGCTGAATTTCCTAAAGCCCAGATCTGCTGTTATTCCTCTTCTCAAGAAGCTTCAATGGCTCTCTATTTCCTCTAGGGTCAAATCTATAAATTCATTTAAAACTCTTCACAATCTGGCTCCTGCCTATCTCTCTATACTAACTTCACCTTACTCCCTTTATATGCTCCACATTCCAGCCAAATTGGCCCAACTTGGTGTGCAACTTTTCATCTTTCATATTTGTACTTTTGCTCAGGCTGGCCTCCCAGTCTCACCACCTCACTTCTGCCTGTTGTAATACCTAATTCTTTGTAAGTCTTGCCTGGAGCATGGACCCTGGGATCAGGAAGACCTCAGTTCAGATCAAGTGTCAGACACGTAATTGCTGTGTGACCCTTGGTAAGTCACTTAGCACAGTGCCTGGCATAGAGTGGGTGCTGAATAAATGCTTCCTTCCTTCCCTTCCCTCAAGTGCCATCACATATCTACAGGAGGCCTGTTCCATCTGTTGTTAGTGTTCTCTTTGCCACATTTGAAATTGATGTTGTTCAGTTATTCCAGGTGGGTCCGATTCTTCCTGACCTCATTTGGGGTTTTCTTGTCAAAGATGCTGGAGTGGTTTGCTGTTTCCTTGTCTAGCTCATTTTACACATGAGGAAACTGAGGCAAACAGAGTTAAGTGACTTGTCCAAAGTCATGGGGCTAGTAAATGACTGAGGACATATTTGAATCCAGGAAAATGAGTCTTCCTGACTCTAGGCCTGGTGCTCTATCAATTGTACCACCCAGCTGCCCTACCCTAGAAGTTACATTCTAAATATTTTGCATATTATTTTCTATTTACTTAAATTTATTTGTGTTATTTCCCTTTGGATAGAAGGGCCTGGAATGCTATGGTCCATGGAATCACAAAGAGTCAGACTCAACTGAATGACTGAACAAGAACAATTTCCTCTGGGAAAATGTAAACTCCTTCAGAATAGGGTCTGCATCACTTTTATGTTTTCATTCCTAGTGTAGATCAGTACCTGGCCCAGAGTAACAGTCACTTAATGTTGAGTTTGAATGAATTAAGTCTTTTGCTAATCTTTTTTTTTTTACTTCAATCAAATATCACATTTCTGTTTGAAAGAGATACCAAAGTGTTTTAAAAGTTTACAAAGATTTTTCATTATCTAGAGGGAAAACTTTTTATTTCAACAAGATCTTTATAAATGCGTCTTTTTGTATTGCATTTTACCCCTTTTCCTCATTCTTTCTAGTTTATATTGGCCAAATTCTCTGTTCCCATCATTTGTTTTATAGCAGATGTTCCATTCAGAAATTCAGAACTTCCCTAGGGATTTAAATTATCTAAGTATCAAAAGAGAATTATATATAAAGAGTAAAAAAAGTTGAATTTAAGCAAATTTTTAAAAAGTCTTATATGATAAATGTGAAAAAGTTACAACTTTTTTATTGCAGAAACTATGGATAGTATAGAAGATGTAGTGATGATAGTATATAACAATGTAATAGGTGGGATGGGTTTTGGACTTGTGATTTCATTGGTCTGGGGAACTCCTGAATGAAGAAGCTTCCTTTTCCAATGTAGGGTGAATAGATGTACCTAGAGTACTGAACATCTAAGTTCCTTGCCCAGAGTCACAGAGCCAATTTGTGTTAGAGGCAGGCCTTGAACCTAGATCTTTCCAAATGGTTACAAGGCCATGTCTCTATTCATTATGTCATATTATCTCTCAGAATATAATAATGTGAGAATAATATCTATGAAAAATGGAAATGAATCCTTACATATTGCCTTTTTCTCTTATTCAAAAGCCCTGAGGGTGGGGATGGTGGAAAATGAAAATTAATTGTGTCTGCACTCTATTTTACCTTTAATTTATGAAGAATAATCAGAATTTTAACTTTGTGAAATAGAAAGTGGCATATTACTTAGAA
The DNA here is from genome assembly GCF_028583685.1 of Petaurus breviceps papuanus. Classification (NCBI taxonomy): domain Eukaryota; kingdom Metazoa; phylum Chordata; class Mammalia; order Diprotodontia; family Petauridae; genus Petaurus; species Petaurus breviceps. Next base: position 36,028,049 of record NW_027187419.1, on the reverse strand, counting down.
AATGCACTTGGTTTTTCAGAATACACCTTCAGGTATGCAGAAAATGAAGCAGTGGGAATCCCCCAAATACCAGTACATCCCATTGGATATCGTGATGCAGAGATATTATTACGGTAAAGTCTTCTGCTTGCATGCAAAATTAAGATATCTTGCTCCAAAAAACTATTTCTTAACATAAAAACTAATGTATATATTTTCTGTTAAAAGTAAAAGAAAAATTTATGATTCAGTACCTTTTTTTAAAAATAGGAAATAAAAAGGGGGAGACATTTGGACAATAGTTTTCTCCTTTATAAGAGTAAAAGCATAGGTTGCATGGCATAGTGGATAGAGAGCTGGCCTTGTAGCCAGGAAAAACTGGTTTCAAAGTGCAGCCTGGGACACTTATGGGCTGTCAATGTTCTAGACCAGTGGTGCTAAGCTCAAATAAAAACAGATCTCTAGAAAACCACAAATTAACATTATCTATGTTGTTAAATTTTGTCAAACATTTCTCAATTACATTTTAATTTGGTTTGGACACATCTGACACTCCTCTGGTCTAGGCAGTTCTTTAAGATTATAAACTGGAGATCAGCTGACTTGCAGTCCTGGAGGGAATTTCCTTACTTATGAGTTCCTTGTACCAGTCCTCTTCCTTCTTTCCTCCCTCCCTCCCTCCCTCCCTCCCTTCCTTCCTTCCTTCCTTCCTTCCTTCCTTCCTTCCTTCCTTCCTTCCTTCCTTCCTTCCTTTCTTCTTTACTTTTTTTTTCTTTTCTTCCTTTTCTTGAGTAAAAGAATAGATCCAACTTTGTTGCTTAATAAAATGAAAGTTTGTTGTATTTTCCAAAAGGACATATGAATAATACTAACCATTAAAGATTAAAATATCAAAGACCATTTTAAAAGCACTTTTGCTATCATTTATATATTTGAACTCCAATAATCAGTCTTCATCTCTTTTTTCCTATCTTTATGTATATTCTGTTTCCAATTCATGGTTCCACCTGTCACCTGAAGTCTATATCTCTGGTTCTAACTCTTCTCCTGATATCCTATTCTACATTTGTGGCTGCATTCCTTTCATTTCTTGATATTATCCAAAAGTTGATCCATGTAAAAGTAATCCCAGAGTGTCTCAATGTTGCTTTCCCCTCTTAACTTACTTAGTTCTGTTAATAGTAATACTGTAGCAGTAGTCAGCTGTGTTTGATTCCTCCATCTTCCTTGTCCTCCACATCCAATCTGTTAACTCATTAATTTTGAGTCTTCCTTTACAGCATGTCTTGCATGTATTTTTTTTCCTTATCATTCCTATTTCCACCACTCAAGCTTGGGCCCTTACTTCATGGCCTGCTTCTTGTTTCAAGTGGTCTCTTAATTGGTCTTCCTACTACCAGCCTCTCATTCTTACATATTGCCACCAGCTTAATCTTCTTAAAATACCATTTTAGTCATTCACGCAACAAATTTTCTTTAATAACATACAATGTAATATGTGCTAGAGATACACAGATAAAAATGGCAGTCCCTAAGTTAAGGAAACTTATATTTATTGCCACAGGAAATAACATATTTTCAGATAAATATAATACATGGTAGGGGAACAATGAAGGGATTCAGGCAACATGCTCTCAGTGTAAGGAGAGATAACACATTCATTTGGGGGAATCAGGGATTTTTATGTGGCAGAATCTGGACTTGAGCCAGAGAACTCCAGGAAGTTTGCAACATGTTGGGTAGCAAAGTTATGGGAGAAAAAGAGGTTAAACAAGATGCAGGCCTAGATGGGTTGCAGTCTGAATTGTTGGTGGGAACACCCTCATCATTGAGATGATAGATTAATTGGAATATTGGATTTCTTTCTAAAATAATATTCAGTGAAGAAAATTGCCATTTCCACCTCATTACCACTTCTGTCATTTAGTAATCTCTCCTCCTTGGAGGTTCTTAACTGTGATAAATCAATCTATTCAAATTCTAGGGGGCTGTTTTTATCCACCAGCCCTGAGATCATTCTTCCTCCTTTATCAAGGTTTCAGTACCTAGTTCACAATCTTTCTCCTGAACCCATTCACTGCTTTTATAATTGAGGATTTCAGTATAGATATTAATGTTCCATAAGTCTCCTTGTTTTCCAATTCTTTAAGCTTCTCAGCTCCCATGACTTGTACGTTCACTCTAGCTCAGATAGTCATACCTTTGGTTCTTGTCATCATTCACAATTCAGTCCGCCTCCCCACTAAAAAAGCCCTCATATTTCTCGGTCTGACCATAACGTCCTGTTATACGATCATAAATTTCAAATTGGATGGGACCTTCAAGGTTATCAAGTCCAATCTTCTCCTTTTACAGATGAGGAACTATTCCCTTTATTAGTACTGATTGCTGATGGACATTAGCTGTTGAACCTGAACGTGATGAAAGCTCATGAACTTTAGTTGGGAAGAGTACTACCAATGACCTTTGAAAATCAAAAGAATCTAGCATTCCATAAGCATCAGGTACAAGGTGAACCCATAATTTAAATACCTTTATATTTTATGTTTTTTTTCCACCTTCAGGTCAAACAGTCTATTATAATGGAAAGAGCTCTTGATTGAGAATGAAGAAAGTTGGGCTCAAGTCCAGCTCAGGCAAAAACTTGCTGGGTGACTGTGAGCAGGTTATTTGAACTTCCTGGACCTCAGTTTCCTTATCTGTAAAAATGAGTTTTAATTAAATTCTGAGGACCTTTCCAGGTCTAATTCTGTGATTATTTATTGTTGCATTTTGCAAAGACGCAAAACCAAATTCTTTAAGGAATTTTTATTTCAGGATTAAATTTTCTTCTTCCCTTCAAGTTTTTTATTAGATTCGAGCAATAATCAAGGTGCTCTGCAGACCCTAGAGATACAAAAATGAAACCAAACACACCTCATGTACTTAGGGAACTGAATGATGAAAAGAGAGGTGATGGAAACACTTGTCTTTGTGGGCTTTTGTAGGGACATTATGCTCTATATGAGGTAAACTAGTTATACATGATTTCTGTCTTATCACCTTCCCACTTTGGACAGAGGAAGGGAGAGAGAAATATCTTGTTAGCTAATAACATAGTGAAGTACTAAAACCCTTTTATGTAGGAAACTTCCTTATTATATGAGAATGAACTTAGGCTTGTCTAATGGACTAATGAACTTGATCCAAAGAGGCCTGAGCAAAGCAGATGGGTAATTAATAAAACCAGCAAGTGTGGATTTTTCCCAGGTAAGGATGCTGTTCTTATCTGGGAACTACAAATAAAAGGATATAGAGATAGTTGCAATGGGGAAAACCACATGCAATGAGAACTTTGATGAGAGAAGAATATTCAAGGAGGCTTGGTAATGGCCTATAATTTCCCTGAAAGAGGGGAAGGGTTTCAAATGCAGCAAATGGACAGTGAAGGGCTGTGTACATTTCAGGTATGGAGTACAGTGTGAATATGAGTAAATAGTACCATGGAAAGAACTCTAATTAAAGAGTCAGAAGACTTGGGTTTAAATCTTGCCTCTGAAACTTACTGCTGTGTAAACTTGAGTAAGTCTCTTAACCTTTTTGATTTCTTCATCTATAAAATTATGGGGTTGGATTGAATGACCAATGAGTTCCTTTCCTACTGTAGAATGTTGTTAATGATGATGATGTTGATGGTTTGGAAGAACAGGGTGGGATGAGAAGAAGGGAAAATGGGTGGGCCAGTTTCTTTTAAAGAGGAGTAGTATGAGATAAAGAAAGAAAAATAATGTTGAAGCCTTAAAAGACATAGAGTTTCTTGAAAACCAGTGAAGAGTTTATACTTAAATTACATAAAATGGGTATACACTGAAGGATTTTGAAAAAGAGTGACATATGTGGAGGTAAGTTTAGTTTTATTCACTGAGAAAATTATTTAGTCAGTAGTATGAAAAGTATAGTAGAGTAGTGAGAGACTAAGCCTCCACGCTGGGTCCACTTCTCTTTCTATTTGGTCATTTTGTCCTCTCCAGTGGTTTCACTGACAATGTCTCTTGCTTCTGTCTCCTTTCCACTGACATGGCCACCAACGTATTGAAGTTTAGGCCCTTGTTACTTCTTGCTTGATTGTATCCATAACCTCCTAATTCATGTGTATACTTCCCCATATGTTCTCTCCATGGCTGCTCAAATAGCATTCCTTAGGGACAGAATACTACCAGCTAAACATTTTTAATTAGATATCCATTACTCTAGGACAAGAACTCTTCAGCCTGGCAATTATGACCCTCCACAAATTTGCTCTAACATACTTTTTCAACCTTATTTCATATTACTTCCCTTCACATTATTTTCCGATACTGGTTTCTTCCTGAATTTGACATTCTATCTCTCCTGACCCTATGCATTTTTATAAGCTCTTTCTCATGCCTGGAATTTTTTTAATCTTTATCTTTTTCAAAGGAGGAAACTCACATTATACCCTCTCTACCATAAAAGCCCTTCTGATTCATCCACATTCTACTGTCTTCTACTTCTTCAAATGAGTTCATATTTACCTTGTATGTTTGTTGCATTTATGTTATATTACAATACACTACATACAGTGCAAACTCCTTAAGGGAAGACATTATTACATTTTTGTCTTTGTTTTTCTAGTGTCTTGCAAGAGTATCCTTGTGAATAGTAGGCACAGAATGAATAGATATGTGTTGAGGGGGCTGTTAACAAATAATCCAAGTAAGAGATGTTGGGGGCCTAAAATTGTGGTGACTAGAGAGAGAAGAAAAAAATTGGGATATAAGAAATACTTGAGGTATAATTTAGAAGAATAAAAGGATGCAGAGGGTTAACCAGAAGGATGAGTTAAACATGACCTTGAAGTTTCTCTCATGGGTTACAATTAATAATCCTTTCCATTAGCTCTTTAATGCTTACTCAGTAAATAACTGCCCAACATCTACTATATACTAAATGGTCTCTGATCTGTCCAGAGTATTTTGGATTTAATGGGTCTCAGTGTTAATCATCCAGGAAAAGAATGGGGGGTGGAAGGGTAGTACAGAGGGGAGGAAATGGAGAAATACTCTTCTGGTTTCCTAATCTATAAAATTATGATCATAATATCTTTAGTGTCTCACAGTGCTGTTTTAAGGGTCAAATGATAGAATATACATAAATTATTTTGAATCCTTAAGTCAGCATTTCAGTATCAGGAATTACTATTTTTTATCACTATCATCACCGTGTATGACTCCATCTGAGGAATCGTAATTGCTGAACTTTTAATGTATTTTTTTTGTTCCGTCTTAATAGCAATATGGGAGGAATTGCACCACCAGATGACAGCTGGAAAGGAAATCTTAATGTGCTTTACAATATTGGGCCTGGTTTTATAGGGAACTATTCCACCAGGTAGGTTTCAATATAGTTTCCTTACCCTTAAAATATGGGTAATATGTTTACTACCTATTCTACAAGGCTGCTGTTATTATTAAATTATCTCATATATGTGAAAAAGCTTTCATTAAGTACTGTGTAAATGTGAGGTATGACCCTTTATCTGAGTTACCTGTCTTTGTTTCCAAAATCATTCACTTCACTTTCTTTGTATTCCTTATTATACCAAATCTTCAACTTTTCTAGGCTGTCGACTCCTATGGAATTATTAGCCTCTGAATTAGGCCTGGTGCCAGGGTACAAGGACTGGATGAAGTCATGGTAGCAAGAGGCCTAGTGTTCTGAGGCTTTCACCTGGCCAGAGACTTAGTAGGGATTAGCCTGATGTCTGGGTGCTCAACAGCTATAGAGGGCTGAGACGTGGTTGCCTTTTCTCGTGTGATGTGTTGAAGCAGGATGGAGTAAGTTGGTTCCCTCATGTGCCAATAGTTTTGGGTTTCTACATCTAGTCCAGAGAGGCTTAATGGTAATTGAGGGCTGGAGTATTGTGACTCAAAGCAGAGTCCCTGTCAACTCCTGGGTAGTTTTTTCCCAATGATGGTGGAAGGGGGCCTCAAACTCAAGGTATAGGGTAGCTTCACTCTAGAGCCTGTCTCTGTGATAATGGTTCATTGGTTGTAGTGTTATTGATTTTGCACATTTGGTTTAATGAAGCAGGGTCAAAGTAGCATTTCAGGAAGTTGAGTCTGATATCAGTAGGCTATGGATTACCATGTCTACCAATAATAAGGTTGCACTAGGTTTTTTAAAGTCTCTTCTAGTTCTGAAATTCTGTGAATTGGAGGGGAATATATTACAGGAATACAAATTGATTAGGTCTGACTAGATTTGTAACAGTGGATGTCAGGAGAAAAAAAGTCATGAAAAATTGAAAGCATAAGATTACGGGACTAGATTTGGACAATGAAGAAAAAAGCAAAAGATAACACTGAAGTTTTGAATCTGAGTAACTGGGAGTATGATGGAGCCATTGACTAAGAAAGTAAAGTTGAGGAAGAAAGCTGGTTTGAGAGTTAAACAGTATGATTTCAGGTTCTGAAGAAGTTGAATTTGAAGTGATAGTAGCATATCCTATATTTTGGTAGGTAATTATAGAATTGATGTTGGAGCACAGGTGATATGGAAAGGCAGGTAACATGAATGAACATCTTAAAGTCTCCCAGCAATAACTTCATATGAACAACAATCAAAAATGGAATTGAAGATTTTCTTAGATGCCTACTGCTTAATTTCTTTGAGGTACACAAGACTTTCTTTTGAGATCTGAGAGTGCCATAAACCCATGTACTTATTTTGATAATTTTGTGCAACTGTTCTTTTCCAATATTTTCATGGCAACATAGGTACTCCCTTCATTGATACAGATCACAACTCATTTATTCCTTCTAATCCTAGCCCTCATATTTGTCCGCATTCTTCTTCACATTTTTAGAGGGGATCGTCTCAACATCCTGAAGTACTTTACAATATCATTGAGTCCTTTACATATTGTGACTACTTCTGAGGTACTTGGGCTATCTTTCTGTTACTCCTTACTCTTGGTGAGAGAAGGTAAGCTCCTTGAGGGTAGGGATTACTTAATTTTTATCTTTGTATCCACAGTGCCGGGCAAATGGTAGGCTCTTAAGCAAAGCTGGTTAATTAATTGATTTGTTACCACATAACTGCACCCCCCTTCTTTTCCTAATCCTAGAATTTCTCACACCACTTCTTGCGTGTAGGTGTAAGATTTATTTCTGTGAGCTTTGTTGTCTAGATGTATAGAAGCAGCTCCTGGGTGGCACAGGTCCAATTTGGCCCACACCATTTCCAAGGAGATTTCCTTTCTTCCTTTGTGAGGAGTAGGACTGTTCAGATACCACCCTAGTATCCTGGCTGTAGGAGGGGTAGGCAAGATCAAAGAAGGCAGGAGGTAAGGTTATCTCTCCTATCTCCAAGAGGGCCATCAGTCAGTTACAAGCATTTGTTCATCATTTACTACGTGCCTGGCACTAGGCTAAGTACTGGGAATGCAAGTACAAGTAGAAAGAACAAACAGTCCTCAAGGAGCTTACCTTCTGATGGGTGAAGACTATACATAAAGGAAGCTGAAGTAGGGTAAGGGGTAAGAAGTGTAGATGAAAGTACCTGGATCGGATCATGGCAGACAAAGTCTTGGGTGCATCAATGTGTGAATTCCATGGTTAGAGTGAGCATCAGGATGAAAAGCTGAGGTCCAGAGCCCTGAGGAATGAGATATGGTTGGCCCAGACACTTTTCTTAAATGGAGGTTCTAGGAGGATCCATCCAATCAGAGGGAGAGATGGATATTAGGCTAGAATTATATTTATCTGCAACCCCTCAAGTATCTTGAATCTAGATGTATGATTTGGGTTTCAGAAAGTAAAGAACTTCCCTAGTTTTATTCTTAAGGGGAAAAGTAGTCCTCAGTTTATACTCATAAGCTTAGCCCTTTCCCACCAAATGCTAGATATATAAATACATATAAAAATATGAATATATACACACATATATACATACCGATTGGTATACATGCACACAATACATGTTGTATGTGTATATACATGTGTGTTTACACGTATATACACACCTGTGTGTATGAATGTGTGTGCATGTGCACACACAGAGGAAGTACAGGGCTTCACAAAACTGCCCCAACTTGGGCAGAAGCAGGGTTACGTTGATTTTCATTGGAAATGTGCTGCGGCCGACTTGCATACACTGCTTTTCTGTGTTGCCCTTTGGGTCACTTACAACCTTGTTTCCTTGGAAATTTTGGTGTTCCAAGATTTATAACCAAAAAGCATTGTAGTGAGAGATGAAATGGTGTAGTGTAGTGGTGTCAAACTTGGAAAGAAATGGGGCCATTGAACTATATATATGAGGATCTTTGAGGGCTGCATATTGACTTGGAAAACCATATATTGAAATATCTGTATTTTATTGTTTTCTTATTTAATTTGTTAAATATTGTCCAATTGTATTTTAATCTGGTTTGAGCAGCATTAAGGAGTATTGTGGGCTATGCATTTGACACTTCTGGTGAGGGAGTTTGAGTTAGGAAGACCAGGGTGTTCAAAACCTACTTCTGACATATATCGGCTATATAAGATTGTAAATAGCAAAGAGTTTCACCTTGCATCATCATAGGTAATACCTCACTTGGAAGCTTCCACTATGGAGGAAATCACAAGTCTATTTTTGAATATTTGAATATTTTGTTTTTGAAATGGTTGCCAAGAGAATATTTGTCATGGACAAATGAGTCTTAGCATACAATATGACTAAAGGTTGCAATTGTTAAGAGTGCTACATATTTCCAAAATAATCCAGTTTGCTGTTATCTCTTGTTAAATTCTGGGCCCAATTCCTTGTCCATCTTCAGGGCCTGTCCTATATACATCTACATACTGACTCAATAGATAATATTTACAAAGTGTTACATATTTACAATATTTGCAAAGAACTGTGCAAAGCACTATAGCAAGCACTGTATAAATGCTTATTCTTCCCTTCCCCAATTGGAAAATAAGCACTTTTCATCCGTTTAATTTCTTTTTATTTTCTTGCCTGATTTAAGATAGGATTTTTCTTCTCCTCGATCCCTTGTTTCTTTACTTTTATCTTCACTCAACTGAAGAGTAAGCCTTGATAGTCTTGTTTTTCTTACTAATCATAGCTCTAACTAATTTGTTTTTCAAATATAGCATACTTTCCTCTGCTTCCTAGAACTGTGTTAATCACTGGGATTCTTATAGAGAATTAATGAAAACATTTTAATCTACTCTATTTCCTTATTTGGGTTATTTAACCCTTATGTATTTGATACCTTGATAAATAGACCTATCTGCTGACTGTTTCTTATGAAGAAAGCTGCTGGCTAAATATTACAGAGGGATTCAATCTGTACTCAGTACATCCAGTGTCCTTTTTAGGCAACAATCTTTAAGTAACATTAAGGAGATTTTGCTTTTGGCAGCTTTTAGCTGTCAGAAAATCACTAGAAATGAGAAACTGCCAAGGTTTTGCTTGGAGTGAATAAAGACTTATTTTGTTCTCCAGTGGAAAAGAGGTTCAAACATTATCCCCATGCCATTCCTGTGTGCATAAAAACTGTGAGCTTTTGCTTTAGTTTGTTTTTTCCCTCTGGCTGACGTTAGTAGATTGCTTTGTTCCTTTAATGTCTTTAATAGCAATTTGTGAATGAATACTTGAAACATTGTACTGGGAACCCAGTGACTGCCTTGAGTGTTTTCACTCTGCGACATTCTTGTAACATTAAAACTAGAGCTCTCAAAATTCCTAGTGAACAAAGAGAATTATGGCAATAGTTATATAATACTCAGGCACTTGAGTAAAATCCTAAACCATTATTTCCATTAATCATGCCAGGGACTAAAATAGTAAAGTGGGTGGACATAGTTGTATTTATTTAAATATCTATAAAAATCAAGAGTGCCGTCTTGGTCTTCAGTTATTTCACAAGCATTTAATTTCTACCTATTCAATTACATGCAACATTAAAAAAAATTTCTAGTAAACTAGCTTCTTTTCATCTCACTTCTCTATATCTAGTGCCCATCACGCTTCATGATGAAGAGATCTGTATGAAATTAATGGTTAACTTGTTAAACAGATTACTCATTTTCCAGTGAGGCAGGATAGTGTAGTGTATAGAGTTCTGTCCTTTGAATCATAAAACTTGGGTTTGGGTCCTGGTCTTGCCATTTAATAAGTGTGTGATCTCCTTTAAGGCAACTGATATTCTCTGTGAGCCCAAGTTTTCTCATCTGTGAAATGGAAGTAATTATATTTGTACAAGAAGCTATTACTACTACTACAACTATAACAATTCAAGAATTTTTCTTCTAAATCCCAAAATTATCATCCTGTTTGGAAAGATTTATGGTGTGGTCCTGTTCTTATAAATTGATTTATAAGCATAATTTTATGCAGTTTCTTAAGAAACACTTTCATGTTTTTATTCATATTAATATAAGAAACATGTAATACAAATTACAAATATGTGTATATATATATGACCAGGTTATATGTGGACATATGCTGCATGTGTGCATGCGTGTGTGTGTGTATGACTAGTTTATAAATTCATAGAGGGTAATCACTGCCATTTCTATTTTGTATACTTGTAAAATCAAGTAAAGTTATTACTCTTCCTAATGCAAGTATTTAATAAATAATGTTGCTTCAAGAATCCATGATTTCATTGATGTGGGCATTCCTTCCGAAAGTTCAGTTCACCATCTGTCCATGCTTTAACAGATGATCATCAGGATTTGCTATGACCAATTCTTTGGTGCTGATTCTCTCTAAACTTAGATTGCATTTTGAATAAATGACACAGAATCTATCTCTGGATTGCCTTTGAAGGCTTCCCAGCTTTATCAGGTATGCCAGACATTATGATCTGCTGGTATAGCCTTCTAGAATATAATTTTACTTCCATTCCAAAGTGAGGCATAGGATTAGGATTTTAGTAGAAGTCTAAGGGGGATTAAAAGGGAATGTGCTTTGTTATAGCTCCCAAGCCTATATCACACAGATGAGTTTTTTTAATTCTTCTGAATCATAGGCTTTTCATTCTTTATATATATTGTTTTCCAGCCATGTCTGATTTTATGACCCCATTTGGGTTTTCTTGGCAGTGATACTGAAGTGGTTTGCCATTCCCTTCTCCAGCTCACTTTACAGATAAGGAACTGAGGCAAAGACAGGGTTAAGTGACTTGCCCAGGGTAATGCAACTAGTAAGTGTCTAAGGCTGGATTTGAACTCACAAAGATGCAAAGATGAGTCTTCCTGATTCCAGGTCCAGTATCCATTGTACCACTTAGCTGCCTAGATAGATAGCGATTTAGACATATTTTAATTATTCCATAAATGAAAAATAAATTAATATTTAGTAATTCTATTTAACTGTATTGAACACCTACTATTTGTTTCAGTCAATGTTCTCAGTGCTGAGGGGAATAAAAAACATTTAGAAGACATGTTCCCTGCCTTCATGGAGTTTATAAGCTAATAGGGAGTAATAACTCATGTTTACAAATGGGTAAGATATGAGGTAGAAGGAGATAGGAAATATAGAGGTAAAATTCTGTAGAGGTTTATAGAATGGAGAGATTGCCTCTGGTTAGAGGAATCATGAAAGACCAGGAAAAAAGTGGCATTTCCATAAATTAAGGAATGATTAAACAATTTGTGGTACATAAATATAATGGAATATTGATAAGGTATTAAAAGAGATTATTATGATTGTTACTGAGAATCATGGGAAAACTTGAATTTTGTTCACATAGTGACAAATCCTTTGAAGGACTAGAGCAGGAGTGGGGAACCTGCAGCCTTGGGGCCACATGTGGCTCTGTAGGTCCTAAAGTGCAGCACTTTGACTGAATCCAAACTTCACAGAACAAATCCACTTAAAAAGATTTGTTCTATAAAATTTGGACTCAATCAAAAGGCCGCACCCAAGGACCTAGAAGGCCACATGTAGCCTTGAGGCTGTAGGTTCCCCACCCCTGATCTAGAGTCTAGTCTGGAAAAAATGCGTTCAGTATGGCTTGCCATTCTTTATTTATGACCTTGCATATGATCAGTTTTTATGGAAATGCTAGATAATACTGCAGAATAGGGATATTCTACTAATAGGGATGTTCTGTTCTATTTATCCTTCTGTGAGGTTTGTATAAATCCAAGAGCTACCATTGAGAGGCACATACCCAACAATAATTTTTACTATCTAAATCTTGTAATTTAATTTCCATTTTCTCTGAGGACTGGCAGGGGTGAGGGAGAGAAGTGGAAGGGAAGAGAGAGGAAGTAGTATGGCTCAGAATGGGTAGAGTTGGCCTCAAAGGCAAGAAGATTCGAGTTCAAGTTTTGCCTCTGCCTCACCCTATTTGACTGACCACGTCATTCAATCTTTCCATGCTCTGGCAACTCTCTAAGACTAATGCAGAGAAGACATTGACTGACCTGCATCGGTACAGGGAGAGTCTTCACTTTGAAATTTTCTATATCCGTGAAACCACAGAGTTTCTGGTCCTAATCTTATTGTATACCTTTAGCATAACCTCTTCCTGGCTTGTCTTACTTGACTTTATCAATTTTGTCTGAAATAATTGCTAGTTGTATTTTTAAAAATTCAATTATTCTAGTTCCTACCTTTAATCCTGTATGAATCTTTATGTTTTAAGTTTGTTTCTTATAGAAAACAAATCACTGAATATTGCTTTCTAACCCTCCGTTTGTGGGTGAATTAATACAATTTGTATAAATTCATATTTTTCCATATTTAAGTATTCATAATTTAAATTTTTTTCTGTTAAGTCATAATTTTATTACTTTGAAAAAAAGAAAAAAAGAACCAGTGCTATTATCTGAAATTTATATTGCTTAGAACTTGAGTCATTGCCTTATAACAATTAAACTGGCTAAAGTTCCAAAAGATGAGAAGATTAATTTTCGAAGGGTTATTAGAAAATAATTTATAAATATGCAAGTTATAATTGTTCATACCCTTTGATTCAGAGACTCCACTATAAGGACTCTATCTTAAGGCAGTTATTCACAGCAAAAAGAAACCTATTTATACAAAAATATTGTAATAACATCTTTTATGATATCAAAAAGCTGGGAACAAAATATGTGCAAAATGACTTGGGAGCAACTAAATAAATTACATGAATGAATATTGTGTGGAATAAGGAAAGTCAGTTATGAAAAGTTCAGAGACATATGCAATGACCTCTCTGAAGTGATACAGAGAAAGTAGAGCTAAAAGAACAATTAGTAGACCAGTGTAAATAAAGTCAACATGAAATGACAAGAAAACTGGTGAAATAGAGTACTCAGTGAAAGGTAGCATATTATCAAAGTTAAAGATCTTTTGCCCTTCCTTTCTGATGTGGCATCAGTGTGGGTGTTGGTATGTTCTGGGCCTGTGAGCAGGGCTGTCACTCTCACTGATTCGACCTTTGTATAGGTCCATTGGTGTTTTTAATTTTTACTGTGAACATTTACACCTTGCATATAGACCACTAAGGCTTGATTTACTCATTGATTGTCTAGGCTTAAGAAAGTGATGGAAAAGCTGTTAATAATGCAGATTAATTTTTAAAATGTGTCATACTTCCCCCCCCCGCCCCCCAGAGTCCATTCCAGGGAACAATTAAGCATTTACCATCGTAACTCTGGCTGCACCAATCTTTCTATATAATCTCTCTTGACTCCTTCATTTGGATGTAACTTTCTCTCTGTTTACTCTCTGTGAGTGTGGGTTGTTTTTTTCTCTTTAAGTCAGTGGGAAACAGAAAGAGTTACAAGAAAAAGTGGCCAAGACTCACCTTCCAGTGGGTTCTAGATGGTCACAACTTCCCTCAATCAAAGCTGCTTAATTATCTAGCAAGATCTAGGTTTAAATTTCTGTGATCTGGGGAATTGTAAAGTTGAATCAGTAATTCTTTGATCTAGGGCTTTCAGCCTTTAGCCAGTAAAATTGTTCTAGTGAATATATATCACAGTTAAGACATCTATTTCACTCGCCTATATTTCTTCCTACCCATTGTCTTTTTTCTGCTTCATTTAAGTGATCAAAAACACATCAGTAAGACAGTGGTTACCAAATTTCATCTTAAAAAACTTGAAATATAAAAAAAAAGCACTGAAAAGAAATTGCAGTAAGTTTAGGGGACACTTGCCTCTCCCAAGAAGGGAGAGAGAGAGAAAGGAAGAAAGGGGGGAGGGGCTGATGTATCAGCAGCCTTGGATCTGCTTCTCTTGGTGATGTCAATAAAAAAAGGTCCTCTTAGTTATACTTTTGTGGCCCCATGGACAGGTCTAGAAAAACTACTCAGAGTACACTTTCTGCTAATGCCACCAGGTGGTGCTCAAAGCTTGTTTTACCAGCCCAGGTTTCCAAACCATCTTTGTGCGTGCCTTTTTTGACTCTCAGTTTGTGAGTTCTTAGTTAGAACAAGGGTTCTTAACCAGGGGTCTGTGGATAGATGTCAGGGGATCCATCAACTAGGATGGGAAAAAATTATATAAAATATTAGGCATTCAATTTTCTACTTGTGATCCTAAAACTATTAGTTATAAAACCTTAAAAAAAATTTTCTCTTCATTCTTGTTTGATTGACAGGAAAGTCAGAATGCACGTTCACAATACCAATGAAATAACAAGGATTTACAATGTAATTGGAACTATCAGAGGATCCATGGAGCCAGGTGTGTTATTAACTTTTTCTTCAGATTCAAATTTTTCAGAGGTTTAAAGAACCAGGCAGAGTACATTGTGATATATTATTAGTAGAATGAAAAATTATTGAACAGTAAAATGTGCCCAACTAAGATAATGCTTCCTTTCTGTGTTTTATTTTTCTAATGTGGAAGAAAGATGATTAGTAACTTAAATAATTAGATGACTTAGCATATGCTTTTGTATTCAGAATTATTGTTCATTTAAATATATGTTTTCAGACAGGTATGTTATTCTTGGAGGTCATCGGGACTCTTGGGTATTTGGAGGTATTGACCCAACCACTGGGGCAGCTGTTCTGCAAGAGGTTGTCCGGAGTTTTGGAAAAATGATGAGTGGAGGTAAACAAATAAATTTGAAAGAGAGTATTAGTAAAGTGACATATTTCATTTTCTTTTATTTTTAGGCACTGGAAAAAAGTGCTGAATTTGTAGTCAGAGGACTTGGGTTCAAATCCCTGTTCTGCCACTCACTGCCTGTGGGATGTTGGGCAAGTCATTTAATTTCTCTGGGTCTCAGTTTCCTCAACAGTAAAATGAGGAGGTTGGACTCAGTGATCTCTAAGGGCCTTTACAGCTCAAAGTCTTTGATCCTATGTTTAATTGTAAATTAACTGTGTAATTTCAGGCTGGAGACCAAAAAGAACGATTATTTTTGCTAGCTGGGATGCAGAAGAATTTGGACTCTTGGGTTCCACGGAATGGGCTGAGGTAAATAAAGAAGAGACCATTCTTGTCATTTCCTTTGGCAGCAATGAACAAATGTATGTATACCTAAAGAAACTTAAAAATAGGAACTATTGCCTAATAAGATTTTTAATTTCTAGAGTTGCTGAAGAAATAGTTTTCTGTACTCATATCTGTTTATCTGATAAACTAAGCCTCTAACGTATTATGTAAAAAAGGAATTTTTTTATTGTTCTAATAATTTAGATTCTATCTGAATGGATGAAAAATGAGAAAAAATATTAACTTCAAAAATAACAAAAAGCTATCAAGGCCAACAGCTACTTTGAACAAGTTAGTTTTTGGTATTCATTCTATATCTTGAGTTACAATTGGAGTTCTAAGAAAAAAATGTCATCGTTTCTTAGATTGATCATTTTTTGCCTGTAATATTAGACTAAAGGTTCATGGTAGCATTCCAACTGTAGCTGCTTCCTACTTTTAAAAATATTTACATATATGTTTAAACTCTTTAAAACTGAATCACATTTCCCCATTGACTTATGCTATAATATGAACAGAAATTTTTTGTTCTCACTTGCCATTGTTCTTTTGTTGGTGGTGTCAGCTAATGCTTTAGCTGTAGATACCTTTGTCCTTAGATGCTATTACAGTTAGTGATTTGTGTGAATACTGAAAGTAGCTAGATGATCTTGATTCTTAAAGGAATCCTTTTATATAAAGTGAAGGAAACTTTTATAATACTATTGATATATGTATTCTAGATATCCATATGTTGAGTTTTCTTAAATCAGGACAATATCTGTATTACCACAAAGCTTTTTTTCTTTCTTTTTTTTAAACCAAAACTTCAATTTACACCATTATATCCCCATTTACAGTTATAATAACAATAATACCAGAAACAAATTTTAATCAGGCTCTGCTAATAAATTTAGAAACATATCTGTATCTAGACTATGCCGCTTAATTCCTCCATTACACCGAGTAAGTCAAAACCCTTCTGAGTCCCATTTTCCTCTTCAATAAAATGAGAAAGATGGATTAAAGATCTGTTTCAGCTCTAAATCTCACTTCTACTTAAAGGAATGTTAACCATAATTGCTAATGGAGGTCTTGGCTTCTTCTTGACCTTTGGAGTACTGAACTTGAAAAACAAATATGCAAATAAGAAAGAGCATAAACAAAAACACCTCCCAAATAATTATCAGCTTTACTGAGTTGAATTCAGTCCTTTAGGGGAAATTTTTTTTCTTTTATGGCATAATTCATACCCATTGCTTGATTTCAAAAACAGAGTAGTTATTCTTTGAATAGTTATGACAAATCATTTTTATGTCTACTTTTATTATTGGGAGTTGAGAAAAATCAGATGAGATAGTCATTAGCTGAAGAGTAGATTTCATTTGAATTTGGCAGAAAATACTAAATGGTGCTGTCAAATAAGTTGCCAAATTTTACATCTCCTTAAAAGGTTTTAGAAACAATTCTTTAAGAGACCATGAGGTGGAGATACTATTCTATGTATCCCTCCATCTTCGTCTCCTTTTTCCACCTCTGAGCAAGGATTTCTTTATTATTTCTTCCATGTGTGTTGATCTTTGTCTTTCCCTGTCTCTTTTCGAATTAAATTTTCTTTAACTCTATCATTTTTTTTTCAATTTTAATTTCTCCTATCTTTCTTGCTCTTTCTTTCTCAACTTTACTGTACTATAATCTTGAATTTAAGTTTAGTATTAGTTGTAGCCATTGTAGTCAGTGCCAGAAGACACAGTAGATAGAAAACTGGCCTTAAAGCTAGAAAGGCCTGGATTCAAGTTCTTCTTCTGCTCCATACTGACTGTATGCCACTGGACACCATGCTTAACCTTTTAGTACTCTAATTAACTCTCTAGGATTATAAGTTACAGATATATAGTCAACTTGGACTGGTAGAGGGAGATTAATCTCCTTGAAAATTCCCTATTCCTACCATATTCCTTTAATGCAGTTAAGCCTAGGGGAGGCCAGGTAGCACAGCGAGTAGGAGCACCAGCTCCAGTGTCGGGATGACCTGGAGATCGAATCTGGGCTCAGATTTGATCAAAACATTTGATCAAATTTGATCAAAATCAGATCAAAATAGTACCACACCCAAAAATAACTGGTCGTGTAACCTTGAGCAAGTTACTTAACCCCGATTGCTTTAAAAAAAAATTAAAATAGTTGAAGGGAATAGAAATATATATTTGTATATAGTGGAGGGTATATGGGCATATGAATACATGTGTGAATGGGTGTATATATACTTACAGGTATACACAGATGACACAGGACCAATTTAATAGGAAGGGATGATACTTAAAAGGGGAATATAAAGAGGTGATAGAGTAATATAATGAGAAGAGATGGAGGGAGACAGAATGGGGTAAACTATTTCCATAAAGAAGAGTCAAGGGAAAACGGTTGCAACAGAGGGGAAGAATAGGAAGGCAAAAGGGAATGGGCCAACCTTATTCTCATTAAATTTGGTTTGGGTAGGGAATGAAATATACACTAAATAGGGTATTTCACCCACAGGAGAGTAGGGGGGAAGGTGAGAGGAGGGATGATGGAAGGGAGGGCAGGCTGTGGGGGGAGGGAAGTTGGAAGCACCCACTTTTGAAAAGGGACAGGATCAAAGTAGAGAATAGAACAAGTGGGTGATGGAATAGGAGGGAAGGAAATATAGTCAGTCTTTTATAATATATCTACTATGTTAAAGTTTTGCATTAGCTACCCATGTACAATCTATACTGAACTGTTATCTTCCCAGTAAGGGTAGGTGATAAGGGAGGAAGGGAATGAATCTGCAATTCAAAGTTTTAAATTCAAATGTTTAAAATTATATATACATATATACTATTATTAATACTATCTTACATGTATTTGGGAAATAAGATACACAGGCACTGGGGCATAGAGATCCACCATGCCCTAATGGAAAAGTCTAAAGGGGTATGGTAGAAGATATGGGAGAGAGCAGATTGGAGGAGGGGATATCCTGTGGGGCTGCTATTCTGGGGCGGTGGGTAGGGGAAAAATGGGAAGAAAATTTGTAACTCAAAATCTGGAGGAAATGAACGTTGTAAATCAGAAGTTAATAAAGCATTTGAAAAATGAAAAAAAAAAAAGAAATAAGAGAATTTTGCCAAGCCTTTTTTATTTTTCTCTTTTTTAGAAATGAGATTACTTTTCAGACTGAAAAGCATGCAGCAAAATAGAATGGGGATTGGAACCTAGGGTAGGGAAGAATAAAGAAAAGGAGCACTTAGTAGCTGTAATTGAAACCATTTTTTGTGGGTGGAACACATTAACTTTAGCTAGATCCTGAAAATAAAAATGTCAATGTGATTGCTAACATTTTGTTGATCTAGTTAAAAAAAATAATTTTCTGTGGAAAAAATTCCAGACGAACAGGAATGGACAAGTGTTGTTTAGAATTACAACATGCTAAAAATTCAAACCAGGAATTTTAGCATAAATTCTTGGGAAGGGGAAGGAGATTATTGAAGGGATTATTATATGAATGCTTTATGAGCACTTAGGAAAATAATAATCCTTGGGACCCATTGTGAATTCACTACGAATAGGTTATACTTGATTAACTTATTTTTCCTGATAGTAGAAATGCTAGATAGAGATCATGAAAGTAATGCTTATAGCATGTCCTGGATTTTAATAAGGGAACTAACAAGATCTTTCATATTTTTCTGGACAAAATGAAATATTATGGGCTGCATGATATTACAGTCATATCAACAATGGGCTAATAATTTAGCTTAGAAGATCATTGGTTCCAAGCTTCAGAGTTCTGTTCTTGGTCCTGTTTTAAGTTTTTTTTTTGCCATTTTTTTATTATTTTAAAAATTATTTAGATGAAGATATAAAAGTTGCTATGCTTGTCAAGTTTGTTGATGGCACAAAGTCAGTAAAAATAGCTGTTGTTTAGTTTTTCAATTGTATCTGACTCTTTATGATCCTATGTACCGTAGTCCATTGGGTTTTCTTGGCAAGGATACTGGAATGATTTGCCATTTCCTTCTCTGGTAGATTAAGGCAAACAAACTTAAGTGACTTGCTTGCCCAGAGCCACACAACTAATAAGTGTCCAAGACTAGATTTGAACTCAGATCTTCCTGACTCCAGACCCAGTGCTCTCTCCATTGAGTCATTTAGTTGCTATTACTGAAATTATAGAGTCAAGATTCATGACTATTTTAATAGACTGAATGACATGCTAAAAGTAACAAAATGAAGTTTAAAAGTGATGAATATATTTATTGAATAAGAAAGACCTACACTGAGATTTTTAAAAATCAATGACATAAGTATAGGATGGTAAATAAGTAAGTGGCAAGGCCACAGTTCTCATGAGAACAACTTAGACCTAAGAGTTCTTCTAGTTGACTTAGAACCCAAAATGGCTTAAAGAAAACCCTAGCCAAATCTTAGGAGACAATAATAATAAAAGTTTTGAGTGTAAGGGAAGGTAATTGTCTTATTGTTCAGTTCTGGAATCAGAACATATGTGGTATCTTGTGTTCACTTCTGAACATCACATTTAAGAAAGTCATTGATGAACATATCCAAAAGAAGACTACCAGGATATCAAAGCAATGTTAAATAAGCCACACTTGAAGGGGTTGAGAAATCACCAATGATTAGTCTGGAGAAGAGACATAGGATAATATCATAGCTGTTCTCGAATGCAGACCATCGTGTGGAAGAGTGATTCTAGTTCATTTGTATAGTTTCAATGGTCAAATAAAGGAACAGAAGATAGTGGGAGGCAGATTTTATTTAGCTCAATATAAGAAACAAAGTTTAGCAGTGCTTTCTGAAAATAGAGTGGACTACCTCATAAGAATTACAGTCACTAAAGGTGGCCCTCAGTTGATCTTTTTTTTCTGGATGTCAATGGCCCTTAATAATTCAGTTCACTTGAATTCAATCCAAGAAACAGAAAGCACCTTCAGTGCACTATACTGGGCAATATGAATAAGAAGATGAAAAACAAAATATTCCCTGCCTTTAAAGAGCTGACAGTGTAGTCAGAAGATATAGCATGTATATATTTAATAATTTTATAATTAATAATGGGCCTGATACACATGGGAGGAATCAGAGAGAACATAAAAACTAAAAATATTCATATATGAATCATTATACAGTTTTAATAGGGCGAGTGTTCATAGGAGAGATGAGAAAGAACGAAATACAGAATAATTAAAATATTTCTTCTTAGAGTCTTTTTTTACTTTCTACATACAAACATGATGCAGTATTTTCCTTCTCAATTAACATTATGGGTATTACATTGATAACTCTCACTTTGGCATTGTGAGAAACACCTTTTTTTCCCCTGTATTTAACCATGTTTTCCCTTTACTATCTCCACCTTCCCAATTTTGAGAAATAATAAATATTTTTTTCCCTCCAGTACAGATGGGCTTGTGTGGTTGTCTGTATCAGGAACTGTTCTGGACAATTAGTAAGAAAAATTAATAAGACTATTTGCTAAAAGACAGGAATAGAGATTGGTCCTGTGACCTACAGTTATGTAGGCAACTAGCAAGTTGAGGAAATTTCCTCCCAATGCAGATTGCAGAAACTTTTCTCCACCTTGGAGTCTTAAAGAGTTACCTAGAACATGTAGAAGTTATGATTTGCCTAGGACATACAGCCAGCATGTGGTGTACCGAGGTAGGGCTTCCTAACTTGAGGTCAGCTCCCTGTCCGTTACATTAAGCCTGACTTTCTTTGTTAAAAGGGTGCCTAAATACATCTGTTTACTAAAAATTTTTGAAATGCTTTTTCAGGTAGAAAATGAAAGTTCTAAACCATAACTACAACTGTACTAGGTAGATTTTATTCTCTCAGAATCTTTGGGGGAATGGGGAACTTTGGAAATTGTTATTTAATTTATAAGGGTATTGACTGACTATTCTGAAGTAACTCAATTATTTTGTTTACATTTTCTTATATGGTAATGACTAAGAATAAATTAACAACTTTACCTCAACTATAGGAGAATGCAAAAATACTTCAAGAGAGAAGCATTGCTTATATAAATTCTGACTCATCCATAGAAGGTAAAATTTATCTTAAGTAAGTAATTCCTTCTTTTAGGTTCTGAAGTATTTACTAGTGCACCATCTAAGCTATCCTCTTCTGTTTACTTTTGCTATCTTTGTTTCCAATTTTATTAAATGACATACATAAGCAATCCTTTCTACCAGTACCTTTGGTAGACTTAATATTCACTGGTCTTGCCTGGTTTACTAAAGTAAATTGTCCAACTGTATTTCTCTCAGTGCAGATACTATAACAGTTTGTTTCCATTTTTTTAGTCTTTTTGGGAAACATTGCATGTGTTGATACTAAAGCACAAGTAAATACCTCACAAAGATCCTCTTAAATTCGACATAGGTCATTTTAAACAACTTTGTGGTGGTTGTTTTGATCCTCCCAAATAAGGGTCCTAGATGAGGTTATTTTTCACATACCCTGAAGCTCTAAAATGATGAGTCTGGATACAAGTCAGACAAACTTTGGTCTTCAAGTCATGGTGATTGTCAAAATATATAGAATGTCCCAAAAGTTTTAGTGCAGATTGCAATGTCAAAAGATTAGCATTGCACTAAGACTTGGAACACCCAGTATAATTATCCCCTTTACTCTGAATATTTAAAGATGTATCTAGGCTTCTTTGGGACCCTTTTTTGTTTCAATCCTTGGCCTCTGTCTCGTACTTATGAACAATCCATTTATAGGAAAACTGCCTTCCACCCTCCTCCAGTCTTTCAGACATTGCTGCCCAAGTGCTGCCCAAGCCCCTGCAGTATTCCTTCTTTCTACTATATCCCTCACAGGAACTTCCAGTGCTGAAAGCTTTATAATCTCATATTTTTCATGGGAAGTTTTAGAATAAGAATGTTTTCTCCTTGTTCCTGGTCCCAACTTGTATCACTAGAGCTTTCTCTCTGGCTATACAGCTGTGTTCTCATTTCTCTTTCCTGAAGAAAGAAGATTTAATTTCCAAAAATATTAAAATATGCTTACAATTAAACTATTGAGAAATAAAGTTAAAATTGTAAATAATTGAAATTTAATTTGCGCATATTTTTGTTTCTCAGGCAATTATACCCTTAGAGTGGACTGCACACCCCTTCTCTACAAATTGGTCTATAATCTGACAAAAGAGGTACATAAATGAATCTGTCACACAATATCAGATAAATTAAATTCATCAAACATCTATTAAGCACCTAGTATCTTCAAGGCTTTTTGCTAGGAATTGGGGATTTAAAAAGTCTCTTCCCTCAAAGAACTTATTATTAAGTCACTTTATGATAGAGAATACACATGTTTTATTTAGGATTCTTATATTTGAGTGAGTTATTAAAATTAGGAGAGTTTGAAATACAGAAACTATACCAAGAGGTATTTGATGTATCTAGCTGCAGCTTGAATGAATCAGCTTGAACTAAGGTATGTATTTCTATGCTTTCACACTTCAACTTTGGTACCTTTCCTCTAGTCAACAAAATACTAAGAAATCGTGTTTTATGTGTCCATGTCACAAATTATCTGTGATATCCCTAGTCTTTCTCTAGGCAATGGTTATATATATAATCATATTGTGTATTTAGCCTTACAGTTGTCATGTAGAGAAAAAGCAAAGTGGTACATTAGACACTAAATTAATGTCAGGATATCTGGGTTTGAGTCTTGACTCTGATCCTTATCATCTCTATAAGCTTGAGGGAAACTCACTGAACTTGATCTCACTGAACTTGTTTCATCATCTATAAAACAGGCAGGATAATACTTGCTTTACCTCCCTCACTGGTAGGAAATTGCCTTATAAACCTTAAAGACGTATATAAATGAGAATTGTTGTTATAACAGAGAGAGAATAGTGAGCAGGAGACTTGAATTCCATTCCTGGCTCTAAGCTAAGTTGCTTTGGACAAGATAACTTGACCTCTTTGAGTCTCAGTTTCTCAGTCTTTAAAATGGCCAGAATTGCTTGCCCTGACTAAGATCTTTTGATATAATGGAGATGAAAGTATTTCAAAAACAGCATAAGACTTTCAGGTAATCTACATCATTTAATGTCTCCATGCATCATTTATTAGTCATCAGGTATATGAAGACCTGGGTAGCTAGGGGGTACAGTATCCAAGGAGGAGAGGACCTGGAGTCAAGAGGACCTAAGTTCAAAATCTGGCCTCAGATACTTACTGTCTGTGTAACCCTGGGCAAGTCGCTTAACCTTGTTTACTCAAGTTTCCTCATCTATAAAATGTGCTTGGAGAAGGAGATGGCCAAAAAACACTTCAGTTTTCTCTGCCAGGAACATCCCAAATGAGGTCATGAAGAGTCAGATATGACTAAAATGACTGAAAAGCAACAACAAAATATGAAGACTTGCTGTAGTGCTTTAAGAATGTGTGATTTTGTCAGTGTATAGGTACTCCCTCAATATATTGTAGCCCTTCTAAGACTAAAGAGAGAGTTTTTGTCAAAAAAAATTTTTTTAATCACATTCATTACTTGATATATCCTTCACTTCTTCCCTACACAGAGAACCATCACTTAAGACAAAGATAAAAGAGAAGAAAAAAATTTCAACAAAAGTAACCAACACATCATTCCAGTATGCTAATATATGTAGTATTCCAAACTCATATTTCTTCAGGTCCAAACTTGGTCATTATAAATGCATAGTATTCACTTGTTATTTTTAAAATTTTTTCCATTTATATTGTTATAGTCATCTCATACATATACATATATAAATATATATAAATTTGTGTGTTTTATGTACACACATATGTGTGTATATATACATACATGTATGTGTTTATGTGTCAACAATATCACAGATTGAAAGAGATATCAATGAATAAAGAATGAGAAAAGCTCCTCTGATTTTGCATTTGAGAAATCATTAGTGAGAAGTCAATTCTCAGGGCCCTGGGAAATTCTTAAGACTCTGTGATGTAGAATAATTCCTAACTTCACAATCTGGCATTTAAAGACATCAACATATGGCTTTGAGTGTAACTTTTCAGATGTTTCACAGTACCCACTCCTTTGTACTCCTCCCATCTTCTAGCCAAACCAAGCTAGCAGCATCCCTGAACTTCACATGCCATCTTCTCTCTCTAGTACCTTTACAAAAATTGCCCATCATACTTGGAATATGCTTCCTCTTTACAATTGCCTTTCAGAATGCTTATCCTTCTTCAACAATCAGTTTGATTACCATGAGGCATAGGTTAGTTTTGCCGAGCTGCTTTTTTTCCCTCTTTTTTATTTTTTATTACAAGGAATGGCTCACTAGGTAGTAGAGGGTTAAGTTATTTTCAAAATGAATGTGATGTTAAAACAAAAGATTTCAATAAAATTCAGTAAAACATTTTAAAAGAATTCAGGAAAGACTCTAAAGTCAAAGGCTTAAAAGGAAACCAATAAGGTTATGAGTGATTCACAGTCACAGAATAAATACACAGTGTAGATAGGACCGTATCTATTTATTATGGCAGCTTTGAAAGCTGAAAGGAAAAACAAATTCCAATTATGAGCTTGAAATGAATTGAACTCCCTTCCTGTTTGTTGTTTTTTTTTCATTTTTCAAATGCTTTATTAACTTCTGATTTACATCATTCATTTCCACTAGATTTTGAGTTACGAATTTTCTCCCCTTTTTTCCCCTACCCACCGCCCCAAAATAGCAGTCCCACAGGATATCCACTGTTCCAATCTGCTCTCTTCCATATTTACTCCCATACCCCTTTCGACTTTTCCAGTAGGGCATGGTGGATCTCTATGCCCCAGTTCTTGTATATCTTATTTCCCAATTACATGTAAAATAGTATTAATAATAGTATATATATATATATATATATATATACACACACACATACATATATATACACATATACATATATA
The DNA here is from genome assembly GCF_028583685.1 of Petaurus breviceps papuanus. Lineage (NCBI taxonomy): Eukaryota > Metazoa > Chordata > Mammalia > Diprotodontia > Petauridae > Petaurus > Petaurus breviceps. The sequence goes on along the minus strand of NW_027187419.1, from coordinate 36,002,685 downwards.
TATATTTAAACATTTTATTTTAAAACTTTGAATTCCAGATTCATTTCCTTCCTCCCTTGTCACCCACCCTTACTGGGAAGATAAGCAGTTCAGTATAGGTTGTACATGTGTAGCTAATGCAAAACAATAACATAGTAGATATATTGTAAAAGACTGACTATATTTCCCTCCCTCCTATCCCACCTCCCACTTGTTCTATTCTCTGCTTTGATCCTGTCCCTTTTCAAAAGTGGGTGCTTCCAACTTCCCTCCCCCCAGCCTGCCCTCCCTTCCATCATCCCTCCTCTCACCTCCTTCCACCCTACTCTCCTGTGGGTGAGATACCCTATTTAGTGTGTATTTCATTCCCTTCCCAAGCCAAATTCAATGAGAATAAGGTTGACCCATTCCCTTTTGCCTTCCTATTCTTCCTCTCCATTGTAACCATTTTCCCTTGCCTCCTCTATATGAGATAGTTTACCCCATTCTGTCTCTGCCCATCTCCTCTCATTATATTCCTCTCTCACCTTTTAATTTCACCTTTTAAGTATCATCCCTTCCTATTAAATTGGTCCTGTGCCCTCTATGTATGTATACCTGTAAACGTATATACACATTTCCCATATACCCTCATATATAGACATATATATGTTTCTATTCCCTTCAACTATTTTCATACTGAGAAAAGTTTCATCAGTTACAATTATTGTTTTTCCACGTAGGAATGTTAATAGTTCAACTTTGATCAGTGGCTTATATTTCTTTTCCTGTTTACCTTCTCAAGCTTCTCTTACTTCTTGTATCTGGATGTCAAATTTTCTTTTCAACTCTAGTTTTTTCATCAAGAATGCTTGAAAGTCCTCTATTCCTCTGAATGACCATATTTTCCCATAAAAGATGATACTCAGTTTTTCTGGGTAGGTGATTCTTGGTTTTAATCCCAGCTACATTGAACTCAGGAATATAATATTCCAAGCCCTTCGATACCTCAATATAGAAGCTGCCAGATCCTGGGTTATCCTGATTGTGTTTCCACAATATTCAAATTGTTTCTTCCTGGCTGCTTGTAATATTCTCTCCTTAATCTGGGAATTCCAGACCCTGACTATAATATTCCTAGGAGTTTTCTTTTGGGGATCTTTTCAGGAGGTGATCGGTGGATTTTTTCAACCTCTATTTTGACCTCTGGTACTAAAACGTCAGGGCAGTTTTCTTTGAGAACTTCCTGGAGGATGATTTCTAGGTTCTTACTTTGATCATGGCTTTCAGGTAGTCCAGTAATTTTTGAATTATCTCTCTTGGATCTCTTTTCCAGGTCAGTGGTTTTTTCCCATGAAATATTTCACATTGCCTTCTATTCTTTCATTTGTTGGATCTGTTTAACAGCATCTTGATTTCTCATAAAGTCATTAGCTTCCATTTGCTCCAATCTAATTCTGAAGCAATGATTCTCCTCATTGAATTTTTGAGATCCTTTTTCCATATGGCAAATTTGTCTTTTTAAGGCATTCTTCTCCTCATTGCCTTTTTGAGCCTCTTTTGCCGATTGAGTCAGTCTGTTTTTTAAGGTGTGATTTTCCTCAGTCAGGCTGTTGACTCTCATTTTGTAATTTTCTTGCATCATTCTCATTTCTCTTTCCAATTTTTCCTCCACTTCTCTTATCTGCTTCTTAAGGTCCTCTATGGCCTGTAACCAGTTAGTATTTTCCTTTGAAGCTTTTGGTGCAGGATTTCTGACTTCACTGTCTTCCTTCTGTTCCATGCTTTGCTCCTTTTTGTCCCCAAAATGGGAGTCTAATGTTGGAATCTTCTGTCGGCTTTGTTTTTTTTGCCTGGTCATTTTGCCCCTCGGTCACTTGACCCCGGGGCTTTTTGCCACAGTAGGACTCTGCCACCAGACAGGGGAGCTTTTGTCCCAAACACAGGGGTTTTCTCAGCTGCTGGAGGTATTAGATGGGTGCCCTCTCTGAGGCCTCCACACACTTGGGCAAGCTGGACACACACCCCAGGATCTCCACCCTAGACTGCAATCCAGATCCAAGAAGGTTAAAGCAAAAGCGATTACCCCTCAGTCTGGTTGTTTGGTCCCCCTACACTTTGCAGGCCAGGATCTGAAGCTGTCACATGGCGCTGGCTGGCTGTGCTGGGCATCTCAGCGCCTTCTCGCCCTGGGGGCAAAAGCTGATGCACTCCCACTTACTGGGTCCTAAAGTCCAGAATGCACTGACCTCTCACTTTTTACTTGGCATCTTTGTGTTGATAATTCTGGAACCCGCCACAGCTTCTGCTGATGTGGAGTCCCTCCGGCTGGAGGCTGGTCAGACCTGTCCTGGGGCTCAAACCTCGGCTCACTCAGGCCTGGGCTTGGCTCCCAGAGCGCCGTGCTGGCTGATTCCTGCTGGCCTGCCACGCTGTCCTCAGTGGGAGGTTAGTTTCTCTGTGTCATTTTGTGGGTTCTGCAGCTCCAAAATTTGTTCCGAGTCCCCTTTTTACATGGATTGGAAAAGGTGGAAACGGGAGCCGTTAAGAGGTCCTGCTTCTACTCCACCATCTTGACTCTGTGCCCCCCCCTTTTTTTTAACAGGAGAATGATGTAGTTGCTCAATCCTGAATTTTTGTGATGTAAAGACTATGAGGTGGGGATGGCTAGGTGGCACAGTGAATAGAGCACCAGCCCTGGACTCAGGAGGACCTGAGCTCAAATCCAGCCTCAAACACTTAATACAAAAACTAACCACGTGGCCTTGGGCAAGTCAATTAACAATTGCCCTCCAAAAGCAAAAATAAATAAATAAATGAACAAACAAATAAATATAAAGGTTAGAAACTCCATAGAGTTAACAATTCAAAATGTAGCAGTGAAGAAAAATGAGAGGGTACATTTACTGGTAGCACATTTGTTGAAATAAGATGGTGTAGTTGGTTAGTCATGCTTAATTCTTTGTGAACCCATTTGGGGTTGTCTTAGCATGGATACTGGAATAATTTGCCATTTCCTTCTCTAGTTCATTTTATGGATAAGAAAACTGAAGCAAACAGTGGTTGAATGACTTGCTTAGAATCACACAGCTAGTAAGAGTTTGAAGTCGAATTTGAACTCACATCCTCCTGGACCAGTACTTTAAACACTGCATCACCTCATTGCCCTAGAGAGAAAATTTGAAAACAGATGCCTGATTTTGGATTTTTAATGTGTTAATAGGTACTATCTAAATATTGTTTGTTTGTGAAATTTTTAATTAATGAAAAATATATATATTTTATTTTTTCCAATTGCATGTAAAGACAAACTTTAACATTCATTCAAAAAAATTTTTGACTTCCAAATTTTCTCCCTCCTTCACCTGCCCCATAAGATAGTAAACAATTTTATATAGGTTATATATGAGCAATTATATGAAATATATTTCCATATTATTGACTTTATGAAAGAAGAAATAGACCAAAAGAAAAAAAGCACACAAAAAATAAAATGAAAACAGCATGCTTCAATCTGAATTCAGACTCCATCAATTCTCTGAATGTGAACAGCATTTTTCATCATGAGTCCTTTGGAATTGCCTTGGATCATCATATGACTTACAATGCCCAAGTCATTCATTGTTGATCATTGTACAATGTTTCTGTTACTGTGTGCCAAGTAGTCCTGGTTCCACTCACTTCACTTTGCATCAGTTCATTATAAGTCTAGGTTTTTCTGAAATCCACCTGTTCATCATTTCTTATAGCACAATAATATACCATTACATTCATATACCACATCTTGTTCAACCATTCCCAAACTGATAGGCATCCTCTCAATTAATTTTTTTCCACCATTAAAAAAAGAGCAGCTATATGGGGCGGCTAGGTGGCACAGTGAATAAAGCACCAGCCCCAAATCAGGAGGACCAGAGTTTGGTTCTGGCCTCAGACACAACACCCACACACACACACACACACAAAAACTATCTGTGTAACCTTGGGCAAGTTACTTAACTCCAATTGCCCCTCAAAAAGCAAAAAAAAATAAAAATAAAAGCGGCTATAAATATTTTTGGACAAGTAGGGTACCTCCCCCCCCCTTTTATTGGATCTCTTTGGAATAAAAACCTATTAGTATTGCTGGATCAAAGGGTATGCAGTCTGATTGCCCTTTGGGCATGGTTCCAAATTGTTCTCTAGAATGGTTGGATCAGTTGACAACTCCACCTGTTGGTGCATTACTGTTGTGCATTAATGTCCCAATTTTCCCCACACCCCCTCCAAAATCTGTCTTTTTCCATTTCTGTCATATTAGCCAATCTGATAGGAATGAGATGCAACCTCAGAGTTGTTTTAATTTTCATTTCTCTAATCATTAGTGATTTAAGAGCATTTCTATGTGACTATAGAGACTGCAGAGAACTTTGATTTCTTTGTCTGAAAACTGCCTGCTCATATCCTTTGACCATTTATCAACTGGGAAATGACTTATATTCTTATAAATTTGACTCAGTTCTCTATGTATTTGAGAAATGAATCCTTTATCAGAAACACTTCCTATAAAAACAGTTTTCCCCAGCTTTCTGGTTTCCTTCTAATCTTGGCTACATTGGTAACCTTTCTAATCTAATATAATCAAAAATCATTCATTTTACATCTTATAATGCCATTTCTCATTTAGTGATAAATTCTTCTCTTCTCCATAGATCTGACAGATACAGTGATCCTTATTCTCCTAATTTGCTTATGGAATCACCCTTTATTTCTAAATCATATACCCATTTTAGCCTTATCTTGGTATATGGTTTAAACTGTTGGTCTATATTTGGTTTCTGCCATACTGCTTTCCAATTTTCCCAGCTGTTTTTGTCAAATAGTGAGTTCTTGTCCTAAAAGCTTGGATCTTTGGTTTTATCAAAGTCGAGATTACTATGGTCATTTACGATTGTGTCTGGTATACCCAATCTCTTCCATTGATCCACCACTGTGTTTCTTAGCCAGCTGGTTTAAATGATTACCACTTGATAATATAGAAGCCACTTCCTTCACATTTTTTTTCATTAATTCTTTTGATATTCTTGACCTTTTGTTCTTCCAGATGAATTGTTATTTTTTCTATCTCTATAAAATAATTTTTTGTTAACTTAATTGATATAGCATTGAATTAGTAAATTTAAGTAGGATTTACATTTTTATTGTATTGGCTTACTGCAACCATGAACAACTGATATTTTTCCAGTTGTTTAGATCTAACTTTTCTTTGTGTGAAAAAGTGTTTTTGGTAATTGTGTTCATATAGTTCCTGGGTTTGTTTTAGCAGGTAGATTCCCAAGTATTTTATATTGTCAATAGTTATTTTAACTGGCTTCTGTGCTTTGTTGAAAAATATATTTTTAAAGAAGTAGTCATTAGAACTGCTTTGATATTTGAGCATATTATATTGCTTTATAAAATTATCATGTCATTTCTGTATTCTTCCTTTTAAATTTCTTTTAAAGAGGTAAACTTTATTCTACCTCTACTTGAGATTCCTTATTGCAAGAGAGTCTAAATAGAATGGCATTCTTTTATCCTCCTTGTTTATTTTGTTTTGGAGTTTTGGTTTGTAGCACCTATGTTGTGTGAGATTTGCCTTTGGGATGCTAGATTCCAAAAATAAGTACAGCAAGACTTTTAAAATTTTTTATTAAATTTTATTTAAATTTATTATTATTTAAATGTATTATTAAATTTATTTTTTTTAATTTTATTCTGGGAAAAGGGAATCAGATCAGCAATCTTGTTCACATTTCATAAGAAGAATTAGATAATATTTCTACCCCTTCTATTCCTTTTCTCCAAGACCTTGTGAGTTTCTATTGTAGATGATGAGAGTGAAAAGTTGAGGAGCAGTCCTTCCCCTTGAATAAGGACCAGTGGGCATGCTGGAGAGACTTTTTGGTGGTTGTCCTTTGTTCTTGAAGAGAATGACATCACTATGCTAGAGTCAAGTTACAGTGTGCCTGACTGACTGATCAGACCAATATAAGCTCTGAATTTTCTACCACAGATCAGACACAAATAGTCCATGTGAACATTTGAGGTGGTTCCTCTAAATTTGCACCTCTAGTGTTTCTTTTGATCTACTTCAATTCTGCTTTGCTCATAGAGCACAGCACCTCTCTGATGAGGGCATGCTATGTTTAGCAGTACTGTGCCACCATCTCCCATGTCACACAGTTGATTCTAAAGTTCTTAAGAAAAACCTTGAGTGTCTTTGTATCACCTCTAATGACCATCATGTGAATGCCTACCACATTTGAGTTCTCCATAATACTTTTGGCAAGTATTCATTTTGCATTCAAATAGCATGGCAAGTCCATCAGAGTTGTGCTTTTTGCATTAGAATTTGAAATCTTGGCAGTTTAGTTGAAGAAAGGACCTCCTCAGTGTCTGGTATTTTATCCTGCCACGTCATCTTCAGGATCTTTCTGAGACAATTCAGTTTCCTGATTGAAGAGCAGCCAAAGGAAACTTTAGTTTTCTTCCACCCCTTGTCTTTTAAAGGGGCTTCACTCAAAGCTTATGTCTCTATTAAACTGGCAGACAACTTCTTCCTAGTCCCTTCTCCTTCTAGGAGAGGGAAAAAAGCACTAATATGGTTGCCCATATTAGGCAGCTCTTTACAAACGATTCATTATACTATGCATACTTCTATTAGTTCTTTCTCTAGAGGTTAGTAACATCTTTCTTTATAGGTCCTTTGCAGTTGATTTGAATATGTATAATACTCAGAATGGCTTAGTCGTTCAGTTATTCTTCAAACAATATTGCTGTTACTGTATACAATGTTCTCTTGGTGATCTGCTCATTTCAGTCTTCATCAATTCATGCAAGTCTTTCCTTGTTTTTCTAAAATGAACCTGTTCATCATTCCTTACAGCACGGTAGTATTCCCTCACAATCAAATGCCATAATTTGTTTATCCATTCCCCAGTTGATGGGCATCCCCTCACTGTCCAGTTTTTTGCTCCCACAAGGAGAGTTGCTACAAATATTTTAGAACATAGAGATGCTTTTCCTTTTGCCCTGATCACCTTGGGAAACACACCTAATAGTGAAACATCAGCTGGGCCAGAGGGTGTGTACAGTTTTATAACTGAGCATAATTCCAGATTGCTCTGACAACACGTTTAAAACATTATGGGGAGATAGACACTTAAAACGTTGAAACATAATATTTTATGGAAACTGCTAAGCAGTCATTACATCTGCACCAAAGCTCTCTTCTGTCATATCAGGCCTTATCCTCCTGGCATTGGTCATCTTCTCTAAGATGTATTGTGGTAGCTACAGGGAGCACCTTCTGATGCCAATGGCCTGGATTTCTTAGTGACTGTAGATACACATCTCAAGGCCATAAAGTAAATGGCAAGACTGGAAAAGTCTGTTTTGGGATTTAAGTTCAGCCACTTGTGTTAAAGAAAAGAAACACAGAGTAGAAGAGATAGTCAGGGCTTTTAAATCCAGTATCATCTTCATCTAGATGAACTCATGCTCTTGCTACCAGTTGTAAACATTTGCCATAGCAGGATGGAGGAAGGGGGTAGGGATATAGGGTTTTTCCCTTCGGAAATCTAAAAGATTTCTGTCCAAGTTCCAAGCCACTTAGAATAGAAGAAAAGTGGAAGTGCAAGTCATTTCTCTCTCTTTTTTTTTTTTGGAGGGGGGAAGGAAGGGTAATTGGGGTTAATTGACTTGCCCAAGGTCACATAGCTAGTAAGTGTTATGTCTGAGGCTAGATTTGAACTCAGGTCCTCCTAACTCCAAGACAGGTGCTCTATTCACTCTGCCATGTAGCTGCTCCTGTCATTTCTTCATTTAAGTCTATTGAGGGGGCAGCCCTTACTAAGCTTCCTTGTCCAATTCCCTTTGATACAAACCCCGCCCTCCACCTCCCCTCCCTGGAGTATGTTGGAGTGGAGAGGGAAGGCTTCTTAGGAGGACTGATTAAGTTGTGTTTTTTTCTGTTGTTTGTTTTGTTTTTATTTTAAATTAAGAGACCTACTGGAAAGTGCCAGGGTAAATGTATCAACAGAAGGGGTCCAGGGTAGGTGTAGCCCCGGAAGGGGGATATGCCCTAGCAAGAACACATGGCAGAGAGGCCTCCCCTGGTTATGGGTGCAAATTTTCAGAGGGAGAACGGATAACAAGCTCTCTCCATTTGTGATCCATTTGAGCATTCCTAGTTGGGTCAGATGTCCACCTAATGACCAAATATTTAAGAACCCTAAATATCATAAAAATGTTTAGGAATCTTAATCATGCTATGAACTCTCGATATGTTTCTTTTAACTAAAGTTAAGTACGTTATTATTTTCATTTGGCTATTTTGTTCTTCATTCTCCCTTCTGTTCTTTTACCACAAAAAAGTTTTATTATAAGGAATATTTTTAGTTATTTTATTACATTATATTATATTTATTATATTAGATATAAGTGAATATTGTTGTTTGGGAAACTGCAACCAGTCTCTCTCTCTCTCATCATTTTGTACACTGTTGCTTCATCTCTGCTTCTACTATGTATTTTTCTTGATAAGGACAATAAAAAATATTAGTGCAGTTCTCTGAAATTATTTTCTCTCATCATTTTTACCTAAGAAGTAATTTTCCATAGTTTTGATGTCAAGTTTGAAAAGTATCTGCATATCTGTGAGATTTCCCTCTGAAAAGATTTTTACCTTTTCATTTTTCGATTGGCACTTATCTCAAAAGGGAACCAGAACACCAAGACTGCCACTGAAACCTCATAATAATTGTAATGGTTAATAGAAATGTATTCCTTAGTAGATGAGAAAATTTCCTTTCACATATCATTTCCAAATATGTGATGAACTTTACTTACTTTTTTACCCTTTACTCTACCTGTTCAGGTGGCAGAGCTTGTTGTCAATGTGGGAGAAAAAAAGTGAAGGAAGAACAGATTGTGATGTAACTTAAGGTTATAAGATATAAACTTAAATGCCAACCGTGTCTCAAATACTTATGTGACTTTGGGCAAGTCATTTTACTTCTTAGATTATCAGTTCCTTAATCTATAAATGAGTTTGGACTAGTTGGCCTAAAATGCCTTCCAACTCATGATGAAATTTCATGATCTTAGGGCCACTGGTCAGCTTCTTGAATCAGGAAGCTATTCATAATCATCCAGATTACTTCTTCTTTATTCTTAGTTTCTGTTCTCTGTTTTTTTCTTGACCTTTTTTGATTTTATTTATTTTTTCTTGGGCAGAGCAGGGTAGAGTGGGGGATATAGCATTTCACCTTTCTTTTATTTCTTTGTTCATGAAATCATTGTGTTTTATAATGTAACTTTAAGAACTGAATTGCTGAAACAATTTTGATTTTTTTTTGTGAAATTTTGCTGTCAGATACTTTGCACTTGTTGGAGATTTAATTATTTTGAAAGCCACACTGTGGATGCAGTGCACAGGCTTTTGGGAGGAATACTCCAAAGAGAATCCTTTGGGCAAGATTCTGTAGGTTCTGAACATTTTGAGAGCCTGAGGTGATTCCAATACATTTACAACATGCCTATTTGGAATTTACAACAGGCTTTTGAAGTAGGTAAGGGAGCTTTTTTTATAACCATTTTGCATATAAGGAAACAGTCCCAGGGAGATTATGGGATTTGCCAAAGATAGTTTAGAATCTGCTAAGTCTACTTTATCAGGCAATCTTTGCCACCCCTTCATCTTATAGAATGTGTTTATTCTCTCAGTTCTTTGCCTTCAAAGACTTTGCTGTGGAGGAAATTTTCTCTCTGACATTCTGAGCACATACTTAAAGATTTAAAAAAAATGTAGATATTTACATGTAATTAAGAAACAAAATAGGTTACACTTATGTGGTCCTAGCAGAAAGAACTTTGGATTTGAAGTAAGAGTCTCTAGGTTTGAATCCTGTTCTCTGGTACTTATTATCTGCTATCTTGGGCATTCATTTCCCCTCTCAAGATGATTCTTCATCTGAAGATGACGGTATTGGATTAGATGACCTCTAAGGTCCCTTTCCCTCTAAGTTTATGTAATTTAATGATTTCTAATTGGTAAATTTAAAAACTAAAGACTGATAACTATATTCTTAAAGTATTTAAATTGAACATAACAGTTTCTGTAAAGAGTAGGTATAAGTAGCAGTGAAAGAGTAAGAAAGGCAGGAAAAAATAATGTAATTCAGGTATCTCTAGTGCACCTCATTAACCTAAGTTATAGAAATGTTGATTCACTGAAAATAAAAGTCAGAAGAGATCTTATAGATTAATATAACTTCTTGATTTATAACCAGTAAAACTGAGGCCTAAGAAGGAAAGTTATCTGCCTGAGGGTGAACAGATAGTCAAAACTTGAACCCAGGGTGCCAGACTTTTGACTCTTAGTATTACATTGCATTGTTTCACTTAGTTTAGGCACCATTTTTTTCTGTCATTAATTTTGTTTGTTCCTGGACCCTTACATCTAGCCCAGTATGTGAAAACGTTGTGACAGTGTGCTCAGAGTATGATGTCATAGAAGGGGCAGACCTAGGAGTTAGTTGACTTGCTTCTAGTTCTACTTTTCGCAAAATAATTAAGCAAGTAATTTAATTTCTTTGGGTCTTAGAATCTTCCCTGCAAATTCAGAGGATTTTGTGAAGTGATCTCTAAGGCCCCTTTCCCACTCTAAATTTCTGTGTTTGAAACTGAAATTTGGCTAGTTTCAAAGAGATATTTAGATTTATATGAATTAAGTTGGGAAAGTCCCAACAGAATTAGGTTTGTCAGTCTGATCCAGAGTTAAAGGCTTTTGATAAAAACAAAAAAATTAGGTGAGCTGCCATTTTTGTAAACATTTCCTATAGCCACAGGTCCAGACAATTTTGCTTTCTCCCTCCAGAAAAAGAGTAAATGTGTAGGTTTGTTTTATTCCAGAATATGTCTCTGAGAAAATTGGATTGTAGGTTTTGTCCAGTACTGTGATTTCATCAGTTAAAGAAATTCGTAGCATGGCAACTGTGATCATTGATATAGATTAGCAACTTCTCTGCAACTTACAGACTGAGAGGGTTCCTCAGATACTGAGAGGTTAAACCTCTTGTGATTATATTAAACTCCAATAGTTCTAGTTCTGTTTTCATCTAAAAATTAATTATATTCTCTCAGAAAATGAATTTCATCTATAGTCAGAAATGGTGTTTTGGTGGACTTAGACTATGAGTTTAGTGTTGTAATTTGCTAAATAACTTCCCCTAACATGGATCATAACTAGCCTTCTTAGAATTTCCCCATTATCATTTTAAGCAAAAGTTACCAAAGTACAAATTCTGCCCAAAAGTTTTAGTTAAAGAAAAGATAAAATGCCATTTAAAAAAATTTTTTGCAAGTCTCTTAAAAAATGCTTTAAAAAAAGCCTTCCCATCTTTAACAATAATATGATAAAAAGCACCACCTGGGAGATAACTTTTTGCCTACTTGCAAACAGGCACTTATCTGCAAATAAGCCATAGCTTATAATATTAGGTTGAAATTCATACAAACATAGACACATGTTTAAATAAAGGTTTATGGAATCCAATCAATAAAATGCTATTTCTTACTAAATTTCTTAAAAAATTATTTATTTGTTTTCAACATTCATTTCCACAAGATTTTGAATTACAAATTTTCTCCCCATCCTTCCCCTAACCTCCAACCCTTCTGAATACTGAATACCCCTTCCCCCAGTCTGCTCTCTCTTATGTCCCCCCTACCTGTGTCTTTCCCCCTTACTTTTTTTATAGGGCAAGATGGATCTCTCTATGTCATTTCCTATATTTCTTATTTCCCAGTCACATGTAAAAAACAATTTAAAAAAAAAGTAAATTTTATGTTTATTTTTAGTTTACATCATTCATTTTCACAAGATTTTGAGTTACAAATTTTCTCCCCATCTTTCTCCTATACACCACCCCAAAACAACAATCTCATTGTATACCCTCTCTCCCAATCTGCTCTCTCCTATATCCTTCCCCATGCCTCCCAACTTTCTGGCAGGGCAAGATGGAGCTCCATATCTCAGTGCCTGTATATCTTATTTCCCAGTTGCATGTAAATAATACATACATATATATATATATATATATATATATTAAACATTTGATTTTAAAACTTTGAATTCCAGATTCTTTCCCTTTCTCTCTTGTCACCCACCCTTACTGGGAAGATAGGCAATTCAATATAGGTTGTACATGTGTAGCTATGCAAAACATTTCCATAGTGGATATATTGTGAAAGACTGACTATATTTCCCTCCATCCTGTCCTGCCCCCCACTTGTTCTATTCTCCACTTTGACCCTGTCCCTTTTCAAAAGTGTGTGCTTCTCACTACCCTCTGCCCCCAACCTGCCATCCCCTCCATCATCCCCCCTTTCATCCCCTTCTCCCCTATTCTCCTGTAGGGCAGAAATACACCCTATTTAGTGTGTATGTCATTACCTCCCTAAGCCAAATTCAATGAGAGTAAGGTTGAACCATTCCCTTTTGCCTTCCTGTTCTTCCCCTCCATTGTAACAGTTTTCCCTTGCCTTTTCTATATGAAATAATTTACCCCATTCTATCTCTCCCCATCTCCTCTCATTATATTCTTCTCTCACCTCTCAATTCCACCTTTAAATTATCATCCCTTCCTATTCAATTGATCCTGTGCCCTCTATCTATGTATACCTGTACACATATATACCCACTCACATATATATTGATATACCCATATACCCTCCTATATAGACATATATGTATTTATACATATATCTAGATCTATCTATCTATATATATATATATATACTTATATTCCCTTCAAGTATCATACTGAGAAAAATTTCATAAGTTACAATTAGCATTTTTCCATGTGGGAATGTAAATAGTTCAGCTTTGATAAGTTCCTTATGATTTCTTTTCCCTGTTTACCTTCTCATGCTTCTCTTGCTTCTTGTATCTGAATGTCAGATTTTCTATTCAGCTCTTGTTTTTTCATCAAGAATTCTTGAAAATCCTCTATTTCATTGAATTACCAAATTTTCCCCTGAAACATTATACTCAGTTTTGCTTGGTAGGTGATTCTTGGTTTTAATCCCATCTCCTTTGATCTCTGGAATATCACATTCCAAGCCCTTCGATCCCTCAATGTAGAAGCTGCCAGATCCTGTGTTACCCTGATTGTGTTTCCACAATATTCAAATTGTTTCTTCTTGGCTCCTTGTAATATTTTCTCCCTGATCTGGGAACTCCAGAACCTGTCTATAATATTCCTAGGGGTTTTCTTTTTGGGATCTTTTTCAAGAGGTGATCTGTGAATTCTTTCAATTTCCATTTTGTCCTCTGGTTCTAAAATATCAGGACAATTTTTCTTGAGAATTTATTGGAGGATTATTTCTAGGTTCTTTTTTTGTTCATGGCTTTCAGGTAGTCCAATAATTTTTAAATTATCTCTCCTGGATCTGTTCTCCAAGTCAGTTGTCTTTCCAGTAAGATATATCACATTGCCTTCTATTTTTTTCATTTGTTTGAATCTGTTTAATAGTATCTTGATTTCTGATAAAGTCATTAGCTTCCATTTGATTCAGTCCAATTTTGAAGGAATGATTTTCTTCAGTGAGTTTTTGAAATTCATTTTTCATCTGGCCAATTTTGCTTTTTAAGGCATTCTTCTACTCATTGGCTTTTTGGGCCTCTTTGTCATTTGAGTCAATCTATTTTTAAGGTGTTATTTTCTTCAGTATTTTGGGGGTTTCCTTTAGTAGGCTATTGACTTGCTTTTTCATGATTTTCTTGCATCATTCTCACTTCTCTTCCCAATTTTTCCTCTAATTCTCTTACTTGATTTTCAAAATCCTTCTTGAGATCCTCCACGGCCTACAACCAGTTCTTATTTTTCTTGGAAGCTTTTGATGCAGGAATTTCAAGTTTGCTGTCTTCTTCTGGTTCTATGTTTTGATCATCTTTTATAGTTTCATTTTGCTTCCTCTGTTTGCTCATCTTGCCAGCCAATTACTTGACTTTTGAGTTCTTTGCCATGGTATAACTCTTCTTACAGAGTGGAAAGTACTATGACCCAAATTTCTGGGGTTTTGCACAGCTGTTGTGAGAGCTTCTTCCAGGCACCTGCCTCAGAACTGTGAGTTCAACAGCTCACACTGAAGCTCTATAGCTCAACTTAGAACTCTACAACTACCAGAAGCTCTGCCATGTTAGTGCTCCTCACCCCAGGTCCACCACCCAAGACTGAGACCCAGATCCAAGCAGGTCAAAGAGCAATTACCCTCTGAATGGTTGCTTGATCACCTTATGATTTGTAGGCCTATTGCTCAGGAGGCAGCCACCTTTGCCACTCTGGGGGTTTGGGCCGGACCATGCTCTTCTCTGACCTAGTTCCAACAGAGTTCCCCACTGAACTTTTGCTTTCTTTTTGGCATTTATGGGTTGATAAATATGGAAACCACTGCAGCTGCTGGTAAATCAATCCCCTGAAGTCTGCTCCAGCCGGTCTGTGCCACAGATCTGGTCTAGCACGGCTCATGTGGGACTGTGCTCTGCTCCCAGCCTAGTGTATGATAGACCCTTCCTGTCAGCCTTCCAGGCTGCCTTCAGCAGGAGATTTGTTTCTGTCACTTTGTGGGTTCTGTATCACTAAAATTGGTTTAGAGTCATTTTCGACAGGTATTGGAGGTGGTTTGAGTGGGAGCTCAAGCAAGTTCCTGCTTTTACTCTGCCATCTTGGCTCTGCCCCCTTGTTAATAACTTTTAAAATTCAATTTAGTATGTATATATGTGCATATTGTTTTCTCATCATTTTTCAGCCGTGTCTAACTGTGTGTGTGACCCCATTTGGGGTTTTCTTAGCAAGGATACTGGAATGGTTTGCCATATCCTTCTCCAGCTTATTTTACAGCTGAGAAAACTGAGGCAAACAGGGTTAAGTGACTAGCCCAGGATCACAGAGCTAGTGTCTAAGACCAGATTTGAATTGAAGATGAGTCCTCCTGACTCCAGGCCTGACTACCTGGCTATCCCCTGTGCCATTTAGCTAACTGCCCATATGTATGTGTAATGATACACACGAGTTATGTAGCATCACAGTTGATTATATGTTTGCTTCCGATTTTCCAATATCTGTTTTACGTTTCCAGATAGACAGCCCTGATGATGGTTTTGAAAGAAGATCCCTTTATGAAAGCTGGTTGAAAAAGGACCCTTCACCTGAAGATAAAAATATTCCTAGGTAAATTTTTTAAACATATGTTTTGTATGTACTTGAAAATAAGCATCAGATTTCACTTGCTTCTTGACTGTCTAAAACATATAACTTCCAAGAAACTCTTTTTCTTTCATTGGGATGGAGGTTAGGAGGGAGGGAATTTTTTTTATATATTGAGGTGAAAGGTGCTACATATGTTAACTGTTGGTTGCACTTTCAGATGAGGTCACTAAATTTTTAGTTTTACCTGTTTTACTTTGTTACAAGATACATCTTGTCAGGTGGAAGTAATATGTAAATGTTTATAATTTAATAACAAAACACATTAATAAAGAAAACCAAAAACCCCTCCAATCCTAATCCTAGTTTTCCCTGTCTCCCCTAGACTCCAGTCTAAACTGTTGAGTAGGATAGTAGGTATACAGCAAAAGCAATGTCAAGTCGCCCATTTCTTTTAGGGTAATTTTATATGTATCACTGATTTGCATCCTGATATGTAATAATAACTTAAAAACAGCTGGATTTTCTAGCAGATTTGAGTAGTGTGACTAAATCTGTCTCCAAATAATTTCTTTCTTAATTAAGTAAAAAACAACAACTTGCCAATATTGGCTTTATTGCTAAAATGAAAATAAGCTGCATTTAGTTTTATCAAGACTGAAATTCTCTAACATTTTATGGGGAAAAATATTTACCTGTGGATTGTGGTTTTCATCTATTCCTTTGATTTCATCAGTACAAGAAACTCCTAGCAGGACAACTCTTATCAATGATACAGATTAGCAATTTGTCTGTAAATGTTTTAGATTTAGAGGGTTGCCTGAGGTTAATCCTGTCATAATTATATTAAACTTAAAACAGTTCTATTTTCATCCAAAAATTAATGAAATTCTCTCAAAATATTCTTTTGTATTCTCTCAGGAATAGAATTTTGTAAGACTTAGTCTATGAGATACTGTGGGAAGTTGACTTCGTATTGATATTTTTTTCTATGTATAGAATAAATAAACTAGGATCTGGGAGTGATTTTGAAGCTTATTTTCAGAGGCTGGGAATTGCTTCTGGTAGAGTCCGTTATACTAAGAACAGGGTAAGTAATTTTATTATCTGGAGCAAGAATTTTATTCTATATACGTATATGAACAATATTGTAATAATAAATAGTAAAATGAGTTAATAAAATATATACTTATGTGTGTATAATAAACACCTATCTACAGTATACATGCATATACATATATGCATACATATGTGTATATTTATATATGTGTGTATATTTTTGTATATATGTTGGTCAAGTGAGCAAATGCTGCCACTTTTGATGACTTGCACAGGGTGAACAGGTTTCCTGGTTCCACTCTTCTCTAAGTTCCTTTATAGACTGTGAAGCATTATTTCATGCTTTATGAATTATTACATCTGCAAAACAATGCCCACATAGTTCACAGAATTGACTATCAGAGTGTGAAGGAATTTCAGAACCTACCTAGTCAAATCCATATCTGAAGAGACATCTCTTCTACATATCCCCAACAAGTGATCAATCGCCTGTCTTTTGCTTTAAAAATTCCAGTTTGGAGGAACCCACTACCTTCTCAATTAATTTCATTTTGGAAATTTTGAAATCAAATGGCCTATTTCATTTTTAAACAACTCTAGTTGTTAAAACAGTTTTTCTTATATTAAGTCTGAATTAGCTTCTTTGCCTTTCCTACCCATCAGTCCTAATTTGCCTTTTGGAACCAAGTAAAATAAATCTGTTCCCCCTTCTAAGAGCCAGCTCTTCAAATGCTTGAAGATATCTATCATCTCTCCTCTCAGGCTTCTCTAGTTTAAACATTCCCAGTTCCTTTAATTGATCCTGATGGGGATCAAATGAGATAATGGTAAATTCTTAAGTGCCACATAGAATCAATTATTAGTAGTATTGTTATATGTCTTCATCTTCAGGCACTTCACCATCCTGCTTGACCTTCTCTGGTCACTTTCCACCTTATGAACACTTTCAGAAATGTAGCACCCAGAAATAAACGATGCTCCAGATGTAGTCTGATCAGGGTAGAGTACAGAGGGATTATCACCTCCTTTGTGCTGGAAGCAATGTCCCTCTTAATGTCTCCCAGGATCATGTTTTTTTTTTTTTGGTTCTTTATAATACTATTGACTTGATTTGTAAATTAATCGACTAAAATCTCTAAGTCTTTTCTTAGGGAAACTTCTTTCTAATCTAATGTAATAGTAATTTTTTGGCACTCACTATCTGAAGGCACTGCAGTATGTAACATTTCATTCTTTCCCTCCTGGGTTTTCCAGTACTCTTAGAGTATTAGGAGTGTCTTTGGTCTCTGCATTAAGTTTAGGCCACCACCCCAGCTGTGTTCCCTAAACCTTATGGGTCCAAAATTCTAGTTCCATTTAACCACTTAATAGGTTAGCTTTTACAAAGAAATATTTGCTTCAAAAATATAGCAAGAACAAACGTATAAACATTTCCCCTTAACACTTCAGGGACAAAACCTTACCTAGTCCTCCTCAGTCTCTGAGGAGGAAAGAGGCTGAATTAAAAAATTATCTATGTTCTTATGTAGTATTAGTCTTACCAAATTCTAAGTCTAAAGGTATCCACTCTCCCCCCACCCTTTTTATGTCTTGTTCCCCTAAGTTTCTTAAGGCTTCCATGCTGGGCAAGCACCAATAGCCAGGTTGGAAACCTGGCTTCAGGGCTACAGTGACGAGCTTCTGTGTCTAGGGACTCCAGTCCCTGAATTTAGAACTGATAAGGACAAACAAAGCAAGAACAAAATCCCAAACCCATCCTTCACCCATGGATATCATTCAAATGAAAGAGACCTTCCTCTCTGAGGAATATTTAAAGACATAGTTATGTCTATGTAGCCAATGGAAAAGGTGTTCTCAGACACTCTATAGCACAATACACAATTGTCTCTTCATAGAATAGGTCCCTGGCATCTTCCACATGGGTGACTCCATTTGAGGAGTTTTGAGCATCTTCCAAATTCCTGTTAAAATAGAATATTTATGCCTTCCTAATTTTGTACTTTTAAAGCATCTATCTTGTCAATAGTTGAAAATTTCAACTTTATATAACAGTTTTATAAAGTACAGACCTTTATCTCTATAAAAATTTCTGGTATCAATGCCTCCAACCCACTTTTCTTCAATGAAATGTTGATTTAAAGAACATACACAGTTAGAGATAACCTCCAAGGCTGAGATTTCCTTTTACTATTCCTTTTTTTACTATGGTGCTCCAAAGAGAAATGGAATAGATTTCTCTTTTATTTGTTCCAATTCCAGTCCTTTATCCTCAATTGATTGGTTGCAAATATGGTCATTTAATTGTTGAATAGCATATGAGTTACCAGGTATACTAGGACATATGTAATGCACATGTACATTTAAGCTAAGGAGTGTTCATTAAAGAAAGTTTGTAATACACATTTGGTGTATTTAGAAATTTGTAGTAGATTTCAAATAAATTCTCAAATAAAAATTAAGGGAGGCAGTCTAATGTAAACAAGTGAAGAAGAGTCCTGGATTTCAATCACAGCATTTTGGACAAGTCACCTGACTTTTCTGAGCTTTGGTTTCCTCAACCATAAAATAAGGATAATTACGTTTAAAATATCCATCTCAGATGGTTTGTTGTTGAGAAAAGTATTTTGAAAATCTTAATTATTTTATATGTTAATTCTATTAAGTTGCAACTTATTTTATGAAACCTGTTATCAAAAATGTATGAGAAATATTTTAAATTTTGAGTAAGCAGAATTTTTTGACTCACAAAGTTGATAAAATAAAGACTGAGGCATTTTCAAATTATTGAACATTTAATTTGTGGAGTTCTAGACTATTAAGATTTCATAGAATCAATCATCAGATATTTATTGTGTGACTATTAGATCTAGGAACTGAAAATATAAATACAAAGGATAAAATAATTTTTACTTACAAAAAGGTTACATTCTGGGGTGGCTAGGTGGCACTGTGAATAGAGCACTGGCCCTGCAGTCAGGAGGACTTGAGTTCAAATCCGGCCTCAGAAACTTAACACTTACTAGCTGTATGAGTCACTTAATCCCAATTGCCCTGCCCCCCCCATCCAAAAAGCAAAAAAAAAAAGGTTACATTCTAATGGGAGAGATAAGTGAATTTTTAAGTATATATAGCATAAATATGAAAAGAATAAATACAAACATGTACAAGGATATAAAAAATATACAAAATCACAATATCAGAGTTAACAGAGAAATGAACCCTCAAGTAACTATTTACTCCAACCTGAGCAAGAAATCCCCTCAGATGTTTTCCAGTGTTTTTTAAATTTATCTAGAGAGAGGAAACTTGTCACCAACTCATTACCCAACTGTTGGGAAGTTTTTTTGTTTGGTTTTGTTTTGTTTTGTTTTGTTTACCTCAGTTATTTAATGTTATTGCTTCATTATAGAGAAGGCTATAGTGACATATGGATATAATTTTTTTTCACAATTGCTTAATTTTGTTTTCACTTAAAGTATTTAACATATGTCTATGCATTTTTTTACCCCTATCCTAGAAAACAGACAAGTTCAGTAGCTATCCAGTTTACCACACTATTTATGAAACTTTTGAGCTGGTCGACCAGTTTTATGATCCTACCTTTAAGAAACAACTTGCTGTAGCCCAGTTACGAGGAGGATTAGTATATGAACTTGCAGATTCCAGAATCCTTCCTTTCAATATTCAAGACTATGCAAAAGCTTTAGAGAATTATGCTACCAGTATCTATAATTTATCCAAGAAACATAACCAACAATTGAAAGACCATAAAGTATCATTTGGTAAGTAATAGTTGACATTTATTGTGGGTCAGACTATTAAGAAATTACTTCCTTTCATATCAATTTCCTAATTACTTCCAACAATCATTATCATTATTCAGTTATTTGTTTTAATATATGGCCAAGTAATGTCTATCAAAGAAATTAAATTTGAAACTAAATTCTGGTTATTTCAAGCAGTAGCAATCGAGGGTACCTGAGGGTATCCATGAGGATTAATAATTCAAATTTGCCTGCTCTTCCAGTTTGCTTGCTCTTCCAAAATTTGCCTGCTCATAACCTTTGTAAATTTTATTTGAATCTGGGAGTGTATTTGTGTGTGTGTTTATGTGTATATGTGAAAGAGAGAGACAGAGAGAGAATATGATAAGATCTGATGCAAATGATAAGATGTCCATAACAAAATTGTTTCATTCCTTGGAACAGCTAAACAAACTACAAGTGTAGCATGTTTCTTCTTGGGTGGGGAAGTGCTGGAAACATCAGGTTGGTACATATTTCCTACATCACTGCCCTTGTAAAGAATTAAAAACTGCCTCTATAATACCTGTAACCAGTACTTTCAAGGCTTAGTAGAGTTTTTAGTCATTGTATAAAGTTTTAAAAAGGATATTATTAGCTTTGAAAAGCTGCAAAACTGATATTACTGGTATTATTTTCCATATTAATGTGAAACTTTGCTGAAGCCGTTATTTGAGGCAAGGATGATTATTTTATACAATGAATGTGCTTGTCCCTGTTCACTTTTTAAAATACATGACAATTCTTAATTCTGTTCTACATTACTATTTTTAATTCCATGTAAGATTACTAACTATAGTTTCTGGAAGATTTTGACTTTTTTTATATAGCAGCCTTGCCATATGGAGAATATGTTTAGATGGTAGAGTGCCCACTTAATATGCAAAGAGGTATCCAGATAAATGCTTGAATCTTCCACTTTACTGGGTACCAGCTGGGTGGAGTGGTTGGGAGAAAAGCATTGGATTAGAAGTCAGAAACTTGATTTTGAATCCCAGCATTTCTATTTGCTACTTGTGTGTGACTTTGAACAAACTCTTTCTCTTTGGTAAGCCCTCAGTTTCCTCACCTGTAAAGTGAAAGGATTAGACTAGTTGAGCCCTTAGGGATCCTCTTCAAATCTAGCTGGTACAATATTATGATTTTCCATGGACAGTGAGTACTTAAGGAATAAGTCATGCTATGCCCCAAAGCTAATGAACTTAAATGTAAGATGAATAAAAAGTCTACTTCCTGACTCAGATAAGGCAAAATGATTTAGAAATAACCATTTCAAGGGAAATCATTATGATTCACATGTAGATCTAGAAGTTGCGGTGGGGGCAAACGTCAAGAAACTTGTATAATTGGCATAAATTAAAGGTACTTAATGATTTTAAAGAAGGAATATTTCTTTCTCTAATGCTTAAAGGTGTTTTTTAATTATGTTAACAATAATTGTAATAAATAGCATACTTATAGTTCTTTACATTTTGCAAAATGCTTTATATTAATAGTCTTATTTCAACTTCATAATGACACTGTGGAATAAGGAATCTGATTATCCACATTTTGCAGATGAGGAAACAGGTTTAGAGATGTTGAAGTAAGTTGCCCAAGTTTACACAGCTTATAGGTTTCAAATCCCATTGAGTCTTCAGAAACTGTATGACTTAATGCTGTCCAACAATGAAATTGTTTATTATTATAATTGATTTGGCTGCATATATTCACAAGGTTCTTATTAGTCATTCTTCGAAATGACTTATGCCTGATTGATATACAAAGGAATAAAACAGAAACAAGGTGGCAAAGGGGAATGGTGTGCCTTTTACCAAATATCTATGCTGATCCAAATGTAATTTGGCACAAGGATTCTTTATAAAGCAAAAAAAAAGTTTGTGTTCTACCCCTCTAATATCATGTTGATATAAACATATACATGTGTATACATGTGTATATATCATATACATATGTACCTACACATAATTTATGTGTACGTGTCTACATATCATTACCACCATTTTCATTTATTAATCTCCTCTTGCTGTACCTCAGTTAATCAGTAATAAACAAGCTCTTATTTAAGTCCCCACTAGAGCCAGGCACTCTACTAAGCAATGAAATTAGAAAGACTAAAAAAAAAGAAACAATTCCTGCTCTCAAGGAGCACACATTCTATTAGGGGAGATAACATGTACTTATCTAGGTAGAATAGAGAGCAAATACAAATTAATGGAAGATAGGTAGGGAGAGCATTGGTGGGTGAGGGAGTGGCTTAAATGCTTTGTGTGAAAGTGGTTCTTGAGCTGTTTCTTGAAGGAGAGAATGCATTACAAGAGAAGGACATGAATAGTGCAAAAACATGGGGAAAAAATGAAGTGCCATGTGTGAGAAAGGGAAGAAAAGATCAGTTTGTTTAGAATCTAAATGTAGTAACAGAAATAATGTAATAAAATTTCAAAGGTAGGTTGGAACCAGATTGTCAAGGCCTTAAAAAGACAAAAAAGAAGTTTATATTTTTGTCATCGAGGCAATAGGGGAACCACTGCCACTCAAGTTTATTGAGTAGAGGAGTGACATGGTCAGATCTGTATTTAAGGAAAATCAGTTTGATAGCAGTGTATAGGATAGATTGGAATTGGGAGAGATTAAGTCTAGAAGACCCAACTAGGAGACCATTGAAAAAGTCCAGGAGAGATGTAATGAAAATTTGGACTAAAGTGGTAGGCATTTTAAAGAGAAGCAATCAGATGTAAGAGATGTTGGGAAGTAATAAACAATAGTGTTTGGCAAATAATTCAGTATATAGAGAAAGGAGGATAAACCCAGAAGATTAGAATGGTGGTGTACTCAACAGAATTTAGGGAAGTTTGGTAGAACAGAGTGTTTGAGGAAAGATAATGAGTTCTCTTTTTTTTGGACACAATAAGTTTGACATGTTGTAGGGACATCCGCTTGAACATTGGCTTTTGGTGTATCACTAGATCTGTGGGACTGGAAATCAGGAGAGAGACTGGGATTAGATATATAGATCTGTGAGTTATTTTAAACCCATGAAAACCACTGAGATCACCAAGAAAGCACATAGAGGAAACTAAGCCAATGACAGAGCCTTAGGATGCTTCTGCCATTGGGGGGAAATTTTTAAAATGATAGTACAGCAAAGAAAACAGAAGTGGTTAGACAGATAGAAGGCAAATCAAGAATGAATGAATGAAAAAGCATTTAATTAATTAACACTACATGCAAAGTACTGTGCTAATAAGCACAGGAGATACAAATAGAAAAGTAAGAAAGTTTCAGATTTAAGGAGCTCAGATTTTAATAATGCCGATTTCAGCTGCAACTCAAATGGAAAAGTTCCATTGTTCATAGGGTGCAGAGATAAAACAAATGATAATATATCATCTCTAATTTCATGTTTACTGATAAAAATCATCATTTTCTAATGCTGATCCACTTAACAGTGTCAGGAACTTTGGGGGCAAACTTTCTTTTCTGTGTCTTCAGTAGCTATACCTGCAGAACCCATGAAGGCAGTTAGTTATCAGGTCATATCTCTATGAGGGTTGCTTTCCAGGGTGATGGGTGTGAGGGTTAGGCTAGAAGCAGGACCAATGACTTGGGGTGTCCTGCCACTCCCATAGTTTATGGCTTTATTGCCAATTGGTGCCAAATATCATGAGTTAGCTAGGGTGAGGAAAGTGGTACCTTTTTTCACAGGGATTTCTCCCCTGTATATGGAGAATGGTCTGAAAGCAGGATTGATATTTTGGGGAGACAATGGTAGTCCCAAGGCTCTTATGTTTAGGATCCTGGGGTGTCTCTATTGTGGTCTGAGGAGAGGTGGTGGTCAAATTGGTGGTTATAGTTTGACTTGCCTGGCACAAACTGCCTCCTCTCACTCCCTCAGGGTGCCTTGCTAATTCATCTAGCCTGGTTTGGCTTCCCCATATATGGCAGCCAGTCACTACTTGGAGGGATGACTAGCTTCTTCTTTATAGGAGTTGCTTCCCTGGATTGCAATGGGGATGGGACAGAAGTAAGGCTGGAGGTCCAGGAAGGATAGACCTTTTTCTGTTCTCAAGGCATTTGGGTTCTGGATACTGAGCTGTCTTTAAGGAAGTGGTAGATTTGCCTGGCACAAGCCTCCTGTGCCTACCTTAGTATACCTTTATACTTCATGCAGGAAGTAATATTCCAGGAGAGAGTCATGTCACAAGAACCCAGAGAGGCAAGAGTATTTAGGAGAGGGCGGCAAACAGTGTCAGTTATAGCAAAGAGACCAGGAATTATGAAGACCAAGAAAAAGCCATCACATGTAGCAGTTAAGAGATTCCTAGTAACTTTAGAGAAAGGAGATCAGAGGTCATATTGCAAAGAATTTAGAAAGGGGAGTAAATGGAATCAGCAAGTATAAAGAGCTTCCTCTAGGAGTTTGGCTGAGAAAGAGAGAAGATATAGATATAAACAGACATAGATATCTGTGTATAAAATATATGTATATATATATGTATACATGCAAGCATAAATATACATATATATTACTTTGAGAGGATAGTAGGGTCTAGTGAAGGCTTTTGAGAGGGAGGGGGGATTGATTGATGATTGGGAAGACAATCTATTTTATAAGATAGGAGGGCCCCTCTCTTGACAGTTTGGCCTTGGAAAGGAAAAGGGCTACACCCTATCAAGAGATTAGAGGAAAGAGATGGATGGGGATCAGAGGGTCGAGCTCAAGAGAAGAGGGAACTCATGAAAAAAATGGTCTCAATTGGAGCAACCATCAAAAATATAATGAAGACATGTTCTCTTTCCTTGAAAACTTGGAAGTCTGAAGAAAATTCTCTGCCTTTTACAACACCGAGGCCAACGCCATTAACTTGCATTTTTAGTTTTCCAGGAATGTCAGTTTTGCCACAAATTGCCATTTAGGTGAGGTTCTGATTTGTAATCTTTTCAAACAAGAATGGAGTTTGTTTTATCCTGGATTTTGAGTTCACAACATTCATCAATTGACAAGCATTTATTAAGCACTTACTGTGTGCCGGGTACTGTCCTAGGTGCTTAGAAGCAAATGCTTACATATATGTAATCAAACTTATATACAAAGTAGTTTTGGAGAGAAGGGGTAGAGCAGTAGTCGTGGGGTATGCAAGAAAGGCCTCATGTAGGAAAATTCATTTGATTGAAGTTTTGAAAGAAGCTGGGAATTCTAAGAGGGAGATGTATGTGTGGGGTGAGGGGGCATTCCAGGCATGAGGATCAAACTGTGCTCTGTGAAAGGGCAAAAAAAAGGAAGTGGAATGGTAAGTAGACTAGTTTAACTGGAGTGAAGGGATAATAATGATTAATAAGCCTACAAAGGTGGGGGTGAAGGCAGATTATGAAAGCCTTCACTTTCGTCTTTATGCAGAGTTTGAGCAGTGCCACAATTTAGATAATCTGTGTGGGTGTGTGTCCCTGTTACTGCTTTAGCTGTGGTTTTTTCCTACCATTTACAGACTTTCTAAGATTTTTGGCTGCTATCTTCTCAAAAACAAATTTTAATACTGTTTCCATTTTCATACAACACCTACTCGCTAAAGACATTTGCTAATCACCTCCGTGGTTCGGCACAGGCACTGTCAGCTAAAAAATAGGGGGAGAAACGCAACTTTTTTTTAGGACCATCTGGAAAGGGGAGGGATAGATAGGCAAGTGAACCTCTGAAACATAAAGCACTTATGAGAGTATTGGCTCTCTCTGACATTACTCTTCCAAAAACCTGTACTTCTTTTTCCTTTTAAAGATTCCTTATTTTCTGCTGTGAGAAACTTCACAGATGCTGCTGCAGATTTTCATAGAAGACTTGCACATATTGATTTCAATAAGTAAGTTTAAAATGCCAGGGCACCAAACCTTTTTATGAAAGAGTCTGATCTGTGGAAATAACAAAATCTGTCAATATATACTGATAAAGTGTTTAAATGGTGGAGCCTGAAGACCCAGGACAAAATATGGATGAATGATGAAACTTTAGGATCTTACATGCTAAGAATGATTGGAATTAATTGATAGTTCTTGCAATACATGTCCATTTGTAGAGTCTCTCACTGTAGCATGTGGTTTGTGACTTAAAATCCTTAGTCTGTGAATCACTGGGTGAACTTTTACAGGTTGCCTAATAACTTAAAAGTTGAAATTAAAATGAAAAATATTTATATTTGTTGCATAGTGATGATAACTTTCCCAGTAAAGTTTTGAATGGGGGATATATCATTGTTGTGGACAAATGGGAAACCTTATTCACCTCATTAAGCTTAATTATGTCTTGCCTCTTTTTTTATTTTTGTAAATTCTTTTGAAATATTTTGGTGATAAAAGTGATTTCATTTTTGTCCTTCCCCATAGTCCAATTGCAGTGAGAATTGTGAATGATAAGCTGATGCTGTTGGAAAGAGCTTTCATTGATCCCCTTGGTTTACCTGGAAGGCAATTCTATAGGTAAGATGATGGAAATGAACCTTTGGTGGGCACGAAGTACCGTACAAAGACCCAAATGCACATATTTCAGTGGATCTTAAAATCTCTTTTAGAATGATGGAATGCAGTTGAATAGAAAGGTTTATATATACTGAAGGTGACATGGCTAAGATGGTTAGTGTGTCTTCTGTAACAGTATATATGTTTGGTGTACCTGATGTATTTTATATTGCTTTGCATAGAGTGGAACTCCATAAAAGTTTTATTAATTGAAAGAGAAGTTTCTTCTTTTAGGGAATAAGGGAAATAAGTATTATGAGTAATAAGTAGTTAAAATAGAGTTCATACTAATAACTCACTGTAATAACTCACTAATACATAGCATTTTGTTTTCCTAAGCACCTTAGTCATCACATCTCTGAGAGACTTTGTATTATTATTTTTGATAATATTTTATTTTTTCCCATCACATGTCAAGAAAATTTTTAGCATTCATTTTTACAAGATTTTGAGTTCCAAATTTTTCTTCCTCTCTTCTTCTCCATCCTTCTTCTGAAAATGGTAGGCAGTTTGATAGAGCTTATACATGTGATATCAAGTAAAAAAAATATTACTATATTAGTCGCAATTGTGAAAGAGAAAATAGATTGAAAGAAAAAAACACAGGAAAGAATACAGTAAGTGGAAAAAATATGCTTTGTTCTGCATTTCGAGTTCATCAATTCTTTACCTGGATATGGATAGCATTTTACTTTGTGAATCCTTTGTACTTGCCATGGATTATTATGTTGCTGAGAAGAACTGTTATTCCTAGTTGATAACACAATGTTGCTAATACTGTATACAAAGTTTTCCTTGTTTTGCTCATTTCACTTTGCATCAATCCATACAAGTATTTCCAGGTTTTTCTGAAATCTGCCTATTTATCATTTCTTGTTTCAGAATAGTATCCCATTACATTCATATACCACAACTTATTCTGCCATTCCCCAATTGATGTGCATTTCCTCAATTTTCCATATTTTGTCACCAAGAAAAGGCTGCTATAAATATTTTTTTTTGTTTGTGGGTCCTTTCCCTTTTTATAATGTCTTTGGGATACAGACCAAGTAGTGTTACTGCTGGGTTAAGGGGTATGTATGTATGCTCAGTAGTTCTGAGTTGCTCTCCCAAATGGCTGGATCAGTTCACAACTCCACCAACCAATAAAAGGTGTTTGGTAGGATTCTTTCTTTGCCTAATTTTCCAAATATTTTATATAGTATTGTAATTAATTGCTCTTTAAAATGTTTGGTAGAATTCACTTGTAAATCTCTCTGGCCTAGGGGATGTTTTTTCCTAGAGAGTTCATGAATGGCTGGATCAATTTCTTTTTCTAAAATGCGGTTATTTAAGCACTCTATTTTCATAATCTGTTAATCTAAATAATTTATATTTTTGTAAATATTCATCCATTTCACTCAGATTGTCAGATTTTTTGACATATAAGTAGGCAAAATATTTCCTAATGATTTTTTTTCTTCATTGGTGATTTCACCTTTTTCATTTTTGATACTGGATATTTGGTTTTCTTCTTTTTAAAAATTAAATTAGCCAATGACATCTATATTTTTATATAAAGCCAGTTCTTAGATTTATTAGCTTAATTTTTTTTGGCTTTCAGTCTTATTAATTTCACCTTTAATTTTCAGGATTTCCAATTTAGTACTTAGTTGGGGATTTTTAATTTGTTCTTTTCCTAGTTTAATATTTTTTTAGTTGCATGTCCAATTCATTAATTTGTTCTTGTTCCATTTTGTTGATGTAAGAATTTAGAGAAATAAATTTTCTCCTAAGTACTGCTTTGGCTGCATCCCATAAAATTTGGTATGTTGTCTCATTGTTGTTATTCTCTTTAAGGAAATTATTGTTTCTGTGATTTGTTCTTTGACCTACTCATTCTTTAGGATTAGATTATTTAATTTCCAATTAATTTTTAATCTTTATTTTCACCTCCCTTTGTTGAATGTAATTTTTATTGCATTATGATTTGAAAACAATACATTTAATATTTCTGCCCCTCTAAAATTGATTTTGAGGTTTTTATTCTCTATTACATGATCAGTTTTTGTGTAGGTGCCATTTGCTGCTGAGAAAAATATATATTCCTTTCTGTTCCCATTAAGTTTTCTCCAAAGGTCTGTCCTATCTGACTTTTGTAATATTCTGTTTACCTCCTTAGTTTCTTTCTTGTTTATTTTTTGTTAGATTTATTGAGTTCTGAGAGAGAGGACACAGTTGAGGTCTTCCACTATTATAATTTTGCTGTCTATTTTCACCTAACTTCTCCTTTAAGAATTTGGATGCTATACCACTTGTTGCATATATATGTTTAGTACTGATATTGCTTCATGGTTAATGGTACCTTTTAGCAAGATGTAGTTTCCTTCATCTTTTATAATTAGGTCTGTTTTTGATTTTACTTTGTCTGAAATCAGGATTGCTACCTGTGCTTTTTTTTTTACTTCAGCTGAAGCATAATAAATTCTACTCTAGCCCCTTACTTTACTCTGTGTGTCTCTGCTTCAAGTGTGTTTCTTGTAAATAACATTTGTAGGAGTCTGTTTTTTTATTCACTCTGCTATACACTTACGTTTTATAGGAGAGTTCATCCCATTCACATTATGGTTATTATTACTACCTATTTATTTCCCTCTTACTCTTCCTGTCTGTACTCTTTTTCCTTCACCTTTTCCCTCCTTACCAGTGTTTTGCTTCTGTCTATCACCTCCCCTGATGTACCTTCCCTTCTGTCAGTCCTTCTTCCCCCTCTCTCATTCCTCCTTTATTTGATTGCCACTCCTCCTGCTTTCCTGTCAGGTAAGAAAGATTTCTGTATTCAACTGATTGTGTATATTATTCTCTCTTTCGGCCAATACTGATAAGAGTAAAATTCAGACATCACCCACCCTCACATTTTCCCCTCTGCTGTAATAGGTCTTTCACACCTCTTCATGTGAAATAATTTATCCCGCTTTACCTCTCCCTTCCTTCTGCACCCATTGTACTCCTTTCTTATCCCTTAATTTTTTTTGTCATTTCCTCAAATTTACTTTATACCCATACCATCTGTCTATGTATATTCCACCTAGCTGTACTGTTAGTAATACAATTTTTTGTTTTGTTTTGTTTTTGAGTGGGGAAGGCTCGATAGTTGGGGTTAAGTGACTTGCCCAAGGTCACACAGCTAGTAAGCATCAAGTGTCTGAGGCTGGATTTGAACTCAGTTCCTCTTGACTTCAGAGCTGGTGCTCTATTCACTGTGCCACCTAGCTGCCCCAGTAATACAATTTTTAAGGATTACAAGTATCATCTTCCTGTGTAGGGATGTAAGTAGTCTAGCTCTTTTGAATACTTTATGCTTTCTTTTCCCTTTTTACCTGTTTATGCTTCTCTTAGATCTTGATATTAGATATCAATTTTTGGTTTAATTCTGGTTTCCTTATGAAAACTTGAAATCCTTCTATTTCATTGAATGACCATTTTTTCCCTTGATGTGTTATGCTTAATTTTGCCTGGTGAGTGACTCTTAATTGTAGTCCTAGCTCCTTTGCCTTCCAGAATTTTATGTTCCATGACCTCTGATCCTTTAATGTTGAAGCTGCCAAGTCCTGTGTAGTACTGATTGTGACTCCTTGATAATTGAGTTATTCCTTTCTGGCCACTTGTAGTATTTTTTCCTTGACCTTATAATTCTGAAGTTTGGCTATAATGTTCCTTGGAGTTTTTATTTTGGGATCTCTTTCCTTAGGTGATGGGTGGCTTTTTTCATTCCTATTTTCCCCTCTGGTTCCAGGATATCAGGGCCATTTTACTTGATAGTTTCTTGAAAGATGCTGTCCAGGTCCTTCTTTTGATTATGGCTTTCAGATGGTCCAGTGCTTATGATATTGTGTCTCCTGGACCTATTTTCTAGGTCACTTGTTTTTCCCATGAAGTATTTTACATTTTTTTCCATTTCTTCATCCTTTTGATTTTGTTTGATTGATTTCTGAGGTCTCATAGAGTCATTAGCTTCCATTTGCCCAATTCTAATTTTGTTTTTGCTTTTTGGAGGGTAATTGGGGTTGTGACTTGCCCAAGGTCACAGGGCTATTAAGTATTAAGTATCTGAGGCCAGATTTGAACTAAGGTCCTTCTCACTCCAGGGCCAGTTGCTCTGTTCACTGTGCCACCTAGCCACCCCCACCAATTCTAATTTTTAAGGTGCTGTTTTCCTCAATTAGCTTTTGTACTTTCTTTTCTATTTGGCCAATCATACTCTTTAATGAATTGTTTTCTTCAGTGGATTTCTGTATCTCCTTTTCCATTTGACCAATTCTAGTTTTTAAAAAGTTTTCCAAACTGTTGACTCTTTTGTTCTAATTGTCTTGCATTACTCTTATTTATTTTCTTCATTTTTCTTTTACCTATTTCATGTGATTTTTAAGCTCCTCTTTTAGTTCTTCCATAAGTTCTTCCTGGGTGTGAGATCACTTCCCATTTTTCTTTGGGGTTTTGGCTGTAGGTGTTTTGACATTGTGGTCCTCTTTTGAGTTTGTGTCTTGGTGTTCCCCAATCACCATAACTTTCTATGGTCGGATTCTTTTGTTGTTGTTGTTATTTGCTCTTTTTTGACCTTTTTCTTTTCTTTTAAATTTGATCTCTTCTCCCAGGGTGGAAGAGGTTCTTTCTCAGGCTTCTGTGCCAGTGGTTGCAGATCCTAGCTATTTACCTGGTATTGTGCTGATGTTTCACAGAGACACATGGGGGAACCTTGTGTCTGGTGCTGTGCTGAGGGGGTGAGTTGGGGGGTGGCTGGTTCCGCTAGAGACCATAGGTATCTGGCATCTTACCTGGTGCTGGGCTGGGGTCCTAGTAGTGGTGTCTGGTGTGTGCTGAAGTCTAGTGGGGTTTTTCTACATTTCTCTGGGCCTACACTGAGATACATAGAAGTCCATGCCCTGGAGCATGCTTGTTTGCCCTGAGCTGTGATGAAGTATGTGGAGGCCTGGCCTACTTTTTTGTCATACTAGACAATGCCTATTTTCCTGGGTTGTACTGAAGCATGTAGTGGTTTGGCCTCTGGAGGATGCCTATGTGCCCCCTGGGGTTATGCTGAAGTGGTGGTTCTTAGAGCTGGAGTCTGCCAGTTCCCCTGGCTATACTAAGGCATGTGGAGGGCCCTGGTGTTGGCATTTGTCTGCTTTACCACACTGGGGCTCAGGCTCTCCCCCTGGTTTGCATAGGTGGGAATTGCTGCTGGCTTGCTGGGATGCTTCCTATCCTGGAATGCATGCCCCTTTTACCCAAGTCTCCCAGGATAAAAGATCACTCCAAACCATATTTCCACTGGCTCTTCTGTACCAGAATTTGTTGTGTGTGGGGGTGCTATTTTATGGTTGTTTAAAGGTGAATATGGGAGAACTACAGCGTTTCACTGCTTACTCTGCCATCTTGGTTTTCTGAAGTCTGTATTATTATTTCCATTCTTTTGCTAAGAAAGGAGGCTCATAGAGATTGTGAATTAGTTGCCCATGGCCATTCATTAAGTAATTTTTAGAGCTAGGGTCCAAATCCAGATCTCCAGCTTTTCTACTTTTCCCACTATAACAAGTAGCCTCTCAAAGAAAATTTTTACCTTTATCCTCCATATGGAATTGTACAGGAGGAAGAGAATTGATTGTAACAAAAGGACTTGGGGTCCACTATTTGTATGACCTTGAGCCAGTCACTAAAATTCTCTGATTCTCAGTATCTTTATCTGCAAAATGAAGGTTTTGAACTTGATGTCCTGTGAGATCCCTTCCAGTTAAATCTATGATCTCATTGTTTTTCTATAAAGTAAATCAAGATATTAGATCAAAGAAGATATTAGTTATTCAATAAATATTTTTGATCTCCCAATCTACATATTATTAAGTTATTGTTAATATTATTAAGTCAAAATTTCTAATTTTCTTCCCACCCATAATAATATGTTGCATTGTCTCCACTATTTGTTTTCATAGTCTACATTCATCACTAAGTCAAAGTTACTTAAGGATAGCCCTTATATGTTTTTTGGTGGCAACAATCTGCTAT
Source organism: Petaurus breviceps papuanus (assembly GCF_028583685.1). Lineage (NCBI taxonomy): Eukaryota > Metazoa > Chordata > Mammalia > Diprotodontia > Petauridae > Petaurus > Petaurus breviceps. The sequence continues at coordinate 35,970,083 of NW_027187419.1, read as the reverse complement.
TGAACTATTACCATAAATGCTTCCATTTTAAAAAACAAATTTTCATTTTTCAGCCATTTGTTCAATACCTCTTTGTTGATTTAACAATATTAGAAGAGTTCATGTGCATGATTCATCCTTGGCTATTAGTCATTTCGTAGCCTCCATCTAAAGGAAAGGCCCTTTTTGGTTATTTTTGAAAAATCCGGTGACCTGGACTTATCACCTTCTACTGTTGTTCACTAAAGAGCTGAGTGACCCTTGTTCTAAAATTATTTCTGTCATTTTTTGACCTGTTTATCATGCATTTTTAAAACATCTATTAATCCTTTTCCTTTTTTTCTCTGTGTGTTAATCTTCCTATAGCTAATTTAGGGACATAGGCCCTATTTTTTCAATATTGTATAGATTTCTGTTAGGGTAATTTCCAAATCGGAAATATTTCCATTTTACAGTTCTGAAAGTCTATGTTGACAGGTATTGCATGGGAATCAGTTGCTTTAAATGTGTTCATCTCATTTAGCTTTGATTTCAGAAAGCCAATCAGTCTCTTAATGTATTCACCTTTAGCTTTCTCTTTGATATTTTTATACTTAATTTGTCTTGCCTGCCAGAAACCAAGGTATTTGTAGATATCACCTTTATCCATTAGGGGTGGGGAACCTGTGGCCTTGAGGCCAGATGTGGCTCTCTAGGTACACAGATGTGGCCCTCTGACTAAATCCAAACTTCACAGAACAAATACTTTTATTAAGAAGATTTGTTATATGAAGTTTAGATACAGTCAGAGAGCCACACTTGAGGACATAGAGGGCTACCGATGGTTTCGAGACTGCAGGTTCCACACACCTGCATTAGAACAAAGTGATCTCCAGATTCAAACTTGGAGCCTTTCAGTGTAAATATTTCCTTGACATATATTAAGTATTTTATATTTATTGAGTACCAATGATATTTTGATACTATTGGAAAAAGATTCTACAATATGAAGGAGCTATTCAGTTTGTTTTGTGGTAAAGCCATGTAGCTTAATGTAAGCTGCGCTTTTACATCAAGTGGTTAAGTAAATGTTTGGTTTTGACTAATTTTGTAGCCACACAACTCTTTTTAGGAGAAATGATAATGAATTTAAAACTAAGCAGAACCACAGTAGATTTACTTAAAAATGACACATTTTATATGAATTGTCCTTTAAATATTGCATTGGTGTCATATTTTAAATAGAAAACAGTTTTCTATGTGGACATCAATTACTATAAGGTTGGCATCATACTTAGGTTTATTTTATATATCTGGAGGACATGAATAAGCTATGTATATGGAATTGAGTCAAAATCTTTGGAATAATCAACAGAAATTTGATTTTTGTTGTGGTACTTTGAGGTGGTTTATTCAGTTATTATCAAGCTGACAATAGATCTGCTGTCTACAATCCCAAAATTTTTTGTAACACCCATTTGTTCAACAGCAGATATATTGTTTTCATGTGAATATAACTTTTTCATTGTAAAAGTTGAAATTGATTTCTATAAATTATTTAAACATATAATTTGCCTATAATTAGAAGGGATCACTGATGTTTTCATCCTTTTGTAGTAGATATGTATCGTCTTCTGTTAAGAAAGGCTCATAGATGAGATGAAGTTGGTAAAATACCTGGCTAATAATTCAGACTGAGGTGGCTAGGTGGCGCAGTGAATAGAGCACCAGCCCTGGAGTCAGGAGGATCTGAGTTCAACTGTGGCCTCAGACACTTAACACTAGCTGTGTGACCTTGGGCAAGTCACTTAATCCCAATTGCCCTTCTAAAAAGCAAATAATAATAATAATAATTCAAATCCCTCTATGAAGTGCTTGAGTCAATAATTTTGGATTTCATCTTGTCTGTCTCTACCATTACTTTCTAGTTTTGCAAAGAGGCTAGAGTTTCAGTCACTTACCATACTGTTCAACGATTTAGTTGTTCATTATATTAGTGGTTAATAAGCTTTATGTTTCTTCTTTTATCCAACTGATAGTTTTATTATGTTAGACTTCTTTTGACTAAATAGATGACCAGAACATTTCTACATCCTGGGGACTGTCTTTTCCCTGTGTCTTCTCAGATTTCCATAGGAAAGGTTTTATTGGATGTTGAATTATGTATTTTGTTCATTGTGCTGCTCTGATTCCTTGTATCACCTGATTAACCATTTAACTTTTGCTTCCAATTGTTAATTAAGGACTCTAGAATTTCTGATGTTTTTTTTTCCAGATTCCTTTACTCATGTTTCTTTTTAGTTGCTTTTAGTTAAGCAATATTGTGTTCAAGTTTTCTACTGTTTGTATTAGTTATTGTTGTGGTCTGCAATGCCTTTTCAGTGACTTTAAAGTTTTTTCTGCTCTTTTTTCTCAATTTGGTATTTGATGCCTGTTTTATACTCTTCTGTAAAATACTTGGAGAGGATGTCTTCATGTATGATGGTAATAGAAGATAGAAACTTTTTTTTGCATTTCTGTTTTGGCATAACTGGCTTGCTAGTTGTGTTCATGCTTTTAAACTCAAAATGGACTTTTGAAAAAAAAATCTCATACTATTTATTCTCATCTCTTTCAAAATCACTTGAGATTTGGTCATGTTTTTGTCATAAATTTCATTATGAAGTGTAATTTCTGAAAGTTTGCCTTAAGTGAATAAATATTATTTAAGAGAGGGAAGTCACTATAGATTGAAGTGAAAAGGCAAGACTTAATAGAGTTGGTCAGAGTTTGCTACATCAGGTACATAGCATGAAACAAGGTACAGTGATATAAATATAAATGGAAGAGCCTTAAAGGGAGAGTGAGTGGGCGAGTTTGCCAAGAATGTTAGGCCCAAATTATGGTGGGGAAATCTTGAATGTCAGACTAAGAAAATTCATAGGATCATTTAGATTTGGAAGGAAACTCAAAAGCCATCTAGTCCAGACCTTTTTCTTATACATAAGGAAGCGGAGGCCCAGGAAAATTAAATGACTTATCCAACGGTACACATGTAATAACTTTCAAAGGTTATTGAACACGGGTCATCTTATACTTGAATCAGTGTTCTTTTCATCTGTACTTCCTAAAGACAATAGAGAATAAGTAATGGTTTTTGAGCAAGGAAAGTGGCATGATTAAAGAATATTTAACTTAGTTCAAAGATGCAGATTAGATTGGAATGAAGATATTAGAGGTGAGCTCACCCCTCACCCTATACCTCAACATTTTATGGTGACCCTCATCAAGGAGGCTGATTAGGAGACTCTTATATTTGGTCAGGCATGAAATGAAATTTTCAATTGGACTAACACTCCAACCCTTTACTTCTCACCGCTATTGGCTCATTTCCTAATTAATTTGTTGGCTTCAGGTTTAAAGGTAGTCTACAGGCTATGCTCTGGAATAAAATAAGAAATTACCAGAATTGTTAAAACGCTCTCTTTAGTCAACTCTTCTTTCATCCCAGATCCACTCCTGTGGGCTAGATTTTCTATCAGTTTCGAACCTTAGGCTTATAAACTTAGATAACAGTCATTTATTCATAGTTATAAATTTTACTGGCAGCATAAGGATTGATACAATGCAAATAAAGATTTTAAATAATAATAATAGCTGACATTTATATAGTGCTTACTGTGTGCTAGGCACTGTGCAGAGTGCTTTACAAATAAATTGTATCATTTGTTCCCCACAACAACCCTAAGAGAGGTAGGAACTAATATTATCCCATTTTACAGAGGAGCAAATTGAGGTTTTCTTGCCCAGGATCACATAGGTGGTAGGTGTCTAAGGCTAGATTTTAACTCGGGTCTTTCTGACTTTTGGTCCATGGCTCTATCCACTGTAACACCAAAAGCCCCTAAAGAAGACATAGAAGCTGTCCCCACCACCAACTCCCACTCCCACCACCAAAAAACAAACAAATCAAGAACCAAAACAGTATGGTCCAAGTATTCTCTATCTTTTGGAAGTGTCTATAAAGGCTCTGTGATACCATTTAAGATACATCAAAAATATCCATTCCATCCTTCAGTGCAACCTGGGGATACTCTAGATCTGGAAGGTGCTGAAAGGACATCAAGTCTAAATTCTACCTGAAGCATAAAATGTCAGTTTAGCAACATTAACCTCCATTTAAAGATGCCTAATGATGAGGAGCTTACTACATTATAAAGTAGCTCATTCCATTTTTAGTAAGTTCTAATTTGGGAGGATTATAGAGGAAGATGGAAGAGAGGAACCAAAAATTACAGTGTGGTTTCAAGTGTGTGAATGGGAGAATAATAACCTAATTGGCAAAATTAGGAAATTAGGAGAAAGCCAGTTTAATGAAAAAGATAGTTTAGACCACAGAGATCTCTGTGCAATTGCTAAAGTGATTCCTCAAAGGAAATTCCGACCATGTCATTGCCCAAGTCAAAACTCTTCATGGTTTCTTCTTGCCTCTAAGATAAAATATAGACTCTCGCGTTTGGCACTTAAACTACTTCACAATTTGTATCCAGACTCCTTTTCCAGGTTAATGGCACATTACTCTGGTTCATGTACTCTATATTGTAACCAAGTGTCCAACTTGCAGTTATATCTACCATTTCTATGGCTTTGCATAAGTTGTTGCCAATGTTTGGAATGTATTCCTTTATCATCTCTACCTTGTAGAACTTTTAGCTTCCGTAGAGTTTTCAGGTGCTAACAAATCTATTCTCAATCTAATGGTTTATTTACTTAACCTTCCTTATTGAGGCCAGGCTTTTCAAAAGCATACTTAAAAAATAATTAAACGAGAGGATGAAAGTAAAAACATGCAAAATTTGTCATTTTGCCAAGCTCAACAAATACTATTTTGAAAATTTAATATTAATTGTTATATATTATATTCTTATAATACACTATATTAATTATATATTATATATTAATTGCCTTGGATGAACAAAAGCAGTCATCAGCCAAGTTAGCGTGTGAATTTTTAAAAATAAAATTTAGAAATGTCAACAAAAATACTAATTTTATGATTTTTGATGGACATTATTTAGCCTTTCCCTGTAGACATTTGGAGGTAGGAATAAGATTTTTAAAAAGAGTGTTCTGAAGCCAGTTGATATATTTAGTTCAACAAATATTTATTGAATTGGTTGGTTGGTTGTTGTCCTTCGTTCTCAAAGAAGGCCAATGTGACATCACTATGGTAAAGTCAAGTTTCAGTGTGTCCAAGTGTGGCTAATCAGAGCAATATGAACTTGGAATGCTCTACCACAGGTTGGGCACAAATAGTCCATGTGAACATTTGTGGTGGATTCTCCAAATTTGTGCTTCCTGTGTTTCCTTTGAGCTGTTTCAATTATGCCTCTAAAAAAACAAAACAGATTTATTGAGTTACCTACAAAGGAATATACTGGGTGCTGAGCACATTTTATATTTCAGTACAGCCTGCAATAATAAAGAAACAAGTTTTATTTCATTAACATAATTAACTTGTAAATAGGTTGTATTTTGGAAAGAGGAGGGAAGGAAAGGAAAAAGCATTTATATAGCGCCTACTGTGTGCCAGGTACTATGTGAAGTGTTTTACAAATATTATCTCATCTCTCCTCACAACAACCCTGTGAGGTAGGTGCTATTATTATCTGCATTTTAAAGTTGGGGAAACTGAGGCAGACAAAAGGGTAACTTCCCCAGAGTCACACAGCTAGTAAGTATCTGAGGCTAGATTTGAACTCAGGTTCTCCTGATTCCAGGCCTAGCACTGTGCCACCTAGATGCAACATCATACCTGTTGGATATACTGATTGTCACTTTCCTAGTAAACCATACGAGAAATATTGCTATAACTCCTATTTTATCCATATATATACATACACACATATATGTGTGTGTGTATGTATGTATGTGTGTATACATACATACATATATACGTATAGATTTATAGATTTTATTTTTTACAATATGGGGGCATGGCCAAACAAGTTGTAGTATATGATGCTATGGAATACTACTTACTGTTTTATAAGGAAATAATGAAATAATCAGCTCAGTGATCTTAGAAAAACATGTATATACTTGGACAAGCAAAATGAGCTGAACCAAGAGAATGTTGTATACAGTACCAATATTATTTTAAAACAACTTTGAGCGATTAAGTCATTTTGACTATTATAATACCCAAATTAACAGAGGATATGTGAAGGAAAACAATGTCTACATTCAGAGAAAGATCTGATAAATAGAAGTATGAATAGAGTGATTTTACATATATATGTACATGTACGTATACACACATATTAGAGTCTAATGGTAGCCATCTAGAGGGGGAAGGAAAAAGAAAAAAAAAGAAATTAAATTTAAATAACTTTATTATATATTTAAAAGAAATAGCAAGTTATACATAATACATTTGCAGTTTCATATGCAAACAACTTTTTTATTTTGCTAAGTTATGGAAATGCTTATTTTATTCCATAAATTTAAAATGAAATAAATAAAATTTTTAAAAGTAAAAAAAAAACAATATAGAGAACCTTTTTCACATTTTTTTTCTGTCTCTATAGCTAGCAGCTTGGATCAAGTTTTAAATATGCACAAAAATTATACTCATCTGAGATTCAGAACTTTTGAGTTTGTGGTCCAGGGCCAATAACAGTTTTAAGATGTTCTATTTCATAAGCTTCTGAGACTATGAAGAAATAAGTTACAAAGGGAGAGAAAAAGGATTACCACATTTACAGTGTTAGGAAGTTTTTCAGAGATGTTGAATTAGAAATCAAAGCAATCAGGATTTTAAAATATATGTATAGAGCTTTTAGAAATTTCACAAATATTTAGAAGATTAAATAATGAATAAAATCAGGAAAGAAAAAATGAGTATTTTTTTAGAAATCATTGGGCTTTATTGTATGACTTCACTCAAATATAAATAATTACCAAAAGTTTAATATAAATGTATAACAGTGGGTTAAGAAAACATTTTTGGCATTCATTTTTTCAAGCTGTATTATTCATGAACTATGAGAGACATATTGAGGTGACCATAAAGAAAAACTAAAGAGTGGTTTTTACTTTACAGTGAGTATAATTAGAACATTATAATATTCAGTTTGGTTGTTCAGCTCCATTCCCCCACCCAAGGAAATTTTCTATGAGCTTCAGATATCCTGTGTTACAGTCATAAGAATGCTAAAAAATAGTTATAGTCTCATCTTAAGTTCTTAGGAGAAACAGAGATAACAAGCACTTAAGTGCTTTCCCAAGGCTCCCAAGATAGGATATCTGATTTAGAGTCAGTTGAAATATATTTCCAGTTCCTGGCAACATATTTTTTTTAGACTTACCACTCTCTTGTATCAGTAAGGACTCTTGCTGCTGTTTGTTCTTCATTCTTGAAGAGGACCATGACATCAGAGAGGTGATGCCATGACATGCAAGTGGATTGGATTTAAGTGAGGGAGAGCTGTGCAAAATCACTACCCTTACTTTCTCCTTCTGAGTCATCTGGGTCCAGGGACTAGATATAGATCCGGACTACTGGAGAAGGCCCAGGATTCAATGGGGGACCTTGGCCTTTTCAAGCTAAGGTCTTCAACTGGTCTCACTTTGACCGAGGGCACTGCCCATTCAGTGATTGAGGTTTAAGACTGAGGCAAAGAATGACCTCTTTTAAAAAGAGAATAGATCTGGGAGGGGAAGATCCACGGTGTTTCTGGCCAAAAAAAGACCTAGAAACTTTTGCTTTTTACATTCATTCTGAGCCAATCAGGGCCCAAACACTGTAGTGGGGTTGGCCTGGGACTTATTTTTGACCAGTCTGTGAAAGCCAGTGATTTGGGGTTAAGGCTGATTTTTAAGAAAGAAAAAAAAAGTTTCAGATATTAGAAAGAAAATAAGAAGGAAGAAGGAAGCTCTGTTGCCCTACTGGAAGTTTGGTTTCTCTTTTCCTCTGTCCACATAGGGTGCCATACCCTTACCTGTGGGTACTTTGCCCAAAGGGAATAAATTTTAAAGGACCCTTACATTTTTACTGATAACTTTTTTAAATATCATTTTAATTTCACCCATTAGCCTTCCCCTTCACCCTTCCAGAAAACCATCCCATATAACAAATAATATATAAAAGGAAAAAGAGGAAAACACAAAAAAGGGAAAACCAATCAATACATTGAAAATATATGCCATATACCATTCCTGGGCCTCTCTACAAAGAAGTAAGGGGGAGGATACTCTCATTTTTTTCCTTTAGAACCATGCTTGTTCTTTGAAATTCACCAACATTCATTTTTTATTGTTTTGTGGTGGTTCTTTTCCTTTTAGTTGTTGTAGTTATTATGTATATTATTTTCTTATTTCTCTCTGTGATCTGTAAGGCCTTCCATGCTTTTCTGTATTCATCATATTTTGGGCTTTTTTTACAGCATAGTAACGTTCCATTATGTTCATGTAGTACAGTTGGCTAAGCTACTCCCCAAGTTGATGGGCATCTACTTTGTTTCCAACTCTTTGCTCACAAAAAGTATAGCTACAAATATTTTGGTGTGTATGGAGATATTTATTCTTATCAAACTTTGGATCAAAGGATATAAAATTTTTGTCATTTTATTTGTATAAAGGACTCTATTTTTAAATGAAAATCAGTGACTGAAGAGGATCCTAGATCTAGAACTGGAAATAACCTTGGAGATCATCTGGTTCATAGGTTCCTAACTTTTTTTTACATTAGAGACCCCTTTTGGCACAGTCTGGGGAATTCAATGGACCCCTTCTCAGAATATTATTTTTAAATGCATAAAATAAAATATATTGGGTTATAAAGGAAGATAATCATATCAAAATAGTTATCAGTTTTTTTTTTTAATTTCACAGACCTCAGGCTAAGAATACTTGATCCAATCTATCTCCCTTTTATAGAGGAAGAGCTAAGACCCCAAAGAGGTTGTGATATGACCAAGATCACAGAGGTAATAAGTGACACCTAGATCCTATAATGTCAAATTTAAGACTTTGTGCATTATATCATTCTGCCTCCAATATGATGCCAAAGACCCAGAAAGATCTCATCAGGACTCTAAAGCTTCTTGAGAGCAGGGACTGTGTCTTGGTGGTTAATGTGTTTGTATGCACCATGGTGCCAAACAAATTACTAAGGACATAATAGATAATCAAAAAATACCATCTCCTTTTCCCATACTCAAAATCCCATAACCTCTTACTGTTAAGTCGTCCTAACCTCTGACAAAGCATAGTCTAGTGAAAAAGAGAATGGCTTTGAAGAGTATTGCCAAGGATAAAATTTTTCTGACATTTTTTTTATCATAGCCAGATTCTTTGGTGTTCTTTATATCTTAGATGAACAATTTGGCAGTATGTACTGACACATGACATCCTTTGGAAACACACAAAACAGGAAGAAATATACTTGGATATATGCAAGGAAAAACATCTAACAACAACCCAAATCATAAAGCCATACTGTTCTACTTCAACAAGATCCCACCCATTTCCTTCAAAACTATAGGGCATTCTGCATTAGTGTTATTACTAAAGATATTGTCAAATGATAACAGAGAATCTTGGCTTCTCTTTGCTTTTATTTGTTGGCTCTAGGCAGTCAAAGTATGGGAGAGTGGTTATTCCATTCCTCAGAATTATTACCTAAAGCCCAACTTTCCTGTCATACTTACTGTATAATGGGTGTTAAGGAAAGATTAGCAACTCTGGTGTGAGGACTTGCCAAGCTCTTTCAGGTCTGCTCATCCACCTTTGTTGTCCACCTTTCACTCAACTCTCCTCTGTGGCTCCAAGAAGCTGTGGTATGTGCAGCAGCCACACCCCGGGAAAACCATCTCAGTAAGATGGGCCAAACCAGAGTGAGGGTAACTGACAACTCTCAAACCTGTTGGTGAGTTCAGGGAATGTCTACCCCAAGCAAGTTGAAGACAGAATGGGTGGATGAGAACATCTAGTTGACATTTTCCAGTGGCCATAAAGGCACCTGAAACAGGCACTATGGAGTACTTGGAGTTTGGTCAGACATCAAAGATGCCAAGAACATCCACTGGGCCATTGCCAGTCATCTTGATTTTTGTTTTGCCACTGGACTTTTATGATTCTGGGGGAATAAAATGAGACTGGCACCTATGCTTCACTTATGAATTGCAATTCATGTGCAAGTCAGGATATCACCCTGTTATTCACTGGTCCTCTTTGAAACAGAGGAAGAACAGCAATTATGCTCACCCTATTCTTCTCTCATAAGAGAAAGAGGGTTAAGTGGCCTCTTCCCATATGCCCAGAGGAGAGTGTAGGAAGTGTTTGCAAAAGCATGTTCCTTAGGTGATAGCATGGTTAATTACACTATTCAAAGTGTAATTTGGCTCACAAAGATCCTTACTATTTTTCAGCTTTCTTTTCCTCAGTTAGCTATTTTGTAAAAATGAAGCCTTTTGGTTACATACCTGTCCCTGATATATAATAGCCATATTAAAACTGACTCTTCTTCTTAAATATTCTGTATCTAATTGATTCCTAAAGCTCCTCCTTTCATCTGATACTGAAGTTGGATTCCAACTACTCTAGGGGACTCTTATGTCAGGGGTAGGAGGTATTATCACAGACATCATCCCCTCATCCCCCACTAGAGCCTAATTGAGAAGCTGACCCACACTCAATTCAAACCAGAACTGGGCAGTCTGTGCCCCTGCTTTAGGTGATTTAGCCTTCACGAGACTGCTATGACCATAACCCATGTAGAACCTGGGATTACAGAAAGGACTTTATGCTTTACCCACAGGACTCAATCTCAAAACCAACTTTTTGGGTCAGATGAGAGAGGAAATTTAAAACAGAGAGGGGAGATAATCAGATAATAGTTAAGTCTAGAACAGCTGGATATAGTTCTAAACATGATGGTTATAGCCAAAGGAGAACCAAAGAAATATAATACTCATCCTATTGATCATAGTGTCCCCTATTCTTAGAACTGACTACCTCCCAGCTCCACCTATTGAAATCCCTCTTTTACTTGAAAGCCCAGCTTGGACACCATCCCACCAGAAGTTATTTCTTCTGCTTCAGGGTACTCTCATGGAACTTTCAATTCTATTTTGTCTTATGCTTATCTATCTATGTACATGTCTTATTCCTCTATTTATGTTGAAATCTCCTTGAGGACAGGGAAGTAGTTTATTTCATCTTTGTAAACCCAGTGTATGCCATAATGTACAGAGCAGGTGCTTAATAAAGGTTATTTAATTAATAATGTTATTTATTACATTGTGTTATAAAATCCAGGAGATAATTTTTAGTAGTTTTGGTTAAGATTTCGTGATGTGTTGTGGCAACACTGTCTCAAAGAATGCAGTCAGACCACCTCTAATCCGAGAACAGGCATTTATTAAGGATTAACACCCTTCAGAAGCGAGCTAGGTTCCAAGAGGAATTGGCAACTTCAGAGAAAGCAAGATGGATTTTATAGGGTAAAGATTCAATTATATAATAAATTATGAATATTAAAAAGGCAGAAGGGGTTTGTTAAGGGATTAGGTAATAGGGGAAGGGTTCCAGCCACAGTGGAACTGTGCATACAGTTACAGTGCATACAGAAAAACCCATTGGTGGGTATATATGTATGATAATATTATAATAAGCCTCTCTATGGCATAAGTTCACCTTAAGGATAGCTTTTGCTATTATTGCATAGAAGCCTACTTAGGGAAAGTCCCTTCTATTGTTTTGGGGTCTACATCCTCCTTAGGCATCCTGGTGGTGCTGCTTTCTGATTGGTGGAGTATTGTAGCCCTGTCTGAGACTAGATGGATGCTGTTTCTGTGAGAAATATGAGGAATGGGTCTGGGGGCAATGACTAGCTAGAGGCAGTGGCTGGGATCCCATCACATGGAATCATTCCATACCCATTCAGTTTTCTCCAGTTCTGACATTTCTAACTTTTATAAAATGCTATTCACCTCCTCAAGTTCTTTCTTGTTTATTTTGTGGTTAGATTTATCTAGTTCTGAGAGGGAAAAGTTGAGATGCCCCACTAATATAGTTTTTACTCTCTATTTCCTCCTATAACTAACCTGTTATTTCTGTGAGAAATGAGAGTTCATGGACATACCTATTGTCCTAGTGAGCAGTGAAGCATATATGAAGAAGTTAGGATGTTGAGTCAGCAGAGGGGAGTGGGCCCTGCTGTTCAGTAGGGCCCACAAGGAAGTTAGAATATTGGGGCTGGGGCAGCCTTATTAGTATTCTATCAGTTTGATTGGTATGGAACTGAATAAGTAAATTAGTTTATATAGAATTGTTATTTTTATTATAATGGCTCAGCCTACCCATGAGCAACTAATATTTTTCCAATTGTTTCAATTTTACTTTATTTGTGTGAAAAGTATTTTGTAATTGTGTTCATATAGTTTCTGGGTTTGTTTTGGCAGGTAGGCTCTCAAGTATTTTATATTGTCTGCAGTTATTTAAATGGAATTTCTCTTTTTATCTCTTGCTATTGGGCTTTGTTAATATACATATACATGTATACATATATATATGTATATATATACACACAGAGAGAGAAATACTAATGATTGATGTGGGTTTCTCATATATCCTGCAACTTTATTAAAATTATTAATAATTTCAAGTAGTTTTTAGTTGATTCTCTAGGATTCTCTAAGTATACCATCCATCATATCATCTGCAAAGAGTGATTCTTTTATTTCCTCATTGACTAGTCTAATTCTTTTAATTTCTTTTTTCTTCTTTATTGCTGTAAGTAGCATTTTGAGTACAATATTGAATAATAATGGTGATACTGGGCATTCTTGTTTCATCATGAATCTTAATGGAAAGACTTTTAGTCTATCCCCATTACAGATAATGCTTTCTAATGGTTCTAGATAGATACTATTTATCACTTTAAGGAAAGCTTCATTTATTCCTATACTCTCTAGCATTTCAATAGGAATGGATGCTGTATTTTTTCAAAAGCCTTTTTTGAATCTATTGAGAGAAACATTACAATTTTTGTTGTTTTTTGTTATTGATATGGACAATTATGCTGATAGTTATCCTAATATTGAACCTTTGCTGCATTCTTGGTATAAATCCCACTGGGCATAGTGTAAGGTCCTGGTGATATTTTGCTGGAATCTCCATGTTAATATTTTGTTTAAAATTTTTGCATCAATATTCATTAGGGACATTGGTCTATAGTTTTCTTTCTCTGTTTTCACTCTTCCATCAGCACCATATTTGTGTCATAACAGGGATTTGGTAGGACTCCTTCTTTGCCTGTTTTCCTCAGTAGTTTATATAGCATTAGAATAAGTAGTTTCTTTAAATGTTTGGTAGGATTCATTTGTAATTCCAGTCTGGCCCTGGGGCCTTTTTCTTAGGATATTCATTGATGGCTTGTTCAATTTCTTTTTCTAAAATTGAGTTATATAAATTATATTCCCTGTTCCATTAATCTGGGAAATATATATTTTTGTGAATATTCATCTATTTCACTTAGATGTCAGATTTATTGGCATACTATTGGTCAAAATAGCTCCTAATTATTGCTTTAATTTCTTCTTCATTGGTGATGAATTCACTCTTTTCATTTTTTGATAGTGGTAATTTTGTTTTCTTTCTTTTGTTTTCAATCAAATCAGCCAATCGTTTATCTATCTTATTGGTTTTTTTTCTTCATAAAACCAACTTCTAGTTTTATTTGTTAGTTCAAAGGTTTTCTTACTTTCAGTCTTATTAATCTCTCTTTTGATTTTCAGGATTTCCAATTTGGTGTTCAATTGGGATTTTCAATTTGTTCCTTTTCTAGCTTTTTAGTTGCGTGCCCAATTCATTGATCTGCTCTTTCACTGTTTTATTGATGTAAGTATTTAGAGATATAACTTTTCCCTAAGTACTGCTTTGGCTGGATCTCTAAAATTTTGGTATGTTGTCTCATTATTGTCATTAGCTTTGATGAAATTATTAATTGTTTCTTTGATTTGTTCTTGACCCACTCATTGTTTAGGATTAGATTATTTAGTTTCTAATAAATTTTAATCTGCCTTTCCATGGCCCTTTATTAAAGGCAGTTTTATTGCAGAATGATCTAAAAAGAGGCATTTAATATTTCTGCCTTTCTGAATTTGATTGTGAGGTTTTTATGCACTAATACATTGTCAGTTTTTGTGGAGGTATCATGTAATATTGAAAAAAAGGTATATTTCATTCCATACCCATTCAGTTTTCTCCAGTTCTGACATTTCTAACTTTTATAAAATGCTATTCACCTCCTCAAGTTCTTTCTTGTTTATTTTGTGGTTAGATTTATCTAGTTCTGAGAGGGAAAAGTTGAGATGCCCCACTAATACAGTTTTTACTCTCTATTTCCTCCTATAACTAATTTAACTCCTCCTTTAAAGTTTATTTAGTGTTTATATTGCTTCATTGTCTATGGTATATTTTAGCAAGATGTATGCTCCTTCCTTGTCTCCTTTATTAGAGCTATTTTTGCTTTTTCTTTGTTTGATATCATGACTGTTACCCCTGCTTTTTTTTTTTTTACTTCACTTAAAGTACAATATATTCTGTACCAGCCTTTTACATTTAACTCTGAGTCTCTCTGCTTCAAATGTGTTTCTTGTTAACATATTGTAGGATCCTGTTTTATAATCCACTCTGCTATCCACTTCCATCTTATGGTAAAATTCATCCCTTTCACATTCACAGTTAGGATTACTAACTGTGTATTTACCTCCATCTTATTTTTCCCCGGTTTATACTTTTCTATCTCTTCTTTTACCCTCTCCTTCCTCACCAGTGTTTTTCTTCTGACTGCCCCTTCCTTCAATCTGGTCTCTCCTGTGTTAGTCTCCCACTTTTTCTTATTCCCCTTCCTTCCTTCTTTCCTATATGGTAAAATAGATTTCTATACCCAACTGAATTTGTATTTTATTCCTTCTTTAAGCCAAATTTCATGAGAGTAAGGTTCAAACAATGCTCATCTTCCTTCTTTCTTTCCCTCAAATGTAATAGGCCTTTTATATTCCTTGTGTGATAATTTACCACACTCTGCCTCTCCCTTCCTTCTTCTCCCAGTACAATTCTTGTTTTCTCCCCTTAATTTTTTTACATCATCCATCAAAGTCAACTTATACCCATATTCTGTTATCTATGTATACTCCTAACTGCCCTAATAGAGATATAGTTCTTAAGAGTTATAAGTATCATCTTTCCATATAGGAATGTAGATAAGTATGTAACATGAATAAGATATTGTGGGTTTTTTTCCTTTCCTGTTTACCTTTTTATGCTTCTTTTGAGTCTTGAATTTGAAAAGTGAATTTTCTGTTCTGCTCTGGTCTTTTCATCAGTAAAGTGTGAAAGTCCCCTATTTGATTGAATGTCTTTTTTTCTGAAAGACTATGCTCAATTTTGGTGAATAGTTGATTCTTGGTCATAATCCAATCTCCTTTGCCTTCTGGAATATCATATTCCAAGTACTCTAATCCTTTAATGTAGAAGCTGCTAAGTCCTGTGTAATTCTGACTGTGACTCCTTAATATTTGAATTGTTTCTTTCTGGCTGCTTGCCGTATTTTCTCCTTGACCTGAGAGTTCTGGAATTTCACTATAATATTCCTGGGAGTTTTCGTTTTGGGATCTCTTTCAGGAGATGATCAGTGGATTCTTTCAATTGCTATTTTACTTTTTCCTTGATAATTTCTTGAAAGATTTTATCCAGGCTCTTTTTTTGATCATGGCTTTCAGGTTGTTCAGTAATTCTTAAATGATCTCTCCTGGATCTATTTTCTAGGTCAGTTGTTTCAGTGAGGTATTTTACATTTTCTTCAATTTTTTTCAATTCTGGGATTTTGTTTGACTTTTTTTTCTCTGATAAAGGCTTCATCTCTCACATATATGGAGAAATGAGTCTAATTTATATATATATATATATTTTTTTTTCCAAAACTTTATTTTGGACTCAGATGCCAGAACACAAATAGAGAATAGAGAAAAGAAACAAAAACATATCATAAACTTAAATGATGGAACTTAAATACAAATTTAGAAAGAAAAATAAAAGCATGGACAATATATTCTGTACCAGCCTTTTACATTTAACTCTGAGTCTCTCTGCTTCAAATGTGTTTCTTGTTAACATATTGTAGGATCCTGTTTTATAATCAATATAATGATGGATGATGTAAAAAAATTAAGGGGAGAAAACAAGAATTGTACTGGGAGAAGAAGGAAGGGAGAGGCAGAGTGTGGTAAATTATCACACAAGGAATATAAATGCAAAGCAGGACATAAAAGAGGATTCAAAATAAGTAACAAATTTTCATTTCAAGAAAGCCTATATGATAAATAATACTCATTATGTTGAGTATTGTTCATCTTTTCTTTACTTCTGTGTAAGTTTTCTTTTGTTCTCTGCTGTGCATTTTTTTACTTTGTCCTTTTTTTCACTCTCCCCTACCCTCTCCTGAAGACCACAATACAATTTAGATGTTTCTCTATAGCTATAAATAATACATACATGTTTGATTCTTTTTTTTTGGAGGGGGAAGGTAGGGCAGTTGGGGTTAAGTGATTTGCCCAAGGTCACATGGCTAGTTTGTGTGTTTGTGTGTGTGTGTGTGTGTGTGTGTGTGTTAAGTGTCTGAGGTTGAATTTGAACTCAGGTTCTCCTAACTCCAGGGATGGTGCTCTATTCACTGTGCCACCTAGCTGCCCCTATTTGATTAATTCTTGATGTCTCATAAAATCAGTAGCTTCCACTTACCCAATTCTAATTTTTAAGAAATTATTTTCTTCATTGAACTTTTATACCTCCTTTTCCATTTGGCCAATTCTGGTTTTTAAGGAATTGCTTTCTTTTTCCAATTTGTTGCCTGTTTTTTTTATGATTCTTTGCATTACTCATTTCTTTTGCCAATTTTTTGTATCTCTATTATTTTATTTTTAAAATTCCTTTTGAGCTCTTTCAAGGGGACTTTTTGGGCTTGAGATACAATTCATATTTCATTTTGAGCTTTACATACAGGCATTTTGATATTGTTTTCCTCTTCTGAGTTTGTTTCTTCTTCTCTGTCACCATAGTAGCTTTCTTTAGTCAGGGCTTTTTTAAAATTTTTGTTCATTTTCCAAGCTTATTTCACGACTTTTAAAGTTGCTCTCTGCTTCTGGGGCACAAGAGGCAATGTCCCAAGCTTCTTGTGCTGGAGTTCAGGGACCTGGTTGCTGACTTTCTGTGCAAGTCACTTCTGGGGCTAGCACCTAGCCTCTTGTGCTGGAAGCTACCAGTTTGACAGCTTAACCATTGAGATGGGGTTGCTGGTCTAGTCATGCCTGTTTTGCTAAGGATTTGGGGGTGGCAGTTTTCCTGTTGCACTGGGGCTGGAGGCCTCAAAGCTGGCCTGCTGAGCCAAGACCTCAGTTGCTGATCTGTGCTGATACTAGGCATTTCCCATTGGCCTGCCTAAACACTGCTGGTGCTGGGTTGTGCTCCCTTTTTCTGAAGTGAGACAGACCTTTCAGGCTGTCCTTCTAAGTTATTTTGGGCTCAAAAATTGTTTCACCCTGTCTTTTGTGGGTTCTGTCACTCCCGAATTCATTTTGAGGCTCGATTTAAAGTTGTTTAGAGGGAAGATGGGGAGAGTGCTGACAGCTTCTTGTCTTTTCTCTGCCATCTTGTCTCTATCTCTCCTATTCATTGCATTGTTGAATTAAATTGTTGATAGATTGAATTTTAGTGCTGGTGAAGATATGAAAATCTGTCATGTTTTAAGATAAAGTTTTTACTTTATAGCTATTGAAATTATTTAATATTTAACTGTCTACACCATGCCAGGCACATTGGTCACTACTCCCAGATTATGGCAGTGTGATACATGTCACAAATGAGATAGACACAGTAATAGGATGGGTAGAGAGTCCTAGCATCTGGAAAGTCTGTGTGCATGTTCTACCTCTGAAAAAGACCAGCGTGGTGACCAGGGGAAATCAATAAGTCTTTCAGTGCCCCAGGAAACTCTCTAATATTAAAAGTTGCAGCTTATATTGGTAGAGGGTTTCCTCACTGGGAGTGTCTTATGTCAGTGATATCTCACATGTCTTAACCACACCTGTCCCCACCTGCTCTTAAAATGTGTATAAATTGTATAGTAAGCCTATGGTATATATACATGTACAATCTAAGACAGGGGTGGGGAACCTGTGGCCTTGAGGCCATATGTGGCCTTATAGGTCCTTGGGTACAGTCTTTGGACTGAGTCTCAAGTTTTATAGAACAAATCCTTTTGTTAAGGGGATTTGTTCTGTGAAGTTTGGATTTAGTCAAAGGGCCACAGGTTCCCCACCCCCTAATTCTAAGGCATTGGCTATAAATCAGATTTAAATATCAGTGATATAGAAATGAAACCTTCCAGTTCTAAAGTGTATTTTGTCTTAATGTCATAACATCAGTTGTTGCTTAGAATTACTATGTTCTTTCCCTGTTGCCCAAAGGTGGCATAATTCAGGTGGGTCTGTTATTGTATAGGTAACCACTACTATTTTTTGTGACTCCATTTCAGTAATGCTCTCCCTATATCTGACCTTTGCCACCGGTGGGAGGTGTCTTTGTTGCAGTGTACAGCACAGTTGCTCAGTCTACATCACAGAACTACCCTTTATTTCTTGGGTCTGACCCTAAAAATACTTATAACAGAAATGCTCCTCTACATTGCCACTTATATAGCCCAAAGTCCTTTATAGTCCCATTGTAAGGAATGCAATCAAAACCCTTGTTAAGACTAGGTTTATAATGTTTTCCTTACTCCCTTTCTCCAATCTCCTTTTAACAACATAGATTGTAGCTTTCCTCTAGGCCCTGAATATAGTGTTATATATCTGTGGAATGACATATAATATTGTGAGTTAAAGACCTGAAATACTATAGGAATTGGCCCTTTTAGCACTAAAGGGAGGATTATATATAGTCTTCTCTGTGGTACACATGTTGGAGCAAAATTTAGTATATGTCCATGGCTCTGAGAGGAATGCACTACATATATATATATATATATATATATATATATATATATATATATATATAGGATCAGATTAATGAGACCTTGGCATGAATTGTGGTTGGGTTGGAATATTAGTTTGTTCATACTATTCCTGACAGACTACTGTAACTGGGTGAAAAATGCCAATGCCTCAGCTGTCTGCCTTGCTAATCTTAGTGATCTGTGGAAGGGACCCTGTCATGTGACAGAAGTGATGCAGGCTGGCTTCTAAGTCATGTGACTGTCAACTATGGGATCAACCCTCTGTGGAAGTATATGCCCAAGATACATTGTGTTTTACAGGCACATATATGTGTGAACCATGATATAATAATATTCATAAAGCAACACAGTTCAACAAACATTTACTAAGCACAGTTCAACAAACATTTACTAAGCACTTGCCTAAGCACTGTACTAGGCATTGGGGATGTAAAAACACAGAATCCTCTGCCATCAAGAAGCTTACATTGTATTGGAGGAATAGAGCATGTACATACATAAATACAGTATAAAACAATGGTAAGTACCATTGTCAAGGGCTCATTAAAGAGTGTCCATCCTCTATTTTATTCCAGAGTTAGGTCTATAATGTAGTCCTTCAGATTTCAAATCTAGAATTCTTTCCTTTATTCCATATTGCCTTAATAAAACAACCCCAAATTTTGAAACACTTGTATCTTTGGGGAGTGGACAACTAGAGTACCGGGCATTATCTAGCTGTATCACATTTCAGAATTGGCAATAAAATAAAGATGAAAAAACATAGAGATTTAGCCCGAATAAAATGCAGAGTTATAGAAAAAACCAGTCTTAACACAAAGCACAGATTTAAAATGAAAAGCATTTGGCTCTGAAACCACTTAAACCCATCTAACTGTATTGAACACATAGAAGAGCAGTTTTTTTTTTTAAATTAAGGTTAATGTAATCATATCTACTGGGCATATTTTTGATGCCCAGAGGATATACTTGAGTTACCTCTCCTTTGGATCCTTAGGATCAGGAAGGAAGTTAAGTGTATTATTAGGAAACAGGATTAATGAAGAAGTACACTGCAGGCTGGAGGTGGGTTACAGACGATACAGACACAGAGGCATGAAATAACATTTAAAGACAAATTAAGTAAGCCAGTTTGACTGTAACAATAGAGTATGTAAAGGGGAATAACGTAAAAGAAGTCTGAAATAGTAGTTTGGAACCATATTGTAAAAGGCAAATAGAGGAGTTTGTATTTTATCCTTGTAAGGGTTATGGGATTTAAAGATCTCCCATGCCCCATGGACGTGCTGACATAGCAGAGCA
Source organism: Petaurus breviceps papuanus (assembly GCF_028583685.1). Lineage (NCBI taxonomy): Eukaryota > Metazoa > Chordata > Mammalia > Diprotodontia > Petauridae > Petaurus > Petaurus breviceps. Next base: position 35,949,763 of record NW_027187419.1, on the reverse strand, counting down.
AAAAAAAAAAAAAAAAAAGCCGAGCTAACGGTCCTGTGGTTGGCAGTTGGCGGCAGTTGCCTTTTTTTTTTTTTTGAGTTAGGACTCCGGCTGAGCACTGCCAGGGGCCAGAGCTGCTGGGAGGACGCTGGGTGGTTGCTGTGAGTGGGGAGAGGAGGACCTTTGCCTGAGGTAGCCTGTTCTGTTTTAAAGGCTTGAAAATGTGGGTGCTTTCTACTTTATCTACCTGTGCCAATATCATAACTACTCTGATGGCTTTCACTTTCTGGTTTTGGGACTCAGTCTTTTGGTATCTTAATAAATTTTCTAGTTTATTTCCCCAAATGGCAAACCTGACATATTTTGTGATGGATAATTATATCAGCATATTTGTAATCTCTATAGGCATTGTGAATATAGCATTGCTGATACAATCCTAGACAGTGACATGGTCATGATTGTGTTTTAGGAATATCATGAAATATTTGAAAATGAGTTGGAGAGGGGAAATATTAGAAGCAGGGAAATTATTAGGAAGTTCTCAACAAATAGTCCAGATGATATGAAGACCTGAACAAGAGTAGTATCTGTGTGAATAGAAGGGATAGATGAAAGAGATATTGAGTTAGAATCAGCAAATGTAGACAACTAAATATACATAGGAAGAGAGAGAGAGAAAAGAGTAAAGAATGACCTCAAAATTGTGGGCCTGGCTGACTTGAATGATAGTGGTGCTCACAGTGGAAACAGGTATGATTACAAATAGGGGTGAGTGAGATGAGTTCCATTAATTGCACATTTACTTCAAAACTGCAGCTTTATATTTTTTCATTTCCCATTAGTCTCTTGACTGGACAGCCTCTGTGTCCATTTCATCTTTAGTTATAACTACTTTGAATTGTATTTGATCAACATCCCTTACCCCCACCTGTAGCCATACAAATGAAATTCCCCAAAATCCTCCCTTTTGAATCAAACTTAAAATCTGGTCCCATTAACTCTTTGAATGCCACTGGATTTGGCATTAAACCAGCATGGTGTCATTGGAAGAACCCTAGATTTGTAAGCAAAATTCAATCAAGAAGTGTATTATTAAGCACTCTCTGTAAAATGAGCTGGAGAAAGAAATGGCAAACCACTCCAGTATCTTTGCCAAGAAAACTCCAAAATGGGGTCATAGAGAGTTGGATTCTCTGGGATAGGTGCCAGGGATGCAAAACCATCAAATGAGACTTGGCTTTATTGCTCTATGTGACCTTGTGGACAACTCACTCTACTACTTCAGAATCTCAGTTTCCTCATATGTAAAATGAGGAGTTCGAACTATATTTTCACTAAACTTCTTTTTTTGGACTTGTGATGCTAGGGGACCTAGATTTTCATCCTTCCCCTGTTAATAACTTACTGTATGATTTCATGCCATAGTGGAAAAAATAATTGATATTGAAGCAGGAGACCTAGGTTTGAATTCCCCACTTTGCTTCTTATGACTTCTTTGTCCTTAGCCAAGTCATTTCAACTCTCCAGGTTTCACCCTTCTCCTCTGTGGAGTGAAAGTGTTGGATTAAATGATCTCTAAGATTCTTTGCACGGCTTAAAAAGTCAGAGAATTCTCAATCACTTAATATTACTGTATCTGCCTGGGGATAATTGCACATGCCAATAATACAGCTACCCATAAGGCTGAGGAGACTGGAGGATGTCTTGATCCCAGTAGTGCTAAGTTGTGGTAGAGCTAAAGTTGTACAGGTGTCCTCAATAAATCCATCATCAATATGAGCCCCTCAACCTAGAGGTGGCGGCACCAGGTAGCTTAAAGAGGATCAAACCAGCTCAGGTCAGAAACAGAATTGATCAAAACTCCTGCATTAGTTTGCAGTGAGACTAGGTCTGTGAATAGTCCCTGTACTTCCTGTACTACTGCTTGAGGAAGATAGGGAGCCCCAGTTTAAAAAAAATAAATCTCACTGTGACCATTTCATCATCTGTCAAATGGGGATATCATTTTGATGCTTCTGTGAATCAAATGAGAATTATGTTCATGAAAGTAGTTTTAAAATCATGAAACAAAATCCCAAGCATTATTCTAATCTGGAGCTGACTGACAGTTTTTTATTTGCAAATCCTCTAAATAATCAGTAGGCCTTCTTTGGTGTGACAGATGGCGAGGGAAATGAGAATGATATAACAGCTCTCTTCTTCAAGAAAGTCACAGGACACTAAAGTGAGTAGGGAGTGGCCAGACACAGAGAACCTACCCTCTATCTAATTTTCCATTATTTCCAGATACATTCAGACTAAGGCTCTTCCTAACTTGTCGTAGTTTTTTAGTGGTGGATCAAGCAGGATATAAATATTCATTTTAAAAAGAAAGATCCCTTTAAGACCATAAGAATCTTTAAAAGACAAGAACCCTGAATGTCTGATGTACTTCAGGGAATCCAAATAACTAGCATTAAAAGAGGTATTCATTGCCTGTATAATGCTGCTGTATGCAAAGCTTCCTGCTGTAACTGTCTGATAGAGAAGCCTTAATCAACTTGAGCTTTAGAAGGCAGTGGATTTGACCACTGAGTTAATTTTCTGATATGCATATTTAAAGTTACATATTCTTCCCTGGAAGGCAGAATTCAGATACTGCTCTACTACATTCGAAAGAGTAGCTTGATATGAACTTCTCGTAGGAATATATTGGCAAAGGACCCAGTCTGAACTTTAATTCTATTTTTGCTATTGGATTGCCAATGTCAGTTCAATTCAACATTCATTTGTTACACCCCATTTTGGGGTTTTCTTGGCAAAGATGCTAGAGTGGTTTGCCATTTCTTCCTCCAGCTCATTTTACAGATGAGAAACTGAGGCAGGTTCATACCGCTATGAAGTGTCTGAGGCCAGATTTGAACTGAGGAAATTGAGTCTTTCTGACTCTAAGCCCAGTGCTCTATCCACTGAGCAACCTAGTTGCCCACTAGGTTTACTCTTTGGAAAAGACAAAATGTAATTATGTCTGTCTTTTCTCCCTTTTCTCCTTTCTCTTTCACATATGAAACAAATGTATAGAGCAGGAGCAATGTCATCATTGATGGACAGTGGGACTCCAATATAACCATAGTCATACTACCCTAGAGGTCATTCAGATTTTTGCCTAGTGCTTCTTTTTGGAATTCCCTGTTGTTTTTTTTCAGGTTGAGGGTAATGAAAGCATAGTATCTGGCAGCTGAGTTTCACCTTTGACTAATGTTTTACTCTTCTCTGTGTGTCTTGGGAGGTGGACTCCCAAATATTTTATATAAGAATATATAGTTAGAGTGGAATTTCTCATTCAATCTCATCCTACTGGGTTTGGTGGTTATATCCAGAAAGGGGTAATGATTTGTGTGAGTTTATCTTATATCTTTTAATTGTTTCATGACATTTTTATTATTATTTAGTTTAGGGAACTGAGGTTGTCTAAATAGTCCATCATATCATGGATTCATAGATTCAGAGCTGGAAGAGACTTTATAATCTATTAAATCCAGTCTTCTAACTTTATAGATGAGGAAGCTGAGGCACAGATTTCTCTAGGTCCATATAGCTAGTAAGTTTCTGAGGCAGGATTTGAATTCAGTTCTTTCTGACTCCAAGTTCAGTGTTCTTCCCATCATTCTATCTAGCTGCTTCAGATTGCCTGCAAAAATATAATTTTGTCTATACGTATTCTGCTAATTGCATTTTCTTTTCTTGTTAAGTAGCATTTCTGCCACTTTATCAAATAATAGTGGTATTAGTAAACATTATTGCTTTTGCTTTACCACTGAATTTTATTGAAAAAGCCTCTAGCATTTTTCAGTTACCCTTAATTATGGGTTTGGGATTTGTATAGATCATATTTTCCATTTTAAAGAAGAGTACACTTATTCCAGTGCTTTTAAATGTGTTTAAACAGAATGAATGACTTTAATCACATGATTTTTTATCTTGCCATAGATATAATATGTTTATAATGTTCACAATATTAAATTAACCTTGTTTTCCTGGTGTAGATCAAACTAGTCATAGTATAGCACTGACTACTATTTATGATTCCTTGAAATATAATGTCCAGGATTTTGTCATTATTGTTGTTGTTATTTGGTTTTGGAAGGAATCCAGTAATTCTTAAATTATCTATCCATCTCTCTTTGATTTGTCTTTCAAGTCAACTGTTTGAAAGTAAACATTTTGAAATTCTTCCATTTTTTACACTTTTTTTAAGCTAATAAAATCATTGCATTCTTTTTTTCTCCATTCTAATTTTCAGGGATTCTCTTACTCTCAGGTAAGGTATACATTTTAATTTCAATGCTATTTATTCTTCTTTCTATTCTTTCCTGTAGAGCTCTTTCTTCACTTATAATTTCATTGTTTTATCTATTTCTTCCAGGTACTTTTGTAGTCCTTGCAGCCATACCATCTTTTTTTTTTTTTTTTTTTAAGATTTGCTCATAGTTTTTTTGGAGTAGTTACTTTCTTCTGTTTAGTGCTTGGATATCTTTTGACCT
>NW_027187419.1:35891663-35945251 GCF_028583685.1 Petaurus breviceps papuanus | reverse complement strand
TGGAGTAGTTACTTTCTTCTGTTTAGTGCTTGGATATCTTTTGACCTATATTACTTCTTCAAAGTGTATATTGCTTTCTTTTATTTCTTCCTATTGCCAGTCTCAGTTCCTGATTTGGGACTTTGTGTCAGGGCTTGTCTCTGCCCTATCCAATACTTGTAGATGATGTGGTTAGCTCCTATTGTTTTTTTTTTATTTTTAAAAATTTTTAACCTTTAAAAATTTTTTAGTTTACATCATTCATTTCCACAAGATTTTGAGTTACAAATTTTCTCCCCGTTTTTCCCCTACCCACCACCCCAAAACAGCGATCCCACTGAATATCCCCTCCCTCTCCTATTTGTTTCTAACCTTGATATCTTGAATTTCTACTACTGGCTTCTACCTTTTCAAGTGTGTCTACACTCAGAGCAATTATATGTTTCCGACTCCCAAGACTGTCTATGGTCAGAGTACCATTGTATTTCAGATCAGAATTCTGTAGAATTGTAAAATCCCCTTCTCCTCTGCCCCACCCAGCTCCCAGGTCTTCCTGTTCCAAGTCATCCTGCTTTCAGTTCTGCATCCACAGTCAGAGGAATCACAATCACATGTTTCTGATCCCCTTAGGACTTCCCCATTTGAACATGGACAGGCTTCTGAATCATTTTACCTTTCCATCTGCCTCTGACAAGATCTCTGTGCCTTCAGACTTTTGGCTGCCTTTTTGTGTAGTCCCAGTCAGGGTAAAGAAAGAAATTTACTATTGTTTCTCTTCAGACTTCTTAATCATTACTCAGTTTGATTCTGTTTTTTGGATCTTTGCCAAGGTGCATGTTGAAGAGTTGGGATTTTTCTATAACTTATCATATCATCATCCTAACCAGAAGTTTTTAGAGATGTCTATTATTATTATCATAATGCTAGTTAAGACCTCTGCTCAGGAGCTACCCTCCCCTCACATTCTTTCATTATGGTTTTCAGGAGCGGGATGCAAGTGAGATAGGAAATGAGAAAATTCTAAAAACCTTTCTTTACCTCCTCTTAATTTATCCTGTTCCAGAAAGTTTGCTAATATTCCATAGCACTCCCAGTGGGCTAACCCAGAATACTTAAGATGTTCTGAGCCTTCCTTGAAAATCATACTTTTTCATAGCCAGGGTATGTCTCAGATCTGTTGCTTTAGTCTGCCCATAATTTATGTGAACTGCCAACCTTATCAAAACACACATCTACTGGTATATTGTATGTGTAGACCTTGAATGTGAAGAAAAGACTCCTTTGTATGTCTCATCATATTCAGAAACATTCTCTTTTCCTTTGACCTTGTAACAAAGTACCTCCCCTTCATATACTAATCTATGTGTCTCTTCTCCCCAATTCCTTTCAGCAGAGGGCAAGTCACAAATCAGTAGCAGTGTGTATTGTAAATTTGAATTTTAGTTTTACATTTTCCCTAGTATTGTGTACTTGACAATGACATGACTATGCATGAAATAGTATATTTTTTTCCTTCTTATATATCCTAAAGAGATCTGCAGTAAATTATACACAGATTTCAAAAAGTTGTCTGTTGATTTGTTTACTTTTTTTTTAAGAGCTACGGCAATCATGTTATGGAATCAGGGTAGGTGGGAAGTGCTATTTATCTCTCTCACTAATATTAGGGATCAGGTCACTAAATGTGCATTTAATGCTACATTAAGAGAGAACCAAATTATTTACCAATCTGCTTTGGTTTGTGGCTTCTTCTCATAGGCACATCATCTTTGCTCCAAGTAGTCACAACAAATATGCAGGAGAATCATTTCCAGGAATCTATGATGCCATTTTTGATATTGAAAACAAAGCAGATCAGCACAAGGCCTGGGAAGAAGTTAAAAAACAGATCTCCATTGCAGCATTTACAATTCAAGCAGCAGCAGGGACTCTGAAGGAAGTGTTATAAGAAGATGCCTGAAGAAGCTCTCTGTCCATGTGACTGCCACAAGCACCACCAGGAAGGAAACCAGAAAATAAGATCTGTCTCCAGTTTTTCTCTGATAACCTATGGAGCCATAGTTTAAACAAACAAAACCTGCATAACTGCTATTTTATATGCTATTCTTCATCCATTCTCAAAGTGCTTTATCAGTTTAGCTAATGACCTGCTTGAAATTACTTAAGCATTCCCCCTTTGCCCAGCTGAACCTGAAAAAAGACATTGGGGTACAGCTAGGTAGCTCAGTGAATAGAACACCAGCCCTGGAGTCAGGAGGACCTGAGTTCAAATTTGACCTCAAACGCTTAACACGTACTAGCAGTGTGACCTTGGGCAAGTCAGTTAATCCCAATTGCCCAACCTTCCTCCCTCCAAAAGGACAGAAAAATTAAAAGACTGGAAGCTCTTCACATATGCAAAGTTCTATTACATTTACATTGGCAGGGACTAAAACAAAAATCTTGAAGGAGTAGGAATCAAGTTTGCAAAATGTAGCAAGTTGAAGTAGCAGCTACAATTCCTTCAATTTAATTCAGGCCAGGAACCTACCTGAAAAATAGGAATCAGAGACTTAAGAGATGTTACCATTAAATGGTGTTCTAGTCCTCTAAAGTCGAATCCATCACACTGATTACATGAAAAGTCCTAGTTGCTTTCCTTAATAGAGGAATCACTTTTAGACATCCCCTGACAGTGGTTTTCTACATTCTGCTTTAAGACCTCCAAGTGATGGGAGACTACTACCTCCTGACCATTTTTAGATAGAATGAATTGTTAGGGATTTTTTCCTGATATCAAATGTAAATCTGCCTCATTGTAGCTTCCCCCTTATTGTTCAAAGTTCAGCCCTCTGGAGTCACACAGTAAGCTTATTATCTCCTCCACTGATCCATAAGACCAACATTTCCTTCAGCCATTTTAGGCATTTTCCTTGAACATGCTCCAGTTTGTCAATATCTGTCTTTAAAGAAACAGTACTTCAAGTGTGGTCTGGCCAACAAGGGTCAGAGTGAATTATTATTTCTCTTATATTTCTGTTAGCTTCATCTAAGATCACATTAATTAGTAGGGTTATTTTTTTTTGAGGGGGGTGGTATCTATCTGACAATATCAGACTGTAAACTCATGTTCAGTTTGCATTCAATTTTAAAAATGGAACCTTTTGTTAAGTATCTTTTTTCTTAAAAAAAATCAACAAATCACCAGTGGACCAGATGAATTCAGCAATACCAAAGCTTTGATAATTTAGACATTGAGGATCTACTTTATGCAAGGCATTGTTCTAGGCACTAAGAATACAAAAATGAATAAAAGCCAGGCCTCTTCTGGCCTCTAGAAGCTTTTGATCTGATAGACAAGTACAGAAACAACTAATGTAAATTTGAATGTGTTAAGTCCAAAGATGGGAATAAAGTTACTCTGAGAGATCTGAAGAACATGTTGTTTTTATCTTGGAATGGGGAAATAGGGTAAATGAAGTGGCACCTGCACTTACTTGGCTTCTTCACTATCTGTACTCTAACTCTAAGTGATATTGTCACAAAGTTCATGATTTTTACTTTGTAGGAGAGCTATGGAAGTAATTGTACTCATTTATCTATAGATTACTTTGTTAAGTTTTGGTATAAATAACATTAGTGATTTAATAAACTTGGTTATCTAAAATTTTGCCTATCTGTACATTAGGAATAAAAAATTATGAGAGGCTGAATTTCTAGTACTAGACATACATTAACAACAGTTAGGCTGGTTTCCAAACCATGAGATGGGAAAAAAATTTTAATTTAAAACATTATACATGTGTGTGTATTATGTATATATATATAATATATATAATTTTGTTGTGTGTATATAATATATAATATGTATATACATAATATATAATATTATGTATACATACATAATACACACATATACATATACTATTACTTGTAAAATAAGTAGTATATTAAGCATAACAGGTAGCTTGATTTCCCAGCCATGAAATGAAAAAACAATTAAAACATTATATATATATATATGTATGTATAGATATATAATACATATACACATGTATATGTATATATGTAATATAACATTATAAGTAGTATGTTAGTAATATAAGTAGTATATTTTGGAGTTTCAAGCTGAATGTTCTGTAGACACCTTAAACTTAACATGTAAAAAACTGAACTCATTGTCTGCCCCAACACATACCTCCTTTCCAAACTTCCCTATTACTCTTGATAGCACCACCATCCTCCAAGTCACCTAGGCTTTCAAGCTAGGTTTTTGCCTTGCCTCTTTACTCTCTTACCATCCCCTCCCCCCCCCCAATCCAAACTTTTGCCAGTTTCTGTCAATTTTACCTTTGTAATATCTTTCCTGTACACTCCCTGTTCTTCTCTGACACTGCCACTAACCCAGTGCAGGTCCTTATCACCTCACATCTAGACTATTGTAATTCCTGCCACAAGTCTCTCCCCACTCTAACCTATCTTCCACTCACTTGTAAAACTGATTTGCCTCAAATGCAGAATTGGCTATGTCACTGACCCCTCTACTCAGTAAGCTCTAGGAGCCAGCTATAACCTCCAAGATCAAATATAAAATCCTCTGAAATTCTTGTTACAATATTCTACATATTCTGTGAGCTAGTGACAATGGTCTCCCTGCCATCACGTGTATGAATGCTTAACAAAACAAATTCTAGGATTTTAAGGGCTAGCTATTGGAAAAGAGATTATTTTGCTTAGCTCCCATGGGTAGAACTAGTAGCAATAAGTGAAAGTTGTGATGAGGATAATTTTTAATGAGAGTTATTTGAAAGTAAATAGTGTGCCTTAAGATGTAAAAGATTTTTCTCCTCCTTGGAAGTTTCTAAGAATCTCAAAGTTGTCAAGCAAGTTTAAAGGATCTAGTTAAAAGATAGTGTTGCCCCTGACTAGTTTATACAAGGGTTACAAATTTAGGACTCTTTCCCTCTATCTTCCTTTGAGCAATAGTAATTTAGGAGAATGGATAGAATATTGGACTAGAGAGGTCTTGCCTTGGCTTTTCCATTGAGTATGATTTTAGTTTACTCATTCACACTTTCTAGATTTGAGTCTCTAAATTAATTAAGCAAAAAGACATTTTTAGATACAGGATGCTAGTTGGCACCATGGATAGAGCACCAGTCTTGGAGTCAGGAGAACCTGAGTTTAAATCTCACCTTGGGCACTTACAGCTGTGTGATCCCTGGACAAGTCATTCAATCTCTGTTTGCCTCAGTTTCCTTATCTGTAAAATGGGGATAATAATAGCACCTATCTCCCAGGGTTGTTTGAAGGACCAAATGAGATAAATATAAACACTTAGCACAGTGCCTGGCACATAGTAAGCACCATATCAGTACTGTGGTTTGTTTCAGTTGTGTCTGACCCTTCATGACCCCATTTGGTGTCATCTTGGCAAAGATACTATAATAGTTTGCCATTTCCTCCTCTAGGTCATTTTACGGAAGAGGCAACTGAGGCAAACAGGGTTAAGTGACTTGCCTAGGGTCACACAGCTAATAAGTGTCTAAGATAGGATTTGAACTCAGAAATAGGAGACTTCTTGATTCCAGGCTGGGTGTTCTATCCGCTGTGCCACCTAACTGCCCATAGATTATTTTTTTTTTATCACTGTTCTAGTACCTTTATATCTAATTTTTTTAAGTTTTCACTTTTATTCTTCTGTGGAAAGTTATCTCTCCCTTATCAAAAATGGTCCCGATAGAGGATTATTTGGGAAATTAGAAAAAAAATCTAAGCCACTATTGAACTTTTAGAGTTTCTAGCAGAAAGGGTTATCAAGTAATAGTGCCAAAAGAATAAGAGTTATAAGGAAGTGCCAGCACTGTAAAGCTAAGCTAGAAATTTTTCCTGGGAAAAAGTGCTTTACAGTTTACGACTTGTTATCTTTTATGCTGGTTAGGTTGCTAATTTACCCTTGCTACACAATTATAGTCAAGAGTTAGAATTTTTTTTAAAGAAAAATTTTTAATACCTTTTTTCTTACTCCTCTGTGGAACTTTTTTTTTTTGCTTTTTTTTGGGGGGGAGGGCAGGGCAATTGGGGTTAAGTGACTTGCCCAAGGTCACATGGCTAGTGTCACTTGTCTGAGGCCAGATTTGAACTCAGGTCCTCCTAACTCCATGTCTGGTGCTCTATTCACTGTGCCACCTAGTCCCACCCTCTGTGGAACTTCTTACTTAACTTTTCACGGATTGAGGGTTTTATGTTCTTGAAATGAAAATGAAGTTGACTAGGCAGGTGGAGCCAAGTATGAGTTTAGTGCCGTCTGCAGTTGTGTTTAAATCTGCTGTCTTATTTCTTTCATTGCCATTATAGAGATTTATGTTCTCTGCATCAGAACATAGGCTTCCAATCATCCAGATTGGTGAAATCATGTAGAGATGCAGCAAAATTTTCTAGATCTCTTCCCATTCCTCCTATCAGAGAACAAAACCAATGAGGTTGGAGCCATTTCATGGAAAGAAGTACTTATGAAGCCCAACTTTCCTGTGCGGGTTTGTCTATGTATCCCAAATCTTTATGGGTTGTTATCCTCACTATTTTTCACAGCCACATCTGAACCTAAGGTTAGCTGCTTATGAATCTGCAGCATTCACTGTAAGGAGGGATGGGTAAAAGTATAGATGGCTAAGAGAAAATCTATCTCCACTAATGACTAGAGAAACTCAAAGCACCTTCAAAGGTCATTAGTGTCTTACATTTATTTACCTATGGCAGCACATTGTGTCCAAAACCTAGCTCCACAGTTAACATTCGTATAATCACCTAAGTGTTTATAATTCCTAACTATGAATTATTAGAAATATTTTCAGAGTCTTCCTCCTACACCTGATTTGTCTAATGCTTCCTCCTCTAACCAAAGGGCTACCCTGTTTTTTACGAAGAAGCAGTCTGGATATTTACATTCATCTGCTAGCTGATTTTTTCTCATTGTTCTCTTGATTTTTCTTTTTATGCCAGTGAAACTACCACCCACTCCTGGCTGCTTCACATTGTCCTTGAATAAAATGTCTGTAATCCTGAGATTAAAAAATATCATCAGGCCTCCTTTTCTCTCTTTCAGTTCTCAATACCCCTCATAAATTTCTAGCCTCCAGTGAAAACAACCATAATCCAGATACTAATGCCCTGCACCTCATCATGGTATCTTCAAAGGTTATACTATAGAGATCAAATTCTGATAGGTTCTGCCAAATTGGTTTGAGTGCTAGTACAAGGTCAGATTGTGCCTGTTTTTCAGAGGACTAGCACAGTTAAGGTCTGACAGGCTCATTGACAGAAGGTGGACTTGGCCTCTTTGTGTTTTGCATAATTCTTTTTTTAACTATAACAACAGATAAAAGGACGAAGTAATGAGAGAGACAGACAGACAGACAGACAGAGAGACACAGAGAGAGAGAGAGAGACAGAGTTCTAAAAATCCCAGAGTTGTTCTTAGTCTAAGGTCATTAACCATTTGGTATTCTCAATATACAATCTTTATGCAACGATTAACAAGTGTACACTCTGCTGGGGAAACTTAGCTATATCCAGAGGAACATTCTTTTACCATAAATGAAGCCAGGATACATACAAAAGTTATGGAATGACTCACATGCTCTCCAAGAATAAAGAAGTTGGCAGGTGTGACATTATCATGTAGCCAAAGAGCAGAAGTACATTCCTCATGGACTACTTATTTGCTTGTCTTGTCTTGTGGCATTCATGATGAACATAAGCAAATGTCAGGATACTGCAGTTTAAGAAATAAAGCATTAAGTGAAAAGCCAAGAAGAAGGGGGGTAAGAAACTTTTTTTTTTAAGCAATTGGGGTTAAGTAACTTGCTCAAGGTTACACAGCCAGTTATTTCTGGGTGTGGTGGTATCAGAGCCTGGATTTGATCCCAGGTTATCCCAACACTGGGGCTGGTGCTCTTACTCGGGGGTAAGAAACTTTTAAGAATAACAATAAGATTTTGCAAATTAAATGGAGTCACTGGCACAGGAATAGATGACAGTAACAATGGCTCCTGAACTTCACCAAACTTCTCTTTGTAGACCTTTAAATAGCAATGTATAATTTGCATAACTCACCTCAGCTGTCCTATTCTAGTGAAAAACAGAGAGCGAGAGTATACCCTTTTCTCCCAAAAGACTCAGTGAAAAATGCCATCTGTAGTGGGAGACTCTCCGTTCAGTATATGGCATGAGAAATTGAGGTAGAACCAGTGAACTGTCCTTGAGCAGAAAATAGATCCATTCAAGCAGTTAAAAGTTTTCCAACAGTCACTTAAAGATATCCTTAGGTAAAGGTAAAGCTATTGGGTAAAGGTGTAAGACAGAAGATTTAAATCATGCAAATCCAATTGAGGGGCAAGTCAGAACATCAGCCTCATGGTGTCATTGGACCTCTTCAAGAATGAAGGCCCACCACCACGAATAACAACAAAGGGTAGAAGTATTCTCAGGTGTATGAAAGAGCAGGACACAAGTGTGGTCAGCCAGAGCTCCAGGGTAATCACTTCATGGACCAGTTGCTTTAGAAAAGGGAACTAGCACCATCTTCTGGATACAGTTAAATAGCAGGCAGCAGCAATTTTGAGACAAACTGAGCAATAGCAGCCCCAAGAAATACCGTAATACTTGAGCAGAGGACTGTGATATCAGTGAAAAGACCCACAACACTGGCCAGGGGCCTAGAACAGTAGTAGAGCAATGACCCATAGAAGAAAAAGGAAAGCTCATTTTCTCTTGTTGGGCATCACTCGGTGCAGTATTGTAAGCAATGTAGAAGATTGTAAATTTATAGATCTTTGGGAAGGAGTGGCCCCCTAGAAGGCAGCTCATCTCCTGATTCACTATGAATTTTTCAGAGAGTAGTATTTTGGGGGTTCTTATAGTGTAAATAAAAATTCTATTATTTGAAGCCTTGTGATACCAAGTGCTCATAAGGGGAACTGTTTACCTTACCCTTGGGGAGTGCTACTATAGTTGTAGGTGTACATTTAGATGTAGCAGTGAGCCAGAAAAAATCAGAAGTCTCTAGAACATATAAGACTTTCATTCCAGAATGAAGACTTTGACACAAGGAATATGTAATACAATGACTTGATTGAAAAGTTGGGCATAGGTGAAAATGATGAAAACTATAGAATAAGAAATTAAAGAGGTCAAAAATCTGGTTACTCAAAGGGCTTATATTTACGCTGCTTCTATTCGTGACCTAATCCTCATGAATATATTCAAGAATAATAGTAAAACCTTTTATATAGTGCTTACTATGTGTTCCAGGTACTTATTTGATCCTCACAATATCTCTATTGTGATAGGTAGGTGCTCTTAGTATCTGCATTTTACAGGTAGGAAAACAGACAAACAAAAGTGACTTAGCTAGGGTCACACAACTACTAAGTGTTTGAGGCTGGATTTGAACTCATCTTCCTGACTCAGTCTGGTGCTCTGTCCACTGTACCACCTAGATGCCTCAAGAATAGTGACAAACTCATAGAGCTGGTTTAAGCTGGCTTTACTTCTTTACCACAAAAAGTCTCAAAATAAGAAAAGTAAAAAATCTAGAAGGAAGCTGCATCTACAAGAGTAGAAGACCAAATGCCCCTACACAAGGTAAAATCCTCTGAAGCAATAGGAGAGAGCTAAACTATCTAAAATCTTCCCTCTCCATGAGAACTCCCAGTCCTCCCATAGATGAAGGACGGCACAAACGACCTGTAAGGCCTCTGCTTTAAGCAGTAACTCTTCTGGTTCCTACACACTCTTCTTCTGTGACAGTCTGAAATCCTCACACCTCTGAGTGAGTGGAAAGAATTGGTCTTGAACATACTCAATAGAAAGGGACTGTTGTGTGGATGTGAGGAAGTTGGGATAATGTTGGGGGTAGGACGAGAATAGCATGCAGTGGGCTAGAGTGCAAGAGGGTTCTATATTCAAAGAAAGGAAACCTAGAAATCTTTCTGAAGTGAGCCTTTTCCTGGAAAGGTTTTCCCCAGGACTGGGTTTTCTAAGTTTGAGGAGACTCAAACTCCAGTGTTCTGGAGCTATCTAGAAGCAGCTTTCAAGAGAGCCAGTTGTTAAATTTTTCAAAGAAAATGATGGAAAGAATGTTAACAATGCAGTTTAAATGTAAAAGTCCCCTGTGTACATTTTTCCCCCCACAGAGCTGGTTGCTAAACATTTGCCAGTACACCCTTGTTTAAGCTATTCTGGCTTAGAGCTCTGTGCCAAAACCGTATGTACTAGAAAAGATATAAGCCAGTATGGAGGAAAGTCTGTTAACAGACTCCTGGGAATAAGAAAAAAAGTAGAAAGACAAAAAGACAAGTGAGAAAATATGGGCATAAGATTAGCTACCAAGCAGATAAAAAACAATGGTAAAACTAAAAAAGGAGTTTATAAGACCACAACATAATGAATGAGTACTATACTTTGAAGCAAAGTGGACCAAATGCAACCTGTGAAAGAGAGGGAAAAATAAATTCTGTGGATTTGCCAAAAATCCTAGAATTAGGGGAAGCTAGGTGGCACAGTGAATAGAACAACAGCCCTGGAGTCAGGAAGCCCTGAGCCTCAGACACTTGACACTTACTAGCTGTGTGATCCTGGGCAAGTCACTTAATCCTGATTGCCTCACCCCCCCAAAAATAAATAAAGTCATAGAACTACAGCAAAATAGGACAAAAATAATTTTAATAAAACCAAGATGATTCAAAAAATAAACTTTTAAAAGATACTACAATTGAAATTAGGTCACAAAGTCTCAGTGAAGAAATAAAGGAGATAAATAACAGAGCAGATAACTTAAGAACATATAAAGAATCTTTCCAAAGTATTATCTACAGTATGTTAGTCTATAAGAGACAGGTGGTGTATGTATATGTGCACCTGTTTATAGATACACATGTATATATATGCATGTGTATATTCACATAATGCACACACAGGTACATACATACATGCATAGTGGATTAGTGAATTGTATGCATTCATGTATACATATTTCTAAATATATAATCTGAATATATAAGTGTATACATACATACATATATATATATACATAATATACACATGCACATATAAGGTGTATGATGTCTGATGGAGAAGTAGCAGGGTATAGTAGAAAGAAGACTAGACTTGGAGCCAGGGGAGATGGGTCCAAATACTGTCCCTGACATTTATTGCATGATCATGGATTTGCTGTTTAACCCAACCAAGCCTCAGTTTCCTCATCTATAAAATCTAGACAGTACCTGTACCATGAAGTACACTCCTCACAAGATTGCTGTGAGGTTCGGCTGAGATAATATACTTTGTAAACTTTAAAGTATTTTGTCAACTATTCATGTTTTTATTGCACCTTGTTGCCTCCTATTAGAATATAAGTTCCTGTACTCATACAGGTTCCCAGCAAAGTGCCTGGGCACACAAAATCATTTAATCTTTCTGTAGTTTTATGTGGTTTCAGTAAATGGAGAGATTTTGAAGGATGTGGATAAGTTCATTTATCTTGGCAGCATACTTTCAGGGATGTGAACACAGATGATGAGGTTGATGTGCACATTACCAGAGCTAGCTCAATGTTTGGGGGAGGCTTTCAAGGAAACTGTGGGAGAGAAGAGGTATTTAGGCTGCCTACCAAACTGAAGAGCTGTTGTACCGGCCTCATCGTGGTATGCCCGTGAAACCTGGACAAATCTACTTGTGCCAGGAAACTGAATTGCTTCCATTTGAATTGTCTTAGGAAGATTCTGAAGATCAACTGGCAGGATAAGGCATGGGATATTGAGATCCTTTCTTGAATTGCCAAGCATTTCAACTCTACTATGGAGAGGGCAACTTTGATGGGCTGGCCGTGTTGTTAGAATGCTAAATATATGTGTGCCTAAAAGACTGTTTCAGAGAACTCACACAAGGCAAGTGCTCACATGAAGGTCAGAAGAGGCAATACAAGGACATTCTCAAGGTCTCTCTGAAGTACTCCAGAATTGTGTGACACTGGAGATACTGGCACAGGTGTGCCTGCACCAAAGAAAGTGCTGTACTCCATAAGCAAAGCACAATTGCAGTAGTTCAAAAGAACCATGAAATGTGCAAACGTAGACATCTCCACTCCAAATGTTCATATGCATTATTTGTGCCCAGTTTGTGCCTTAGGAGCTCATGAGTCTGACCAGCCACAGTTGGACATACTGCACTTTGATCCTAAAACAGTGTTGCTGTTTTGGTCTTCTTCAAGAACAAGGAACAACCAGTTTTCATTGAAGGTTTTAAGAATGGAGGTCAGGGTAGGAAGGCGTGAATTGGAATTGTTAAAAAATTTAGAAACCAAATTATGGAAATTTACTTTATCATACACCCTCCTCTCCCTTATGAAATCAGTCACATATTAAATCATTGAAACTAAATCATTATTAGAGCAGAGTCTCTGGGGGGTTCTTTAAAAATAGGAATTTCTAATTGATTGTAAAACATTTCATTTAAATGCATCTTCCTTGGGAGTCACAATGTTCTCCCCTACACTGAACTGACCAACATGTCTTCCTCTAGCGTCTAGCTCTCCTTTCTGGAACCAAGCAACAATCTGCTTCTTCCATGCTGAAGTCTTTCACAGGTGAAGATAGCTATCACCTGTCCATAGAGCTCTCCAGGGTAAAATGCTGCAGTTTTCTAACCTAATTTGTCCTCTTATATGGTTATAGATGGACCAATTACTGCTTATTGGTAAGTCAAATTCAAATGTAATTCAGTGCAGCACACATTATAATGGTGACAGATGAGATCGTCCTATCAAACAATGACAGAATTTGGAAGGGACCTCAGTAGCTTCTGAAAATGAGTAACCACAGTGGTTTACGGCTTCACCTTAAGACTTCCAATGGAACTCAGTACTTGGGGCAGCCTGTTTCCCTTTTAGTCTGGGCAGTAAACCTTCTTCCACTTGGCTTTTCCTGGGTGATTAGGCCAAATTCTTTTGAGCAGTTGTAGACCTGAACATATTCTATCTGGGTCCAACTCTCATGTATCAGTTTCTTATAGAGGAGCCAAAGTAAAGAGGATAAGGGCCAAGCCTATGGTTTCTCCCTCAAGCCAATACCCTTTCCACTTTCAGAGCTGCCTGGGGTACTGAAACATTGTGACTTGCCCAGGGTCATACAGGCAGAATGTTTAAGTGGTTATGACTTAAGCCCAGGTCCTTCCTTGACTCTGAGCCTGGCTCTCTGCCATATTATGCTGCCTCTTTGAGGGTGAGTCAACTAAAATAATTCTATGGCAATGACTAAAGAAATACCATAAATCAGGAGCAAAAGTTTTTATTATATTGCTTCAACACAGATAATAAAGGTCGTGGTAGTTTAAAGTGAGAACCTAAAAGTTAACAAGCAAATAACTTACTCTTTAGAAAACATTCTTAAAGAAAAAATATTTCATGAACCTCACCTCCCCCCCATGCAAAGAATTAGACAAACATGCATTAAAAAAAAAAAAAGGCCAGTAACCGAAAAGGCTTTTGTTACAGATGATGGCATATTGGTCAATAGTGTTCCAGACACTCACAAATATTAACTTTAAAAAGAAGATGCTATTTCATTTAAAATGATCTTTGGGTGGGAGGTAGGGGGAAGGAATTATACTAAACCATTATAGCATTTACTAGTCTAGGCCATGGAAACAGGAATTGCAACATTGTGCCAACTAACTTCGCTTTTGTAATAAAACCAAGAAAATGT
The DNA here is from genome assembly GCF_028583685.1 of Petaurus breviceps papuanus. NCBI lineage: Eukaryota > Metazoa > Chordata > Mammalia > Diprotodontia > Petauridae > Petaurus > Petaurus breviceps. Next base: position 35,931,530 of record NW_027187419.1, on the reverse strand, counting down.
TGAAATGGTGACTTGGTAATGCAAATGCCCTAAATACAAAGGTAAAAAGTTAAAAAACATTTTAAAATAGCGAACTATAGAATAGTAGAGTGATTGACTCTTACAATAATAAAAGAAAGTTACTTGTTTTCAAACTGATCAAGAGACCACAGTAAACATTTACTTCAGAGGAAAAAAATACTGAATTTTCCCTAAGGAAATTTCTGAAACCAAACCGATTTATAGCCAAAAAAGAGAATTAAAATAGACAGTATATAAATACTGAAGCAGTACTACAGCTCTATGCCACTATAAAAATATAATAAATATGAACAGGTTAAATAAACAGGTCTTTCAACAGTAAGAAGACTGGACTGACAAAATCACATGATTTAATTAATGGCCATTTATAATAAATTGATTTTGGTTTACATTTTTTTACAAATATTTACAAATTCATTACAGAAAAAGGAACTATCCTGATAAAACTGCCTTTAGCTAAACTCTTACAGGACTCTCCATTTGAAAGTTTTAGCAAGGATGTCAAAGAAATCAATTTCTAAGGAAGGTTTTATTTCTTTTTAAGCCACAAGAAGTGAAGAGCAGAGTTAAATGTCTTGTCATTTACCATAAAATAGTAAATTTGGCTGATGATTCTAGTCACAAACCTAGGCTGAAGTTAAATGTATTCTTTGTTCTGTTTGAGACATTACTGTGATCAACATATTATAAACTAGGCTAAATAAAGATGAGGTACAATATAAACCTAGGCAGTTAGTAAAATTTTCTATTTCCTTTAGGGATGGGGTGAGTGGCACGGTCAGAGCAGAAATGGAGGACCAAAAGAAAGACCATTAGAATAATAATTGGGGTCAATGAAAGGAAGATCATTTGCTTACATAACAAATTTACCTAGTGTAACCTTCTATATTCTTTGTTTTACTTATCACTCAAAGAAGAGCAAGTAGTATTTTGCTTTTTTGTGTCCAGGATTAATAACAGGAAATGATGTGTAAAATACACAAATGTATAGCTATAACTCAGTAAGACTGATTCCCTTAAAACCACCCATGCCCTAGGAATTTCAACTATTGTCCTTAGTGCAAATTTGTGAATATCCATCAAAATGCAATTTCTAGGGAAAAGAGCATCAGTAAAGTCAGATTTTAATAAAATATTACCTTGAAAAATTCATTTTCAGTAGTTAGACTAATTTCTGAATTTACTGATGGTCTTATGATTCTGTGCCCAGGGGAGAAAGATTTCAGAATTAGAAATTAGAAGGACCCAAACTATAAAGAAACAAAGGTATAGGTAATTGAAAAAAACAAACTGTAAAATGCAACCCAATAAGCCATATATTTGCTGATAGTATTCTCTGTGATGATAAAAGTTTAGTAAAACATTTGTAGCTTGATTTCTTAAATGTCTATTTTATCAGCTTAAATATACCATCCTTGTAAACATGTATATGTACTCATCTATGTACTCATCACTGATACTACCAAAACCCTAGGCATATAATCTTACCCTTATTACTGAAATTTTAGCATTGTTGATGGCAAAGGAAAAGTACAACATAGGAATATCCGATCTAATATTGTTGACTAGTTCTTTGAAAAAATGATGCATTAAAGTGAAATGACTTTAGAGGGAACAGCTCCACAGGAACAAACATTAGTGTTCACAGTGAGTGATGTGGCAATTAGGGTTCAAGTACTACCTCAAATTGTTACTAATCATCTAATTTGTTTTTGACGTTACAATGGCTTTGATTGCAAAAATGTCAGTCAAGATCCTGTTGTGGGATATGCCTATAAAGATCACCAATTACTCCGAGACATTTGCTAAAAACGTTTTTTTTTTTTTCCCAAATTGTACTACACTAAAAGATATTAGCAGCAAAGGATCTAAAAATTTATGGTAATGACCTAACTTTAGCATTTGTAACTTTCAATTCAACCCCAAATTTTCAAGTCTGCAGGAGTGGGTCTTTGTAATACTCTGTTAAAATTTTTCCCAAATATACTTGCATAACACCATGATGGAAAATGTTATTTAAAGGATATCTTAATTAGCATTTAAAATCCCATTTGACAAATAAACATGTACAAACTTGTTGAGTCTTCATGAAGTGTAAGCAAAAAAGATCTTAAAAACATGCAATTTTTATTAAAATACTAGAAAAATTTAAAGGAAATAAAATTTTTGTATTTGATTAGTTGTCTGCTGTAGAGCGATTTTTTTTTAAACCAGATTCAAAGTCTGCCTAAAAGTTTAGATAATTATTAATAATGTCAAATCTATTCTCACTTTGTATTGAACTAATGCCAACATTTTCAGTGTTTTAATTAGTGGATCCATACTTTTAACACAGAATTTCAGAGATGAAAGGGACCTTATAGAGGTCATCTAACCCAACCAAACATTTCAGATGCAGAAACAAATTTCCTCTAGAACATCCAACAGTAATCTACGGTGAACACCTGCAATTATCAGAAAAATCATTACATCCTATGAGACAGTCCATTTCATTTTTGAATAAACTTCATCATTAATTTTTTTAAAATTCTAAGCACATCTGCCTACTTTATAATATGTACCTATGGTTCCAAGTTCTGCCCTCTGGAGTCACAGAGAAAAAAAACAAGCCACTGCCTTCTACTTGATAGTCCTTCAAACATCTGAAGGCAGCTATCATTTTCCCCTTAGTCCTTTCTTTTCTAAGCTAAAAATTCCAAAATCTTGCAAAATAGTTTCCAATATAATTCACCAGGCTGCATGGTAAACTCATATGGTGTGAATGAGTCAATTGCTGTAGGTATAACACACATAAAAATTAATAGAGCCTTGAGATATTTAAATAATCACACAAGATAGTCATTTAACATAATTTTTATATAAAATAGTAAATCAGGACCAAATTGATACTTTCAAATTCTATATATCAACCCTTTCCCGTCCACTCCCAATGAATCTTAGCAGTAACAATCAGACTGCTTGGTAAGAAACAGAATTAGCACAGGGAAGCTAGCTGCAATTATTATTATTATTTTTTTTTACAAATTAAACTTCATACAAACTCCCTTTTCATTACTATTCTCATCACCTCTAAGAATACCCTTCTGGAAAAAATTGTCCATCCTATTTTAATAGCCTATTTTACTTATACCATGTGACATGTGACTTGAAACAGGAAACAAATTCTGCTGCTAAAAGCCCCTCCCCCCCACCTAAAACTATGGAACCCAAACACCTAAAAGAATTGAATAAAACCCTTATATTCCATAGTACTACAGTGACAAAAAGTGAGATGAAGAATCACATGAAATGTCCCCTTCCTGTTTCTCCCATTAATATGACTATGATACTGAAAAGTACTGAACGATGTTAAGGGGAGAGATCTTTCTTTTTCTGACTCAGGAATTTAGTAAGTTCAATATTTAAACAACAAGAACACTCCCATTTTTAGTCCAAAGGAATTTGGGAAAAGAAGAAAAGATTTTGATTTCTAGGAATCTATTTTTGACTAGGTCTGGAATGCCATATTAATAACATGTATGTGCACACATACATATGTATCTATGCGTGTATATGATTACAATAGCAAGTCACCACTCCACCACACAGTATTAGGAATCTCAAAACAGGCAATAACTAATGTCCCGTCCCTCCCCCCACTCCTTTGCTCTCAATCTGCTATATCTTCTTTTTTTTCATCTTGTATTTTGGGTGAAGGTAATTCAAGCCTTGCCCACTGCATAGGTTCAGCTTTTCTCATTGTAATCTCAATCTTATTGGCTGTCATATTTACATAACTCCTCTTCACATCAATCACCTGAAACAAAAAAGAGGTAAAATGGGGTAGTTTTTGAGATGCTAAAAAAAAAAAATGTAGTCAGGATAAAGATTTCATTTACTTCTTAGGCTATGTCATATTCCATCCTGAACTGTACATTCTAATCTCCTAACATATAGCAATGGTACAGAAGATAGTTTTTTATTCCTCAGATAAGAGGAAGACTACTTCATGCAGAGTTTCGACTTATGCAAGTCTTTTACTTCAGGATTTTAAATTCTGAGTTGGCAAAAAACAAATCTGAAAAATGGATACTTACTCCCCATAATTTAACATTCTGATGAAATTCCTTTTCTCCTTCAAATACGATATGGATATTTAACTGAAACAAAAAAGGAAAATACCAAACTGAAAAATTTCTATTATCAAAGAAAACCAAAAAATTTAATTATGAAATTATCTGTGATTTCCCAAAACAAATAGAACTGAAACCACTTAGAAGAACACTATTCAAAGCAAATCCATTTTAGGAAAATACTACTGACTAATTTCTGATTTAAAAAATCATTAGCAGAAAATATAAGGAGCATTTTAAGTGAATTGAAGAATATCAAATAAGTATAATTGTACTTGATAAAAGATTCTATACAAATGAATAAGGTAATGAGAACAATCATGACTATTTCAGGAAATTTTTTAGCAGATTCCAATGTAAAATTGAGTCTGCAAAATTTTAAGAATGATTTTTCAAATATATTACACCAAAGACTCAAAATAAAAATCAGTTTACTCTTAATTTTTCTTGTATTGCTGTAGACAAACATTCAAGTCAATTTTATTTCTCTTTTTAGATTCCAAATTCACTGTAAAATAAATTTTGCTTTATTACAAAGTACAAAGACAACAAGAGCAAAATATGATAATTTACCAAGACACATTAGCATACTCACCAGTGTACTATTTGCCTTTACATGACTAAGCTCTGGAAGTGAATTTTTAGCATATACTGAGATGGTAACTTGACCGCCTGTCTGATGCCAATCATGCCTACATGGAACAACTGTTTTCCCCTGTAGCAAGAAATATTAAAAAAGTTTAGGAACGCTTAGATTTTCAAACTCCAGAAGGCAAGGTTCTATCTGCTAGTTTATGTGGTTCTTTACCGTACCACATGTAACTGTCAATTTAATGCTTTATTTATGATGATGATAGTGGGTGCATATAATCTACAATGATTTTTTTTCACAGTATATAGGGGAAATAAAGAATTTTTTAGATAGTACAAATAAGAGGATACAGGAATTAAATTTTTGCAATCTTGTCATCAAGAGAAAATGCTACAATATATTTTATTTGATATAAATTAAATCGCATTCTAATGGGTTACATTTAAAGTAGTTCCAAAAAATTAATCAAATTAAAATGCTTTCCTAGCCAAACCTAGTATTAACCAAAAATGACATAAAATTAAAACATAATTTTGGAATTTTATGTCTCTTCTCCCAAATTTACATAAATTACAACTCACCAACCAAGGAAATAGAAATTTTTGGGGGTGAAATTTAAAAGTAAAAGTCAAGTTATTGTGGAATAAACTTGAAAATCTTTTTTAGTGCCATGTGTGTTTATGTGAATTAATTACTAAGATTACTTAGAAACCTTTGTATTATACATTTTGTAAAGAATAAAAGAGATGAAAGAGGGGAAATTCAAAGAATGATCTTTTTTTATTACTACATTTTTAATTACTCCCTTACATTACTTCAAGAATCCAAAGTTTCCATCAGTATAAGTACTTTTCAACCAACAAAAATCCCAATTTACTAGATGTTCTTTAAGAGCTTGCTGTGTTCCCCAAAATTCAGCACCATGGTCAATCTGGTGATGACCCATCCTAATATATCAAAGTCCATCACCATGCCCATACTCAAAATCTTTCTAGTTTACTATTCATATTCTTTCTGCTGTAACAGTTTTCAAGAATCCAGGGTCACCTTCACATAATAGCTTTTAATTATAATACAGTGCTTTAAGTTTTGCAAAGCATTTACAAAAGTTATTTTATTTGCTATCACATTACAGTAAGGCATCTGAAAGAATTTTATCAGGGTCTTTTTATGCTGAGATTTCAGAAAATCTAGGACAAAACAGAAAGGAAGAATGATTTTCTAACAACAGTTTGTGAAAACAGGAAGTATGAGAAAAATTGCTAAAAGTTTTAATAAAACCAGAGGCAGCTGATGACACAGTGGAGAACATATTGGCCTAAGACACTTACTAGCTGTGTGACTCCTGGACAAGTCAGTTACTCTGCTTGCCTCAGTTACCTCAACTATAAAATGGAGATAACAATACAATCTACCTCTCAAGAGTTATTGTGAAGAAATATGAGATATTTGTACTAATAGCTTAGCAGAGTGCCTGGCACATAGCAGGTACTGGATAAATGTTTATTCCCTTAATCTCTCCCCCTTTTTAGATAAAGTACATTACCTTGGCCTATACTTCCAGAAACATTTTAAAGGTTTATTTCAAAGTTTCCTCTATGAAAACATCTTTTAAACTTCCATTATTTATGTAGCATTTGTCTTAAATTTCATCCTAATGAAATCAATATATTTAAATCTAAAAATGCCATTTGGCTTGGGAATTTGTATCTTTTAATCAATCACTAAATACATTAGGTAAAAATATAACATTACTTGTCCAAGTTTTTATTTTAGCTTTTAGAAAATACAGCACTCTTTATTCTTGAAAGCCACATCATATGTCTTATGTCATAATTTTGCACAGGAAAAGACACTGTCATGTACAAAGAAGAGCCAGGGCACTTGTTAAAAGACCTGGGTTCAGATGTATTTACTAGCTTTATAAACTAGCTTTTAAATTCCAGTGAGCCTAAGTTTCCTAATCTGTAAAACAAGGATAGCTGTGAAGAAAGTATTAGACAAGATATCCATTTGAGATGTAGGTGGAAGCCGCATTCCTGACCCAGGCATCAGCACTGAAAACAAAGATATTAAGCAAAGATATACCTACTATAAACTTCAATAATACATGTGCTGTAATTGCTGGCTATACAAGGTGAATTAGTGTTCTGAAGTGCAGATAACACATATAAAACACTATTTTGCAATTAATATGACCAAAAATTAATATTTCAAATAAAAAAATAGTTAACTATTTAATAACTGAATACTTTCTGAGAATTTAGAAAGATTTGGGGAAGGTGGAATGAAGAAAGGATTTGAATGGCCTAACTTATTTTTCTCTCGAGAAATTATAGCAATATAATTTACTGTAAATTTAAAGATCTTCCCTGCCCCTAGGCTAAAGTGCACCTGGAACCTGGGGTGGGAGGCTTGTTTTTCAATAGATACTTTTTGATTGGCCAGTGGGTCCAAAAGGTTGTTATGTTCTCTGAGCCAGGAGAAGGCTATATAAGCCCTGATGTGAGGCTTTGTTTTGGGGCTCACTTTGAGAAGTGTTCTGTGATTTGATCTGGATTCTGGGAAGCCGTTGTCCAGAGCCCCGCCGGCTTTGAAAAACCCAGATGTTGATTTGGTATGGATGTAATGGCTGGACAGTTTGGAAAGCTGTCTACTTGATCTGTTTCTGTCTTGATAATTCTGCCTGTATACTTTGAAGTTCGGGATGCTGACCTTTTTCCCCTGAACAAGGTAAACGATATATGTCTGACTGATTAAAGTAAGCTTGTTAACCCATTTTGAGTTGCTTTCCTTTAACAAAGCAGATCTAAGAACCTGTGTTGGCAGCATTGGAGCTTCAATTTTCAAAATTAGCTCTCTGGTTTTACTCTTTTTGCTACTACATACATTACTCTCAAGTTGGGGGAAAATGCATACCTAAAATAAAAATAATTTAACTCTTCATGTCTTTGATCTCATTCCTGTATGAATGCATTACTTTGACCAAGGAGGTCAAAGGCAAAAACAAAAGTTCAATATAGACAAAGGTATTTATAGAAAGACTTTTTGTGGGAGCAAGAACTAGAAACAAAGTGAATCCCCATCTCTTGGGAATGGCTGAACCATGGTATCTGAATTTAATGTTTTATTATTTTGAAATAAGAAATAACATGAGAAGCAAACAACCTGTGGTAGTGGATCAAGATCTCAGCTGAGTGGAACCTCTTACATGTCATTGCCATTATGCGTGACTCACTTAACTTCTTTGTGCCTCAGGACTAGGTTTAGAAGTTTCATACCAATTACTGATCTGCAGTGCTGACAGAACATTCTCTACACCAAGTGAAATCATATGTCCATTCTTATTCCAAAAATAATGTCTACAGAATTGTAAATGAAAAGATCACATAAAAAAATACTTCCCTCCTTGGGAGAGAGACAAAGTGTTGTTGCTTCCGCATAACTGTTTCTTTGTTGCAAGGAAGAAAGAGTTCAATCTCAAGCTGGCAAGATGAGGAGTAGATAGGGTTATTATATTCAGAAATGACAGTGATGAAAAAAAGGCATCAATACAATTTATTTTTAAAAAAAGACAAAAAAAAAGCAAAGACTAAAAGTGTCCAACAAGCAGATCATGAAAAACTAAAAGATGAAAAAAATTTTTTTTTAAATAAGATAAGCTCAAATTGGTCACTGATCACTGACTGCAATTTCACTTAAACTATTCTGATCTTGAGAGATATAAAATCAATGTCTACTTACAGCATCTTTTTTTGTCCACAAATGCTTTCCTGTTGTACATCCTTCTTGGGCCAAAAATGTATTAAAATCAGAAGTTTTCCTCCTGCAACAGCTCCAATATTTCATCCTTTAAATTATAAAAATTCCAAAGACTAATGTTAGATATACAATATTATAACCAATATCATATAGACTTATCTAGTCTATTTCCTCAAAAATTTAATGAAAGGTAGCAAGAATTAATAAAATAGCAGTAACCAAAAAATAACTGTTAAACCCTGAACATGTTGATGTATCATATTTCAAAAGATATTTATCTTAATAAATGTATCCATCTTGAGTCACCATTTGAAAACAATATTTATGTTGGGAAACTACTACGTAATGAATTTCATATATACAGCAGTCTCTAAACAGTCTATATAAAAGTGGCTCTTTAAAACATGTTTACTTCCTATATGAAACATGGGGCTTCAGTATTAAAAAAACATTTTCTACAAAGTGAAACAAATTCTTTTTTTCTGTGCTGCTTACTCTAACTGCAACTTTTAAAATACTGGCTAGAGATCCCATTAGAATATTGACTTCAGAGAATAGGACATCTCGTTGCAAGTCAATGAGAAAATTCTAGGTTGGCCTCTGCAGCTATTTTTTTTTTAGAAGCACAGCAATGATTTCTTTTTAAAATTACTAAGCAGTGGCATTACAATAGTACCTCCTGTTTTTTTTTCTCATGTCATTAATCTAAAAAGTCTAATACTGACCTATTATAACTAGGACCATTAAAACAATACCTATTAATACTATGATAGGGGATCATCAAAAATAGATAAATCTCACATTATTAACTTAAGCAAAGTACCAGCAGCAAGCAGGAAAAGCAAAAGTAGAATGAAAATGACATACCACTTTTAAAGGTTTTTGAAGAATAATAAAATGATGACAAAAGATTATTTTTAAGATAATTAATTTATATAAGAAACACAGTGCTTAAGTTTTGTTATGCTTACCCTTCATGGAAAATAGGGACTCCAGAATGAAAAATACACACTTCTTCTATACTCTGTGGACCTTGGTATGTCTTTGGAAATGGGGAAGAAAAAAAGGGTTCAAAGTGACAAATGATAGGCAAGTACACCATTTTAAAGCATGGAACATATAAAAACCTACATTAAGAATATAGAGCACTCAAAATTGAACACTGCAAATACTTGAAATAATTATTAAACATTTATCCTTCAATTCTAAGAAATCAAAATTACAACTTAGTAATAATAAAAAATTAGAAAACATTCTGGATGCATTCATAAAATCAGGAAATGACTTATGTTACTAGCATTTTCTTCAGTCTGTGATACTTAATATATGTCAAAATAACTCAGAATCCTAAAATGATTACTCATTTCCAGCACATGAAACTAAAAATGTTACAGAAATATAAGGCAACATTTACTGGCTTCATTAAAACAATCAACTTCTGCCTAAGGATCACATATGTCTGAAATAAGTAGCTCTAGGTTCAGGCTGCATCTTAGGGCTTCAGGTAGAGGCAAGTGAAGTGAGAGAGAACTTGGGCAAGGTTATGTGGAGGTTTGAAGGAAAAAAGAGAGGGGATAAAATCTGACAGAGTCCCTGGGGATGTCCTAGAAAGCTGAGTATAGTAATACTATGCACAAAATACAAAGGATACTTTGAGTATATATCCAGTATACCCATAATGGTGAGAAAAAAATTATGCCTTTTCATATTTATAAAATATGCCTAAAAACAATATTCATCTTCAATTTAAATATAAGTTTTCTGTAATCCTATATTTAAGATAAATTTGTGGGTGCTACTATTTTTATATAGAATACATACACTGATATCAACAGGTTGATAAAATATTTTTTGAAGTTGAATGAAGGTGCTAACTCTGTCACATCTGTGTCTTATTTACCAGCATGACATACAGACAAGTTTATTTTTAAGTTTCAAGCTGGTCCTGCAAAACAATGGCTCATTAAATCTGAATCTGACCAATAAATCTATTTTCCCTAGCTTTCAGAATCTAGAACAAGTCCCTTTACAAACTTCCTGAACAAGTGAGAAAAGACTGATGAAGATAATACATTAATTTTGGAAACTGCAAAGAACAAAAAAATAACCCAGACTACTACTGGATGACTATCTTATTCATCTCTACAAATGTATAATTTTATAGCCTCATGTGACATCCATTATAGGTTTTACAAAAAAAGCAATTTACCTTTACACAGCCACCATTTTTACATGAAGTCCCAATCTTAATCTCATCACTGTCCTCATCTGAAATATGAAAGGGTCTTTATAAGTATTCTGAAGAAAAAGCATTTCAATTCACTAACACTTTTTTGCCTTTTGGCCCCATTTTAGAAAATGTCTATCTTCATTCAAGATACAATCATGTTAGTTTTTTTTTTCTAAAATTTATGTTAAAGATTAAAATCTATGTACCTTAGTATTAAAGTTCTAGTTATCAGGTGGCCAAAACTTAATTTAGGATTGGACTGTTTTAAGTAAAAAGCTTTACCAACAAATTTTAGAAAGCATATTTGCTATTGTGGGAATATACAATATAATACTCAATTCTAGCCTAAAAGGGAAATCAAAAAGAGAAAATACATTTAGTACATTACAAAGAAGGATGAAAGAATAATATACAATAATCCATCATTAAAGGGGATTTTAAAATTATATTAGCTATTAATGACTCACAAGAAAATATAACTAATACATTTTTCAATAATGGTTCCAGAATCTCCATCACACCCTTTACACAATTCTATTAATAGATTGTACTTTTTGATTAAATATTCAACTGTTTGAATGAACTGCCTCAGCCATATGTCCTACTTCTCTAGTACCTTTCATAGTTTACATCAGTAAACTTTTACTAGCTCCCTTCTCTTCTAGAACCCCGTTAAGTTACAGAGCAAGATGATAAAATTCTTACCCTTTTTATCTACTTCATTCTCAGATGACAGTTTAAGTTTATCCAGTGCTTGTTTTAGTGAAGCAGCTATTTTCAACTCCAAGTTTGTCATTGGTTCATCTGGGCTAGAGAATTTTTGAACACTATTGTTATCAAATTTAAAAATATATTTACTTGTAGCCCAAATGAATATACTTAAATCCAAGAGACATGTGCATGATTCAACAAAGGCATGTATCCATTCAAAAAACTGTTACAACCTATTAAAAATTTAGAGAACACTCCCTGTGTCCATAAACATCTATTTTCAAATACCATTACACAATAATGTAAGGAAACAAAATGAAATACTGGGAATGCTATTGTTTAAGCATGTCAGAAAAACACAACTCTTTATAAAGTATACCTTGGCCTTTTTATTGCTTCTACTGGTTTAGGGGCTTGAATAATGTGTTCTTGAAATTTAGGTTTCAATTCAGACAATTCCTTCTTCTCAGAGGTAGTCTTGACTTCGGGTTTGACAGGCTCAGGGGGTTTCTCATCATTGTGCTTACCCTTTGTACAACCCTATTAATAAAAATGCTTACTTTAGTATTATAGTGCCACATTCAATGAAAATCTTTTACATACCCCCGAAGTTCCAGTTTTACGAGTTCTTAAATTCTTTAGTCACATCATTTACTATGTAAGAAAGACTTACTTTGAATTCTAACTAGCATATATACTTTACTTATTGATAGTAAAGGCTCTCCTGATTTGGGGAGAGACAAAGGACAATGAAGAGCTCATTGTGATAAGAGCAATTAGGGACTTTAAAAATGTTATGTTTATGTTTTTCTCTAAAGCTTTTACACTTTTAAGTTTTTCTTTCTAATTATAATGAGGAACGAGTCTAAATTAATAGCTAATTATTTTTAGTAACTTGTAGCTTCAAACTGGTCCTAAAAAGGAAGAGGTGACCAAGGTTCCTTTTCATAAGTTCTGAGTGGTTGCTAAATTAGCCATTATAATGAGTATGATAGCCTCAAAAAAAACTTGGAGATGGGACTGTCACCATGAACGATAAATGTTTAAATCTAAATCCTCCAATGTAGAAGTTTTCCTATACTGTGAGAAGTTTTGTCAAATCATATTATAGCAATACAAAGTAAAATTAGGGTCCATTATCAATATATACAAAATAAACATTACAATAAACATTAATTACTTACTACAATGCTTAGGAAATCTGAAAAATCTGTTGTTCTTCTCTTACAGCAAGACCAACCCTATGAAATTTAGAGGGAAAAAAAATTGAATGGCAATTTTTATAAGAACCATAACTTAAATGTTACCCAATAAAACAGGTAATTTTTACTGGAATATCAATTTCTATCTTTGAAATTATGTATATTTTATGTGATGCTTGGATAAATGCACCAGAATCTTAAATTGTGTACCAACACCCTACATATTCAGTTAATCTTGCTTATATTTATTATGAAGTCAATCCTTAAAATACTACTGTTAGGTGAAAAGGTTTTCAGACTATGTATTTTAAATATATCAAATGATGTGGTTTGTGTGACATTTCAATAAATGCGACCTAGAAATAAGCTCCAAACATTTAAAAAAATTTCAATAGTAGTTGGTAGAAAAAAAGATAGGTTCAACATTGATTTATTGTTCATGTCCATGAGAATTATTAGTACATCATAAGTAATCAATAACTAACTTACAATTAATTAATTTCCTTCTTAAAATTTTCCTAATATCCAAAATTATAAATTTAAGGGAATGGCAAAGTCAAATATCAATTCAGGACAAAAGAACCCTACTCTAAATACCCACCGAAATAAATTAAAATCATAAGATTTATTACTAAAAATTATCCTGAATACCTGTTTGAAATTATTACTTCTGAACCTGAACATGCTTCCATCCTAAAATGCTTTGTAAATTTTAAAATGGAACTGATGTAGAGTGAAGTGAGAAGCAGGAAGAGAACAAACTACAGAATGATTACAACATTTTAACAAAAATAACTGCGAAAAACCTGAATTATGATCGATGTGACTGATGAATATTCACAACTCCTAGAACACTAATGATGACAGACAGAGAAGTGATGGGCTAGAATACAGAATGAGACATATTTAGAAAGGGTAAAATGCATGGATTTGTTTTACTTGACTATATTTGTTACAAGGGAGGGCTTTTTTTGGGGGGTGAGGGTGTTAGGGGATAAGAAGTGACAGTAATATCCCCCATATAAGAGTGTGAAATTATTTTTAAAATGCATAGAACAGAACTGAAGCTCAGAAGAGAAAAAAGACAAGCAAGGCACTGTTGGAATTAACATGTTGATTAGGAAATAAACTTTAAAAAAAAAACTTGAACATAGTGAACAGTCCTGATTTCTTTCATATGGAGTCCTCTTTCTGTTTTCTCTTAGAAATATTCATGTCTGTAAAGTTCTTAATAAAAAAATTCAAATAAAATTTAAAGTTTGTTAAAAATGATTATTTTATGGTGTGTGTGCATGTTATTATACAACAGGAATGTATTAAAGTTACCATAAATTCAGGATTACACACACCAATTGTGAGAAAGCACTGCCTTGTTCTCATATATTTCAAATAAATTTATCCAACATTTAAACAGATGAGGATAGTTAGAAGAGAATGCTCACTATGTATAACATCTGGTAATAAGGAGGTGATAGTCTGCCTTCCTTCCTTCTGCCCTGGCAGGACACTGTTAAGCTGAGGAACAACCATGAGAACAAACAGAATGGTGAAGACTCTAGTTCATGCCATGTGAGAATCAGACAAGGGAACCAGGAACAGAAAAGGAGACTCAGGAGGCACCCAGTACTGTAGCTCTCCACAAGTACTTGAATAGCTGTCAAATGGAAGAGAATCAGACCTGATCTGCTTAGCCTGATAAACCTAATAATAATGCAGTGGCTACTGCAAAAAGGCACATTAGATTTTATATAAGGAAACATTTCCTGACTATTAGAGCTTTCTGAAGACTGTAACAGGCTACTTAGGAAGCAGTGTAAATCCACTTCAAGCAAAGTCTACAAGACAATTTGATCAGGTATCTTGGAGAGGGAATTCTTTTTCAGGTATAAGTAGCACTAAATGTCTTAAGATAACCTTCTAGCTTTGAAATTGTAACCTAGTCCAACTGCTTAGTTTTACTGATATGGAAATAGAAGGCCAGAAAGGGGAAGCCATTTGCCCAAGGTCACATAAAATAGTAAATTGTTAAGATGGGATTTAAATTCCATCCTCTTTCTACTACAATACCAGCTATTTCATTGTTTTGCACCTAATCTAGTCAATACCTAAAAACAGGACTTCTATGATAATTAAAAATCCAACCAGTGCTTTAAGACCCCTCCCAATAAGAGGAAAACATGATCTCCCAAAGAAGTGTATTTTTCTTTTAGAGCACTAATTGTTTAAAAAAAAAAATTCTCCTTACTTCAAGACTAAATGTCCCTTGGGAACTTCCACTCATTGCTCCTAACTGTGCCCTGTGGGGTCAAGCCAAACATAGGATCATGTATTTTGAGATGGAAGGGACTTTAGAAAGGTTTCTACTCCAACCTCCTCATTTTATAGCTGGGGAGATACTTGTATGTGAGTCACAGTTAGCAACTGACTGAGCTAGTTTATATCTATCCATTGCTACAATGTATGATGCACAGACACACATATATACCCATATAATTATATTCACAAATGCAACATGAATTCTTATTACTCAATAATCTCAAAGGTTTTTAAAGTTTTTTTAAAAACAAAAATTTTGTATTGACAAAAGAAAGTGGTTTCATCCACATTGCCTGATGTTATACCCAACAAATCCAAGCATCTTACTCATTGAAAATACTTGAAGACAGCTATCACAAACTTTGAAATCCTCTCTTCTCTCACCCCTCCTCACTTCTCAGTAACCTCAACCCATCTTCACATGGTATAATTTTTGTGATCGTCATCATTTGTGCCAGCTTTGGACATATACCACTCTATACATTTTCTCCTAAAATATGGTGCCCAGATCTGAACATAACATTTAAATTAAGTAAGATCAGGGCAGAGTATAAAAAGGTCCATCAACTCCTTAATTCCAGACACTATGCCTCTTTTAATGCAGTTTAAGATTGTATTAGGTTTTGGTTGCTATATATCACACTGTTAATTCAAGCTGCTCCACTAAAACCAGCAAAATTTTAGAAAAAATTGCCATTTAGCCATGCTTCTAAAACTTGTAAAGTTGATTTTTTTTGGATTCAATTTCAAGACTTCACATTTCTATTAAATTTCATCTATTTGATTTGGTCTAATATTTTAACCTAACAAGGGATACTGAGATCCTCTGACCCAATGCTTGGGGGTATTGCTGTTATTCATTCAACTGTGTGATCCTTCATGATCCTATGGACTACAGCATGCCAGACCATTCTGTCTTCAACTGTCTCCCAAAGTCTGTCAAAGCTCATGTTTGTTGATTACTGTCCATGGGTTTTCTTGGCAAAGATACTGGAGTGGTTTGCCATTTCCTTCTCCAGTGTGGATCATATTTTGTCAGAACCCTCTACTATGACCTGTTTGTCTTGAATAACCCTGATGGCACAGCTCATGATTTCAATGAGATATACTAGCCGCTCTGCTGTGACAAGGCAGTGAGATGAGATCCATGGGGGGATGACCTATAATTAAATTAACAGATGTCTTTCTTTCCCCTGACCTCTGATAGGTGATGAGTGTCAAGGGATCAACTGGCAATTTTAAGAGAACCAATGATGAAAGAATCCTGAATAATGTATGGTGGTGCCAGAGAAACACAAGAGAACACACTTAAATAAAATACCTTTTACCCATTACAAAGAGTTTCTAGCTAAATGGGGAAAGAAGTTATTACAAATTACTGTCTCTTCCTTCTAAAGGCTGGGTTGAAGTAGCATATGGTTCATCTGAATGGGTAATAAAGAACACTGAAAAGTACTGATACATATAATACAGGGGACTAAGGTGGTAGGGAGAAAAGAGGTAAAGTTGTGTGGATAAGTTGAGCTCCTACCATACAGCTTTCTAAGGACAGAGAGACATGGGCAGGTATAGCTTACCTGCTTCCCCACCTATCAGTAAGATATTTCCATATCTGGAAGGGACTATGGAAGTGAGTAGAGATATTAGAGAATGGGAAAACACTGATATTACCATCATAAATTCTAGTCTCAGCCTTCCATAGAGACCTATTTTAATCTTTTCTATTATAAATTTTAGTTCCTAAGTGACTAGCTGCTCTTTGTAATGCTTTTTCATCTAAAATGTCTCCTAGCAACCAATTACTAACATTAGTCACCTGGAGGTGAGAGCAACATATGTTACACAGAAGAAATAAATATGGTATAGCCACAGGACAGTAAGAAACCTAACTAGGGTACGGGGAGTACTATAAGTACAAAAAAGACTATTGATAGAGTATGTGAGCCAAATTAGGGATAGTTCTGAAAGCCAAATACAGTAGTATGAATACACTGGTTTAAGTAGACCAGGAAGTGACATGAATTTTTAACAAGGGTTAGTCTAAGGCCCTGCAACCCATTCTTCTGATGGATAGAAAGTCTCCATTTTAAGCAAAGAACCCAGGCTCGCCATGTCTTCTTTCCTCTCTAGGCTTACTTTACCATGACTCCTCCCTACCCCTTTCCAGTTTCCTTGTCTTCCCCATTAGAATATAAACTCCTTGAGGGAAAAGGCTGTTTCTCTGCTTGTATTTGTATTCCCAGAGCTTAGAATAGTTGCTGGCACATAGAAAGCACCTAATAAATGTTGATTTGACTTGATATAAGAAATTTAAAAATAAGGAAAATCACTACTCTACTGGTTCTCCTCTTGCCTAACTTGTTCTTTCTTTTCTTGTTCTTTGTTCAATCTTCCCCCAGGTCATGCCCACTAAACCTGAAGGCCCCCCAGGGCCCTTTCTAGGGTTCTCTTCTTCTCCCCCTATACCATTTCACTGGCTGATCTCATCAGTTCCCATGGATTCAATTATCATCTTCAGGCTAATGATTCTCAAATCTATTTATTCAGCCCTAGCTTCTTTTCCTTGTTTGAACCTTGCCCAGCATGGCTGGGAAGCTGGACCACCACTTCCTACTGATTAGAGACCCTTCACTAAGATTATAACCTAGGTTATGCTGATAAGAAACCCAGTCAGATTCGAAGATTGATGCAAGGAAGTTTTCTCACAATTATATTTCTCAAGTAATCCATGTCTTATCTGAAAACTAGCCCTGTAATGAGTTAGTTTCCATATGCCTTTGATTGAATATAGATACCTGGGGGGAGTGGGACACCTCTTTTTCTGATTTCAGGAAATTACACCTGTTTGTTCTCCCCCTCCTAAACTGGAAAATCCCAATAAGAAATCAGATTACCCAATTTTGTATCCTGGTTGTTTTCTTCCAATTACTAGGTCTTATTTTTACTTCATAAAAATCAATTTTCCCCTGTATCTGGGGTCCAATGCAAAGGTGAGGGGGCCTGATTTCAGTTTGTTGAGCAATTGGCATGCATTGCTAAATAAATCAACGTGCTCAGAAACTCAGACCTTTGTTTCTTCTGTCATTTCATCTTTTTTTTTCCGGCCACATTATTGGACAAAAACTGGATGTTCTATAAACACCTTAAATTCAACATGTCCAAAACTGAACTCATAATCCTGCCCCTCACTAAACTCTTACCTTCTTAACTTTCCTATTACTGTTGATGTTACCAAGATCTTCCCAGTCACCCACTCACAACCTAGGTTTTGTCCTTGATTCCTCCCATTCTCTTGCTCTCATTCCCCCTTACTTGCCCCCAACCAATCTCATTGCCAAGACTCATTAATTTTTCTTTTTTTTAACAGTTTCCATATGATCTCTTCTCTTCTGACACTGCTACTATCTTGATATAGGCCCTCATCACCTCATGCTTGAACTACTGTGAGACAGCTGTGGGTCTGCCTGTCTCAAGTCTCTCCACATTTTATTCCATCCTTCACTCAACTGTCAAACTGATTTTTGCAAGTCTGACCATGTCACCTCCCTATGCATAAAAACAAACAGCTCTCCAGCCCTTCATAATTCCCATCCTTCTCAACCTTTTTAATCTTCTTACATCTTCTACCCCCTATATACTCTAGGATCCAGTGACACTGGCCTCCTTGCTATCCCTCAAACAAAACAAAGCATATCCCAACTTCAGGCATTTTCAGTGGCTATTTCCCATCCTAGAACATTCTCCCTCCATATCTCTAGTTCCCGGTTTCGTTCAAATACCAGTTAAAATACTATCTTCTGCAGAAAGTCTTTCCCAATCCCCCTTAATGCTAGTGGCCTCTCTCTGCTGATTATTTCCAATTTATCCAGTAAATAGCATGTCTATACAAAGTTGTTTGCATATTGGCTCCAACATTAGACTGTGGGCTCCTTGAGATCAGGTACTGTCTTTTACATTTCTTTATATCAGCAAGGATATGATAAACATTTATTAAATACTTACTGTGTTCCAGGAACCATGCTAAGCACTGGGGATACAAATAAGAAAAAGACAGTTCCTGCCATCATGGAGGTTACAATCTACTAGGGGAAGACAATATTAAAAATTTAAAGGGGGGCAGGGGACACTGCCAGAAGGCATAATGAGCAGGAGCATGATGCTGACGTTGGAGTCAAACCCAAGCAGAACTGGTGGCAAGTGAAAAGATGGTTGGAATTTTGAGCCCTTTATAAAGGGAGTCCATGGTGGGAGTTTTTTGCTCTGCCCTCCATTCGGAGCAAAAGAAAAAACTAGGGTACTGATGAGGTCTGTGTTCCAAAGCTGAACATGATGAATTTCCTGGTAATGAGCTTATTCTGGGGACTGAGGACTGGGAAGCATGATGATGATAATCTTAAAAGGTGAAACCAAGTAAAGCACAATGCTTAGCATAGTGTCTGGAATATAGTAGGCACTTAGTAAATGTTTAATGACTGTCAAAAAAAAACCCATTTTTTTTTTTTAGAAAGAAAATATGCAGTTCCAGAGATTTAGAATATCTGCTACAATAATAAGAGGCTGCTTTTGTATGGCTACAATGAAGGGTGAGGAGGAGAGTGTTTCAACTTATGTGAAGAACTTTTAAAACAAAATTTTTTCTTGCTCAAATTGGGGGAGGGCGTAAAGAGGAAGAAAAGTTAGATAAGATTATATGAAGTTTAAAACATCTGGCAAATACAATACATTCACTGTTTTTTGCTTTGTGAGGATGGGTATTGAGCAGGGCATCTAGCATAGGTGTAAAATACAACCGTAAGTATGTGCAAGATATTTAAGAGGACCTTTTCTTAAATTTTTCTACCTTCTCTTCAGTCGTGGCATTTTAAAAATCAACCTAAATTAATTGTATTAAGGAAGCAGAAAAGACAAGTCATCTACTATTTGCTAACATAGGAAACAGAGTAAGAAAATACATAGGAGATAAATTATATTGTACTAGTAAATTAATTACATCCACAAATCTATAATTCTACAATGCCTACCTTTAAAGCATCATGAAAGACTGGAACTCCTGGATGATATGTGCAAGAATCTGGAAAACACAAAGAGACAACATTGTTAAAAAAAAAATCCACTACCCCCATCCCCAACTTCTCTTATCAGCCTTTTCCACATGCAATCAACTCCTTTAAAAATCAGGGTTAACTTAAAAAAAAAATTAATATGAACCTAAACATCAGGAAATTTATTTCTACATCCCAAAAGAGATCTGAATATAAAATTATGAAAATATAAAATTACCAAATAGAGCTTGTTTTTAAAAATATATATTAAAGTAATATAACAGTATCACCATTTCTCTGCTTGTCCATGTTGCCTCATGAACATCTTTCTGGGCTTTTTTGATGTGTCCTTGATACTTTTTATGACTATCCATCTTTCCCACTCACCTCAACACCCTTTCACCCCCAAAGAAAAGCCATCCTTCGTCTTTCATTGAGCATTTATTAAGCACTTATTATGTGCCAAGTACTGTGTATACAGTGCCAAACACTGTGTTTTGCAATAAATACACTCAAGTAAAACAAATTGATCCACTGGTCATGTCTAATAAATTACATCTCATTCTATACCTCTATTTCAACTCTTTGCCAAGAGGTAGAATGCCTGCTTCCTCGTTAGTCTTATGAAGCCATGATTAACCACTGTACTGATATACGTTCTTTTGTCTTTCAAAGTTGTCTTCCTTTACATTAATGTAGTCATTGTATAAACTATTCTCTTTAGCTCAGCTCACTTCACTCTTTATCAGTTAATTCCAGTCTTCCTAGGTTTCTATGAATTCTTCCCTTTTGTCATGGTACAATAATATTTTATTATTTTCAGATTTTGTTCAGCTTCCTACTGTCGGACACTCACTTTTTTCCCTAGTTCTTTGGTAAAACACAAAATACAGCTCTGAACATTTTTTATACATATGGGTCCTTTTCCTATGTAATTTCTTTGGAGTATATGCCTAGTATATTATTAGGTCAAATAGTATGCAATATGGTGACAATTTTTTGCATCTAACCCTCTCTCTCCTCAGGCTACCTTGGTTCAGGCTCCTCCATTCCTTGCCTAAATGAGGCAATAACCTAATTTATTTTCCTGCTTAAAGTCTTTCTAATAAATTTATTTTACTTAAGTACAGATCTGTTCCTCTGACTCCCCTACTCAATCAACTCCAGAGGCTATATATACTATATGCTATTCAAAGCCTGACCCAAACCTATTTATCCAGCCTCACTGGACATTTCTCCCATATTTTGTTAGCCAACCAACATAATCTTTTTCTTCCTTCCCCACACAGATCATTCCATGTCTACTGATCATGCCCTTACAATGTTCTTGGAATACACTCATCTCTTACCTATACCTTGCAGCATTTCTCTTCCTTTACTAGGAAATTCAAGCATCAACTTCTACATGAAGCCTTCAGATTCTTACAACTGGAGCACACTTCCTCTGAAACTTTGCTATTTTGTATATATTTGCTTCATATTTATTCGGCATATATTTCAAATATTTATGTAATAGCTATATCCTCAATTAGAATGCAATGAGTAGGAATCGTTTTATTCTTTGTACTTGTACTTCCAGCACTTACTACTAACTTGGCAAATAAAGTTTAATAAATACTTATTGACTGTAACTTTTCCAAACTGCTTTCCAGAAGTACTGCAACAATTCACAGCTCCACCTAAAGTACACTATTAGTGTCAGTTCTTTTGCTGTTCCAATAAATGTCAGTTTTCTTTTTTGGTCACTTTGGTTTCTTTGCCAATCTAACAGATTCAAGGTGCAACATCAGTTATTTTAATATGCATTCTTCCTATTAAGTGATACGGATATTTTTGCAAATGGTTATTGGATTCATCTAATCTTCACATGTAAGGCCTTTAGCCATTCTGTTTGTCTACTTTTAAATGTTTGCTAGCTCAGAAATGCTATTCCAAAAATGTAGAACCTAGAACTAAACACTAAATTCCAAACATAGTCTGATCAGGACAAAGTACATTGGGAATATCATCTCCCTTGTTCCAGACTCTCTGTTTCTTTTTATGCAGTGTAAGATTACATTAGGGGGCGGCCAGGTAGCACAGTGAGTAAGAGCACGGGCCCCAAAGTCGGGATGACCTGGGTGGGATTGAATCCAGGTTCTGATACTTAGCACCACACCCAGAAACACCTTGCCATGTAACCTTGAGCAAGTTACTTAACCCCAATTGCTTTAAAAAAAAAAAAAAAGAGAGATTACATTAGGCAGTTTTGGTTGTGGTTGTGATTGTTGTCATTGACCCATGTTGAGTTTGCAGTTCATTAAAACTCTAATAACTTTTACAGATGATATCTAGCAATGTCTCCCCCATCTCATGCCAAAGTGTAAGACCTTAAAGTTAAGCCTATTAATTTCCATCCAATTACATTTAGCCCAACTAAGCCTATCTATTCTACACAGATCTTTTTAGATCCCATGATCCAAACAATTAACTATCCCTAATTGTTTTTCATGATTTGTAAATGTGTTAACAATAATATTATTTCTTTAGATAAATAAGTCACTGACAAAGTTAAAACATTCCAGGACCAAGAACAAATTCTTGAGGCACTCACCTTGTTTCATGCCGACACTTGATTATTAATGACTATTCTTTGAATCATATAATTCAACTAGTTCTAAAGCCATCTTTTAGTACCATCATTTAGCCTATATCCTTCCAACTTTTCCATAAGAACATGGATGGCTTTGCAAATTCTTTGCTAAAATCTAGTCAGGGGTGGGGAACCTGCAGTCATTTCAATGCAGCCCTCTAGGTCCTCAAATAAGGCCCTTTGTACTCAGTCAATGGTGGCAGGTTCCCCACCCAGGACAGAGAAATAAACTCCATCAACAGCATTCTGATTGTTGGTCGAATAAACTGCCCAAATGTGAAATGAGGGTAATCTGGCATGATTTATGCCAGCAGATAGTCCATATTTCTTACCCACTCAAGCTCTAACCAGTCTACCACTCAGCAGATGACCCTGACTTTACTTTATACTAAGGTCAAGAACATGACATGAACTCTCTTAGCTTCTTTAATATCACCAATGGAAGCCTGTGTGTCCTAATTTGTAAAGAGAGGATAATACCTGCCCTACCTAATTCACAGAACTGTGGAAAATAAGGAACTTTATAAATTTTAAAGTACTATATAAAGGTTATCAACATTATTATGCATACTTCCCCCTCAATATAAAAATATGTTCAAGTATTCATTATCTAAAAAAGAACTTTTCAATCCTTGCTTGCTTTCAAGCTACCACCAAAGAATAATCTATACTCACACTCTCTAAATACTCAAAATTTCTTATAATTTGTAGCATTTAACACTACTGACCAACCCTTCCTTAAAAGTCTTGCCTGTTACAGCTTTAAAATCACTGTATTAATACTGGTTTTCCTTCTCTGACTTCCCCCTCCACCATCCAAAACAGTCTCCAAAGCTCAGTTCTTTACTCTAGTTCTTTGCATTTTATAGATAATCTCATCAACTCCAGTTGTTTTAATTTACATTGCTCTAATCAATAGTTAGAGTATGTTTTCATGATTACAGATAGCTTTGATTTCTTCTTCTGAAAACTCACTGTTCATAATTTCTGACCTTTTATTAAATGGGGACTAAGGAAGAATTCTTTATTAAACAAGAGATAAAGGCAAACAAACATAAAAGATAAAACGGACCATTCTGACCACAAAGAACTTAAAAAGTCTTTTGCATGAAAAATACTAATACCTCTAGAGTAAGAGAAGCGACTAATTGTGAAAGTCTTTGTAGTAAAATGTTCAATAGAGGGCTAATATCCAAGATTATGGAGGAAAGAGAGAAATATACAAGAGTAAGTCACTAGTTAAATGATCAAAGGGCACTGGGAAGCTAGATGGCTCAGTGGATAGTCAGGAAATCCAGAGTTCAAACCTGCCCTCAGAAGCTTACTAGCTGTGAGACTCTGGGAAAAGTGCTTAATCCTGTTTGTGTCAGTTTCCTCATCTGTAAAATAAACAGAAGGAAACAGTAAACTATTCCAAACCACTCTTTCCCAATAAAACCCCAAACAGGGCCACAAAGAATCAGATATGACTGAAACAACTGAACAAAGACATGAACTGGTGATTTTCAAAAGAACACAAGCCACTAATAATCAAATGAAAGAAATGTTCTAAATCATGAAAGAGAGAAATGTAAATCATAACCCTGAGGTTCCACCTCATATCCCTAAGAGCAGCAAAGATTTCAAAAGATGCTAGAAGGGTTTGTGGTAAAAGGAGCACACTAATGCACTGCTGATGGAGCTATGAATTAATCCAACCAGAAAAAAATCAGAAATTATACTAGAAAAGTCACTAAACTATATGCCCTTTGGCCCAGTAATGGCATTATTAGGCATATAGCCCAAGGAGGTCAAAAGGAAGAAGATAGATCCCACATATACTAGAATATTTATAGCAACATCTTTTTGTGGTAGCAAATAAGAACGGTTGAATGAAGTGCTACAGGTAACTAAATATTAATGCACTGTAAGAAATAACAAATAAGAATTCAGAAACTTGGGCAGATCTGTCTAAACTTTAAAGTAATCAGAAACAGAAATGATGAATTCCTGTTCACAGACTGAACAAAAGAGATAGTTAAAAACAAATTTACCCAGAGTTCTGGGAATCTGATTAAGAGAGCTTTAAAATTGCTTGGGGGGGGGGGGGTGGTGGTGGTGGTGGTGGTATAAGGGAGTTAATTGTCCATATCAGTTTACCCAACATCACACAAGTGCTAAGTGGCAGAATAGATTTTGTACCTACAGTCTCTGACTCCAAATGCAGTGCTCCTTCTACTACACCAACATGTCTTTTCAATATAGGAGAACAGTAGTAGAAAGCCAATTAAGTCACAGAAGAAAATATTCAAAAAGAATGACAGTAAGAGCAACCAAGGCATCAGGTGTCTAATACAAAGATATTAAGTATGAATTAGAAAAAAAAGCATGAACCAGAAATATTAAAGCATGGAAGCCATAACAATCACATGATTTTAGAAAGCTATGCATGCATGTGTGTATGGCATTATTCAAATGGAACAAAATAAGAGGGGCAGAATAACAATGTATTTTATTAAGATACAGTCATGTAAGGAAATGCAAGAACCAGAAAAAAAAAAAGGTGGGTGCGAGGGCAGGAGGAAGGGAGGCATAGAAGAGAACATTTAGAAAAAAGAATAAAAGAGGGAGAAAGAGAAGGAAACTTTATAGGAGAAAGAAACCTTAGAAGGATAGGAAGATCTCCAGATTCAAATTTTGAAGACATAAAGAATTCCAATGAATAAATAAAAGGGAAGCCATATAAAAAGACCAAAATGAAGATATACTGGGAACTCATCAATCAACTTTGGCTTGTAATTTCCAAAAGACACATGGAAGTGGGGCAGATAAGATGAATAGCAAAACATGATAGTGTACAGTAAGAAAAATATTAGGTGTGTTCAAGCTCAGGAAGAATGGATATTCAAGCTCAGGAGGAATGGGGACTCTAGCTAATACTAAAGACATCAAAAATTTATTTTTAAAGCTTTGTTGGATCAAGAGGAAGACCCAAGAAGGCACAGTGACTGCTACTATGGGGTGGATGTAAACAGCTAACAGAAAAGGGAAAATTCAGTTTCAATTTTGCTTCTGTTTTCACTAGCAAGGATTAAAGGATTATTGATTTTGTGCTGGAAGGAACCTTGGAGATCATTCTAGTCCAAGCACTTCATTTTAAGATGAGGAAACTAAAAGGTCCACAGAAATTAAATTAACATGCCCAGGATCCCTTAGGTAGTAATAAAAAGCAGAACCAGGATTCAAACCTGGGTCCCCTAATTCCAAATTCAGCACATTTTCACCAAGTTGCTGCAGAGAAAGAATAAATAATAATTAATAGCTAGAAACCCAAGGTAAATTAGGAGATAGCAACAGTATCCAAAACTATAGTCACTTGTTTAAGGCACCAAGCTTGGATAACTACATTCCAGACTTGACAGAACTGGCATATGTTATCACTGAACAGCTGTAACTGACCTTTGAAAGATCATGGCAAATGGGAAAGGTGTCCTAGCACTGAAGGGCAAATGCTGCTCTGATGTTAACTGCAATATCTGGCAATATTCTATAACACACTATTTAAGGAATGATTTATAAGTAACTATAAAAAGAAATGGCAACCTGTAAGAGCCAAACACAATCTGTAGGAACCTCAGCAATAGATCATCTAGATTAACTCATTTACTTGCTTGACAGGATTATAAACCTAGAAATTCGGGGAATGCATATATGCTATATGTATACTGAGGATTTCAGGTAAGCACCTACCAGCATCTTTCACTTGGTCCTTGTGAACTAGAAATAGAACAGGTAAACTAAATGATGGTACCATTAGGTAGATTCAGAACTCTTAGAGTGATTGACACAAAGAATAATCCATTAATGGGCCAATATCAAGCCTCTTGAATTTCCTTAATACCATGATGTTCAGTATTATTTTTTTTTATCAATTATTTGGCTCTTAGTAAAATGAAAGCTCCTTGAGGTCAAAGACTATTTTGTTTTTGTTTCTGTCACAAGCACATAACAGAGTCCAGCACATAGTGGGTGTTTAATAAATGTTTGCTGACTTATTGGTTAAAGCATAGATGACAAGGGACTATAAAATCTGCAAATACCAGGACGTTGATAACGACAGCCAAAATACTGGATCCAAGATCTTGTCAAGCTAGAATAATGGGCCAAATCAATTAAGATGAAATTTAATAGGGAGAAATATGTTTGGCTTCAAGGTAGCAACTTTACAAATTAAAATGGAGAAGTTATAAAAAGACAACACTTCCTGTGGAAAAAAAAAAAGATGAGTTTTCTGGCCGACTTCAAGTTAGAATGAAACAAATAACTGCTTCGGGATACAAAGAATTAAAAATCAACAATCATTTCTTAAATACTTAAGTATCAGGCAGTATGCTAGGAATACAAAGGAAAAACATGAAACAATCATTGCCCTAAAGGATGGGTCTAGCCAGAGGGTACAACAGGTGCACACCTACATATAAACTACCATCAAACTAGATACAAGGTAATTTGGTGGGGGGTAGGAAGGAGTCTAGCTACTGTGGGAATCAGGAAATGCTTCATGTAAAAGGTAGCACCCGAACTGAGCCTTGAAGAAAATGAGGGATTTTGAGAGATTAAGTTAAGGGAGTGTGTTCCAGGCAAGTAGGATAGCCAGTGCAAGGCTATGAGATAGAAGGTAAAGTTCGAGAAAATAAGAAGTATAATATGCCTCAGCTTTAGTATACATGGAGAATAATGGGTAATAATGAGAGACAGGTAGGTTGGTGCTTAAGAAAGGTTTCAAATGCCATAAAAGTGTTTATTTGATCCTAAAATAATAGGTAGCCAATGGAGTTTACTGTGTAGGAGAATGACAGGGAGAGTCCAGAGTTCTAGGAAGATTACTTCATCAGTATATATATACTTATATATATATATATATATACTTCATACTTTGTCCCTGTAAAGGACAAAGAGTAGGAAGCAGGGAGATCAATTAGGAGGTTAACCAAAAGTCTAGGCAAGAGGTGATGAAAGTTTGAACTAGGGTAGTGGGGGTGGTGAGGGGAGAAATATAAGTGATACAGTAGTAGAAAAACTTGGGTATGCAGGTTGAGGGAGAGTGAAAGTTACAGAATGTAATCAAGGTTGCCTAGAAGGATGGTGATGTCCCCACTAAATAGAAATAGGACTGAGTTTTAGGGTAACAATAATGAGTTCTGTTTTGAGATGTCTAGTATGTCATTGGTTATGCAGAACTAGATCTCAGGACTGGAGCTGGAAATACAGATCTGGTATTTGCCTGGAGGCGATAAATCAATGGAAGCTGGTGGAGTCACCATGAAAGTATAGAAAAATGAGTGAAGAGATTAAAACATAGTACAACCACAGCTGGAAGTATGATGAGCTAGTAAAGAAGGATCAAGAAGGTATGATCAGACTAAGAGAACTAAGAAAGCACAACATCATGGAAACCCAGGGAAGAAAGTGTTTAGGAAAAGAAGGGAGTCAACAGTATCAGCTGCTCAGAGGTCAAGAAGAACTGAGAAAAGGCAATCAGATTTGGTAATTAAAGATCACTGCTAACCTTGGAGAAATAAGTTAGGGGTTAAGAAGTGGGATATGAAGTAGGCGCAACAAATATCATCTAGCCTCAGACTTCAGGGCCAGCACTCTGCCCACTGAGTCACATATACATTTATAGTATATTTATGCATACATACATGGCATATATATGACCAAAAGCCATTTCCCAATAGATAAGGGGTAAAAGAATATTATTAGTTCTCAAAAAGAACTGAAATTAACAATAATATGAAAAAATACACCCAATTACCAACAATAAAAGAAATCCTAATCAAAACAACCCAACTCAAAAAATTGGTAAATATGACAAAAGACTGGAATAGTCAATATTGGAAGGGTTGTGAAAAGACAGGATATCCTGGGGCACTGATGGAGTTTGGATCAGCAAACTATTTGGAAAATAATTTGGAATTATACAAACAGACTAAATGTACATTCCCTTTGACCCAGTCATTCCAACTACGAGACAACTATCCCAAGGAGGTTACTAATAAGAAGAAAGTCTCAATATATACACCAAAATATATATAATACAACTTTGGAAACAATGTACATGCCCATCAATAGGAGGAATGACTAAACAAAGTGCATATATAATAGAATTTGATGAACAGAGAAACATGAAAAATTTACACAACTAATGCACAGTGAAGTAAACAGTCAACAATAAGCATAGTGACTACAATAATTTAAGTACAAAGAACCACGACAATTTTTTAAAATGCTATGAAATTACAAAAAACGATTATAGTCCCAAAGAAAAGATGAGAGAAGACATTACCCAACCCACTCTTTTACAGAGACCAGAGGTCCACAGACATGACAAAATGCATATATTTTCAGGCTTTTTTGATTCATCAGTCAGTTTTGCTTATTGTTTTCCTCTTCCTCCTTTTTTCCTTTAAAAAATATTTTGATAACTACATTTCAATATAAATATTTTCTCTTTGTAATCCTGCCATTTTGCAACGTGTATTTAAAAGTATCTTTTCTGAGAAGGGATCAACAGGATTCAACTGAATATCAAAGGGCTTTATGAACCATAAAAGTTTAAAAACTTTTACTTAAAGTGAACCTGGACTGAATTACTTTCAAGTTGATTCATATTCTTCCACACAAACAAAACATGGCTTTACACACTACCTTGGAATAGGAAAATTCCAGTTTCATCTTAATTTTTCTTTACATCTACATCTTTATGATTCCCAAATTTAAGTGAAGTAAAAGAGAATGATAAAGATTAGATGTCACATTATTCGAAAAAGTCCTTTACTCCAAATAACTATCGTTTTAAATGATTTTTACCAAATCACTTGTGCCTTAAGATAAATATTTATAGAATTTAAGAGTTAGTACAACTGCCCACACAGTGCAGAAATCCATGCCACAACTAATTCAAGATGTTATTAAATCCTTACAATTCCTCAACATCCCTACAATAAAAGGCTACTTTAATTCCAATTCCATTTTTAAAGCTTGGGGTTATTTTATCTAAAAGCAATCTACTATCTTTTATCCTAAATCTAAATGACTATTCCCAAAATGTATTACATATTTTATTACCTGGCTGCTATTAAGAGAATATTCCCACATATTCCTAAAGGCCACTGGTATTTGATCTGAGTTCACAACACTAATTCATTCATTCACCAAATATTCATCAGGTGCCTACAAATGGAAGGGCAATGGGTCAAAATCCATTATTTCCATTAAGTTATGATTCCACAGTATAATCCGTTATAGAAATAAAACATAAAATACCACCCCTAGTGTTACACATACATTTTATATGTATAATCATACCTAAAAGTCAGATAGCCACTCAGAATCAGACTCAAGGAAGGCTGAGGCCTAGAGCTTAGTTGACCTGAAGAGTTGGACAGGTCCTCTAAACTCCACATTGTGTGCTCTACTATAAGTGAGGGAGTGTAAGAAAAATCTTTGCTATTGTGTAGTTACAGTTGTCCTTAATGTCAAATACAGAAAGACTGATGCTTTAATAATAGACTAAATCAACAATAAGAAACAATTCAGCAAAAGTTACAGTAATCTTCCCAAACAGACACAATAAATTTAAAAGAAAAAAAGTTTTACAACAGAGTGAGTATAAAAGTCTGGAATTCTGGCAGTGTACTAGATCTCTGTGAACCCAAAGAAAGCTTAAGTGAAATGCCAGACTAAGTAACTGCATGTTCTTTCTCTACACCTAAACTGTCACGGGACCCAATTTTATTCTTTGGAATAAAGGGCAAGGGCCCGATCTTGTTTTTATTTTATTAAATCCCCCAAGTATTGCTTAGTAAGAAGGTGACAGCAAAACAGGGATGGACAGAAGGAGAGATGCAGAAGGTGACTAGGCAAACACGTGGGACCAGGGGTGAGTTAATATCTTTATTTGGGAATAGGGGAAGGGAGGGCAGGATAAGGAGTGCAGTGGGGTGAGGACGGGTGAGGAAGGAAAGAGAGAAGCGGCTTATGGGGTGCAGGGGTAGGGAGGGGAGAGCCGCATCACGATTGTAAGGCCCAGGATGGGGTCAGGGAGATGGCCGCGACGTGGGGTCAAATCGGATGGAGGATGGCCGGAGGTCTGTAAGTAAAGCAAGGACGTGGGGAGAGGGAACTTTGCAAACCCGACCTGGGGCTGTTGGGCCATCCTCGCTGGCGCGCATTCATCTCCAGGTGGGGAGGGGGAGTTAGGCCACCCTAACAGCCCCTGGCAGGGAGAGGAAAGTGAAGAGAGGCATCGGCTGGGGGCTGGGGGAACCGTCGTCTTACCATCCGTGTTGGTTTCAGGGTCAAAGCGCTGGCCGCAGCCTCTATTGTAGCAAAGCAAGGACATGTCTCTCTCCGCCGCGACCGGCAAGCTGACAGAAGCCGGACCTCCGTGGAGGGTGCAGGGACTCTTCAACCGCAATCTGCTGTCTGACTGCTCCGGCGACAGTTTCCGGAAACGGCCGGTTCCGCTTCGGGAACCTTCGCGAACTTTCCGGTCGCGCGCAAGCGCAGTAGAAGCCCGGAGGGGCGGAAGGAGGAGGTGCGGCGGCGCAGAGGCGCGCCGTGCGGTGTGGCTGTCGCTGGGGGCTCAACAGCCGCAACCGTCCTGATTTGTGGAGGAAGCGTCTGAGCTGGAGCAGTGCTTGGGCGGGCTGGGAAAAGCTGGTGGAGAGAGCCGGATGAAAGGGAAAGAAAGCTATGGGCTTTGGCTTAGTACACTGAGCACCCTTGGTCAGAGACGCTTCGGGCCTTAGCATCCATGTTAACTCTTTCTGTAGGCTGTGATTGCCACCAGGAGCCGCAGTAATGTCCGCGAGATGGATAAAGACTGATACTTAAGGACTGATTACTTTGAGTACTACATAAAAGCCACAGGCAAAAAGCCGAATAGAGTCAGTGTTCAAAAAATAATTTTTTTGAAATTAGGTTAAAACTATGTTAAAATTAGGTTAAAATCAGGTTAAAACCCCAGAGGCTGGGACCTAGGGCCCTCATTAAAGGAATGCCCTTCCCGCATCGCCCCGCCCTTTCATCCCCTCCTCCCCATCCCTGTTTTGGTTGGTTGTTGGTGGTAGTGGTTTTAGCCCTCCATAATTTATTTTTTCCTTTTGGTCCCCGAAAATCCTGTCCTCAGCAGTACAATTAAGAAAAACAAACGTTTTGGAGATGGATGAATGAAAAAAGCATTTACTAAGTAGTTAAATTCAAACTAAAATCTCACCTTATAAGAAACCTCTAATCCTGCTTAATTCCAATGCTTTTTCTTCCCTATTTATCCCGTTTATAGGTTTACTTTGTATATATTTGTTTGCTTGTCTTCTAGTAAGCTCCTTGAGGGCAGGAACTGCCTTTTGCTTCCTTTTGTATCCCGGAGCTTTGCACTATGGATGCACTTAATAAGTGTTTATTGAAGGAATACTTACTGTATGCTAAATACTGTGTTAACAGCTGGGAATACAAAACAAAAAAGCCCACAAGAACCCTTTTACCTTCAATGAACTTAAATTCTAATAGATGAATAGTATAAAATATAGGTGGCCAGGGAAGTGTTTTGGTCAGAGAAGTCACAAGGATGGTGACTGAAATTAGAGGGCAAGTGATTGATATGCCCTTTCCAAGAATGGCAGTGTTCATTACTGTTCCCATAGCCTAAGGTTAAAAGAGGGAAGGAGTCTGGACAGAGAAGGGTAATAGGTATTAGCAGCTGGTGGGTCTGAGTCTGCCCTGATAAGGTTAAATCTCACCAATCAGAAACCAGGGTCTCAGGTGAGCGCTGGAGTGCCAGGTGGGAGATGGAAACTGGTGTGGCTTAGGAACCATCCTAGAGTTGTTACACAAGTATGCTTCATTCAACACCTGAAGTCTACCTATAAATTCATCATTGGTAACAGTTCTTAGGTTTTCCTTTTCATTATTGTGGTAATCACGTGAATTTATATTGAATCTACTTAATTCACCCTGTATTAGTTCCTACAAATTTCTGACAAGTTTCCCTGATTTCTTCACACTGGT
This sequence comes from Petaurus breviceps papuanus, assembly GCF_028583685.1. Lineage (NCBI taxonomy): Eukaryota > Metazoa > Chordata > Mammalia > Diprotodontia > Petauridae > Petaurus > Petaurus breviceps. The sequence goes on along the minus strand of NW_027187419.1, from coordinate 35,898,857 downwards.
ATTTTATTTTATAAGAAAAAATAAAGTACTAAATTATATTCATACAGTTTTCTCTAATTAATGGGCACATACTCTTTTTCTGAGTTCTTTAATACACAAAACATGTGCTGCTAAGAAGCTAGAGTAGGGGGTAATAGAAGTTTAGTTTTCAAGATGTTGAATTTGAAGTGCCAGTAGGGTATTTTGGTGAAGATTTTCATCAGGCCCCTGGAAAAATGAAAATAGTTGAGGATAAATAGGGTAAAATAAAGATTTAAGAGTCATTTGCCAATGAAATTATGATTCTACTAGTCAGCCTGGTCCAAAATTTTAGAGTTGTCCTCGAATCAATCCTTCAAGGCTTATGCTCATTCTTTATTACTGTCATCTTGTATTTTTCATTCTTAATTCATCCCATATATCCAATTCATTGCCAAATCTTGCCCTTCCTATTTTCACAACTTCTCATAGTATTTCACATCTTCTCCACTTACACAGTCACTACCCTACCTTGTCCTTATCACCTCTTATATGGACTAGAGCAGTAGCCTAGTAACTGGTCTTGCCACAAGTCTCTCCCCATGCCAATCCATCCTCTTCCACTGAGTTGTCAAGGTGATTTTTCTAAAGTTTAGGTCTCACTATGTCACTCTTCTGCTTAATGAACTCCAGTGGTTCCCTGTTAATTGTAAGATCAAATATAAATTCCTCTTTGGGTCATTTAAAGCTTTTCATAACCTACCTCCTTTCCACCTTTTCAGTCTTTTTAAACTTTACCCATTCCACAAATTCTACAATCCAGCTACACTGGCCTCCTTTTAGTTCCTCAAAGAGGACATTCCATCTCTGTGCCTTTGCACTGGCTGTCCCCCGGACTTAGAATGTTCGACCCTCTCACCTCTGCCTTTTAATTTCCCTGGCTTCCTTTAAGATTTAATTAAAATCCCACCTGTTTCCAGGAGGCTTTTTCACAATCCTTCCAGCTGCTGATACCTTCCTTTCTCAGACTGACTTCCATATACTCTGTATATATATCTTATATGTGCCTATTTACATTCTGTCACTTTTCTTTTTTTGCTTTTTGGAGGGTAATTGGGGTTAAATGACTTGCCCAGGGTCACTCGGCTATTAAGTGTCTGAATCCAGATTTGAACTCAGGTCCTCCTGACCCCAGGGCCAGTGCTCTATTCACTGTGCCACCTAGCCACTCCATTGCTATCACTTCTAATAAAATATTAGCTCCTTTAGGGAAGGGACTATTTTTTTTTTTGTCTTTCCGTGAATCCTCAGCACTTAAGTACAGTGCCTAGCACATAATAAGTATTCACTAAAAGTCTGCTGACCTCTAGTATATTCACTTCAGTTCTCTCAGCACTTCTAAGTGCTTAAAGGTCAAACAGCCAATCAACATATTTAGTAAACAACTAGTAGGTGCCTGACAACTATGCTAGGTTCTGGGATATAAAATTTAAAAATGATCCCTGTCCTAACAGAGCTTACATTTTAGTATGGAGATAGCAACACATATCAGTAGCTTTGACTGGAGGTAGTCACAGAGATTGTGAGTGGAGCTATAGAACAATTGGTTATCATTTCTTTTCTAATAGCAATGCTAATATTGATTTAATTATTGTTTCCTGAGAAAGAGATGAAAAGAGTGTGGATAGGGGGAAGGACATCAGGTTATTTGGCAAGCTGCCTACTACCTAGATCCTGGTGTCCTGGTGGATAACTGGATGGAATAAAATATAGTCTGGCGATCTGGATAAAACTATATAGGGGGCTAAGGTGAGGATTAACTCACTCATCTTACAATCTAGGCAGCTCTACCCAGTGGCAGCTCCAAAGATAAATGGATTAAATCTTCAGGGGAGGGTCTAGGTCTGGAGGGTTTGTATCTCATGGGAAAAAGGCATAAAGCAACAGGGCAAATGTCACAGCTGAGTGGCATTAATTTGAGTAAAAACCAATCATGTTACTGCCAGAAAGGAATGCTGTCTGTGACTGAATAACTGTTCCATGCTCTATAATAATAGCTAATATTTATACAGAACTTACTATGTTAGGTATTGTGCTAAGCACTTTACAATTATTATCTCAGTTAATCCTCACAACAATCCTGGAAGGTAGAACCTATTATTATCCCCAGTTTACAGATGAGGAAACTGAGTCAAACAGAGGTTGTGACTTGCCCAAGTCACACTGCTAGTAAAGTGTCAAGGGCTAGATGTGAAAAATCATGTCTTCCTGATTCCATACCTGGCATTTTGTCTACTGTACCACCTCACTTTCTAATTCTGCTACTTGGTCATTTACTAGCAAGACTGGGAATCTGAATAGGCCATGGTGGGCTATCTTCCCACCCTTCCCTCAACCTGGCTATTTTGGGATACTTTGTTCTTATTCGGTAGTGTATGACTCTTTGTGACCCCCCCTTGGGGAGTTATTTTAGCAAAGATACTGGAGAAGTTTTTCATTTCCTTCCCCAGGGGATTAGGCAAACAGAAGTTAAGTGAATTGCACAGGGTCACACAGCAAGTAGCTGAGTCCCTATTTGAATTCAGGTTTTCCTGCCTCTAGGTGTAGCACTGTATCCAGTGAACCACCTAGGAGCCTCCATTTTTTTTTTAAAGCATACTAGAATCAGCTTTAAGTTTTAATCCCTTGATGGTTAACTTCCAATTTATTTGAAGAGATAAATGAAATATTGATCAGAGCAGTAAATAAATCAGTAATAAAAATTTTTCTCTGACTCAGGGCTCCTATCCTTTATCCTTTAGGTGTATCACTTTTTTTCGGGTCATTTCCCATGGCACTCAGATTCAGACACAAAGTGAAAAGAGAAATTCTACTAAATAACTGTATGAAGAAAGTCATCACCACCCATCTTTCTATCCTACTTCCAGTCACCTCCCAAATATTCAAATAAAGACAAACACAAAATAGTCCCTAACTTGAATTTACTTTCTTTTTGAGGTAAAGAACATCTATACCATTAAGTATAACGTGTATACAAATTCAATACCAAGTAATTTCAGGATGAGAGAAAACTAGCAATTGGAGAGATTATTATAGGCCTAGTGTAGGAGGTGGCATTTGAACTAAGCTTTGAAAGAAACTAGGTATTCTAAGAGGTGGAGGTGATGTAGGAGTTCATTCCATGCATGGGGGCAGATAGGGTAAAGGCACAAGGACAGGAAATGGAAATTTATGCACTAGGAGCAAGTAGCCCAGTTTGATTGAATGTGGAGTACATGTAGGAAAATAATGTACAATAAAACTGGAGAGGGAGGCTGAAACCAGCTTGTGAAGGACTTTAAATAAATAGAATTTGTGTTTAAGAGAGAAGGGAGAAACACTGGAGCTTCTTTAACAAGGTAGTGACATGAACAAATACATGCTTTAGGAATATCAGTTTTGCAACTGTGGGGACAATGGATTGGAATGGGGAGAGAGAAGGAGTCTATTGAAAAGACCTAGGTGAAAGGTTATGAGGAGCTAAACTGAGATGGTGAATAGAAGGAAGGGGATGAATACAAGAAATGTGAAGATAGAATTGACAAGACTTGGTCACTGATTGGAATTGGGAAGGGGTTAGAGAGGAAGGGAAGAAAATAATTGAGGTTGTATATTTGGTGATTATGAAAATGAAAAGAGAGGGGGCGGAGCCAAGATGGCGGAGTAGAAGCACGACCATCCCGCAGCTCCGGCTTCTACCCTCCCTGATCCATGTAAAAAGGGGACTCTAAACAAACTTTGGAGCTGCAGAACCCACAAAATGACACAGAGAAGCTAACCTCCCACTGAGGACACCCCGGCAGGCCGGCAGGAATCCAGCACAGCGATCTGGGAGCAGAGCCCAGCCCCAAGCTGAGGCTTTAGCCCCAGGGCGGGCCTGACCAGACACTGGCCAGAGGGACTCCAGATCAGCAGCAGCTGTGGCCGTTTCCAGATTTATCAACACATAGACACAAAGGACAAAGTGAGAGGTCAGTACAGTCTGGACTTTGGGACCAGTAAGTGGGAGTGCATGGCTTTTACCCCCAGGGTGAAAAGCCTCTGAGCTACATGGTGGCTTCAGCTCTTGGCCTGCGGAGTGTAGGGGAACCAAGCACCAGTCTGAGGGGTAATCGCTCTTGCTTTAACCTGCTTGGATCTGGATTGCAGTCTAGGGTGGAGGTTCTGGGGTGTGTGTCCAGCTTGCCAGAGCATGTGGAGACCTCATAGAGGGCACCCATCTAATACCTCTGGCAGCTGAGAAAACCCCAGCGTTTGGGAAGAAAACTCCCCTGTCTGGTGGCAGAGTCCTATGGTGGCAAAAAGCCCAAAAGTCAAGTAATTGAGTGGCAAAATGAGCAGGCAAAGGAAACAAAGAAGACAGAAGATTCCAACAATACACTCCTATTTTGGGGACAAAAAGGAGCAAAGCAAGGAACAGGAGGAAAACAGTGAAGTCAGAACTCCTGCACCAAAAGCTTCAAAGGAAAATACAAGCTGGTTACAGGCCATAGAGGACCTTAAGAAAGATTTTGAAAACCAAATAAGAGAAGTGGAGGAAAAATTGGGAAGAGAAATGAGAACCATGCAAGAAAATTATGAAATGAGAGTCAACAGCCTGACTGAGGAAAATAATGCCTTAAAAAACAGACTGACTCAAATGGCAAAGGAGGCCCAAAAAGGCAATGAGGAGAAGAATGCCTTAAAAAGCCGAATTTGCCTGATGGAAAAAAAATCTCAAAAACTCAACGAGGAGAATCATTGCTTCAGAATTAGATTGGAGCAGATGGAAGCTAATGACTTTATGAGAAATCAAGATGCTGTTAAACAGATCCAAACAAATGAAAGAATAGAAGGCAATGTGAAATATCTCATGGGAAAAACCACTGACCTGGAAAATAGATTCAGGAGAGATAATTTAAAAATTATTGGACTGCCTGAAAGCCAAGACCAAAGTAAGAACCTAGAAATCATCCTCCAGGAAGTTCTCAAAGAAAACTGCCCTGACGTTTTAGTACCAGAGGTCAAAATGGAGGTTGAAAAAATCCACCGATCACCTCCTGAAAAAGATCCCAAAAAAGAAAACTCCTAGGAATATTATAGCCAGGTTCCGGAATTCCCAGATTAAGGAGAGAATATTACAAGCAGCCAGGAAGAAACAATTTGAATATTGGGGAAACACAATCAGAATAACCCAGGATCTGGCAACTTCTACACTGAGGGATCGAAGGCCTTGGAATATGATATTCCGGAGGGCAAAGGAGCTGGGATTAAAACCAAGAGTCACCTATCCAGCAAAACTGAGTATCATGTTTCAGGGGAAAATATGGTCATTCAGTGGAATAGAGGACTTTCAAGCACTCTTGATGAAAAAACCAGAGTTGAATAGAAAATTTGACATTCAGATACAAGAAGCAAGAGAAGCATGAGAAGGTAAACAGGGAAAAGAAATCATAAGGAACTTATCAAAGTTGAACTATTAACATTCCTACATGGAAAAACAATAATTGTAACTTATGAAACCTTTCTAAGTAGTTGAAGGGATTAGAAATATATATATATATATATATTTGTCTAGATATGAGGGTATATGGGCATATGAATACATATGTGAATGTGTGTATATATGTTTACAGGTATACATAGAGGGCACAGGACCAATTTAACAGGAAGGAATGATACTTAAAAGGTGAAATTAAGAGGTGAGAGGAATATAATGAGAGGAGATGGGGAGAGACAGAATGGGGTAAACTATCTCATAGAAGAGGCAAGGGAAAATGGTTACAATGGAGGGGAAGAATAGGAAGGCAAAAGGGAATGGGTCAACCGTATTCCCATTGAATCTGGCTTGAGGAGGGAGTGAAATACACACTAAATAGGGTATCTCATCCTCCAGGAGAATAGGGGGAGGAAGGGGATGTGAGACGGGGGATGATAGAAGGGAGGTAGGCTTGGGGGGAGGGAGGTTGGAAGCACTCACTTTTGAAAACAGGATCAAACTGGAGAGTAGATCGGGTGGGAGGGAGGGAAGTATAGTCAGTCTTTTACAATGTATCTACTATGTTATTGTTTTGCATTAGCCACACATGTGCAACCTATACTGAACTGCATATCTTCCCAGTAGGGGTGGGTGACAGGGAAGGAGGGGAATTAATCTGGAATTGAAAGTTTTGAAATCAAATATGTATATATGTATATATGTGTATGTGTGTATATATATATACATATATATATATATATATATATACTATTATTAATACCATCTTACATGTAATTGGGAAATGGGATGTGCAGGCACTGAGGCATAGAGATCCACTGAAAAGTGGAAAGGGGCATGGGGGAAAATGTGGGAGAGAGCAGATTGGAGGAGGGGATATCCTGTGGGACTGCTATTTTGGGGCGGTAGGTGGGGGAGAAATGGGGAGAAAATTTGTAACTCAAAATCTGGCGGAAACGGATGATGTAAATCAGAAGTTAATAAAGCATTAAAAAAAAGAAAAAAAAGAAAAGGAAAAGAGAAATAGGGATGTTAGGAAGAGAAAGAATCTGCAGGAAAAAGTGAGTTCTGTTTTGGACATATTGAGCATAAAATACTTACAGGACATCCAGTTAAAAATATCAAATAGGCAGTTTTATTATTTTGTCTTCTGTTCTCCTTTCCTTCCTCCCCAAGAACAGTGCAGACCCAAATCAGTGAGTTTTTTTTCTTTTGTCTTTCATTACTAGCCCTCAATAGAAATAGCAGTAGTTCCTCTTGAATCCATACCCTCACTGTTTCCTATCTTTCTACTCAAACATACCTCCAACACTTCCCTATCTTAGACCAGTTCCTGGTTTACTTAATTTACTTTATTAAACTTAGGATCATAGATTTTAGAGTTGGAAAGTACCTTAGTGATTATTGAGTACAGCTTCAGATGATGGTTACATTGGTAAAAGAAACAGGGAGCATGGATCATAGAGGATAGAAAGTAGACCTTAGAGTCAGGAAGAACTGAGTTCATGCCCATTCTTTAACATAAACTGGATGTATAAACCTGGGCAAATCATTTCACCAGTTGGCACTTCGGGCAACTCTCTAAGACTTTAATTTCAAAAGAAATTGATTATCTATTGTTGTACCCTATTTCAATTGACCCTCCATCTTGTCTCAGTCTCCTCCATCTTGTGCTCCCTCCTTTACAGATGTAAAGTCTCAGTCCTAGAAAAGAATAGCCA
>NW_027187419.1:35836677-35891653 GCF_028583685.1 Petaurus breviceps papuanus | reverse complement strand
TCCCTCCTTTACAGATGTAAAGTCTCAGTCCTAGAAAAGAATAGCCACCCAAGGCATTGTCACCAGCCCTTTTCTGGGGAATTAAAACCTAACCATATTCCATATAAGGTTTTAAACTGAGAATTAACCAAATGCATTCCTCTGCTTTTGTATCTTCCTGCTTTTGTACAGATCTGACCATTACTTTGTGGTTTTTGTCTTTAAATACCCTGACTCTGCCCCTGCTCAGGGCTGTCCTATTTGAGTCTACACTCCCAACAGTCATGAGCTCAATTATAATCCACATTAAATCATGACCAGGTCTCCCCTAGCTAATTCTTCTGCATAACACTATTGGTATAGGGAAGTTATTTATATTAATGAAATTGCAGGTACAGTTTGGGGGGGGGGGCGTTAATGACAATAAAAGCCTCATTTGTTGCTAGCTTTTTTTTTTTAAACCAGTCTTAACTCATTCTAATCCTTACTATTTCTAACAGTATTTTTTTTTTCAAGGAGGGCAGCTAGGTGATGCAGTGGATAGAGCAGCAGATTCACCTTCCACATCTTCCTGAATTGAAATCTTGTTTCAGACACTAGCTATGTGGCCCTAGGCAAATCACTTAATCCTATTTGCCTCAGTTTCCTCATTTCTAAAATGGTCTGGAGAAGGAAATGGCAAACCATTCCAGTATCTTTACCAAAGAAAATTCCAAATGGGTTCATGAAGAGTTAGACACAAATAAAAATGACTGAACAGCAAAAGTTCCTTTCAAGAATACGCAATGCTTTTGCATGCATTTTTTGTCTTACTTTCATTTTCTGTTAGTATCTTTTAAAAATGTGTTAGTTAAATTCCTTGTGAATATACACTAGTCTTTTTAAACAATTCCCCCTTTCCTTTTCATTAGAATTCCTCTCTCTTGTTTAAATTTAAAGTAAGACAATCTTTGTCCTCAAGAGACTTAGAATCTAATGGAGGAAGACAACGCACAAAAGGAGAGGGAAAGAAGTGGAGAAGAGGAGGGGCAGTGTCAGAAAGTACCCCAGGAAGGGGCGTGATGTAGATGAAGGTAGAGTCCAAATCAAATAGAGTAGCTAGTGACAATGATGAATTGACTGGGATTTTGAGCCCCTCTATAAAGGAAGGTTATAAAATAAGCTTTTTGCCCCACTCTCTGGGTCTCCAGAGAGGAAGAAACACCTGAAGGTACTGATGAGTTGTGAATAGCAAAATTGAAGCATTCTCTATGATGACGAGTTGCCTGGTAAAGAGTTTATCTGTTGTTACTGATCTAGCCATATGATCCTATATGGTTTTTCTTTGAACTCTTTGAAATATTTTCTTCAAAAAATCTAGTGCTGCTTTTAAAAATTCTATTTTATTCTCTTTATTAACTTCTCCCCCTCCCATTGAGAAGGCCAAAAAACCAAAACCCATTATAAATATGTATAGTCATGCCAAACAAATTTCTGAATTAGTCATGTTCAAATAAGAAAGAAAGAAAGAAAGAAAGAAAGAAAGAAAGAAAGAAAGAAAGAAAGAAAGAAAGAAAGAAAGAAAGAAAGAAAGAAAGAAGAAAATATACCTCATTGTGGTCTCTGAGCCCATCAGCTTTCTGTCTGAACAAAGTTCATCATGAGTCCTTTGGAATTGTGGCTGCTCGTTTTGTTGATCAGAATTACTAAAATGTTCAAAGTTTATATATTTACAATATTGTTATTACTGTGTAAATTGTACTCTTGCTTTTCTACTCACTTCACTTTCATTACTTCATGAAAGTCTTCCCAGGTCTGTTTGTTTTTTTTTTTTTTTTAAAGCAATTGGGGTTAAGTAACTTGCTCAAGGTTACATGGCCAGGTGTTTCTGGGTGGGTGCTAAATGTCTCAGCCTGGATTCCATCCCCAGGTCATCCTAACACTGGGGCCTGTGCTCTTACTCGCTGTGCTACCTGGCCGCCTCAGGTCTGTTTGTTTTTTAAACCACCCCCTTCATTATTTCTTACATTACAACAGTATTCCATATTATTCATAGGCCATTACTTGTTTAGCCATTACCCAGTTGATGGGCATCCCTTCCTTCAGTTTCCAATTTTATGACACCACAAAAATGATTGCTATAAATATTTTTGTAATATGGATCTCCTTCCCCTTACTTTGATCTCCTTGAGGGTATAGACCTAATAGAGGTATCTATAAGTCAAAGGGTATGCACAGGTTAATAGCTTTTTAGACTTAGTTACAAATTATAGTTGAACCAGTCAGCCCCACAAACACTGAATTAATGTACCTGTTTTCCTATAGTTCCTCCAGCATTTGTCACTTTCCTTTATTTGTCACTTAGGCAATATGTTGATTATGAGGCAGAATCTTAGAGTTGTTTTAATTTGCATTTCTCTAGTTATTAGTGATTAAGAGCATTTTTCACATTGCTATTGATAACTTGGATTTCTTCTTCTGAAAACTATCTATTAATATGCTTTGATCATTTGTCAATTGGATAATGGCTCTTCTTATAAATTTGACTTCTCTAATCTCTCACAAATTATAAGATAGGATGGTCATTTTCCTTCAAAGTTTCCAAAATTTCCACCTTTTTTAACATTCCTCCTTTATCTTTTTATCGGGTTTTTTTTTTTGGTCTTTTTGGAGGGAGGAAGGCAGGGCAATTGGGGTTAAGTGACTTGCCTAAGGTTACATAGCTAATAAGTTTTAAGTGTCTGAGGCCAGATTTGAATGCAGGTCCTCCTGACTCCAGGATCTGTGCTCTACACTGGGCCACCTAGCTGCCCCTATCCTTTTATCCTCTGAAGAAGAAAATAGAATTGGACGTACTCTTGCTTGGAGAGAGGGCAAAAGAGAAAGAACTACATTAAATGTCTGGATAATTAAAATCCTCATCTGTAGGGTACAAGACGTAGGATCCAAACTGAAAGACATAAATTATTAACTGAAAGCTAGATGGGGTTTGTATTGGGTTTTAACAAAATGTTGCAATTCAAAAAAATTGAGATGAGCAGGAAACTGGTTGCAGACACAGAAATTGAACCAGAAGAATTAAAAAAAGAAAAGGAGGTGTGAAATTAAAGGCACATTAACTGAAATATCTGATTCAGCCTGAATATTCTAAACTCTCTTGTAATTGTTGCTGATAGTAAACTACCCCATCCCATCCCACTGCCATTCCTTCTACCAACATGTGGAATGCTTGGGGCAGAATTTTCTATTCTTTCTCCAGACTTAAGTTTGCCCATTATACCATGAACTCATACTATATTTTCCTCAGAATTTCTACTTAAACCTTTAACTGATGACTTCATTGGATAGTATTGACGGAAAACCTTTACCACTTCTGATCTCAGGGATTATGTGCTTGCTTCTATGTCTAACCCTTGGGTCTATACTGTTACAATTCCAGTTAATCAATCATCGTTTATTAAGTGCCTACTATGTGCCAGGTACTCTGCTAAGTGCTGGGGATTTAAAAAGAAGCAAAAGACAGTCCCTGACCACAAGGAGTTTACAGTATAACAGGGAGATAACATGCAAACAAATATAGACAAAACAAGTTATAAGTAAGATAAATAGGAAATAATTAGCAGAGAGAAGTTGCTGGAATTATGAGGGGTTGGAAAAGGTTTACTGTAGAAGGTAAAATTTTAGTTGGATTCATAGGAAGCCAGGGAGCTCAGTACTCACAGCAGAAGAGGGAAAATGTTCCAGGTATGGGGGACAGCCAGAGAAAATTCCCAGAACCATGAGGAGTGTCTTGTTCATGGAACAGTCAGAAGGCACTGCATCAGAGAATGCATCTTGGGGAGTAAAGGGTAAGAAAACTGGATTAGAAAAGTCTTGAGTTACTGTAATAACCAATTGTACCCTGGGAGAACAGATAATGAGCATACCTCCAACCCATTTTCCCATCAGAATGTTGCAAATACTATCAGACTGCCTCATTGTATCATGTATATGCCTCATTGTATAGTTGTGCCTAACTGTTAAAAGGGAGAGTTCTAGACTGAGGATGGGAGGAAGGGGATGCCATACCTGGAAATGACTGTGATATAGAAACAAAAGGCAACAATAAAGCTTCTTAAAAAAAAAAAGTCTACTTTATATACATAGATGTAAATAAGCTATGAAAGCTCCTTTTTAGGAAAAATAACTTTTTAATGGCTGAATTGAACAGATTAGTTGGAGTAGGGAGATTTTAGGGGCAAGCAGATTCACTAGCAAGCTATTACAATAGTCCTGATGTGAAGTGATGAAAACCTGTACCAGAGTGGTGGCAGTGTCAGAGAAGGGAAGGGGGGTATATTTGAGAGATGTTGCCAAGGTGAAATCAACCGGTGTATGTAGTGCTAATGCAATATTTACAGTGCCCACAATCAAGATAAAGACTGTGACTATAAGTATCACATGACATTCGATCGCAAAATATACCAAACTCTCCAGATAGAAGGGTTTATTTAGACACCAGAAAACCCAATCCCAGAACCAGTAAGCCAATTCCATCATAGTACCAAAGATATTCAGAAGCCATAATAACACTGAGAGTCATGCCACCCTTTAGCCTTCCCACAAACCAACACAAAATCAATATTTACTCACAAACCTCTCTATCTCCTTGCCTGGGCTCCTCTCTCCCCCACCATCTGGCTAGCTCTGACCACTAACTTCCTGTGGGCTCTGCTTCCCTTCAGCAAACTCCTCCCACCACAGGCTCCATGTGACTACATTCAGCCTATTAGGGGACAGAGTTTATCTTCACTGCAGGGAAGCTTCCTGTGGGCTCTGCTGTACCCTTCAGCAAATTCCCTCTATCACAGGCTCCATGTGATTATGTTCAGTCTGTTGGGGGCAGAGTTTACTTTCAAAGCAGGGGAGGTCTGCAAACTCCCCCCTAGGTCTAGTAAGGGGCAGGGAAGATCTTCAAATTCCCATTCCATTACAACTGATCTTATCAATAGCTTGGATTGGGGTGGTAGTAGTTGTGGTGAAAGATATTCTAGATGCTTCCCAGATTGTAAACCTGAGGGACTAGAAGGATGGTGCTTCCTTCCATAGTAATAAGGAAGGTAGAGGTTGGGAGGAGTTTAGGGAGAAAAATAATGAGTTCAATTTTGGACATATTGAGTTTAAGATGTCTGTTGGATTTCTAGTTTGATATGTATACAAGGCAGTGGGAGTTGCAAGACTGAAGGTTATCAGAGAGATTGGGACAGGATAGATAGATTTGGGAATCATAAACATAGAGATGGTAATTAAATCCATGGGAACCTATGGGATCACCAAATAAAGTAGTATATAGGGAGAAGAGGAGAGGGCCCAGGAAAGGACCATGAGGGCCACCCATGGTTAGAGAGAATGATGTGGAAGAGTATTCAGCAAAAGAGACAGAGAAAGAACAGTCAAATAGGAGGAGAACCAGGAAAGAGTGGTACCCTGAAAACCCAGGGAGAAGAGAGTATTAAGGAAGAGAATCAGTAGTGTCAAATGCTGCAGAGAGGTTGAGGTGAATGAAGGTTGAGAAAAGACCGTTGGATTTGGTAACTAAGACAATATTTGTAACTTTGGAGAAAATAGTTGAAGAAGAGAGTGAGGGGAAAGAAAGTGGAGGCAATTATTCCAGATGGCTTTTTCAAGGAATTTAGCTACAAAGGGCAGAAGGGATATAGGATGCAAAGGTCAAGGGAGGATTTTTAAGGATAGGGGAGACATAGGTATATTTGTAAGCAGTAGGAAAAGAACTAGTGGAGAGGGAGAGATTAAAAATAAGTAAAAGAGGGGCAGAGCCAAGATGGCATCATAAAAGCAGGAAAACTCCATGAGCTCCCCTCATAACCACCTAAAATGCCTATAAAATATGACTCTAAACAGATTTTAGAGCTAAAGAACACACAAATTGAAAGAGAGAAACAAATCTCCCTCTGAAGGCAGCCCAGCAGATGGACAGGAAGCCAATGCACTCCCACTTACTGTATCCCAAAGTCCAGACTGCACTGACCTCTCACTTTGTCTTTAGCATCTATGTGTTGTTAATTCTGGAAATGGCCACAGCTGCTGCTGATCTGGAGTCTCTCTGGCTAGTGGCTGGTCAGACCCTCCCTGGGGCTAAAACCTCTGGCTCACATGAGCCTGGGCTCACCTGGGCTCCCAGAGCGCTGTGCTGGCTGCTTCCCACCAGCCTGCTGGGCTGTCCTCAGCAGAAGGTTAGCTTCTCAGTGTCATTTTGTGGGTTCTGCAGCTCCAAAGTTTGTTCAGAATCCACTTTTTACATTGATTCCTGCTTGTCATTTCTTATAGCACAATAATCTTCCATTACAATCATATACTGCATTTTGTTTAGCCATTCCCCAGTTGATGGGCATCCCTTTGATTTCCAGTTCTTCGTCACCTCAAAAAAAGCTGTGTGAAGCTTTAATTTCAATCAACTCCTTCCTCATACTGGTATTCTTTTCTACATTGGTCACCTTATCAGAGAAATACTTTCAGGGCTGGTACATGGAGGAGGATGGTATGCCCTTGAGAGAATAACTCACTTGGCAGTAGAATATGCTTTGGTTCCTTGATTGAACTATTTCTTCAGTTCCAAATGCATGAAGACAAAAGCTGCGGTAAAGAAATCCTCATTTTTGTGCATCATTCTTTAAAAATCTATGTTGTTGTCATTATTAAGTTGTTTCTGACTCTTTGTAACCCCATTTGAGGCTTTCTTGGGAAAGATACTGAAATGATTTGTCATTTTTTTTCCTCCAGCTCATTTTACAGATAAGGAAACTGAGGCAAATACAGTTAAGTGACTTACCCAGGGTCACCCAGCTTGTAAGTGTCTAGGGCCATATATGAAGTCAGGAAGGTAAGTTTTCTTGACTCCAGTCCTTGTGCTCTATTTACTGTAGATAGAAAATCACACCAAATGAAAAAAAGTATTTTATTAAATATGCTGGCATAATTAATATATTATAGATGTATGAAAAAGAAAACTAAAATCAACAATAAAATTAACACCATTATCTGAAGTTTTGCCTTCTTTACAATATTTTATTGCGGCTAGAATCTAAAAATATTGCAGCTGCCCCTATTCCTTAGAGTGGAGTAGCTGGTAGATGAATTAGAAAAGTTTTTAATAGTGTAATTGATAAGTCCTCAGGGCTTTAAAATAGGGTCGTGGTCACATGAAGAGAAAGGTATGGATATAAAAGATATTGTGGATGTAAAATTGACAAGTAATGGATACTGATTACATATGTGGTAAGACATAAATGGTAAGATGGTGCTTAGGTTGCAATTTAGTGCAACTAGAAAAATGGTGGTATCTCCAATGGAAAAAGAAAAATTAGAAAGATGAATTTTTTAACTTAATTTTATTTTCCCAAATTCTGTCCCTCTATTATCAACTGGATTCATTGAAAAAAGCAAGAAATAAAATATACTCAATAGACATATGAAGTCATGCAAAGCATAACTTATTGGTGATGCTATGAAAAAAAGTGAAAAATTGTCAATGGAACCCATTGCTTTCTCTATATGGATATGGATAGCACTTTTCATATTGAGTCCTTTGGAATTGTTCTGGATCATCATATTGATGATCAGTTACCAAGTCTTTCACAGTTTTTACAATATTGTTGTTACTGTGTAAATTGGGGATGAGAGGGAGGGGTTCTGCTCACTTTATTTCACCAGTCCATATAAGACTTCCCAAGTTTTTCTGAAAACATTCCCTCCCATCTTTTTTATAGTACAATAATATTCCATCACATTCATATATTGTAACTTGTTTAGTCATGCCTCAATTGATGGGCATTCCCTCATTTTCCAATTCTTTGACACCACAAAAAAAACTGTTATAAATATTTTTGTACATAGAGGTTTTTTCCCTTTTTGTTTATTCTTCTTGGAATATAGACCTGGTATTGGTGGGTTAAAGGGTGTGCATAGTTTTATAGCTTTTCCAAATTATTCCTGATTTTTCTCTAGAATGACCAGACTAGATCACAGCTTCACTAACAGTGTATTTAGGGTTTCCACACACTTACTTATTTTCCCACATCCTCTCTAGCATGCCATTTTCCTTTTCTGTAGTCTTAGACAATCCAGTGGGTGTGAGGTTGTACCTCAGAGTTGTTTTAATTTCATTTCTCTAGTGATTTAGAACATTTTTCATGTGACTATAGCTTTGATTTCTCCCTCTGAAAACTCTCTCTTCATCTCCCTTGATCATTTATCACTTGGTGACTAGTTCTTATTCCTATGAATTTGACTCAATTTTCTATATATTTGAGAAAGGAGTCCTTTACCTGAGAAACTGGAACCAATATTTTCTCCCCAGTTTCTTGCTTTTTCTCTAATTTTGGCTGCATTGATTTTGTTCATGCAAATCTTTTTAATTTTATGTAAGGAGAATTAAGGGATGCTTACAGTGGTTAAGGAGGACTAGCACCTCTGGTGTGAGAGCACTTTTATAGCTGTTCATCCACCTTTGGTGTCTACCTCTCACTCAACTCTTGCTTGTGATTCCAAGACGCTATGCCATGCACAGTGACTACACACTGGTAAAACTATCTTGGCAGACAGGCTAAACCAGGTTGAAGGTAACCAATGGGATTCAAACCCATCAGTGAGTTAGGGGATGTCTAACCTGAACATGTGAAGACTTCCCCCAGTGGAATGGGGTGATAAGAACAATTTGTTCCAAGTGCCATGAAGGTGGTTGAAGCAATCCTTGTAAAGCTGTTAGAATTTAGTTAGATATCAAAGATGCCACTGTCTCAACTGCATTCTGGATCACCACCAGTCATCTTGACTTTTATCTTGCCACTGGGCTACGATGACTCTGGAAGAGAGTGAGGCTGATGACTTTGTACAATTCTACCTTACTTAAATCTAATTCATGTGTAAATTAAGACATCACCCTGTGATGTCATTGGTCCTCTTTGAAAATGAAGAATGAAAAAACAACAATGAAAATTATACATTTTGCCTCCTGTGAATTTCTTTTTATCTTGTCACAAACTCTTCCTGTATCCATAGATCAATCAGGTAATTTCTTTCATGCAACCCTAATTTTCTTATGACACCCTTTAAATCATGTATCTACCTTGAGCTTATCTTGGTACAGAATGTGAGAAGTTGGTCTATGCCTAGTTTGTTCCAGATTGCTTTTCAGTTTTCCCAGCAGATTTTGTAAAATATTGAGTACTTGTTCCAATAACTAGGATCTTTGGTTTTTTTAAATGCTAGGTTATGGTGTTCAATTGCTTCTATATATTATGTACCTAATCGATTCCATTGATCAACCTCCTTGTTTCTCATCCAATACTAAATTGTTTTGATGATTACAGCTTTGTAGTATAGTTTGTTTTTGTTACTGCTTATCCATCTTCCTTGTCCTTCCCTGATGTTTTGTTCTTCCTGTGAATTGTTTTGTTTTTTAGCATTATAAAGTAATTCTTCGGTAGTCTGATTAGTATGACACTGAATAAATAAATTAATTTCAGTATTATTGTCATTTTTATTATATTGGCTCAGTCTACCCATAAGCAATTAATATTTCTCAAATTATTTAGACCTGTCTTTATTTGTATGAACAGTGTTTTTATAAATGTGTTCATATAGCTCCTGTATGTGTCTTGGCAGGTTGACTCCCAAGTATTTTGTATTGTCTGCCATTATTTTAAGTGAAATTTATCTTTCTGTTTCTTCTTAATGTGTTTTTAAGGTAGTATATAGAAATGCTGATGATTTGTGTGGGTTTATTTCATATTCTGCAACTTTGCTAAAATTGTTAACTGTTTCAGTTAATTTTTAGTTAACTTTCTAGGATTCTTTAAGTTTGCCATTGTATTATCTGCAAAACATGATAGTTTTGTTTCCTTATAGCCTATGCTCATTTCTTCAATTTTTCTGCTTTTTCCTTTTCTTTTCAATGTCTGCTTATATGTCTCCCTAAGGTTCTCTAAGTTTATCATAGTCATCATTTTTTACAACATAGTAATATTTAATTCCATGTATGCACTATAACTAATTTAGTTATTGCCCAGTTGATGGACATCTTTGTTTCCAGTACTTTGCTATTATAAAGTTAAAACTAACACATTCCATAAATAATGATTGTTGGTTCTGTAATCAAAAGATTTTAGTTCAAATCCCATCTTGGCACTGACTATGTGTATGACTTTCAGAAAGTCATTCAACTGTTCTGTGTCTCAGTTCCCTCTGTAAAATGAATAACTTGGTCCAAATGTCTTTTAAAGTCCCTTCTAGCTCTAGATTTTTGATGCTGTGAGCCTATCCCCATACAATCAAAAAGTAAATTTACATAAAAACAAAATATAAAAAATATCTAAATAGGAAGCACCATTGCTATTTCCCCCTTGTAGTGTATAGCATTATATATGACAAAAAAAAAAAAAAGAAAAAAAATCCTGAAAAAGGTACATAGTATAGGAAAACAAGGAAAAAAGTAAATCCACTTAGTACCCAGAAGGTGGCAGCAGAGATCTCCCTTAGAGATATAAAGACAACCAGTAATTTTTTAAAATGTAGAGTGACAGCAAAGGAGACACAGAACCTCAGTGTTGAAAGTAATCTTGAAGGTCATCTTGTTCAAATTATAGCTGATGGAGAATACCTTTCAAAAAAAATCCCCCAAATGGTCATCCTGCTTTTATCTTGAGGTTGTGTAATGGGGGAGGGGTAGAGAGCTATTTTCTACCAAAGCCTCTCATTCCAGTTTTGGATAGCTCTAATTAGTCACAAGTTTTTCCTTACAATTAGTATTAATCAACTTCACTTCTCCTATTTTTAGTCTCTAGAAAAATACAGATCAAGTGCAATCCCTCTTCCACATGCTAGTCTTTTAAATATTTGAAGACTTCTATCATGTCACCCTGTAAATTTTCTCTTCTATAGGGTAAACACCTTCTGTTACTTTTACTGGTCCTAGTTGCCCTAATGTGGACATTCACCAGTTTTTTAATATACTTCCAAAAATGTGGTGCCATGAAGTGATCATAATATCCATATTTCGTGTGTTGAAGGGTTAGCATAGTAGGATTATCACTTTTCTTTTAGGGGACACTATGCCTCTCTTTAGCTGCTACTTAATAAAGTGGATTTAGAGTGAAGATGACCTGAGCTTGAACTATCTGAGATATTTCCTAGCTGTGTGATCCTGAGAAGTCACTTAACATCTTATAGTATTAGTTTCTTCATCTTTAAAAGAGAGATGAAAATAAATAGCACCTACCTCCCAGGATTGTTGTAAGTATCAAATGACATAACACATGTAAATTGTTTGGCAAATCTTAAAGAGCTATATCACTGTTGGCTACTGGTTTTTTAATTAATGTAGCCCAATATCTCATTATTATTCTACTGACATATTGATTTGTAATCCCCTAATCTATCCAACCTCATATTTGTTTATTTATTTATTTATTTATTCTCTTTCTCCCCCGTCCCCCCCTTCCCCAATGGTTGCCTAGAGATATTTCATATATCTAGGATTTTGGAAGTTAATTTTTTACTCTCCTACCTTCCTCAGTGGCTTTCTATTTATCTTTATTAAGTTAACCCAACATTCTAGGCCTATTAAGATCTTTTTTTGTATTTTGACTCTCTTTTCCAACATGTTGGTTACGTTCCCTAGATTTGTGTTATCTGCACATTTGAAAAAGCACTCCATGTATACCTCAATCCAAGACATTGATAAAACTGTTAAATAGCACAGAATTAGAGAGTGATCTTTGGGGGAACTCCACTAAAGTCCTGCCTCTAAATTGACAAAGTTGTAGTTATAATAGGACTATGAGGACTTTTTTTTTTGTTTCTTATTGTTCCTTAGCAGCATCATTAAATAAAACAAAATGCCATTCTGTATAGGAGGAACATTCTTACTGGAGTTTCTGCATTTCACTAATTAATAAAAAATTATTAATTCCCTTCCTGATAAGCATTTATTAATCACCTGGATGTGCCTGGTACTCTCTTAGGCAGTGAGGCAAATATTAAATTTACATTTTGCAGAGGGAAACAATGTATAAAGAAAATGTATATACAGAATATATACGGGTAAATTTTGGGGGATGAAGAGGCACTGACAGTTGAGGATGAGAACAAGGAAAGGCTTCCTGTGGAAGGTGGCACTTATGCTGAGTTTTGAATGAAATGAGGGACTCTAAGAAGTAGAGGTGAGAAAGTAGCACATTGCGGGCATGGGGGACAACATATGCAAAGGAACATAGATGGGACATTTAGTGTTTTGTGAATGTGAGAAACAGCAAGATCACTTTGGGTAAAGTGAACTTAATGACAGAGGAATAGTGTGGGTGTGAGGGGAGAGGGGAGATTTAGAGAATACACAGATAATATACAGATACCTCTTTCCTGGTTCCAGTTCAAGCTACCATATGGGACATGGGGAAGAGCCATTTCTGATCATGTGTGAATTGAAGGTACTGTGAGATGATGAAAAGTCTTCTAATTGACTGGAGTTAGAGGAACTAATAATTACTCAGTGTGTATTGAAATAGAACTCTATGGGGTACAGAAGAAGTGACTCACATTTTAATTCCTGTCTTTTCATTGAGGCTATAAGAAAGTAGGGCTACTTTGAGTTTCATCCAAGATCTGGGCCAGGAGAAGAACAGTCATCTTTTTTTACCCACCCTACCATGTCAGCTGTGAGCACATTGCTGCTTCTGTGTTTGCTTTTTACTGATCTTAGGCAAATGGGTATTCTAGGATAGAAGTGTCTAGGAGACATTTTGAGTTTCAGAATTCTAAAGGTGCCATTAGAGGTCCCATTGGAGTTGACCTTTGGTGATTGGAGTTGAATGGTGGTGGTAGTAGTAGTAGTAGTAGAAGTAGTAGTAGTAGTAGTAGTAGTAATAGCAGTAGCAGTAGCAGTGGTAGGAGCAACCATCTCTGGAGTTATTAGTGGCTGGAAGTGTCTACAGGCAGATAAGGAAATGCAATCACTCAAAGATGGTGACAGCATTGTGGAAGATATAACTGCTTAAACTAGAAAGAATACTGTCTATGGACTCAAGATGGAAGTTCTAGTCCATAAAGCACCAGAAATTGTGAGTTATCTTTTTGCCACATATGATCTCTATACATGTGCCTCACTATGATTGTAATTCAAATTTTGTATACATTCTCTGTGTATATTATTGATATGTGCGGCTTGATACCCTTAGCCTTTTGGGGAAATTTTTTCCAACTGTTCTTAATATAATTTCTCATTAATTGCTCTGTTTAAGAACTTTAATTGTCTATCTGGCTAATTATTACTGGGGAGCACCTTGGTGAGGGCACAAGAATGATAATAATAGAAATTTTGCTTCTCAGGGTTACTTCTAGAAACTTGAGTATAGGAGTAACAGGTATACCCTCTGGGGACTGTTACCTTTGAATATCATTGCAAGTTGGGCTATATGAGTAAAAGGGAATAATGTATATCTTAGAATGTTAGGTTATAATCAGTTTATTAAAGACCTCAATGCCAAATAGAGGAATTTTTATTTTATTCTAAAGATAATTGTGAATCAATGTAGATTATTGAATAAGAAAATGACGTGGATATACTTGTGCTTTAGGAAAATCTGCTTTGTTGTTTGCAGAGGGAAAAGCCTTCAGGTAGCAAGATCAATTAGGAGACTATTGCAATATTCTAGGAGAGAGGTGATAAGGGCATGATCTGAATTTTATTATTAAGATCTACTTGCCTCCCTTCAAATCCATTCTACACAGTGTTGTCAGATTACTTTTTCTAATACACTGTTTTTAAAAAAAATTAAATAAATGTATTTATTTATTTACTTTTAGTTTGCAACATTCAGTTCCACAATCCCTTGAGTTCCAAATTTTCTCCCCCTCCCTTACCTCCTCCCTACCACTCCATGGTGGCATGCAATCCTATTTAGGTTCTATAATTTGTATTATTTGTATATATGACTGAAGGTCCTACAGATACCTTCACATTAAACATTAAGAAGAATTAAAACTGGGGCGGCCAGGTAGCACAACGAGAAAGAGCACTGGCCCCAGTGTCAGGACGACCTAGGGATCTAATCCGGGCTCAGACACTTAGCACCCACCCAGAAACACCTGGCTGTGTAACCTTGAGCAAGTTACTTAACCCCAATTGCTTAGGGGCAGCCAGGTGGCTCAGCGAGTAAGAGCCCCAGCCCCAGCATTGGGATGACCTGGGGATTGAATCCGGGATCAGATACTTACCACAACACCCAGAAATAACTGGCCATGTAAACTTGAGCAAGTTACTTAACCCCAATTGCTTTAAAAAAAAAGAAGAAGAATTAAAACCAATGGAATGAACAATGAGAAAGAAGGAACAAAACAAAGCAAGAGAGAGAGAGAAAGAGAGAGAGGAAGAGAGAGAGAGAGAGAGAGAGAGAGAGAGAGAGAGAGAGAGAGAGAGAGAGAGAGAGCAAGTAGTTTGCTTCAATCTGCATTTAGACGACTCTGCAATTCTTTCTCTGGATGTGGATAGCCCCTTTTGTCATAAGTCTTTTGGAGTTATCTTATAGCATTGCATTGCTGAGAGGAGCCCAGTCTATCAAAGTTAGTCATCACAGATATGATGTGTCTGTAATTGTGCACAATGTTCTCTTGGTTCAGCTCTCCTCATTCAGCATCAGTTTATATAAGTCTCTCTAGGTTATTATGAAGTTTGTCTACTCCTCATTTCTTATAGCAGAATAGTATTCCATTACATTCATATACCACAATTTGTTTAGCCATTCCCAAATTGATGGGCATCCCTTTGATTTCCAATTCTTTGCCACCCCAAAATGAGCTGCTGTAAATATTTTTGTACATAACGGGTCATTTTCCCACTTGTACGATCTCTTTGGGATACAGACTTAGAAGTGGTATTGCTGGGTCAAAGGGTATGCACATTTTTATCACACTTTGGGCATAGTTCTAAATTGCTCTCCAGAATGGTTGGATCAGTTTACAAAACCACCAACAATGCATTGGTGTTCCAATTTTTCCACATCTTTTCCAGCATTTATCATTTTCCTGTTTTGTCATGTTAGCCAATCTGACTGGTAAGAAGTGATGCCTCAGAATTATTTTGATTTGCATTTCTCTAATCAATAGTGATTTAGATCATGTTTTCATATGTTTAGAGATATCTTTAATTTCTTCCTCTGAAAACTGCCTGTTCATATCCTTTGACCTTTTATCAACTGGGGAATTACTCTCATACACTGTTTTCACCATATCCTATGCCTGTCAAAAATCCCCCAAAGCCTAATAGTCTAATATCTTGATCCTGGTATCTAAAGCCCTTCATTTCCTGGCCCCAGCCTGCCTTTTGATCATTAGTTCCAATTATATCCTTATCCACTAGCCAAAAGAGACACTGTGATGCATCTCCCCACACACTCCTTTCTGCATTCATATTGTACCTGTGGACTAAAATGATACTCCTTTTCTGTCATGTTAATCTGTCAAAACCCAATCTATTATTCAAGAGCCAACTCTGCCACCTTTTCTAAAATGTCTTCTCTCACCATCTCTTGCCTAAAAGGATCTCTGCCTTCTGAGTTCCCATAATACTTTTTAATTTTATTCACCCCTTTCTACTTTGTATTATTTGTATATATGACTGTGGAAACTATATCATATTCACATCTGTTTTTCCCACAATGATAAATATCATGCTTTGCATGCAGTAGGCAATCAATGAATGTTTTTTGAATGAATGGTTCTGACAATGGACACATAAAGGATTTCAGACTAGCATTCACTCTGATATAATTTTAATTAGGTATCATTATTGTTTCTAAGGCAAAGGAAAGCAAAAAACTGGTGAATTTCAAAATAAAGGGAGAGACAGAGCCAAAATAGTGGAATGAAGGCATGAACTTGCCTGAGCTCTCCCCAAATTCCCCCCAAATACCTTTAAATAATGGTTCTAAACAAATTCTAGAGTAGAAAAACTCATAGAAAGGCAGTCTTTCAGCCCAAGACAACTTAGAAGGTTGACAGGAAAGGTTTTTTACAACAAGGTGAGAGTGGAGCACAGTCCAGTGCAGGCTGCATCAGCATAACCCTGACCCCAGCAAACCAGGAACAGGCCTTGGGAGTCACTGAATCATCAATAACAGTGGCTGCTTTTGGAGTTTTCAGTTCACAGACAGTAAGGGGGTTGAACAATTGGTCAGAAGGAGATTAAAGGAGTCCCTTTGCTATCACCGAGGCAGGACTGTGCTTTGCCCATACTCTAAGCTGGGTCACTGTTAGGCATGGCAGTCCCACAGTGAGGAGGAGCACTAGCACACCAGAGCTTGTGGCCACAGTGCAGTGGGGACCCACCTCAAATTCCAGGGAAGGAAAGAGTGCTTATGGTCACTCACAGACCAGAGCACAGACCAGGAGAGTAGTAAACACCTCTCCTTAGATCATACCACCTTAGAAGAGCTGAAAACTTACAGGTTCTTAGAAGTATCTCTGAAAACAGCTGCACAAAGCCCCTGAAGCTTAGGACAGTGTACCCTCCACCCTGGAAGCAGAGCCCTACTTTAACAAAGAGTGAAAAGTCAAGTAATAGGCTAGTAATATGAAATCAAAACATATACTCAGATGTAGATAACAAAGTCAAAGCTGCTACATCCAAAGCCTCCAAAAATATATAAATTGCCATGGAAGAGCTCAAAAAGGATTTTGAAGATTAAGTAATAGAGGTAGAGGAAAATGGGGAAGAGAAATAAGAGTGATGCAAGAAAATCATGAAAAACAAGTCAACAGCTTGGTAAAGGAGACACAAAAAATGTTGAAGGAAATACCTTAAAAACCATACTAAGTAAAATGGTAAAAGAGGTCTAAAAATCCAATGAGGAGAAGAATGCCTTAAAAAGCATAATTGGTCAAATAGGAAAAGAGGCACAAAAATTCATTGAAGAGGAAAAAACCCCCAATAACTCCTTAATGAGTAGAATTGACCAAATGTAAAAGGAGATTCAAAAGCTCACTGAAGAAAATAATTCCTTAAAAATTAAAATGAAGCAAACGAATGCTAATGACCTTACAAGAAATCAAGGAACAATAAAAGAAAACCAAAAGAATGAAAAAATAGAAGTCTGTGAAATATCGCACTGGAAGAACAACTGACCTGGAAAATAGTTTCAGGAGAGATAATTTAAAAATTATTGGACTACCTGAAAGATATGATTTTCTAAAAAAGAGCCTAGACATCTTTCAAGAAATTATCGAGGAACACTGCCCTGATATTATAGAACCAAAGGGTAAAACAGAAATTTAAAGATAATCACTTCCTGAAAGAGATCCCAAAATGAAAACTTCCAGGAATATTATTGCCAAATTCCAAAGTTCCCACAGTGAGGAGAAAATATTGCAAGCAGTCAGTAAGAAACAATTCAAGTATCATGGTATCACAGTCATGATAATACAAGATTTAGCAGTTTCTACATAAAAGATAGGAGGATTTGGAATATGATATTCAGGGTGAAGGAGCTAGGTTTACAACCAAGAATCATCTACCCAGAAAAACTGAGTATAATCCGTTAGGGGAAAAAAAATAGATATTCATTGAGATCAAGGACTTTCAAGCACTCCTGATGAAAAGACCAGAGCTGAAAAAAATTGACTTTCAAATACAAGACTCATGAGAAGCATAAAAAGGTAAACAGGAAAGGGAGATCATAAGGGTCTTAATAAGGTTAAACTGTTCACATTCCTACATGGGAAGATGATGCTTTTAACTAATAAGTACTTTCTCATAATTAAGGGCAGATAGAAGGAGGTAGACAGAGGACACAGAGTTGAATATAAAGGGATGATATCTAAAAAAATAGAATAAAGGGGTGAGAGAGGAATGTACTGGGAGAAAGGGAAAGGGAGAGGTAAAATGGAATAAATTATATAAAAGACACAAGAATAAGCTTTTACAGTGGAGGGGAAGAGGGGAAAGATGAGGGGAATGAGTGAACCTTACTCATCAGAATTGGCTCAAAGAGGAAATAACATAATGTAATGGGAATGTAAATTTATATTGTTGCCATCTTTCTAAGATCAGATTTTGCAAGATCTTTCCTGCCCCTAGGCCCTTTGATAGCCTTAGGTGTACCTGGAGCCTGTGGTGGGAGGCTTGTTTTTCAGGAGATACTTTGTGATTGGGCAGTGGGTCAAGAGTGTTGTTACATTCTCTGAGCCTGGAGAAGGCTATATATACCCTGATGTGAGACTTTGTTTTGGGGCTCACTTTGAGAAGTGTTGTGTGATTTGACCAGACGAGACTCTGGGCAGCCGTTGAGAGCCCCCCGGCTTTGAAAAACCCAGATGTTGATGCTTCCCTCTCTGGTAACTGACTAGGTATGGATGTACTGGTTGGACAATTGGAAGCCTGTCTGCTTGAAATGTTTCTCTGTCTTGTAACTTCTGCTTGTAACCAGTCTCTACACTCTGAAGTTTGGGGTGCTTACCTTTTCCCCTGAACTAGGTAAATGATATGTTTGATTGATTAATGCAAGATTGTTAACCCATTTTGAGTTGCTTTCCTTTAGAAAAGCAGATCTGAGAACCTGTGTTGGCAGCCACCCTGGGGATACTGGGGTGCTTGCTGCTCCAAATGGCATTACAAACAGGATCTGCAGAGTAAAAGAAAAGTATGGGGGCTGGGATAATTATTTCTTTCCCAGTTATAGTAGCTGTGACTCTGTGGAGCCATGAAACAGGAGAGAGGAATGGCCTACATGCTGACTGTGCTGAGCTGAGAGCAAGAATGGTGAGCTGTCTGCATCGGGACTGGGGCAGAAGCCAGGAGTGGCTGCAGCCTGCGGAAGGAGAAGAAACCCAGGAGTTCGGGATTCAGCCACTGGACAAGATAAGGACTGTGCAGCCAGGCAGGAGAGTTTTCTTGCTGCATCCCATAGTTTGGGACCCAGGGGGAGGATGGACTTGTGTCTGTGGTGGGTGGGGTGAAGTGCTATGGACCCCCAAGGACCCCACCCTCTTGCTAAGCCTTCAAGGCCAGTGTGAGGGGAAGGACATCCCCCTCCCCCCAAGAGAACTTTATTTGGACATTTTTGTTTTGGATTGAAGAGATGCACCTGAATGTACTTTGTGTTTGTTTTAGGCCCTGTGGCCACTTTGGTAATTTTAGTTATGTATCTTGCAAATGAGACATTAATACTAATTCAAATGTAAATTGCCTATGCTATGGGCATGAAATACCTTGGGGCAGAATATAATGGGAATGTAAATTTATGTTGTTGCCATCTTTCTAAGATTGTATTGTGTAAGATCTTCCCTGCCTCTAGGCCCTTTGATAGGCTTAAGTGCACTTGGAGCCTGTGGTGGGAGGCTTGTTTTTCAGGAGATACTTTGTGATTGGGCAGTGGGTCAAGAGGGTTGTTACATTCTCTGAGCCTGGAGAAAACTTTGTTTTGGGGCTCACTGAGAAGTGTTGTGTGATTTGACCAGACAAGACTCTGGGCAGCCATTGAGAGTCACCTGCCTTTGAAAAACCCAGATATTGATGCTTCCCTCTCTGGTAAATGACTAGGTATGGATGTAATGGTTGGACAGTTGGAGGCCTGTCTGCTTGAAATGTTTTCTCTGTCTTGTAACTTCTGCTTGTAACCTGTCTCTATACTCTGAAGTTTGGGGTTCTGATCTTTTCCCCTGAACTAAGTAAATGATATGTTTGAGTGATTAAAGCAAGATTGTTAACCCATTTTGAATTGCTTTCCTTTAGAAAAGCAGATCTAAGATCCTGTGTTGGCAGCCACCCTGGGGAAGCTGGGGTGCTTCCTGCTACATATACACACTCAATTTGTAAAGAAATCTATTCCACCCTACAGGGAAGTAGGAGGGGAAGGGAATAAGAGAAGGGAGGGGATGATAGAAGGGAGGGCAGATTGGAAAGGGGATAGTCAGAAGCAAAATCCTTTTGAGGAGGAAAAGGGTGAAAGAAGAGAGAGAATAGAAAAAGGGGGGATAGGATGGAGGCAAATATAACTAGCAATAGTAACTGAAAAAACATTTTGAAGCAAGTTTCTCTGATAAAGGCCTAATTTCTCTAACATATAGAGAACTGGGTCAAATTAATAAAAACAAGAGCCATTCCCCAGTTGATAAATTATCAAAAGATATGATAAGTTTTCAGATGAAGTAATCAAAGCTATCTATACTCATTTGATATAATACTCTAACTCACCATTGATTGGACAAATGCAAATTAAAACAATTCTTAGATACTACCTCATACCTATTTGATTGGCTAATAGGACAGAAAAGAAAAATAACAAATGGTGTAGGGGATGTGGGGAAAATGTGGCATGAATGCACTGTTGGTGGAATTATGAACTGTTTCAACCATTATGTAGAAAAACTTGGAACTATACTTAAAAGTCTGTAAAACCACACATATCCTCTGACCTAGTGATATCACTACTAGTTCTGTATCCCCAAAGAGATAAAAAACAAAAAGGAAAAGAATCTATATGGTAAAAAAATATTTATAACAGCTTTTTTTTCCCCCTAGGGGCAAACAATTGGAAACTGAGGGGATCCCCATCATTTGAGAATTGACTGAACAAGTTGTAGTATGTGATTGTGATGAAATAAAGTTGTGCTTTTGGAAATAAGGAGTAGGATGCTCTTGGAAAAGCCTGGACAAACTTGCATGAGTTGCTGCAAAGTGATTATCAGCTCTGAATGACTTAGCTATTCTCAGAAATAAAATGATCCATGGTCCAAGACAGCTCTGAAGGACTTATGATGAAAATTGCCATCCATCCCCAGAGAAAGCACTAATGGTGTCTGAATACAGATTAAAATCATACTTTTTTGCATCCTTGATTTTTCTTGAGAGCTGCTGGATTGATTTTTTTTTTTGGCCTATGGTTTCTTTCACATGACTATTATGGAAATATTTTGCATATATATAACCTGTATCAAATATTTTGCTTTCTCATTGAAGGAGGTTGGGGAGGGAGGAAAAGAGAGAATTTTGAACTCAAAGTTTTAAAAAGGAATGTCAAAATTGTTTTTACATGTAACTGAGGAAAAATAAAATAGTGAATAAAAATAAAAAAACAAAAGAAAAAATATATACCACACATTTCCTCCTTAAAATACCCAAAGATAAAAAAGTTGAAACAATATTTTTTTTTCTTTTTTGAACATTGGAACTTTGAGACAATTTCTGTGTTAACAGAATCCTTTCTTGGTATACTTCCTCCCCCCCCCCCTTTTTTTTTTAGTATACTGCTATGAGGAAGATATATATCATAATGAGAAAATGGGAAAATAATAGCAACAGAGGTAGGAATCAGAAGAATCAATATTGCTAGTGACTCAAAGGGTAATGGAAAAATATATGATGGGTATGTATAGGCTGCATCATCTTACAAATGATGATTTGTTCAAGAGAAATGTCATGAGAGACATCATCAGTAAAATGCATGACTGGAAAAGAGATGACTGATAATGTAGTGAGAGTATTAACAGACAGACAACTGAGCAATCTACACATTCAAGGAAATAGGAAATAAACTAGAGAAATTCCTCTGGTATATTGGTTGGATTCTCTTTGGAAGACTGTGCAATGCCATGGACAAGAATTATAGGATGAGAACATGTGAGCTGCTTGTGATCACATGAGGGTAAGTATCCACAAGGATAAATGTACAAATCTAATTATATATATTATATGTATGTATATACACACACACACATACATATATGTAAATTTACACTAGAGTAACTGGATAATTTCTCACAAAACTGGGTGGTTGATTAAAAAAGAGAGTAGATGAATACATTTTATCTCCAAGGAAAATATTTAATTTGAGGAAGGGATAGTGAAGAAGTAGGGGGAAGTTTTCATCAAGATAACCATTTTTAAGAGATAATGATACTTGCAACTAGATATCAAGAGTCTTTGAATGAGATAATCTTGAAGCTATAAGAGGAAGAGGAATGTAATGGTAATGTAATTTTGAATTTGAAGATCCCTTTGTGTTGGCAAAAATAGCAGGTACTTAGTACTTAGTAGCTGATCAAGTCTCTATTGGGGAAACAGAAGGTATGAACTCCTGTCCCCTTGTTACTGATGTAACAGGAAATTGGCTGAAGGAAGTAGCTAATACTGTGTATATAAAAAAGCCCTAGAGAGGCACAGTCAGATTTTCCTTGAGACGGAGATCTGGTGGCAGAACAGCTACAGAAGAATGAAGAACTGAGTCCTGAAAACTTGTGGTGGTGCAGCTTCTTCTGAACAGGAGCCCAGAGCCTGGAGCCCAGGAGCCAGGATCCCGGGAGCCAGAAGTCCTGGTGACTGAAGCATGACTGGGATGCTGAGACTTTGTTTACAGCTTGGGTGAGCCTTGAATTCCTTGGAGCAGAAATAGTGAAGGAGCTGACATGGACCAGACCCTGTGAACGCCAGTGTGGAGCAGGATCTCCCCAGAGAGCTGGTCAAGGAACTGGGAGCTGTCTGCCATTGAACCCAGGTAACAGTCTGGTGAATACAGGTAGAATCTAGGACCATGGAAGGGGATCCAGGGAATCTGAGAACAGGCCCCAAGTCAAGATGAAAAGACCTCTCCTTGGGTACTAAGTAATTATGGAATTATAGTTTACTAGTGACCTAAGGGGTGTAGTAAAACTTTGCTGAATAAGTGACTGATTGTACTTTGAGTACTTTGACTGTACTTTGAAACTACTGATAAGTTAATCAAGACTTTGCCCCATGAGTGGAAGACTTTGACTATTGTACTTTGAAACTACTGATAAGTGACTGATTGAATTAACTTAAGAGTGACTATTTTACTTTGAGACTATGTTTTGAACATTGTATTGTGATTTTCTGTGATAAGTTGTAATATTGTGAATGTTGTACCTTGATTCTCTGTGAAAGTTTTGCTTTGATTTGTTATGGAACAAATAGAGTGATCACTATACTGAGTAATCACAACCTTAAAAGCTGTTCACAGTAGCCTTCTTCTGGAAAGCTTCTGTGCATGGCTTTAGAGAAAGAGGACTTATGGTACTATGAGAGGTAGACCTGCATAAAATGCCTCCAGTTCTGCACAGGTGCACTTGAATCAATCTCATATTACAAAATCAATTTCTGATATATGAAAAAGGGACATATGTTCTATGGGGAAAGGCAATATCTTGCTTAGTTGTACATTATTGGTTCCCCACCTGATCAATCAATAGGCATTATTTAATAATCAAACAATCATTTATCCTCTGACACAGGCAGGCAGGCACCAATAGGAAGATGGAAGAAACATTCCAGATATGGGGGTTTCCATTGAAGGATCTATAGAGTATCAGGCATGAGGGAGAGGACTTATTTAGGGAAGAGACAATCTTTCCAAGAAAGGTTAAGTCTGAGAAACCAGAGCTTCTCAAGGAACTGCAACATAAATATCTTTGGGGCAGAAATATTGTTTTATGCTTAAATATATAATTCTTCTGTTTTTGACTTTTATCATTGTAATGGGAATGCAAATTTGGAAGATCTTCCCTGCCCCTAGGCTAAAGTGCACCTGAAGCCTGGGGTGGGAGGCTTGTTTTTCAGTAGATACTTCTTGATTGGCCAGTGAGTCAATAAGGTTGTTATATTCTCTGAGCCAGGAGAAGACTATATAAGCCCTGATGTGTAGCTTTGTTTTGGGGGCTCACTTTGAGAAGTGTTCTGTGATTTGATCTGTATTCTGAAAAGCTGTTGTCCAGAGCCCCCCCGGCTTTGAAAAACCCAGATGTTGACTGAGTATGGATGTAATGGTTGGACAGTTTGGAAATCTGTCTACTTGATCTGTTTCTGTCTTGATAATTCTGCCTGTATACTTTGAAGTTCAGGGTGCTGACCTTTTCCCCTGAACAAGGTAAACGATATATGTCTGACTGATTAAAGTAAGCTTGTTAACCCATTTTGAGTTGCTTTCCTTTATCAAAGCAGATCCAAGAACCTGTATGGGCAGCAAACCCTGAGGACACGCTTGGGGTGCTTGCTGCTACAATCATTAAACCTCTTTTGGATTTATGTTCCCAACTGTATTATCAACATGTGTGGGCCAGTGACCATGGCCTATATTTTTCATACCTGCACAGTTTCTCACACATACTAGGAACTCAAAAAATATTAACTAAATGACTGGTTGTTTTCTTTAGTGCCTAGGCACAAAATAAGTACTTTTTACACACTTTTTGAAATGAAGGGGAAAATCCAAGGGAAATTTTGTTCCACAGTGTGGTTCAGAAGAAAAAGTGATATGGTATTGCAAATAGATACCTGGGACTGAGTCTGAGCTCAAACAAATAAAACTAATTATTTTACCTCTTGGAGCCTCAGTTTTTTTCTTAAGTAAAATGGGGGCAATAAAACATATATGACCTACTTCATGGCATTGCTATGGGGAAAATGCTTTTCAAAGTAGCATATAAACATAAATTCTTATTATTCCTTAGATTTTTTTAAGGTGGTAGAAATTCTACTGTTACTGCATTTACTAGCCATTTTTCATTGAAAGGCAATATGGTCCCAGTGGAAAGTACAAGATCATTTGGGTTCAGATCCTGCTTCTATCACTTACTATAATGCCTCTCATTTTATCTGTTTCATATCTGATCATTTGTTTTATCTTGAGTAAGTCACTTTGCTTCTTTGTGGTTCAGTTTCCTCATCTAGAAAATGATGAGTTGGATAACTGGCCTACAAGATTCCTTTTAGCTCTAAATCTGTAATTCTACTGCAATAATTATTCATTATTTATTATATGTTTCAACTTCATGAAGAAACTATTATCAAACCTGATCACAAAGGCTTCAGAAAATCAGATGTCTCTTAATTATCATAGTTGAAAAGTCAATTTGTAATTTGGCTCATCTGACCATTTGAGTTATTAGCATGAAAGTGAAAAGCATCAGGGGCGGAGCCAAGATGGCAGAGTAGAAGCACAACCTTCCCACGGCTCCGGCTTCCACCCTCCCCAATCCATGTAAAAAGGGGACTCTACACAAACTTTGGAGCTGCAGAACCCACAAAATGACACAGAGAAGCTAACCTCCCACTCAGAACAGCCTGGTAGGCCGGCAGGAATTGGCCAGAGCAGCGCTCTGGGAGCCGAGCGGAGCCCCACACAGAGGCTTTAGCCCCAGGGCGGGCCTGACCGGCCAGCAGCAGCTGTGGCCATTTCCAGATTTATCAATACAGAGATGCGAAGGACAAGGTGAGAGGCCAGTGCAGTCTGGACTTTGGGACCCAGGAAGTGGGAGTGCGTGGCTTTTACCCCCGGAGTGAGAAACCGCTGAGACACCAGCACAGCCTGCCAGCACCACGTGGTGGCTTCAGCTCCTGGCCTGCAGAGTGTAGGGGGACCAAGCACCAGTCTGAGAGGTAATCGCTTTTGCTTTAACCTGCTTGGATCTGGATTGCAGTCTAGGGTGGAGGTCCCGGGGTGTGTGTCCTGCTTGCCAGAGTGTGTGGAGACCTCAGAGAGGGCACCCATCTAATACCTCCAGCAGCTGAGAAAACCCCAGCGCTTGGGACGAAAACTCCCCTGTCTGGTGGCAGAGTCCTACTGTGGCAAAAAGCCCAAAAGTCAAATCATTGAGTGGCAAAATGAGCAGGCAAAGGAAACAAAGCAGACAGAAGATTCCAACATTACACTCCTATTTTGGGGATAAGATGGAGCAAGGCATGGAACAGGAGGAAAACAGTGAAGTCAGAACTCCTGCACCAAAAGCTTCAAAGGAAAATACAAGCTGGTTACAGGCCATGGAGGACATTAAGAAGCAGATAAGAGAAGTGGAGGAAAAATTGGGAAGAGAAATGAGAACAATGCAAGAAAATTATGAAATGAGAGTCAACAGCCTGACTGAAGAAAATACCTTAAAAAACAGACTGACTCAAATGGCAAAGGAGGCTCAAAAAGGCAATGAGGAGAAGAATGCCTTAAAAAGTCGAATTTGCCAGATGGAAAAAGAATCTCAAAAGCTCACTGAGGAGAATCATTGCTTCAGAATTAGATTGGAGCAAATGGAAGCTAATGACTTTATGAGAAATCAAGATGCTGTTAAACAGATCCAAACAAATGAAAGAATAGAAGGCAATGTGAAATATCTCATGGGAAAAACCACTGACCTGGAAAATAGATCCAGGAGAGATAATTTAAAAATTATTGGACTACCTGAGAGCCATGACCAAAGTAAGAGCCTGGAAAGCATCCTCCAGGGAGTTCTCAAAGAAAACTGCCCTGATGTTTTAGAACCAGAGGGCAAAATAGAGGTTGAAAAAATCCACCGATCACCTCCTGAAAAAGATCCCAAAAAGAAAACTCCTAGGAATATCATAGCCAGGTTCCGGAATTCCCAGATTAAGGAGAGAATATTACAAGCAGCCAGGAAGAAACAATTTGAATATTGTGGAAACACAATCAGGATAACCCAGGATCTGGCAGCTTCCACACTGAGGGATCGAAGGGCCTGGAATGTGATATTCCGGAGGTCAAGGGAGCTGGGACTAAAACCAAGAGTCACCTACCCAGCAAAACTGAGTATCATGTTTCAGGGGAAAATATGGTCATTCAGTGGAATACAGGACTTTCAAGCATTCTTGCTGAAAAAACGAGAGTTGAATAGAAAATTTGACATTCAGATACAAGAAGCAAGAGAAGCATAAGAAGGTAAACAGGGAAAAGAAATCATAAGGAACTTATCACAGTCGAACCATTTTTTTTTGAAGCAATCGGGGTTGAGTGGCTTGTTCGGGGTTGCATGGCCAGTTGTTGTTTCTGGGTGTGGTGCTGGGTGTCTGGGCCCGGATTTGATCCAGGTCGTCCCGGCACTGGAGCCGGTGCTCTTGCTCGCTGAGCCACCTGGCCAAAGTTGAACTATTAACATTCCTACATGGAAAAACAATAATTGTAACCTATGAAACTTTTCTCAGTAGTTGAAGGGATTAGAAATATATATATATGTCTTTATATGAGGGTATTCGGGCATATGAATACATATGTGAATGTGTGAATATACATTTACAGGTATACATAGATAGAGGGCACAGGAACAATTTAACAGGAAGGGATGATACTTAAAAGGTGAAATTAAGAGGTGAGAGGAATATAATGAGAGGAGATGGGGAGAGACAGAGTGGGGCAAACTATCTCATACAGAAGAGGCAAGGGAAAATGGTTACAATGGAGGGGAAGAATAGGAAGGCAAAAGGGAATAGGTCAACCTTATTCCTATTGAATCTGGCTTGAGAAGGGAGGGAAATACACACTAAATAGGGGATTTCACCCTCCAGGAGAATAGGGGGGGAAGGGGATGTGAGGGGGGATGATGGAAGGGAGGGAAGGCTGGGGGGGAGAGAAGTTGGAAGTACTCACTTTTGAAAAGGGACAGGATCAAAGTAGAGAATAGAACAAGTGTGAGGTGGGATAGGAGGGAGGGAAATATAGTCAATCTTTTACAATACATCTACTATGTTATTGTTTTGCATTAGCCACACATGTACAACCTATACTGAACTGCTTGTCCCCCCAGTGGGGGTGGGTGGCGGGGGGGGAAGGGAATGAATCTGTAATTGAAAGTTTTAATCAAATATTCAAATATATATATATATATGTATATATATATATATATATATATATATAAGAAAATGAAAAGCATCATAGCATAGGGTATGGAGTCTAGTATGAATTGTTTGTAAAATGGAGATAGGGTTGTCACAATGATCAATGAGTTAATGTATGTGGAGTGTGCTTTGCAAATATTAAATTATTATATAAATTTCAGTTGTTATTGTTCTCTTCCTCCTTCTTTAAGCGCCATCATCATTATGAATAGAACTATTCCCCTTTACTTCTTTCAGGGACTGGAATCACATATAACCAATCAGAATCATATAGACAAGGACTCCAGCCAAGACTGGCAGAGAGAGATTGAAGCAGGTATTTGGTGCTTGGGAAGCAGGATTTGCTTGTTGTGGCATCATGAATAGAAATATCAATATAGGAAATGAAAGTAAAAAATCAGAAATATAGAGAAAAGAATCATCAAGCCAATGGAGATGGCAAGAACAGGGCACAGTGTTTTCAGGCTGTATTTCATTCAATGCACTGAATTTGCTATATAGGAGCAGAATTTGAAATGAGAACCAAGTATCAAAAGATCAAAGAGATCAGGGGAAAGTTGAGAAAGAACAAATGGAGGTGGGATCAGAGCATGTCACTAATGGACTGTTATGTTTGATGTGACTTGAATTGCAATACTTTTATGCCAGATTGAGTGTACTAACCCTATCGTTAGTGTCAGTTTGGCAGGGGTCAAAAAGTACCTCACCCCATTTTAGTTCTGGCACCTTGAGGAGCTGAGAACACATCTCTATCATTCATTAAATCAAAATACCTTACAGCAAGTTAAAAAAATATCCTTTGAACTAGAATAATATTGCAAAAGAACCTTGTTTAGATAGCTCTAGAAATTTGACCACAGCCCAGGGATGTTCTGTAAATTATCAACTGAGTTGAGAAATGAGGGAGTTTCAGAAATAAGAATGATTGTGGGATTCTAGCTGAAAATCTTGAAAAGGAATTTCTTGTGGGGAGAGGGAGGAGAGGTTTCAGTCAGGTCTCTTTCTTCCTCCCCTTTGAAGAGGGGGAGGACCTTCCAGTTTTTAAGGGTTTATAGGATATTGGACTTCTCATCTTCCTATCAATTTCCTAGCATAACCCTGGAACAGCAGCAGCTCATAACTTCCCAGATATCCTCAGATCAGTTGGCAGCAGTGTCTGTATAATGAGCAGTCAAAGACAAAGTGTGCTTATGACTTTACAAGCAGCTCAGCCAAGAGTTTATACCATAACTAAGGAGAATTTCTTGAATACCCTGAGAATGGGAGAAAAGGAGTACCATAAACCAGGAGCTGTGGGTTACACTTTTGCCACATATGTTCTCTAAGCTTAAACCCACTTTCACCTAAATTCTGTATATACTCATGGGAGAGTATGTATCAGACTTTTTTTTTTAAGGTGGGGAATTTGTACCCACTACTCAATATTGTATCATCTTAGGAAATACCCTTTTCTAATAACTACTTTTGGCTAATTAAATGGAGATTCTCAACCAATAATTTCAAAGGGAAGGACACTGTTAGGGGCTCAAGTCAATGGTATTAGAGAATCATCTCTAAGCCCTGAGGAGTACTCCTTGAACCCTGTAGCAAGTCCACTTCTGGGAACTTGATTCATCTTTGAGAAAAGCAATTGGGACATGGGTACCTCATTTGGGGTGCAATTGTATTCATAGATAATCAAATGAAAGAAATATCACTCTGATTTATATTTGGCTTTGAGATTATTGATGTCTCAGCTTTGTTAGATTTCAAAAAATTCAGAAAATGCAGAGACTTGTATCTGGGCAGTTAGGTGGATAGAGTATATACCTCCTAACTCCTCTACTTTACTTTTACCCACTGCCTTGCACTCCTATGACTTGACTACCCCCCTCCAAGGATCTCTCCTCTATCCTCTCATTCCCATAAATCTAAACACCCTTCTGTACCCCTATTTACCTATTCTCTCACCCTCCCCTCTAAAGATCCCTCCCTTGTCCTCTCCCCCCTCCCTAAACCCCTACCATTTTATTTCCTCTGAATTTAGAAGACTTCTATACTCTTTTTAAATAAATAAACAAACAAACAAATAAATAAAGATGTACTGTTCCCTCTTACACCCATTCTGGATGAAAGTAGGTTACCAGAACTACCAGCCCTCCGCCCCCCCCCCCATCTAATTCCTATGTATCAATTCTTCCTCTTGTACCTCATTTGTATAAAATAATTACTCTTTTTAGCTGTTCCTGAATGGTTTTACTTTTTAAATTCATATCATGCTTAGGTTTTCCCCAGTGTTTCTTATGAACTACCCAATTATTAATAAGAATCTTAGACATAAATTTTATACTTTACATATATAAAAAGTAAACAGTCTGTCCTTATGGATCCCTTATAATCGGTCTTTGTTATGTACCTTATATTTATATTGGTTCTTGTATGTTGGATCGTCTATTAATTTCAAGTTGTTTTTTTTAATGAAGTCTTAAAAATCTGAAAGTTTATCAAATATCCATTTTTATCCATTCAAGATAATAGTTAAATTTGTAGGGTATGATATTTTTGGCCAGAGCCCCAATTATTTTGCTCTTAGATATGTTGTGTTCCAATACCTGTGGTCCTTTAATGTTTCTGCTGCCAGGTCTTATGTAATTCTAATTGTGGCACTATCCTATTTAAATTGTTTTAATCTTGATGCTTTTAATAGTTTTTCCTTGAGCAGGGGATTTCAGAATTTGACTATGACATTCCTATGAGTTTTGCTCATAGGATCTCTTTTAAGTGGTGATTGATGGATTTTTTCTATTTCTACTTTCTCCCCTTGTTCTTATGCTTCAGGACAATTTTCTTTAATTATTTCTTGTATTATTGGTTTGATTTTTTTATAATAACTTTCAGTTAGTCCAATGATTTTTGTATTTTCTCTTCTTGATCTATTCTCCAAATCTGTTCTTTTTTTTCTTATAAGATGTTTCACTTTCTCTTCTATTTTTTCATTATTGATATTTTGTTTAATCATTTTTTGATCTCTTATGCTTTCGCTGGTTTCACTTTGCCCAATTCTAATTTTCAAGGTGTCATTTTCTTCCTTAAGATTCTGGATCTCCTTTTCTAGTTGATTGACTTTCCTTTCACACTATTCTTGTTTTTCTTGGATTATTCTTATTTTCCTTTTTAGTTTTTCTTCTGTCTCTGTCATTTGATTTTTAAAGTCTTTTTTAAGGTCATATAAGTAATTTAAAAATACAATTTGGATCCAATTTATTTTGGGGTTTAGCATGTTAGTACAATTTTGTTTCAGTTTTTGGTTTACTGATATCCAAGTCCCAGTTTACACTGGAGAATATAGGAATGGAGAAGAAAGGAAACTTCAATTTATCAGTTTTGGGTGCTGATGCCTAGGTTCTCCATCAATCACAGAGCTATGCAGAATTATTTGGACATTTCTATATGACTTGGAATAACAAAGAACCTTTTCCTGGTTGAGAAGTTATTTTTATCTATCATGAGAGAAAAATTCAGGAAAAATTGTTTGCACGTGCAAAAAATAAGATTTGGTAGAAAGAATTCTCATTTTATTGGATTTCTTAGTAGTATTCATGTTGAGGGTTATAGTGGAATCTTGTTGTAACACAACCCACTATTGTGTGCAATTCAGTTATAAGGTGGTTCTGCCTTGTATTCTGCCCAAGGGGATTTATTACTGAAAGCATGAGAAGGAATGGCTGTAACAGTTTCATCTATATTCTAGACCTGAAGCATGTCCTCAAAAACAGTATTCTGAGAAGGGTTCCATGTAGTTAATTCTATTATGTTTATACCTACAGTACATTAAATAGCTTGAAGATTCATCCAGACTCACAAATATAATTTAAGTAGAAATCTTAAGAAGCATATATTTGGCTGATAATCTCTGATTCTGTATAATCAATTCTAAAGTTTTTTTTCTGTTGCCTTAAATAACTGAGAAAATATGAATTAATTTACAGGAAAAGATTAAAGACAAAATGTTCACTGATTGGTTATGAGATAACCTAATGAGAATATCATAATCAGTAAAGAGAGAAAATTTTTTTATGATATTAAATGAATGTAAGAATGATGGCAGGAAAACAGAAAGAAAATTAAATGTGGTTTCAGGGAAATTTTTCTAATAGTAAAATCATATTATGGGATATTCTCCCAAGGGCAGTTAAAAAAAAAACTTCAGTTATTCAAACATGGCCTGGAAACAATATTAAAATGTATACTCTGGGGAACAATTGTGCCCTGGCAGCTGAGTCAAACAGGAGACTAATAGGGTTTTTCCATATCTAGTTTCTATGACTCAAGTTAAGTTACAACTTTTATATAGCATTTGCTCATTAGAAGAAATGTAAGAAGAATTTGACCCATTTCCAGTAATATGATCCTTTCAATTAAATCTCCTCACATTTCAGTAACCAATCAAACAATAACAGTAATGATTACCTCAAAAGCAAAAAAAAAATCTTTAGGCATTATTCCTTGTTACTTGCACATACATTACTTATTACTTCTCAGGAAAAATAATTCTTTAAACCTGTAATGTGGAAGAGAAGGGCGTGAATATAGTAAAAAGGTGTCAAAAAGGAAATCAAAGAAAGAGCAGAATACAATTGCTAAGCCCTCAGAAAGGAGCTATACTTTAATAGAACCAGTCTTGAGAGTAATTACTCTAAGTGGAACCAAAAAACACAGATTTTTTTCTTAGATGTATTAAGTTAAAACACACAGACACAGACACACAGACACACAGACACACACACACACATACTTCTTTATATAATGTTGTATCCTGCTCCATTATCATTTCCAACTTATTCCTTTGTGCTTAATATAAGCAAGGTCTTTTCTATCCCACTTCTAAACATAAATGTCTATGTATGTATGTATCTAATCTCCACAATACACATATGTGCACACACATACATGTATACACAATGTCTGCATATATACATACAAGATATGTGTACGTATATGCACACATACACACCTATATGTCTATACATACATACACATACATACATATATGTGTGTATATATGTATGTAGTTTCCCTTGGTTTACCCTCTTGGGGCATACTCAGTCCATAATTCAGTCAGGTACATGGAAGCTTGGGCTTGAGTCTTCTGTTTGTGTCTTCTTTCCTTTGATACAGCATCTTGTTAGACCTCAAAAATAGCTGAAATCTTTTACTTTCCAGCATCTAAACAGCAGAATTGTGGTTATCAGGGCAGTTATGGCATTGTAGCAGCAAGCACCCTGGCATCCCCAGGATGGCTGCCAACACAGGTTCTTTGATCTGATTTTTTTTTTTGCCTTTTGGAGGGCAATTGGAGTTAAGTAACTTGCCCAAAGTTACACGACTAGTTTTTTTGTGTGGGTGTTAAGTGTCTGAGGCTGGAACCGAACTTGGGTCCTCCTGACTCCAGGGCCAGTGGGTGCTTTACTAACTGAGCTACCTAGCCACCCCTAGATCTGCTTTTCTAAAGGAAAGCAACTCAAAATAGTTTAACAATCTTGCTTTAATCAAACATATGTCATTTACCTAGTTCAGAGGGAAAAGTCAGCATCCTGAACTTCAGAGAATACAAACAAGTTGCAAGCAGAAGTTATAAAGAAACATATGAGAAGACAGGCTTCCAACTGTCTGACCATTACATCCATACCTAGTCAGTTACCAGAGAGGTAACTTAATAGGTACCAGATTAAAAAAGAATTTTTTTTTTTCTTGAGAGGGAAGCACCAACATGTGGGTTTTCAAAGCCAGGGGGCTCACTGGCTGCCCAGAGTCTCATCTGGTAAAATCACACAACTCTTCTCAAAATGAGCCCCAAAACACAATCTCACATCAGGGTATATATAGCCTTCTCCTGGCTCAGAGAATGTCACAACTCTCTTGACTCACTGCCCAATCACAAAGCACCAAGGTGTGAGCATTCCTGAAAAACCAGCTTCCTACCACAGGCTCCATGTGACCACATTCAGCCTATTAGAGGACAGAGTATATTTTCAAATCTGAGAAGGTTCTCAGAGTCACTTAAGCCTATCAAAGGGCCTAGGGGCAGGGAAGATCTTAGATTCCCATTCCTATAACAGGCAGTCAACTACAACAAAAGCAAAGAGGCTGAAGATGAAAATATTTCAGAGAAGGTAGGTAAGGAGGGAGAGAGGGAGGGTGGGGAGGGATGAGAAGAAAGAGAGAAGAGGAGAGAAAATGCATCAGAAAGAAAGATCCAACTTAATATTGATCAGGTGGCGCTCACTGAAATATAAAATGGCTGGTAACCCTTATAAAGAAACTGCAAATACCCCAATTGCGCTTGAATATTAATCTTTTAAATGATTAAACTAGTAGTGACAAGTTATTGGATTCTGTTATAATCATTCTTTTATCATTTATTGTTAACATTCCCTTTTTTGTATGGGAATAAAATTCCCTGTTTCATATCTGATGCATGTTTTATTTTGAGTACTTCTTTTACTTCTCCATTTGAAGACTACAGCAAAAAGTATACTTGTTTGAGGGGAATCTAAAGTGGAAGTAGAATGAAACACTAAGGATCTTAATACTCCTGTTGAGAAGATAGGGAACCACCAAAAAACCACAAAGGTTGGTAAAGGTCAGGGATGGAAGCAGGTCCCCAGACCCTATGGCCCCAGTCAAGTAGTGCCTGGGCAGCCATTTTGGCAGATATTTTTTTCTCCTGTCACTAAAATGTAAGGTGAGTTTCATTTTTAACTTTGTATTGCTAGCCCCTAGTTTACACACAGCAAGTGCTTAATAAATGCTCATTGAATGAATGAATGATATGAAAAATATATATCTACAGATCTATATCTATACATCTAAAACACTACATAGAGACCTGTTACTATAACTATTATAATTATTATTGTTGCTATTTACCTAAATTTTTAGGTAAAAATTGATTTCATTTCAATTCAACACTATTGAATGCCTACTCTCTTTGTTCTGGGTGCTATAGACAGAGGTACTAAACAACTCCAGTGGATTTTTTTATCTCATTGATTTGAGAACTGCCTCTAATGACACAGACTGTAACTCATCTACGTCTCCCCATCTCGTGCAAATTTTTTGCATAATTTTTACCATGTTTCACTAACACAATAGAGGTCTTACTTACCTTTTCCTGATATCACAAAACGTACCAGTAAAGCATTCTGGTTGTCTGTCTCTAATCAATCCCTTGTTTTTGCCATGTTCTCTTCTTATCTTACATTTCATTGGTGACATCTTTACTCTTATTTTCCTTTGAAATTCCTTCATGGCCATATGTTGAAGCTTGCTGGTACCCACCATGCACCTTTTCATTGCCCTTTATGTAGTATTCATTTTCTATTCTTTGATTACTGTCATGTTCTATATCTCACTGCTCTATGGCAACACTGGAAAATGTTGAAATGAAAAAGACAGACCTTTGTTTACGTGGGAAGGTTGGGATCATGAAAGGGGTTTTGTAAAACCCAAGGCAAATCCAGCCTATTTTTCTCCTAGTTAACTTTAATCTCAGTTTTGTCCACCTGAACTGTTTATCCCAGATATGTATTATATATGTATGTGTACATGTATGTGTATCTGTATGTTTATGTATAGATATATACATGTAGTACACTGTAGCAGCAAGCACCCCAAGCGTCCTCAGGGTTTGCAGCTACCACAGGTTCTTGGATCTGCTTTGTTAAAGGAAAGCAACTCAAAATGGGTTAACAAGCTTACTTTAATCAGTCAGACATATATCGTTTACCTTGTTCAGGAGAAAAGGTCAGCACCCTGAACCTCAAAGTATACAGGCATAATTATCAAGACAGAAACATCAAGTAGACAGATTTCCAAACTGTCCAACCATTACATCCATACCCAGTCAACATCTGGGTTTCCACATTCTGGGTTTTTCAAAGCCGGGGGACTGTCAACAACGGCTTCCCAGAATTCAGATCAAATCACAGAACACTTCTCAAAGTGAGTCCCAAAACAAAGCTACACATCAGGGCTTATATAGCCTTCTCCTGGCTCAGAGAATGTAACAACCTTTTGGACCCACTGGCCAATCAAAAAGTATCTACTGAAAAACAAGCCTCCCCCACCCCAGGCTTCAGGTGCACATTAGCCTAGGGGCAGGGAAGATCTTTAAAATTTACATTCTTATTATATACACATACATGATGTGGTGTGTCTACATGCATCACATACTATATATGTACACATGTGTAAATATGTGTATATATATCATGTATATCACAAATATACCCACTAATGGACACATTCTGTAGAGTTTATATCTTAATGCATATAAAAATCTGGGCCACAGACATTCTTCATCCACTTAAATGTAAGTGATGTGTTGCAAATGGTCTGTGTTTAATACATTCTTGTTGAATGAATGGAATAACACAATACAGTATATGTAAAATGCTACGTAGGGACTCACTTCTTTTGAATGGTTACAGATTTTTTTTTAACCAGGCTGCGTAATGTTTCAGGACTCAAAGTGATCAGTACATTGCTATCTGAAAAGAAGGGCATTTGAATTAGCTGACCATCCATAGAAAAATCCTCTTCAATTTAAAACCTTGCACTGGATTTCATATATCCATTTCAAGTTAAAAAATAAAAAGATGTGACCCCTTCCTCCTTAAATCTCTCATTCCACAACTCATCTCCTCACTTATTCATTCCATTGTATTCCAACTTTTGTTACAACTACTTATGTATATGTCTTATCCCAACTGTTACATTATAAACTCTTTGATGGTGGAGAATGTTATTTTTGTCACCTTTGTATCCTTAGTACTCAA
This sequence comes from Petaurus breviceps papuanus, assembly GCF_028583685.1. Classification (NCBI taxonomy): domain Eukaryota; kingdom Metazoa; phylum Chordata; class Mammalia; order Diprotodontia; family Petauridae; genus Petaurus; species Petaurus breviceps. Next base: position 35,855,200 of record NW_027187419.1, on the reverse strand, counting down.
CACAAAGTCTTCTATGTGCATAAATACCTCAACAGATTTAGAATCTCCTTGTTAATCTCTCCATTGAAACAGGCTGCAATCAATCTATGACTGTAATTCCTGTGTGACTCTTGTCTATAATCTCTTATATTTCCTCAGTAGTTGGTTCCCCAGAAGTGTGTATGTTGAAGGGAGAGGGATTTTCTTTCTATCCGTTGACAATAGGTAGCAATGAATCAAGTATGTGAGATGTACATCTGTTATGCCTCACTCTCACTACATGTCCAGTTCAACTCTTACTTCCCTCTGCCATACAAGTGATATCTTTTGTATGGTTTTAATTTTTTCTGTTATAAATCTTGCATGCAATGGGTAGATAAGAAATATTTGCTGACTTGAATTTCATTAACATTCCTAACATTATTGTATTACATTATTTTTTTTTCTAAAAATAACATCTATAGAACATTCAGCATGTAGAACAGAGAAAGTATTCCAAAGTTTTACCATGTTATATGCATTTTTTTCCACTGACACAGCACAGACCAACTTAATCATTGCTTTGTCATCCTGCTTGTGTTCCAGGTACCTCAGTATCTAGATAACTTCTGCCAAATTGTTGTATAACTTTGAAATGGGCTTATGTGTGGATAGCTCAACTTTAAATTGATGTCTATTGTAGATTCACAGTACATCTCCCATTTTCTAGTAACACTTTAAAATCCACTTATGCTGCTCACACACAGATGCAATTCCCTAATTCTTAATTTTTTACTTTTTGTATATGTGGCCAAAAATACCACAATAAAAGTAGCATAGTGGAAAGAGTTCTAGTTTTGGGATCAGATCTAGATTCAAATTCCAGTTTTACCACTTACTATCATTATGACCTTGGGCAAATTACTCAACCTATTTGGGTCTCATTTTGCACGTCTGTAAAATATGGAAAATTGGACTAAATGATCTCGAAGGTCCCATTTAGGCCTTTTATAGTGGCAAGACTACTGTACTTTGAGTCAAGAGATCTAGGTTCAAAACTTTCCACACATTTATTAGCCATATGATTTTGGGCAACTCACTTCACCTTTATGAGCCTCAGGTTCTTAATTTGCAACATAAGAAGTTTGGACAATATGATTTCTAAGGTACTTTCAACTCAAAATCTTATGAATAATGACAAAAATCTATGCTCCTATATTACAGATGCCCACTAAGGACTTTTTTGAGCGAGAGTATAAATGATCATATTTCTAGCTACACTTCTACACATCATCTCAGCATGCAAACTGCACACAAATTTTATTGAAACATTCCGTATGGACAAAATATCTGCTTCACCATAGGGATTATACTTGAGAAGAGAGCCAGGGGATCTAGGACAAGTTAGTGATACTTTTATCTATGCCCCTGTCTCTGCTCTGACTTTTTCAGATTCATTCACTTTTATGACAGTCTCCCTTGATTTCTTCTTTTAACCCATATAAGAGAATTGGTACTAACTGTCAGAGTTGGAAATACCCAGTAGCTACTTGCAGAAGTCTGAAGCTATGGCATTTTCTTTTATCTGTGAGAGTAATCAAATGGATCAGTTGGAGACTTTTCTTCAGTGTAAATATAATAAGACTTGTTCCAAAAATACTTCTCCTCCAAATGTCTGACCAAGGGGAGCTTATAAAAGAAAATGTTTCCTTTGTCTGCATGCATTGGTTTACTCTTCTGAAAATGGACTACTACTACGTTTATTCAGAAATAGAAGGTAATGTCATGAAAGGACCAAGTGTTTTATAGAGATCCAGAAAATAAATAATGAATTCAACCAATATTTATTAATTTATTGTTGTTGTTCAGTCATTCAGTCATGTCTGGCTTTTGGTGATGGCGATGGAACATAGCATGCCAGGCCCTTTTATCCTTCACCATCTCTTGAAATCTGTCTAATTTCATCTTCATTGTTTATATGATACTATCTATCCATTTCATTTTCTGCCATCCCCTTTTCCTTTTGCTTTCAATCTTCCCCGACATCAGATTCTTTTCCAATCATTCTCACTTCTCATTATGTGACCAAAGTATTTAATTTATACTTCAGTATTTGACCTTCTAGTGAATAGCCTGAATTAATTTCTTTAAGTATTGACTTATTTGAACTCTTTGCTGTCCAAGGGACCCTTAAAAGTCTTCTTCAGCACCACAGTTTAAAAGCATCAGTTCTTTGGTGTTCAGCTTTCCCTATTGTCCAACTTCAACAGCCATACATTGCTACTAGAAAAACCATAGCTTTGACTTTACAGACCCTTTGTTGACAAGATGATGTCTCTGCTTTTTAGTATGCTAAAAATTATCCAGGTTGTATTTTGTATCCAGGTTTGCCATAGCTTTCCTTTCAAGGGGTAAACATCTTTTAATTTCATAACTACAATCACTGTCTGGAATGATTTTTGAGCCCAAGAATATAAAATCTGACACATTTCTGCTTCTTCTCCCTCTATTTGCTAAGATCTTAGTTTTTTATGTCAAATTTCAAACTAGTTTTTACACTTTCTTCTTTCACCCTCATCAAGAGGCTTCTTAATTATTCTTCACTGTCTGCTATCAGAGTGGTATCACCTGCACATCTGAGATTGTTTATATTTCTTCCAGCAGCCTTAATTTTATTTTTGATTCATCCAGTCTGGCATTTTACATTATATACTCTAAATATAAGTTAAATAAATAACCTGACAATATGTTGCCTTGTTATACTCCATTTCTAATTTTACTGTGGCTTATTGACCTGCATATGGGTTCTGCAAGAGACAAGTAAGATGATCTGGTCCTCCCATCTCATTGAGGACTTGCCAAATTTTGCTGTGTTCTACACACTCAAAGGATTTAATGCAGTCAATGATGCAGAGGTAGATTTTTTTTTTGGAACTCCCTTGCTTTACAATATACCAGTGTATTTTGGCAATTTGGTCTCTAGTTCCTCTACCTCTTGAAAAACCAGCCGAATTTCTGGTAATTCTTGGTTCACATCTTGCTGAAGCCTAGCTTGCAGAATCTTAAGGTAATCTTGCTGGTATGTAAAATGAGCACAATTGTTTGGTGATTAGATCATTTCTTGGCATTACCCTTCTTTAGGATTGTTCATAAATTGATCTTTTCTAATCTAGTGGCCACTGTTGTATTTTCCAAATTTGTTGACTTATTGAGTACAGCAACTTAACAGCATCATTTTTTTTAGGATTTCAGATATCTCAGTTGCAATTCCATCACTTCCACTAGCCTTATTTTTAGCAATGCTTCCTAAGACCCAGTTGACTTTATTTATTCTCAAGAATGTTTGTCTCTAGATCAGCAACCACATCCTTGTGGTTTTTGGTGATGTTGAGATCTTTCTTGTGTTTTTTTTGGGGGGGGTATTCTTGACACCTCTTCCTAATCTCTTCTGCTTCTTTTAAATCCCTACAATTTTTGTTTTTAATTGTGCCCAATTTTGCATTTCACTTTTTCTTGTTACTTCTAATTTTCTGGAAGAGATCTGTTAAATTTCCCATTCTATTGTTTTCTTCTATTTTTTTTTTGCATTGCTTATTTAAGCAAATATTATATCCCCTGTCCTCTGGAATTTTGCATTCAGTTGGGTATATATTTCCCTTTCTTCTTTCCTTTTTCTCTCCTTTTCATAACTATTTGTAAAACCTCATCAGATACCCATTTTTCTCTCTTGCTCTCCTTTTTTTTGGAATACTTTTTGTTGCTGCCTATTGTACAGTATTGTGAAGCTCTGTCCATAATTCTTCAGGCACTCTATCTACTAGATCTAATCCCTGAAATCTATTCATCACCTTTACTTCATATTTACAAGGGGTGTTTTTAGTTCTGATGATTTTTCCTACTTTCTTTAAGTCTGAATTTTGCAATAAGAAGTTCATCTTCTGAGCCACAGTTGGTTCTGGGATTGTCTTAACTGACTTCATAGAGCTTCTCTACACTTGGTTACAAATATTTAATTAAGCTGTTTTCTGTATTTCATTTCATTCTTCAATAAATCAGCTTTAGTCAGAACTCTTCACTATGATCTATTCATCTTGGATAACCCTGAATGTCATAGATTATATTTTCAATGAGATATGTAAGCCCCTCTGCATGATAAGGAAGTGATCCATGGGGGCCATATTAATAGTTAAGTACTTAGGGAAAACAGGAACAAAAAAGAACAAAAATCTGCCCCAAAGAGCTTATGTTTTATCTTTATTTATTTTTTTTTTGGAGGGCAATTGGGGTTAATTGACTTGCCCAGGGTCACCCGGCTAGTTTTTGTATTAAGTGTCTGAGTCTGGATTTGAACTCAGGTCCTCCCAACTCCAGGGCCAGTGCTCCATTCACTGCTCCTCCTAGCTGCCCTGCTTATGTTTTATCTTGGAGAAGGTACAGTATTACTAGATTTGGAGATCAAATAAGCCTCAGTGGATTTTAAATACAATATCCTAATGTTACAGATGAGTAAAATTATGACCAGAGTAGGGATGTTATTTGTCCAAGGTCACACAGGTAATAAGTGGTAGAACCAGGAATCTATGCAAGGTCTTCTGACTCTTAAGTCAGATGAATGGGAAGGAATCTGGGATCAGTTAAGTAATTGTCACAATTTTTCTTTTTTATGGTACAGAGCTCAAATCTTAGAGAATCAGAGAATGTTAGTAGAAAGGAATCATAGATATCATTTAGTCCAAACCTTTTTCTTTTACAGATGAGAGAATTAAGTCCCAGAGAGGTAAAATGAATACTCTTAATAACTATACAATTCACATAGAAACATCAAGAAGTGGTTTTGTCTTTAGAAACATTCATATTCTAACTTAATAGTGTTAGAATGACCTATCTCTTTCTCTACACCTACCTCATTACTAGGACGACTAAGCTAACTCCCTTAGTCACAAAAGCTAGCTTTTTACACTATTCCTTTTTGGCAAGTGTGGTCCCGAATGCTCCCATGTGATATGGTGTCATTTTTTTCTATGTAATTGTTTTTATTATTCCTATTTTGCATAAAAATATTTTAGCCAGTTTCTTATGTTATTATTTAATGGCAGTGCAAATGAACCTTTCCTTTTTTGCTATTATTTCCTTAAAGCATTCAGATTTTCATCCCTCTACTGCTCCTTTTTAACCAATGAACAATACAAATCTTTCTCTCCTTTTGATCTGACATATCCTTTAGTCCTCAAATCACATAAATTGCCTCCTTCTGGTGTCCTTGGCAATAATTCTGAATATGGCTTTAGAGTCTAAATAGTAATCTATAAACTGCAAGATAAAATTCTATAGTGTAATTTTTTATAATTATCATGTTGTAGATGTGGGAGGGATGAAACATAGATTTTTTTTTTGTTTTGAAGCCAAAATGAGGCCAAGCAATTAAATTAATTCAATAAGCACTTATTAGGCATCCACTATGCTATAAGCACTGGGGATACTGATACAAAAATGTAAATAATTCTTGCCCTAAAAAAACAAACACAAACACCAAATTCCCCCATGCCTCTCCCTCCAAAACAACAAGATAGCCACCTTACTTCTCCTTATGGGTCACAACATGTTCACAAATAAATGAACATATAATATGGGGGAAATAAATCCAAAGTGAGTGTGTGTGTTGAAGAGGTGGGATGCCAACCACTGGGTAAGAGTGAAGCAGGAAAGATATGTAGGAGTTGGAAATTGAGCTGAACCTCAAATTTCTAGGTAGGGATTTCAGGAGATAAGGAAGCTGTCATTACTTCACTTAATATGTACAACAACAATGACAAACAACTGAATTAATAGGAGCATAGAATTTATAGATGGAAAAAAAACCTTAGAGATCTTGGAGTCTAACTCTGCCATTTTATAAATAAGGAAGATGAAACCCAGAAAGATGAAATAAAAGTCACATAAGAAGGTAGCAAATTTTGGATTTGAATTCAGGTGCTCTGATATCAAATAATAATAGCTGGCATTTATATAGTGCTTTATGGTTTGCAAAGTATTTGACATATCTCACTTAATCCTCAAAGCAACCCTGTGAGGTAGGTGCTGTAATCCCCATTTACAGAAGAAGAAATTGAGGCAGACAGAGGTTAAGTGACTTGTCTGTGGTCACATACCTCACAAATTGAGGGATGATTTGAACTTAAATCTGCCTGACACAAGTTCCTTTGGTAAATCCACTATATCACCTAGGGACCTAATCCTTTGTGTTCTAATTCAGTGTCATATTCATCAGTGATTAGACTATAAAAATCATTATCTATTACCATATATATTCTAAGGAAATATTATTTGTATAATAACTGTATAAGTATTAGTATGGAATGAATAATGATGTTTACAGATAATTATTAACTTATGACATAATTTAACTTTTTCTCTCAAAAACTCAAACTAGTAATAATGTTGTTTTATCTCTTTTTGATCATATTTTTACATTTTTACAAAATGTGCATTTTTCTGCATTCCAAAATTTGGAAACCACATTATTAAAGCCAGTTTCCTTTTAGGAAGCTAAGACGAATGAATCCTTGATACTTCATATTTGTGTGCTCAGGGTATGACATAGTCAACAACTTAATTGTAAATGAGTCACCTAGAGATCACATGACTTCAACCCAAAATTTTGAAAGAATTGTGGATGAAATTATGGACAAAATATGAAGTTTATATTACCAAGGGATATTATATTGGTGGAATGGAAAATTTCTGCTTTGACCTCCATCAGTGTTTAAAGAATAAATGAATGAAAACACATTCTAAAGAACTTAATATGGCTCTTACAGAGCCAAGCACTGTATACTCTGGGCATACAAATACAAAAGCAAAGAAATTTCTTCACCTCAAGGAGCTTACATTTTAATTGTAGAAGCCACACACATAGTAGAATGGTGGTCAGGGAAAGGTATATTTATCTGGAAACTTATAAGGATGGTGAGTAGGGCCAGGGAAATGGGGGAAGTGAAATAACACACAATGACAGAGTTGCTTTGACCATAGTTCCTAGTTCTATAATTGAAGAATGCTGGAAAAGAGGAAGAAATGGGTATACACATAAAGATGAAATAGTTGGTGAAGAGACATTGAAGGGAATGGCTAGAGAGAAGGAAATAAAGTAAATCATGTCTAGGGTTTTCCTGAAGTAGTATTCTGGACAGGAAAGCACAGGAGCCCCCAAATCATCAGTAATCCCATTAATAATAAAATAATTAAGAATTGTCGTTCTAAGTAAGTATACTACAAGCTTAGTATGAGTCAACAGTGTGATAAGATGGCCAAAGAAAAGAATGCAGACTTAAATGTCATTAGGAGAGACACAATGCTATGAACAAAGGAGATCATAATCCTAATATACTTTATGCTAATTAAATCACATGTAGATGACATTTTGTCTTTTCTAAATTTTTGGCTGATTTCTGCACACAAAAAGATAACCACAGAATTGGGGCCACTGTTTCTTTCTGGATAGGGAAATGGATTACGAGCAGGAAACAAAAGGGAAAAAAATCCTTTCCTGGGATGGAGAATTATGAATAACTGGCTTCCTTTGGGATCTTGAGCTATAGAGCAGTTTTATAAGTGATTTGGAAGCTGGAATAATACAAAGAAATCTCTAAAGAAGACGCCAAGCTCCCACCAGTAGTAAAATGCCAGTTTAAAGGAGATCAAATGAAGAAAGGTCTCTCAAGACCATGTCTGTGGGAATAAAAATAGTGGATATATTTTTAATATGGGCATGTGTAATGCATGCTCTAAGGCACTTATCCCAACACCTATTTGTCCTAATGATCAGGGTCCCCCAGAGCATGGCAACCTTGGAAAGGTTATTTATTCAGTACTACTGATATGAGCTACCATGTCAGTGTGCTTCCCACAATTATTATGAGTTGATTATCCATTAGTCGGTCAGGCTTAATTAGCTTTTAGAAAGGGGTAATTATGAAGGTGGCACATAGTAAGAACAATTGGTACAAAATACTCCTTTTCTCCAATGTGATTTTCATACTTTTCCACAAGTATATACAGAGTTCATTAGAAAATGAGTTGAAGCTTAGAAAGTACATGTGGGAAAGGGACACTCACAGCTGTTTGCTAGAAGTCCTTTCCATCCTTTTGTCAGGGTGATTACGAAGTTCCCCTTTCCCAAGCTTTTAGTGTAGCTGTGAATATGCATCTAGTTTGCTCTTGGTTTCTGATGCTGACACTGATGCCAAACTTTGCTCTTCTTTTGGGGGGATCCTTGAAGGTCAATGGGAAGATGGGGAGTTGAGAATCTTTTGGACCTTTTGAAACACAAATGATATTCCATTGACCAAGAGGTAAGGAGATCTAGTATAAGGCCATTACTCCCCTTCCCCCAAACAATTCTTCTTTAGGGTTTGTTTGGGGTTTTTTGCTAGAATTATACATTTAAAAATTTTTTTTCAAGTAATTATGATTTTTACCTAGTTTTGTATTTTATACGTCTACTACAATGTTATTATGTTCTGCATCCAATCCAAACATACTTTCAGTATAAAGTCAATCCTCTTGTAAAGACTTTTCACACTTAGGCTAAACTCTATGAATAATTGACTGAAAATAAATCTTATAATTGAGATTGTTTCTTTTCTTTCTTTTTTTTTTTTTTTAAAGCAATTGGGGTTAAGTAACTTGCTCAAGGTTACACGGCCAGTTATTTCTGGGTGTGGTGCTAAGTATCTGAGGCTGGATTCGATCCCCCAGGTCATCCTGACACTGGAGCTGGTGCTCTTACTCACTGAGCCACCTGGCTGCCCTTAAGATTGTTTATTTTCACCTGGTTATTGTGGAACATTATCACTTATTTAATTAGGGGTAGGATGAGTTGATTTTACTTACTCCAAATAGCCCCACTCTTGTACATATAAGATAATGCATTTAGGCTTTTTTTTTTATCCCTTAGCAGTTAATACCACATCTCCCTCCTGGCCATGTTTAATTTGTCTATCTATTGTCCATAGTTATATGTGCCCATGTTATTTTCTTGATAGAATGTAAGCTCCTTGAGGGTCAGATTAAAAATTTTTTTTTAATTAATTTATTTTTAGTTTTCAACATTCATTTCCACAAGAATTTGAGTTCTAAATTTTCTATCCATTTCTCCCCCCTCCCACCCCTAGACAGTGATACAAAACCCCTAATGCCTGGGACAGTACACCCACCCCGCCCCCCATTCCCAAGCCCACTGGAAGCAGAGTCCTACCTGGACAAAGAGTTGGAAAGTAAAGTATTTGGCTGGGAAGATGAGCAAACAGCATTAAAAAAAACCTCAAACTCTAGAATCTTACGTGACAAAGAAGATCAAAACATACAAGCAGAAGAAGACAACAAAGTCAAAGCTCCTACATCAAAAGCCTCCTAGAAATATATGAATTGGTCTCAGGCCCTGAAAGAGCTCAAAAAGAATTGTGAAAATCAAGTAAGTAGAGGGAAAAATGGGAAGAGAAATGACAGTAATGCAAGAAAATCATGAAAAACAAGTCAACAGCTTGCTAGATGTTTGGGACATAGAGACAAAAATGAAATAGTCTCTGCTGCCAGGGAATTTATATTCTGTTGAAGGAAACAACATATATACAGATAAATCAATACAAGGTAATTTCAGGGGAGTTATGGGGGAGGTTTTTGTAGGAGGAAAAGTGTCATGTAGAAGGCAGAACTTGATCTAAATCTTGAGGGGAGCTAGAGTTACCAAGAGGTAGAAGTGAATTCAGAGAGTGTGTATGTATGTACATATGCATTCACATGTATATGTATGAAACGCATATACATATTGGTATAATATGCACACACAGCATACACATATACATATGTGCACAGCATGCACATACACATATATGTTCATATGCAAATATAGATACCTGTGTATACATATATATACATGTATATAGACACACATGATACATGCCTATATGTGTTTATATGTATAATATATGCACGTATATAATATATGTGTATGTGTATATATATATGTCTATGTGTATGTGTATGTGTGTGTGAACCAGAGCCAGGTCATTACTCCATCTCCTATCAGAGTTCTCAGTGTTAGGAGCTTATAAAACTATTGCCTTAAGTCCTCATCCAGTGAGTTTCCCAATATCTTCATTAATGACTAGCACCTCAATATCATTTTATCCATTGGTATCTCCTTTATATCATTGATAACTGATTAAGACCAATTAGCATTTACAAAGGGATATTTATTGAAAAGATGTGGAAAGACAAATCCATCCCCTTAAACCCTGGGCATAGGATTCTCATTTCTATCACATCAGGTCCTAGGAAGAGTATTTTCGAACTTAAAATGACTGCCGCAAATATCCTCTTGCCCAAGTTAATTTCTGAATGCAACATAGACAGTAGAATAGTAACTTACCTTATTGTAGGACATAGTGCCTTGACTAATGCATTGATTTACCCTTGAATGATTTCACATAGGTCACTTCTTGATGCTATATGTTGTCTCCTTACTAGACTCCCCTTCCTACTAAACTCACAGTGATTCCCCTCTCCAGGAGGAGAGAGTAAAAACAGTGAGTACAGGAGAAAGAGTAGGACTGTACATTCATGGACATAGTAGCCTATCTGGGAGAGGAGATGAGAACCTGGAGCCTCTTTCCCAGTCTGGAGATTGATAGCATTTCTATCCTTGATCACCACCAGGAAAATGAGAACTCAAGTTTCTCATGTTGGAGTCTTTTGTACACACTATCATTTTTTCTGGTCCAGCAGCCAATTAAAAGATTTTTCTTTATCACATGGTAAACATAGAGAAAACAGTCACAGAATACATCTAATTTAGGAACTCTCCACTAGGACCACATTTCATTGTACACTTCCATTCAGGCTTGCCAACAGTAACCCCCTCCCTCCATATATACATGCATAGATTGTCAATAGTCAAAACTCCTGTATATACTCTTGTGATATCTGGACCCCTATTGACCAGTTACCCCTGTTATGCCAGGGATTGGTGATATCTTGAGCAAAGGTAAGGAAATAAGAGATAAGACATCCTGTTTGAAGAATAATCTAGCTGGTTTGACTGGAACACAGATTTTGAAGGGGTATAATATTAAATAGGTCCAGAAATAAAGCTTGGAGTCAGATTGTGAAAGGGAAACACTTACTGTCTTACCAAAGAGAAAAATTTACTATGTTATGGAAGAAATAGGGAATCCCTGAAGTTTCTTAGTCAAGGGAACAACTTGGGCTGGGGAATGGTCAGATCTGTGCTCTAGGAATATCAATTTGGCACCTGTGAGGAAGTTAGAATGGAGAAAAGAAAGACTGGAGGCAGGGAAAGCAATTCATAGACTGTTGCAATAGTCTAGGTGAGATGATAATTCCCTGAATTAGGGTCGTTACTAGAGATATGGGAAAAGAGGATGTACCTGAGAGATTTTGTGGAAGTAGATTAAAAGATTTGCCAGCTGATTGAATGGAGGTTGGAGGGAGATACAAAACTATTCTCCTAGCGTCTAAAATGAATTCTGCAAACTTAGTTTATTTGCCTTCCCTTTTTTTCAGGAGATGGTGATTGAGGAATCCTGTTATCTTTCACAGTAGTGAATGTTGTTATTCAGTGGCATCTGAGTCTTTGTTTCCCCATTTGCAGTTTTTTTGGCAAAGATGCTAGAGTGGCTTGTCATTTCCTTCTCCAGTTCATTTTACAGATGAGAAAATTGAGGCAAAGTTAAGTGACCTGCCCAGGGTCACACTACTTGTAAGGGACTGAGGCTAGATTTTGAACTTTGGTCTTTGTGACTCCAGGCCCAGCACTTTATCCACTATGCCATCTAGGTGCCCATCACACTAGTTATAGGATCATAGATTTACAACCTGAAGGGATCTTAGAGTTTGCAGAATTAAAATCCTGTCATTTTACATATGAGGAAATTGAGGCCCAAAGTGTTTTGATGACTTGCCAAGGTTATATGGGATAGTATATACCAGAAGCAGAATTTGAACTCAGGATCTCTGAATCAGAATCTAGTGCTCTTTCTACATATCAGAGTGATATTTTTTCATTAGAGTTTGGGCAAGTCATTAACCCCATTTTGACTCTCAGTTTCTTGTAAAATGAAGGTTTTAGACTAGATGATCTCTAAGATCTCACCCAAATCTAGATATTATCACCAAGGAACCCAAATAAATAATTGACTAAATGGTGAGGGTCCACATGCAGCGTACACTGATGTGAAGAACTCTCCACCACTTTGTTCCACCATTCTTTGTGTCTTGAAACAAATTATCATTTGCATTATGTGTTAGGTTAATGTGGTCAGAATATCATAGATTAAGAGTTGGAAAGGACCTTAGAAATCATCAGAACCAAAACCTTAATTTTACAGATAGGTAAAATGAGGCCTAAAGTCAAGTGACTTGACAAAGGACACAGAAAAATTAAGTGGCATAACCAGAATTTAAACCTAAGTCAACAAGTCATCAAGCATTTTAAAAGAACTTACTATGTGCCAGACACTGTGCTAAGTAAGCTTGACAGACAAAAAGAAAAGCAGAAACAGTCCCTCCCTCAAAAAATACACAATCCGGGTGGCCAGGTGGCTCAGCAAGTAAGAGCACCATTCCCAGAACTGGGATGATCTAGGATCGAATCTGGGCTCAGATACTTAGCACCACACCCAGAATAACTGGCTGTGTAACCTTGAGCAAGTTACTTAACCCCAATTGCTTATAAAAAAAATACACAATCTAATGGGGAAGTCAACATGCAAGCACCTATGAACCAATGAGATATATACAAGATAAATTGGAGACAATCTTGAGGTAAGACACTAGTATTAAGGCAGAACGTCTTCTTGCAGAAGATAAGATTTGAGCTGTAACCTGAAGGTTGCCAAGGAAGCAAGGAAATGGAGAGGAGGAGGGAGAGCATTCCAGTCATGGAGGACAATCAGTGAAAATGTCTTGAGTCCAAAGATGGTGTGTTTTGTTCAAGAAAGATCAAGGGGGGGGGCAGATCCTTGGACCCTAACTCACCATAAATTGCAGAGTACACTAGGTCTGTCATTCCAGTGGGTTTATTAGCTTCCAAGTGCCTTTGTTTTTTTTCCCATTATCCAATGAGTACAAATGTTTGAGTTCACTGAGTCATACCACAGAGATGCATTTCTCATTTCTCCAACACAGCTTTTTGTAGATAGAATAAAGGATGTAGTAGCTGACAAAGAATATCAAATTAAAGGCATTCATACATGTAAAATATGTATGGTGTGTTTTCACAAACAGCCAGTATTTGTTTAGCAGTGTAGCGACTAGATGAATGCAGAAGGAGAGGAACTGAACCATAAACTCACTGACAAATCAAGGAATACTAGTATATCTCGCATCAGTGCATGTTACCCAGAATAAGCCTTTCCTATTCTCCAGGCATAATAATATGTTAATAACAACAAGAGCTATGAGACAAGGGGAGTACAGAATGCTGTGTGAATGACACTTTCATCATTCAGCAGAGAGAAAAAAGGATATTTGCTAAGACTGAACTGTGGTCATTTCTTTGCATATCTAATGTTAGATTTCCCCCTTCTTTCCGCCCCTTGGAAATTCATACTTCTAGTCATGCTACTAGGATGATATGATGAGATTGGATATTTCTTAACTTTCATGTGATACTTGCAGGCTTGGATACATTTTTGTATTGTCAAAATTCCAAGGTATTTCTAGACTCAATCTCCTGTCTATTCTGTAGGGTTCTCTTAGGTCCTGTGAATAGTAGAAAGACTGGAGGGATAGAAAATGTATCTATGCAGGCAAGGGGGACTCCCTTTCCTGTCACTTTTACCTCCAGCAGCTAATATACTGTACTATTTAAAATAGTGTACTCTGGATTGTTTAATTCTCAAAAGAGAGACTGATTCTGGAAAATTAGCTAAAATTATGAAGTTGGCAAAGGTTTGAGTATTTTGGCTTGTTTGTTTTTTGGTGTTTCTAAATTTCTTGGGTATATATCTTGCCTCCCGACTCAGTTCCTTCCTCCAGGTACTTATCTCATGTTTTCTTTCTATAACGCCTTTCATGAAGCTTTAGTATAATCTTTAGGAGATGGATAAGGATTTATATAGTGCCTACTATGTCCCAGGTACTGTGATAAACTTTTTATAAATATTATCTCATTTGATCTTTATAACAACCCTGAGAAATAGGTGCTTTTATGATCCCCAGTTGAGGATGAATCCCCAGATAATATAGTTGAGGAAACTGAGGCAAACAGATGTTAAGTGACTTACCCAAGGTCACATGTCTAGTAAGTATCTGAGGTTGGATTCAAACTCTGGTCTTCCTGACTCCATGTCCAGCACGCTATCCACTGCTTCATCTAGCTGCCACTAAGAATTTAGGCTTAAGGTGTGAACCTTCAAGGAATTTCTTCATCTTCTTTTTTTAATCTCAAGAGAGACTCGGAATGTCAAAAAGGTTCTAAGAGTGAAAGGAACAAATCTAATGGTGCGGTTTCAGGTACTGTGGTAGCCTGTGTGAAAATACTTTGTGTAATGATGCCATATTGTCTCCTTCAAAGTATATCATGCAAGTCACTTGGGCTTTATGAGGAAGCTGGGCTATCATAAAGGTGGCCTATTTAGAAGCAGGAAAGGAAGAATTCTCACTGGTGATTGCAAATCATCCCATACCTTGTCATTAGATTCATGTTCCTATAGCACCAATTTAATTCTATCAGTTATTTGCTCAGAAAATTTTAATGAAAGCACTCTATCATTTGATCTTAACCTACCTGTTAATCAGCCAGCTAGGTGGTAAACTAGAGAAAGGGCTGGACCTATAACCAGGTAGATCTGAGTTCAAATTCAACCTCAGACACTAACTTGTGACCCTGTGCAAGCCACTTAACCTTTGCCTGCCTCAGTTTCCTCACCTGCAAAAATGGGGGTGATAATAATACCTACCTCCCAGGGTGGCTGTGAAGATATTTGTAAACCTCATTGTGAACTTTAAGTGCTGTGTTAATGCTAGTAACAAACTATTTATTCTGTGCCAGAAAGCCATTGTGGCACAATGTGTAGAGAGATGATTTTGAAGCCATGAAGGCTGTTTTTCAAGTATTCCCTTTGACACATCCTGGCTATAACATAGTGGCCAACTCAATGAACCTTTTGGGATTCTAGATCACAAATTGCTGACCTGTACTAGGAGAGTGAGTTTTCTCATCAGTGATTCCTTATATTAATGAAATCACAAATCTGGCCCCTATCCCTTAATAGGTGCCACACATTGTGCTAATTTGGATTGGGAGAAGATGGAGGACAAAAATATGAAATAATTCTTGCCCTCAAGGCATCTCAAAAGGTCCTATAGCAAAGGGAAGAAGATACACAAGGGTGGCAATCCCTTTCCAGTGTTCCCCTAGCAGGTCACGAACTCGTGGTTCCCTATCTGGTAGGGAGGTGAGAGAGGATTTATCCTCTACCATTCCCCTGTGGCTCAAAGAGCAGAATTTATACTTTGAGGCCATTAGGGAAAAGAATCTGACAGATGGGAGTGCCCTATCAGCATATTCATAAAGTTGTAGTTCAGAAGCCAATTGAGAGAGGCATAATGGGTTACTAAAACAAGTCAGACAACATATGCATCTTCCCTGAAGCGTGGGCCAGGGAAGGTCTCACCATGTGTCCAAATCTTCATGATCCCATTTGGGGTTTTCTTGGCAAAGATATTGGAGAGGTTTGTAATTTCCTTCTCCAGCTCATTTTGCATATGAGGAAACAGGGTTAAGTGACTTGTCTAGGATGACACAGCTAGTAAGTTCCTGAAGTCACATTTGAACTCAGGAAGATGATTCTTTCTGACTTCAGGCTTGACACTCTATTCATCTAGCTGCATCTACTTCCTTTAGGAGTAAATATAAACTCCTCATTTTGCCAGTTGAGACTCATTACAATCTGGACTCTACCTGCCTTTCTATTCTTATTATTCCCCTTCATGAACTCTGCAGTCAAATCATGACTTTCTGTGATGGTAAGGGAATTTGAAGATCTTCCCTGCCTCTTAATAGGCCTAGGGAATTTGAAAATGTTCCTTGCCCCTTAATGGGCCTCACTTGGAGCCCAACAAGCAAGCCCAACTTGCTTAAGGGGGCTCACTTACAGAAAGAATTGTGTGATTTGGCCAGATGAAACTCCTGGCAGCCGTTGAGCACCCCCCCCCCCCCAGCTTTGAAATCCCAGATGTTTGTGCTTCTCTCTCTGGTAACTAACACTGTATGTATATAATGGTCAGACAGGTAGAAGCCCTGTGTGTTGAATTGTGTTATCAGATCAAAGAACCTGTGCTAGCAGCCATCCTTGGTATACTAGGGTGCTTGCTGTTATACTTTCTTACTGTTTCTCATACATGGTTATTTAATATATTTTTGTCTCTGTGCCTTTCTAATAATAGTCCCCCATACCTGGAATTTATGACTTCCTCATTTCTGTCTTTTGGAATTCCTAGTTTCCTTTAAGACTCAATTCAAATACAATATTCTATGTGAAGTCTTTTCTTATTTTTTATATACTAGTTTCTCCACTCCCCCCACCACACACACACATTGCTTCCTATCTCTTTTGTAGTTTCCAGTTTATGCAGATGTTGTTTCCCCCATAGAATATAAACTCCTTGAAGGCAGGAACTATTAAATTTAATATTTAAATTTTGCTTCTGTATTCTTAGCACCTACCACAGTGAAGAGGTTACCTATAAAGAGGGTTAGGGTTGCTCTGGAAACCCCAAAATACCAACATGCCAAGTCCTGCTGAATGAATTTGACTCAAGTTTTCTAAGCCAAAGAAAAGTAAAGTTCATTAAAAATTCGCTTGTATTGGACACAGAGCAAGTCTGTGTTAGGTCATTTTATGGCACTCTCACACACAGAGGGAAGATGGGATGTTATATACAGAAAGGTTGTGGGTGGAATTTAGGAGTGGTCTAAGGGAAGAGTTTGGGGAGGGTCTTTAGGAGAAGTCAGATGAGGTCAATGATGTCAATTAAGGGTGAGAAGCTGCTGGAGGCTACCTGGAGCCAACAGACAATGGTGGTCTAGGCCAGTTCAAGGTTGGATTGACATTTTGATAGGCTCAAGGATGGGAAGCAGATGGACAATGGAGAGCTAGGCTAGTAACAGAGGTCTGGGACCAGCCACAATGTAAGGCTTATGGCCTCATGCAAATGCCTCATATGATTTAATCAGAGTTAAAGGTGGGGATCCCAGAGCCTGTACCTCATCAACAATGCCTAGCCTGTTGCAGATGCTTAATAAATATGTGTTGATTGGGTGATTTAAAAGGTTGGAAGAAATTGTCTTTAAGGTCACTTCCAGCTCTGAATAGATGTTATATGCCAAATGTTCTATTATTTTGAGCTATGAACTAGATTTTATATTATTAAGCTTTTCACAAGCTTGAACTCTGTTTTACACTCTTTGAGGGGACTATGCCTTATGCTTCTTGGAGGCCCCAATAATGTCTAGGCACTGCTCTGCACATAATAGCTGCTCAATAGAGACATTTAATAATTTGATTTGATATACAATCATTTTGGCTTTATGCAAAGTAATTGTTCTCCAAAGTCCATCTTTGATCTTCTTTCTAGGAGGTTTTATCTCAATATAGCTTGGAACAGACTGTGGATGTCCTGGTCATTAGAGTTACTTTAGACAATCAGATAACTTTTTTTTCTTTTTCATGAAGTTTCTTCAATTCATTTGGACCTTAAAATAACATTCCTAGCAATTGTCCCCTTGACAAATTCATGGTAATTCCAAGGCAGTAGTCCTATGAGAGGTATAATAAAGAAAGCACACAGAGATGAGGAATCCTGATACAACACCCTACCAAATAATGTGACAGTCTGTTATAGAAGAAATCATTTGGAAGCAACTTTAATTAAAATTGACCCTGGATGATTCTTACTTGCTTTGTAAATGTCTACTTCACTTAACCTTATTATTAGACAAATTAGGAGGTAATCTCTAGGTGAGGTAATTTCTTTTTTTTATCAGAATTTTAATTAAAATTAAGTATATGTACATAGTTCAAAATATCTTTGTAAGCTTTCTGATTCATTGTGGATGAAATTTTCATTTTTGTGCCACAGAGCAGCTAGAGATAATGAAAAGGATTTCTACATGACTTTAACCTCCCTCATAAAAACCTTGCCCCAAGCCCCTGCTTCAGGCAAACTGTGTCTATACATATCAAAGAAGAATTAGATTGATTGAAAGATACAATGCTACTTTTAACCATTTCCATTCTGGAAAATAAGGAATCTGAAACTACCAGTCTGTAATTCTGTATAGAAATTACTAGTCTCTAAATTAGTATGTTTCCTGAGCTATGGTGAATCAAATCAACAAAAACATTTGGCTAATTTGATGGTCTGGTAACCTCACCTCCACCCCTTACTAAATCTCCTTTGAATTCTCTCCCTCCCTCCCTCCCTCCCTTCCTCCCTCCCTACCCCCCCCCCCCCCCCCCCCCCCCCCCCCCCCCCCCCC
>NW_027187419.1:35793341-35836577 GCF_028583685.1 Petaurus breviceps papuanus | reverse complement strand
CTCTCTCTCTCTCTCTCTCTCTCTTTCTCTCTCTCTCTCTCCCCTCCCTCTCCCTTTCCCTTTCCAACTCAGCCAGTTACCAAGTCTTGATGATCCTTCCATCATAACTTTCAAAATGGCAATTTTGTTGTTCATTATCACCAACCTAACTGAAGTACTTATTACTCAATGTCTAGGGTATTGTAAAAGGGTTCCAAATGGTCACCCTGCCTTTGGTCTTTCCCCATCCCTTCACACATTAGTCAGATTAATATTCCTAAATCACAACTCTGATCAGGCCATTTCCCAGTCAAACATCTTTAATGACTCTCTGTTGCCTAATAAAAAAAGTTCAAACTCCTAATCTTGGCACTGAGTTTCTCTTGCCATTCTGCTCACCTTTCTGATCTAATTCTAGCCCACATTTCCATTAAATGGTACTGGTCATTTATATATGGCCACACTAACTTTTCCCCCCACCTTCATAATTTTGTTCATTCAATTCCAAGTGCTTGGAATGTTTTCCACATTTTGACTCAAACAAGTCTTACATATTTCTTAAAGATACCATCTCCTGTGGGAATACTTTTCTCTCACTCTGATCCAATCCACTTCAACCTAATATAACAGATATTTATTAAGCCAGACAGGATCTCTCCTTCTTCCATGTCCTATCTCCCTTTGCATGGGGGAATTACTAGAGTTAGAGGTGGTGAGAAGAATCTTCTATTTTCTCTACAATTTAGGAATTAGTGTTTTCTAAATAAGTGACTTTGTGGTGTCAGTGGTGATCACAGAAAAATGAAAGACAGCCCATGCAAAATATATGTTTCTGAAGCTAAATTTATTGGGATAAAATTTTAGAATAAAACTCTAGGCTTTTGGTCTCATGGCAAGATCCAGGGATATAGCTAAAGAAATGGGTCTATTTGTGCTTCCAATTGGGAAAATGTTGCACTGGACCTGCAGTTTTGAATTTAGGGTCCTACATACTGCCTTCAGGCCTGTTACTGATTTCATATGTCCACAAAGAAAGCAGTAGCTCAAGAATAGAGGCATGTGATATTCCCTTATGTATAGGAGGAGCTACATATTCCCACATGGACTATGATATTCTCAACATTTTTCCCAGTTAGAATCTGTAGCATGCCCAGGTGGTGGTCACTGGGAGGTGGGGAAGAACAGGCTGCTCATTTCTGGGCACAGTTCTATTCAATGGTGAATGGCTTGCACAAAAGCCAGCTATGGAGAAATGAGGGTGAGATTTAATATACATTAGTCAAATAGGATCCTGAGATCTTGCATACCATGTGAGCTCCACCTTGAACTGGTCATTCCCTACTTCTTTGGTGTTGGTCATCAGATTTTTGATATTTCTGTCTCCTTACCATAGAGTAGTATCCTGAGATCTCTCTTCCCACAGAGACTTGTGTCTTAAGATCTGAGGTTTCTCTGCAAGTTCTCTTCCCTGTGTATAATAGCATGTTTGTCTTTGGAGTCACTTAGGGCTCTTGTTACAAGTAGGAGTTTGTTGCTCAACACCACAGATAGCTGGTAGGCATGTTGCAGTTATAATGCGTGCTTTTAAGTTGTCCAGCAATAAGACAAGCCTAGCTTCCCTGAGATCTAAACTTCTAGATATTGTTTCATCTACCTGAACAATTGAAGAAGCTCTTTTTACCTTCAAAATTGCCATATTCCTGTATGCTGTTGTTTCATATGCTTGAACTGTTCCAAATGGAATTTTTATAATTTATTTTCTATTGGTGAGATTTTTTTTATCAGATAAATATTGAACTGGCAAAGATTAAGGGAGTTAAAACTTTATGAAATTCAGTAACTTTTATAAAATATTTACTGTACCATCTTCTTAGAATTGAGGAAGAGTAGAATGTTTACACAGTAAATATACATGTACATGCATAATATTTCCCGTTTAACAAAAACTTAGCAATTACTATGATACTCTAAATTGGTTTCTTAGTAGTCAATATGCAAATGTCTCACTCTGTCAGTTGGCAGGGGAATTTGATAGATCCTATTCTTTAGGTTCTGATCATAGTGTTCATTTCACACAATCTGCAAGCCGTTACCATGTCAGTCTTGAAAGTGTGAGCATTAAACCACTGAAAATGGCTATATTGCCATGCTAAAGCATTTTGATTCCTTTTCACCACCTTAAATCTCTGTTATAAGGAGAATTAAATAATTAAGGGAAGTTAACTCATGGGAGAAAAAGGCATGATGATTATTTTTCTGGTTTTGGTGAAGAAAAAAACTTGGTACTTGAGAAAACACTCAAAAAGGCATTTTTGTCACAGATTAAAAAATAGATTTAAGCAATAATTACTTACAATAATTACCCACAATATATCACTATCCTGTCCTGAGGGACTAATGAGAATGCTGTTTGAATTTGATTTCAATTCTCTCTAAAATTCTTTTTCCTCATAGCATGCTCACTAGCAGAGGTAAAACTAGGAAGGAGACAAAGAAGTATAGTCACTAGAATGTACCTCTGGAGGGGCAAATCTGTACTATAAACCTTTTTCATTTCTTTTACTTTCTTTTTTTGTAACTCTATTCCCTTTCTCTTCCACCTTTCCCATTGAGAGAGGAAGTGATCATGTGGTGACATCACTTGTGACATCATTATTTCATGTTTCATATTCATTTGTATTCATTCATTGTAGTCATCTTTTTTTTTTTTTTGAAACTTGGTCTCCCTATTTTGTCCCAGTTGGAAGTTTAGTAGCTGCTCATAGACAAGTCCCAGGGCTAACTGTACCAGTTCACACTTCCCTAAGTAGCCTGGTCCCCCAACCACAAATATTAGGGCCAATTATATGAACACTAAAATTCTCTAGGAGTCCTTTTAATGGGGGGGGGGAGGTGATCCCCATAGAAGTCCAGGCAATTTCCTGGGGTCCCTTATCCCAAATGGCAACTGAAATTCTATCATGGATCCTTGCTGTTGCCAGGACAAAACAAATGGAATTGCAAATGCATCCATCAGGGGGAGAAGAAGAGTAGGCTCAGTAAGACAACTAGCAGAGAATATGGGCTATTTATGGATTTAAGGACTTAACGCGCAGACATTCTCTCCTTTAGAAGTTGTACGGTATTTTGCTTTCACAAAAGACAAGCTCGTTAAATGATCTGTTTAAATGCAAAAAGACCAAGACGAGCATTTCTACTAGACAGTAGCAATCTAGTGATTCCAGATTTCTCACAGCACATTTAATACCAAATGCTTGTGCGGGACTTAATAAATAACATATCAGTATACCAATCCTCATACATAATTCAGTAATACAAAAAGTATTAGGACTTAAACAGTAGAGCAGTCAACAAATGAAAAGTTTGAAAATTAAGTCAATAGGACTCCCCTCTCAAAAAATTGACTACACATTTACAATCTGAAAAAAATGCCAGATTTCTCTAGGATTTCATAGTTTAATAAAAAAAAAATCAAAAGTCCCAGGCAAAGAATGTATCTAGGGGTCCTTGAAAAAGCAAAGAACCTAATTTTACCTTAGACAAGATCCCACATGTAACATAGAATTTTTTTACAAAGGAATATTTACTTTGAAAGACATAATCACAAATAAACAAGCTTATTCCCTTCAATGGATGTTACCCCTTATACCTCATTTATTGTGGAGGTGAAGAGAATTATTAGGTATATAACTCAGCTTTTTTTCTGTGCAGCATAACCTGATTTCCAAGTCTAAAGCTTGCCTTGGAACACCTAGCTGTACTACCTTGCCTGTGATCCTGGCTCCAAAATCTCCATGGACTTGGTAGTTGTGGATCACCTCTGACACCTGAAATTGAGGACAAATAATACAGAACATAAATGGACACCCCAGGCCCATTTCCCAGAGCTAGGGTGTTATATGGATATACATTTTTAAGATCTTCCCTGCCCCTAGGTTAAGTGCACCTGGAGCCTATGGTGGTAGGCTTGTTTTTCAGGAGATACTTTGTGATTGGGCAGTGGGTCAAGAAGGTTGTTACATTCTCTGAGCCAGGAGAAGGCTATATAAACACTGATGGGGGGCTTTGCTTTGGGGCTCACTTTGAGGAGTGTTGTGTGATTTGACCAGATGAAACCCTGGGCAGCCATTGAGAGTCCCCTGGCTTTGAAAACCCAGATGTTGATACTTCCCTCTCTGGTAACTGACTAGGTATGGATGTAATGGTTGGAGGCCTGTCTGCTTGATATGTTTTTCCGTTTTCTTGTAAGTTCTGTCTGTATACTCTGAAGTTCGGGGTGTTGCCTTTTTCCCCTGAACAAGGTAAATGATATATTTGATTGATCAAAGCAAGATTGTTAACCCATTTTGAGTTGCTTTCCTTTAGAAAAGCAGATCTAAGAATCTGTGTTGGCAGCCACCCTGGGGGTGCTGGGGTGCTTGCTGCTACAGAGGGTAAAAGGGAGGGTGAGGGGAAGAGTTCTTTCACTTTCACTGATCTATGAACATTCATGGCATCCATGCTGAGATGCTGAGTATAGCAGAACAGTTACCAAAAAGAATAAAGTCACCAAAAAGATGACAAAAATGGCAGTCAAAAAGGGTAAATGTTTCAGTCTTACAAGTTTTAAAGATGGAGGCAGTCAATCAAAAGAGAATATTCCCATAGCAGACACAACAGGCTCCATGTTAGGCAAACTAAGCATGCTCAAAAGAAGCCTGAGTTACATAAATATATCTAAAGTTTATGATAACCAAGTATACTCAGTGCTTATCAACTAACTTTAAGTCTATGTCCTGTCCTCTAAATTTGAGTTTCTAAATTTTCTATACTTTTACTGCTGTTAGAAATACCAGCAGTCCATTCTTGATATTCATTCAAAGTCCCCTATTATTTTAATTTAAGCTACATTTCTAGACATATTCAACATTTCACCCCTTCATGTATTTTATGATACCGTTTAACTGATCCATTCAGCATTTGCTAACCTTATTCCACATTTTCCATCTTCTGTATATTTTTTCACACTGTCCTCTGAACCTAAAATGTATTACCAGCCTTTATCCTTGAACTTTTCTTTCCTCTCATCCCAATCAAGTTTTACTTTTGAAATCCAAATCATCCTTCAAGGTGTGGCTCCAATGTCCCTTCTTCCATGTATCTTTCTCTGATATCTGTAGCCAGAAGTGAGCTCTTCCTTTTCAAATATTTCTTAGTATTTTTCACATCCACTACACAACTTAGTCTCAATTCAATTCAGTATTTTTACAAAAAAGCACTTATTATGAGCAAGGTGTATTGCAATTCAGTCCAATGCAATGTGTTAATTAAGCACCTGTTACACAAGGATATAATGGAAAAAGTATAAAGAGGATGTGTAAACCCAATATTCTGAGAAATTTGAGAGAAAGATGTCATTTCCATTTGAGGAGATTAGGATTTAAGGTGAGACATAAAGGAAATAAGAAAAGTAGGATGAGGTGTTATCCAAGGCAAGATGAGTAGGTGTTGTTTTGGACAGAAGAAATCTAGGCATATTTACAGGGATAGGGAAAATAGCCAGTAGAGATAAAGGCTCAAGATGTATGAGTGGGAAGATGATAGTAGAACATGGGCATATTGGAGGTAGAAAGGAATACAATATCATGAATGGATTTTTTAAAAGACTAATATATGAAAAGCAGGGCATTGGATCATGGGATCATATAATATGAGCTGGAAGAGATCTCAGACAATCTCTTCCAAGCCCCTCATTTTGAAGATGAGGAGACTGGAGATCAGAAAGTGATTTGTCCAGCTGACACATAGGTAGCAAAACTTGAATTTGAACCTAGATTTTCTGACTGAAGATCTAGAACTTAGGTGAAAGTTGGGTGGATCAGGTGGACACCAGAAGTAGAAAGCAGCTGTGAAAAGGGCTTGGCAGCCCTCATATCAGAGGTACTAGTCTTCCCTGAACACACCATGCACCCCACTACAGTTATTAAAAGGATACTGAGGGTCAGAGATATTAAGGGACTTCTTCATAGTCAATTGGTAAAGAAGTCAGGTCTTCCTTAAGCCACTTAATATCTCATCTAGGGAAAAGGAAAGATTTCCACAGTTCTGGGATCAACATAGGAATGTTTTATGGCATTATAGCTTGTGTATTTCTTTTTTCCTAGAACCATACATAGTTTTTGACTCTTTTAATTAAAGTAACAAGAATATATATTTAATTGATAATTCATGAACTGAGAGAAAAAATGTGGTGGTTTGTATGTGGTTTCATTTGGAGAAATTAGAAACTGTGTGTTTTACTAGGCACAATCCTTTTAAATAATCTGCTAAAAGGTGCTTCCTTCAAAACTCAGTTCATGCATAGCCTCCTACATGAGACCTTTCCTAATCTTTCTAGTAGTTAGTTCCTACCTCAGAACCTCGCCTAAAATTACTGTGTTTATATAATTTGTATGTACTTATATGTACACTTATTAACAGAATGTAAGTCTCCCAATGGCATGAACATTTTCATTTTTGTGTTTTGATATTTCTAATGACTAGCAAGGTGCCTGTAACCTAATAGAGACAATAAATCTTGTTGATCAATTATTTTACAATTACGGAACTCTCTGTAAAGAAGTAAACTGACAAGTCATCTTATGTCCCAGATCTCCCCAATGCCTTGGCCTACCCTTCTCCTAAGGCAATTCAATGGATCAGGAGTTGTAAATTATTGTCACAATGAAAGTCATGTGGCAAAAACCTGCAGCTTACTGTACTTATGTTCAATTCTTTTAGGAATGCTATCCAGATGCCAGTAGATGGCAGTGCATCTACATGGTTCCCCTTCCTCCATCAAAGGAGAAAGTGAGTGAGGAAGGTAAGGCTAAAAGGCAATGCAATAAATAGCTTTGAAACAGCTCCTTGGTAATTTCATTGTTTTAGACAAATGCATATTTGAAAGGTAACTCTTAAGAAAAACAGAGAATTAGAATTTGGACCAAATTAATGGAAAATAAGGCACCCAGAACAATCCACTTGCCCATCACTTTTAGCCAGGAGTTTGCTTCTGACTGAACAATGCTAGGTTTCTTCCTGTGGATTATCTCATCCAGAACCACATGGCTAAGGGTAGGTGGTTTTCTAAGGAAATGTCAGTGGTATCACAAGAGATTGCTGCCAGGTTGCCTTATTCAGGTGCAAAAGGCTTTATTCTTTTAAGGTGTTTGGTGTCCCACTTGTTCCCAACCCAGTGCCCCAGAGAGTGCTAAAGGAAGGCTTCAAACTATTTTTAGCTTTTAAAGGTCTTAAATTTGCTTAGCTACTTGAGATGCTGATGATGCCTGGACAATTCTGAACATGGGCGCAGTAGCATAATACTGAAAATCATCCCAACAGGAGCTCATTATACATTTCCACAGAGATACCCAATATGTGAAACATGCTGATGCATTCAAATTGCATCTTCAGTGCAGTCATTGCACAGGGAGCAGTTGAGGCCAGAAAACTCATTTCCTATTGAAAGTATCTTTATTTGTGACCTTAATCACGAAGTCTAGGTATGAGTTGTCTATTCAGCACTGATCCTCCCCCTCAAGCCCCCTGGAAATAAGTTCTAAGCCTTAGGGAATCATTCTGAATTTCAAATGCCAGATACTAGTTTTGACTTGATTTTTCTGTATCCTATAATTTAGACCATTTTACTTTTTTCCAGTCACCTAAAAGCCCAGCAACCTTATATGTGCTCTAATCTATAACCATTGTTAACTAGAGAATATAGATCATGGTAGAAATAAATGAAAGGCTGAGTTATGAAAGCATAGATTTCTTTTGTCTTCTGTACCTCTGAAAATAGCATATAGCATAATTGTTTTGCTAACCAAATGGTATAATCAGCTCTGTATTTTTCTTTGATATTTATAGAAGGGTAATGGATCAACCCGAATATGGAATTGTTGGTGAAATGAAAACTCATGTAAAAAAAAAATCAAGAGAAATTTCCAGAGTGTAAAACAGGCCATAAATGCTCATCATTAAATTCTTTGAAGATTTCTAAATGCAGTCCTGATGCCCCAAATAGAAGTAAGTGCCAGGAGTATAAATTCAGAGCCAGAAAGGATTATAGAGATCATCTAGTCTAAAGCTCCTCATTTTATAGGTGAGAAAACTCAGGCCTACAGTAATGAAGTGACTTGCCCAAGATCACAATAATAAAAGAGATGGGATTAAAACATGGTGCTCAGAGGCTAAATCCAATGCTTATTCCATAACACTCCATTCTATACTGCCATTACCAATAAAGTGCTGACTGTAAAGTAGCTCAATTTCATCCAGTACCATTATGCAAGTAGACATTTATGATATGTAGACGCCTTAGTTGTTGCTGTTTGTCCTTTGTTCTCGAAGAGCACTAATGTCATCACGAGTACGATGTCTTGGATTTGAGGGAGGCAGAGCTGCTCAAAGTCATGAGCCAGTGGCAAGACAAAGGTGAAGATGACTGGCAGTGGCCCAGGATTCAACGGTGAGCTTGGCTCTTTAAAGTCAGGTCTCAGTTTGACTATTTTCTGGCTAGAACACAAATTCCTTGATGACAAAGGTTTTTAACATTTTCTTTGTATTCACAGCGCCTAGCACAGTGTCTGCCAAATAGTAGATACTTAATAATTGGTTTGTTGAATTTATAGGATCATAAATATAAAGCCAGGAGAGAACTCAAAGCCCAATTAGTCTAATGCCCTCATTTTACAATGAAATCGAGAGATAGAACATTTGTTAAGCACTTACTTTGTTTCAGGCTCTGCCCTTAGCTCTGGGGATACAACTAAAAAAGCAAACCAGACAGTCTCTACCCTCAAGGATCTTACATCCTAATGGATGAAGACAACACATAAAAGGAAGCTGGGAAGTGGGGGGGTAGTTGTCAAGGATAAGGAGTATAAGTGGAGAAAGTCAAGTAGGTGAAACATGACTGGGCCACATTCTGAAAGTTAGTCAGTTAAACATTAATCAAATGCTTCCTATGTGCCAGGTACTGTGCTAAGCACTGGGACTAGCTGACTAGTCCAGAAAGGCAGTTACCAATTAGGAGAAGAGGCAAGTAAGATTTGGATTCTGAAAACTTTTGTTCAATCAGTAACTCACATCTGTGTAAAACTAAGTGACTCAGTCTCTCTGGCCCCTGACTAGCTCATCTGTAAAATGGAGGGGTTGTAAAGAAGGACTTTTGAGATCCCTTCCAGCTCTAAATCTATAATCCTAAGTGGTAGAGGCGGCATTTTAATCCATGTTCGCCACCTTCAGAGCCATTGTACTCTCTACCATACCATGACATCTACCACTCATGATGAATCAGGTTTTTCATGTTCCATTATAAGGAACAGACCTGTAATTGAATAACAGAACCAGAAAGTGGTTATACCTAAGTTTGAAGTGTAAGTTGTTATGAAGAAGAAAACATGATGAAATCATCAAATACTCCCATATGGGGGCATCTAGATTAGCATAGGAGCTTCAAGAGCCTGCTCCCTATCACAAAAATACAGATGGAGGCTGTATTCAGGGAATGCTCTGACTGTAGCATGTTAGAGGTAGCAAGGACCTTAGACAAGATCTCATACTATGCTATTATGTTTTGACATGAAGAAACACAGAGCCAGAGTGGTTAGGTGACTTATGTAAGGTCACACAGCTAGTTTGTGACCAGACGGGATTAGAACCCAGAGGAAAAAAAAAATATTTCCAGTAAGGAGGAAAAATAGGATTTGGAGAGACTGGTGTGAATGTCCAGAGAATCTGAAAAATAAATCTAGATTTAAAAAAGGATGAACAAAAAATGTGAACAAGACCAGGTAGCAGAAAATTAATAAAAGACTATGACATGGTTTTATCAAATAGCATCAGGAGTAATAAAGCTCAAAATGAATTGAGGCTCATGAGGAAAGCTAAGGACAACAAAAATATTTTTGTTTCTTTGTTTTTAGTGAAATCTGGCATCGGACAGTTATAAATTAGTGAAAGAAAAAGAAGATAAAAAAAGCTGAGACTCTGCTTGGGGATGAAATAATTGATAACTGACAACAAAAAGAAGGTAGAGGTATTCAGTTCATTTGTTTCTGTTTTTTTTCCACCAAGATAATGACTTTTATACTGGAAAAAACAGAACAAAAGTCCCTAAGGGAGTTGAAGTCTAAGATAAGGGGGTAATAAAAGATCATCTAGCTGCTCCTAGTGAAATCAAGTCACCAGATGAATTATATCCTCAGATCCTGAAAAAACCAATAGATGTGACTGTTGAACCACTGTCAATGATGTTTGAAAGATCACAGAAAATCAGGAAGCATCATAGGATTGGAGAAGAACAACTGTCTCAATAATTTTTAAAGTGGAGGAAGAAAACAGAATATTCACACTATATGCCAGTGAGTTTGATTTTTATAGAAGAAATCTTTAAAGAGATGGTTGCTGAATATCTAAAAGGGGAAGCAGTCATTACATAGAACCATCATGGCTCCCTGAAGGCACCTAGTTAGCACAGTGGATAGTTTGCTGGAACTGGAATCAGAAAGACCTGGGTTTAAATCTGGCATCAGACAGTTATAAATTGTGTGACCCTGGGCAAGTCACTTAGCCCTCTGCCTCAGTTTCTTCATCTGTAAAAAGGATAGTGAGAGCACTTACCTCCCAGGCTTGCCATGAGGATCAAATGACATAATATTTGTAAAGTGTTTTAGTACCCTAAATAAGTTATATGAGTGTTATTGTTGTGATTAAGGATAGATCATGCCAGAATAACCTCATTTCCTTTTTTTCGGGGTTGCTAAACTAGTAGATGAAGGGAATGCTGTGGAAGTTGTTGTCTAAGTATATTGTCTAAGGGTGTTAAGTTGGAGGAAGGCTTAAGCATGTAATGTTGGTTTCTAGTGGGTGGAACTGAGAAAAATGGATGAAACTGTAAGGAAAATTTAGACTAGATACCAAGAAATTCTTCAAGCAATCAGAACAGAAGCTTTTAAAAATGAATGCTCTTCTTTCAGAAAAAAAATTTCCCCTCCTTAGATATCTTCCAGCAATGACTAGATTATCAATTTTGGGTGGCAGGGATTCTTTGGTTGTGTAGCTTGGACTGGACTGAATCATGATGTCCTTCTGGAAGCTCAAATTTCTGTTATTTTGTCTCCCCACTTTCAGATAAAATGGTCCATTTGTATGTAATTCTAGCTTAAGTCAGAAAGACCAGATGGATATTTTAAGGAGGCTCTTTTCCATCTGTATTTGGGATAGACCAGGGCTTATACTTCCAGAATACTTTAAAGCATCAAGGATCTCTGATTTGGATACTTTGGTATGGACACACCTGTAAATTCACAGGTGTGATACTTACTCCTGTAAATAACAGTCTCTCAGTGACTTAGTAGATATTTTTTGAGAGTTGTGGTGGTAGGGGAAAAATGCATCATCCTGTGGATAATCTGTTAGAGAAACTCTGAATTTGACTTTGAATGGTTCTTGGGTTACAAGCATATAGTTCATCATTGTTAGGGTTTATGCTCCAGTAGCATAGTCTGTTAGAACTCGGGATCATCTTTGCCCCACAATAAAGCAGAAGAACCACTTTCCTTCAAACAAAGGGCAAACTGAAGACCATTTTGCTGATATTGATCATCCCTATGATATAAGTGGGAAAAATACTTTCCCTTTCATTTTGAAAAGAAAAGCAAAAGGATTTCAGACTAAAAGCAGAACCCTAGATTTGAGTTGATGCCATTTAATCCCAAACCAATTAGTGAGCAGTTTTGTAATATTCCTTTTTGACCTTTTACATCTTCTTTTGACTTTATTCTTGAATAGATTGCTTATCCATTTCTTGAACGCTAACACACATGTTAGGATTCATTTCTATCATTTGGTCTGTAAGAATTATTCTATTCCTAAAGAACAAAAACTGAGCTGATTTTCATTATCTCAATTACAGCACATAAAGATTTATTCTACTTTAGAAATGAACATCACTGCATCCTGCAGACATTGCCTCTCATAAAACTGAGTGGACAAAAATGAAAAACAGATTGGAAATATGTTTCAAGTTTTATACTTTAATATATTTAACAAAATAAACATTAAATTGGTTTTATAATCATTATCATTTTGCTCCCTGGTAATCTCCTCCTATGTTATGATGAAAAGAGAGACAGAGTTTGTAAGTGATAAAATGAAATATAGTCCACAAAAATCAATCATCTGTTGACGATATATTAGCATATGCTTCATTCAATTCATCATTTCAAGAATACATATGCTTGTGAAATAACAGGAGAAAATGTTAATATATTAACTGTAAAGAAAATCATTAATCAACAATTGTATATAGCACAATATGCAAAGCACTTTGGAGCCTAGAGTAAAAACTCTTCATTCTCAAGGAATTTAAAAATTACTTAGAGAAACAAAATGAATAATCATATGTTAACATATTAAGATCCTGAGTTATTTGCTAACTACTTTCAGGCCTGTCTTTCACTTTCCTAGTGACTCCTACCTATTCTTCATTGTTTATTCTTTATTCTTACTCTATCATCTTTTATACATTGACTTCTCCATGGTCTCATTCTTTACTTTAAGCATTCTTTCCATAATATTTTTCTTATGTCCTCTAATCTTTATATTCTTCTTATCCTTTGCTCCGAATTTTTTGTTTTGCATTTCCTTTTGACCATGGATATATATGTGTACATATGACTATTTGTTAATATTCTATATGTATACATTATGGCTGAACAAGTGTGGCTATTGATGCACAAATGAGTATGAAGGTGAGTAAAGGGATGTGAGGAAGCCCAGGACATAGGAGGTGTCAAATAGAAGTTAGTCACTGAAAGAATTAATTTTACAGACATTGAATTTGGTCACAAGAAAATGACTGGTTATAATTTTTTTTAAAGCAATTGGGGTTAAGTAACTTGCTCAAGGTTACACGGCCAGGTGTTTCTGGGTGGGTGCTAAGTGTCTGAGCCCTGATTCGATCCCCCAGGTTATCTCGACACTGGGGCTGGTGCTCTTACTCGATGTGCTACCTGGCTGCCCCGACTGGTTATAATTCTGTTGGTGATTTCAGTGTGTCAGTGAGAATGTATGCCTGATTATATAGACTTAAAGAATGAAGTTTAGAAGAGGAATCAGAAACAATTGCTGTTCGACTGGAAAATGTGAGAGAGAAGCTGAGGAAGGGTAATTATTTCCCAGATGCAAAAGGGAAAAATAGTCTATTTTTCCTAAAAATATTATTTGTTCTAAGAACAGCTGCATCAGTCTGAAATACATTTTCCAGTATTTTATTTTAAGCTTACTGTTGAGATCAGATTTCTTTCACAGTTAAATCAGATACTCTTTGGTACATAAATCACTTCTGGCTATTATGAACTCCCTTTTATCCAGAATGACTTGGAAATGTAGTCTTCTGAGGCTGGCAACATTCTGGCTTATTGAAATGTAGCAAATAGACTCTTTAAATCTATGTCTGTTTTTTTTGGGGGGAAGCAGGGAGGTGGGTCAGGGAAGGAAATATCAAGTCTAGGTTTTAATTGGTATAGGGAATAGCTGATGAAGAAACTCCCTTTATCTTCATAGAATGTCACCTACCTTGCAACTTAGAGTCTTAGAAAGTTTCTTAGCTCACTGAGAGGTTAAGCAATTAGCCCAGAGTGAGTTAGACAGTATATATTTGAGGTGGGACTTAAATTTAGGTCTTTCTGACTTTGAGACTGGCTCCCTATCCATTATGACATGCTTCCTAGTACATATTTTATTATATTCTAATTATTTGAAAACTGGCACATGGACTATAGTTTTTCAAAGAATTAGAAGAACACAATGCATACCAAAAGCTAAAAGTACCTGAAAAGAATGAGATCTTTTTAATATTTAATATTTTTCACAGTGTTACTGAGAGTCATCATTATGAAAATCAATTTTCATTGAATAGAATGCAAGGCTATAGAAAGTTAGAGAGGTGGGTAAAATGTGTTATAAAGATCTTTTGAAGTGCCTAGGAAACTAGTTTTGTTTTTAAAACAAATACTATCACTTGCCATATGTCTCTTTCTTTCAAAGTGTGAAGTAGATCATGCAAAGATTTTTCAAATGGCAGTAATATCTTAGCTGTTATCAGAATTTGGGATAAATATATTACATACACTAATTTTAGGAGGCTTTTTTTGGGAAGTGGCACAGTAGCAATGATTCAGCCTGTCTTCAGGACATGCTCCAGTCATATAGAATTATATAACATTAGAGATGCAAAGAACTTTAGAAATTAGCTCTTCTAAAATCTCCTTATTTTCCATATGAAGAACCCAAGACTCAGAATGGTTTAGCTACTTGTTCAAGATCATATAGGAGGTTCATGACCAACCTATGACCAAAATCCAAGTCTCCTGACTCTTTCAAATACACAGTGGTTCATCAGAATAAGCCCACTAATGCTGAGAAAACAAGATGGAAGCTTAATTATAAAAATAAATCTGATCTCTGTAGCTAGTGTGTGGGGTACAGAGACCCTAACCCAAATTGACTGCTTGGAGACCTCTCAAAGTGAAGAATCTTGCAAGAAGCTGGCGGTCCAGACACTGGAAAATAAATCCAGGGAGAGGGGGCCACGGTATAGAAGCCAAAGCTGAGTTATATAGCTTAGTTATATAATATATATAGTTATATAGCTGAAAACCTCGAGAAAACCGCAACCCTCCCCTTTCTCATGTAATATTTTAAATTGATTTACTGTTCTGTTAACATTCCCTTATTTGGCAGGTGGGGTGACAAGAGAATTTTCAGAGTTTTGTTCCCCCCCGCCAAGGTCACCTAGCTGAGGCCTAAGGCTTCACATACTTTTGCAGATAGTCTATGAGAAACCACATTTCCTTTTCCCCACGCTTTCCCCTATCCCCCCCCCCACTAGTTATAATAGTTTTAGTCATTTAGGTGCTTAGAGAAGATTAATTCTAGTCAAAAGTAGGAAAGAAACCTAAACATTCTTTGTACACAAGAGAGACACAATAACTTTGTTGAAGCGCTGTAATGTTAACGAATTTAATTCATTAATATACCTTTCTTGGTAATACTCATGTTCACCTCTTTAGAAACTATTATGCTTTATGATTTAGAGTCATGGAAAAATAGTAGAATGCTAGAATTAAAAAAGATGGACATTTAGGAAATTTGGGGTCATTAGAAGAACCTTGTAATTTCTGAAAGGTGATTCAATCTGATTTCTTTCTCCATTTTACTTCTGGATTCAGTACTGCCCAGTGTATGTGAGTAGATTGCAACAAAGGACTTACAAAGGAGAACCAAGGGAACGTCATAAAAAAAATATTTGTGAAAAAGAAGACAGGCTGGTTACATAATGAGAACAAGGGATAGCTGATGTACATACATGCCTGTGTGCTTCCATGGTATCTTCATAATATCAAGAGAAATCTAGGAAGGCCCCTGGCATATTTGGGGATATCCTGTGGAGAGCTTATATATGAACAAGAATTGGACCAGATGGACCAGGATATTGAAAATTCTACCCACATCAATGAAATCACAGACCAATTTTTACATCTGAATATTATATCTTTCTTCTTCTAGGAAGACACAAAAATCTGTGACATATAAAATACGTTTGAATTATACAAATATATTGTTTAGTTCAGTTTTAATTGAAAATATGGCAAGTTTTTAAATGGCTGTACTGAGACTTCTTAATTCAGTAACTTTTGATGCTAATGATTGATTACTGTTTTAGAACAGCTTTTAAGATGTTGACATTTTTAATTTTGATTAGTAATTAATTTTAGAGATTTTTATTTATTGGTTAATATATTCAGCACCTAAAATAATGACTGGTACTTAGTGCTTGTTGAATTCTATTGAATTGGAATAATGGGTTCTCAGGTTGACCCAGGGGGTACAAAGATGAAAAACAATACAATCCCTTTCTTCATGAAGTTTATAGTCTTATAAAAGCAATATGCTGCCCACAAAAATGTATGATTTAAGGTAGAGTTTGGTAGGAGCAAAGGAATGATCCAGGTAAAGCATTATAAGGAGGGAGAGAGATCACTTTCAATTTGGGCGATCTGGGAAGGTTTAGTGGAAGAAGTAATATCTGATATGGGCCTTGAAGGAAGAGAAGGATTTCTATAGGCAGAGATAAGAAGGGAGAGTGATCCAGGTATGGAGATGGGTGTGTGTGTGTGGGAGGGATGAGTGGGGGCCCAAGAGATGGCATAATTGAACATAAGAGGGAAAGGCAAGAGGACAACAAGCATTAGCTTGTAGTAGTTTGGCAGAAATGTTTTGTAGAGGAAGGTGAGTAAATGTGAAAAAAGGCTTGAGAGGTGTGTTGGAGTCAGACTGTGGACAAGTTTAAATGCCAGACTAAGAAGTCTACACATTTTGTCCTAAAGAGAATAGGGAGCCACATGAGGATTTTGAACAAGGGCATGACATTGTCAGTTCTGTGTCCTTCTCCAACAAAAATGTATGTGTACCTTATATTTTCCATGGAATTCAGTTTGCTACACCTCAAGAAATAGGTATTTGAGCCTTAGGATATCCTGAGGTTAATTAAAGTGATCAAGGGAATACAAAGATAGACTAAAGTAATTAGGACTTTTCAGTTGTGAAACATGACATCTGAGAGGACTTATCTCCTAAGGCTATAAAACTGTGAAATTTATGGGAAAAGGAAATAGAGATTTATTTATTGGGAGGGGGTGGGGGAGTGTGTGTGTGGGGGTGGGGGTGTTACCTTGAACTTGAAAGTAGTTCAGGGCAAATAAAAGGAAGAACAACTGCAAGACATCAAGTACAGGATGGGAATAAAAATGAATTCAAGGAGGGCTTAGATACATTCATGAATACAAGCCCTTTATTGGAATTTTAAGGTAAGTTAGGGATATTTGAAGTACATTCCTAATCTTTTAAATTTGAAACTACAGAGAAGCTCTATTTCCTCAAAAAATATTTATGATTGAAATGGTCAAAAACAAAATGCTATCCTAAATGAATTAGACAGAAGTCTGGACTAGCTTGAGCTAGTCTGTCATCATTTACATAGAAATGAGCACATCTTCCCATGCAATTTATATATTTAAGGCAGTGAGGTGGTGTAGTAAATAGATCATTGGACTTGGAAGCAGGAAATTCTTAGTTCAAATCTGGCCTTAGACGTTTATTAGCTGTGTGATCCTGGTCCTTAATCAGTCTGTTCCTCAGTTTCCTTACCTATAAAGTGAGAATAATAATAGTAGCTACCTTTACTGTCGGGATAAATAAGATAATATTTGTAAAGTGCTTTGCAAACCTTAAAGTGCTATATAAGTGCTATTTATTATTTTTGTTATTATTATTAAGTTCTTTGAATAAGAACCTATGCTTTGAAAAAATGCACAAAAAATTTAATTGGCATCTTGTGAGTACTGTGTTTCTTTGTTTAAACTTGTTGCCAACTTGCTGTTTAATTGTTTTCTTCTTACAAATGACTTATTCATTCAAAACTCCATCTTGTCATTTTTTAATTTGCACTTTTTGACTGTCTTCTGATTTTATTATAGGAAATGTATTATTCTCAGTCAATCAATCTTCATTTTTAAAGGCTTACTATGTACCAGGCACTAAAAAAAATATTTCATTAAATGATATTCATTATATAGAAATACAACTTGTAGTTCATGTTCTCTCTTTGGGCACATATGTCTCTTGATTAATAACAATATTATTAGGACGGAATGACTAGAGTTACATTCTATGGCAATGAATTTAGATACAGGGGTGGGGCCTCGAGGCCTCAGGTTCCCCACCTCTGATTAGAAGTTACCAATAGCACTTATCCTATGGTAGTAGCCTAACTTATTTCTCTACTTCAAGTCTCTCCTCACTCCTGTTCATCCTGCACACTACTGCAAAAAGAGAGAAAAAATAAATCTGATCATGTGATTATCCCCTCCACCTCCACCCCTTCCCCAATCAATCCAGTGGCTTTCTAATATCTCCAAGATAAAATATGAACTCCTCTGTTGAACTTTTTATACTCTACATGATTTGGCCTCAACCTATCTTTCTATACTCTTTATGAAGGGGTGATGGGCCTGGACCCCTAAAAGAAAAAGACCATTTTTTGAAAGCAACTCCATCTCTGAATTTTCCCATACATTTCAGCAATCCAGATCAATAAGGCACCTGGCCCATCCCAACCTATCTAGATCACCTAATTAACCTATTTGATTTTCCTTTCACTGTTCCACCTGGCCCACTCCAGACTACTTACCACTCCTTCATCTCACCCAGATCCTTTCATTGGTGGTATCAGCACCATCCTCATCAATTTTCTGGTTCACTAGGAATCTTGCCCATTTCTATTGGCATTACAATAAAATTTGCCCCATGACTGAAACATGGTTTGAGTGCATGAATTCATTCCAGGTGGACACTGCCCTGTACCCTGACATTTCAGGGTTTTCATTTCCTACACCACATCAGTTAGACATTATTTCCCAAGTCACATTCTACAATCCAGTCAAATTAGCTTTCTCTCTATTTCTAACACACAATCCTCTTTTGTCTTTGAGCTTTTGTGTGGATTTCCCAAGGCAGCTAGGTGGCACAGTGGATAGAGTGTTGGAACTGGAGCCAGGAGCCAGGAGCCTGGAAGACTCATCTTCCTGAGTTCATATCTGGTCTCAGACATTTACTTAGCTGTATGACCCTGGGCAAATCACTTAACCCTGTTTGCTTCAGTTGCCTCATCTGTAAAATGAGCTGGAGAAGGAAATGGCAAACTACTCCAGTATCTTTGTCAAGAAAACCCCAAATAGGATCACAAAGAGTTGAACACAAATGAAAAATAATTGAACAGCAACAATAAAGTTGCTGTACCCACACTCCTTCTTCCTTTACTCTACCTCAAAGAATCCCTATCTTCTTTTGAGACTTAGATCAAGCAATCTTCTGCATGAAGTCTTTCCTTGATTTCTAACTGCTAAGGCCCTCCCTCCCAAAGTAGCTTGTGCTTACTTTGTGTGTTTGTATATGTATACATGTGTATGCATAGCTTATAATTTTGTTTATATATGTATATATGTTAAATATATATGTATATAAAGATTTTTTCATTCTTTGTGCTTTTTTCCCTGGCACATAGTGCAATGCCTGGTACATTTTGGTGCTTAATAAATACTGTTTGTTTAGTATTGAAAAATAATAGGAGTTTATAATATAATATAGTTAGCTAGAATAATTAATAGCTATTTTAAAATTTTAATATATTTTTTTAATTACATGTAAAAACAACTTTTAACCTTTTTATTTTTAATTTTGAGGTCCAAATTCCCTCCAAACACCTTCCTGCCATCCCTCCTTATTGAGAAGGCAGGCAATTGGCAAAGGTTATGCATGTGCATACAAAATATATTTCCATATTAGTCATGTTGTGAAAGAAAACACAGACCAAAATCCTAAGAAAAATAAAGAAATTAAAAAAAATAGTATGCTTCAATCTACATTCAGATTCCATTGGTTCTTTCTCTGGATGTGGATAAGTATTTTTCATTAAAAATCCTTCAGAATTGAATTGGATCTTTGTATTGCTGATAGTAGCTAATTTCTTCACAGTTGATCCTTGTACAATATTGCTGTTGCTTTGCACAATGTTCTCCTGGTTCTGCTCACTGACATCTATTTATTTTTTTTTGTCAAAATAGGGAGCCCATATAGTCTGCATTTCAAGTTCTGCATGTGGACTACATACTAGTGGCATGACCAATGTCAATTGCCTTCATTTCCACAAAAGACTATAATACTATGAGTCACAAAGATCAATCTGAATCAGTGGAGGGACTTTTACTCTTACTTTCCCCTATATCAATGAAATGAGAGGTTTGGATCAGAAAACAACAACAACAAAAGAAAATTATTAGATGGACAGCTGGAGTGAGCGAGCACCTGCCCTGCTTCACCCTGTTTTCCCAACCCCTATGTGATAATCTTGTATTGGTGTCCCATGGTGTCACTGTCACAGTCTTCTGTCTTTGTACTTTGGAGCAGTAACTTGCTTTCCCTACTCTCCACCAAATTAGGACACCCTGTTTGCTCTGGGTATGGTTTTTGGTACTGGCCCTACATGCAAAAATTTCTAATGGCAACTCTGAGTACTATTAGCCTTAGATAACACTTCAGAGTTTACAGAGCACCTTTCTCAAATAACTATAATGATTCAAAGAGATTTTCCAGAATATTTTATTATGTGCCAAAGGTGCATTACAAGAAAAATTTGATCCTTTGTGAGACTAATGTGAACTAAGGAGGCTTCATTTTGCCCTTTTAATTGAATGAAGATTTTCTACTAAATGCCAAGTCCTTGCATTTAAAAAAAGTTGAATAGGATGACATTAAAAATAATTTCATCTGGTTATATTTGACTGGATAATATTATTCTTGAGTGCTCGGGGTAGTCCTTTCCTTGACAGTTCTTAACTTTTTTGTAAAATGAGGGTAGTTGAGTGGATGATTCTCTGAGACCCTAAATCCAATAATCTTAACTATTAATTTGGGCCTTATTCTTTGTAAAGGAACTTTTATTTTCTTTTTGAGCTAGGAGTCAGTATCTTTCTCTTTCTTCCTTTCATCATTCCTTCCTTTGTTCCTTCTTTTTTTTTAACTCTAGGGCATTTGAGATTTTTGTTTTGTCTTCATTCTTGAAGAGGACCATGACATCAAGGAGGTGATGCCATGAAATTCCAGTGAATTGGATTTAAGTGAGGAAGGACTATGCAAAGTCACCAGCCTCACTTTCTCCTTTGGAGTCATCTGGGTCCAGCAGTGAGAAATAGATAAGGATAACTGGAGATGGCTCTGTGAGGACACTTTACTGTTGTGAAGAGAATATGAGTGAGATGAGGCCTGGGTACAGGGTAAATTTAGGTTTGGATATATTTATCAAGCTCGAGACTACCTGGAGTATACACTCAAATCAGGCAGACCCGATTTGAGGTACAGGCAATGCTTATAAAGGAAGAAACCACAAAAACCACACTTGGGGAGGGGAGTTAGCATAAGCAGTGACATACAGAAGCCAAGAACAGCCATTGGTTGGATCTATAGCTCAGGGCTAATTTGGGAAATAGCACAAGGGT
The DNA here is from genome assembly GCF_028583685.1 of Petaurus breviceps papuanus. Classification (NCBI taxonomy): domain Eukaryota; kingdom Metazoa; phylum Chordata; class Mammalia; order Diprotodontia; family Petauridae; genus Petaurus; species Petaurus breviceps. The sequence goes on along the minus strand of NW_027187419.1, from coordinate 35,815,461 downwards.
ACAAGGCCATGACACTCTATGTGATAGGGGTCCCACCAAGAACAGGGTGGAGCGTACAGGGTGGAGGGCACAGGGAGAGTGGAATTTCCCAGAACAGGCTGGGGTCATGGACCAGGTCAGGGTTATGTTCTGGGTGAAGGGTGTGGGGGACCCCGCTTAGTCAGCGTTCTGAGTGTAGGACCTTGATGGGTCAGCATCCCAGAACAGGGTGGTCCCTTGCATGGGATAGACTTGCCCCATGATCTCTATACAGACTTGCACCATAATCCTTATACAAAATGCTACTTCAAGGCTTACTGATTTAGGGAACTACTAACTTAGGGGAAAGATAAGGGAGCAGGGGACTATGCCTTGGGTAATTCACTTTTATCCAGGACTATGCCTTTAAGCTGTTACAAGCAATTACAGGGTTTAGGATAAAGACAAAGACAAATAAAAAGTCTTAATGATAGCTTAATGGTGGGCTCCAAATCAGGTGGCATGTGATGTGGGTTACCCCACAACATTACCTAAGAAGAAATAGCTCTGCATAAAATCATATGATCACAGGATTATAAGATCATAGATGTGTTGTCAAAAGGAAAGTGAGAGGCTGAGTAGTTCAACTGCTTCCTTTTGTATATTCTGAGGACCAGAAAGATTAAGTGATTTGCCAAGGCCACATGGTTAGTAAACATCAGGGGTGGTACAAGAAACATTGCCTTTTTTTTCTGTGAAGGTTACCTATTTTCAGGCTCCTAAGTAACTTTCAACCCCTTTTGTTGTTTTGTTGTTAGCAAGTAGAAAAAAGAACTCATACCTTTTTATTCAATGGCCTCTACTGGCAAAAGAAACCTTTGGGTATTAAAACAATTGAATATTTTTACAACTGTGGAAACAATCAGGAGAGTTTGCTTATTTATAATACTGCTGTATTATAAATAAGCAAATGTAGAATAAATATAATGTATATAAAGGTCAGCTAGGTGGCACTGTGCATAGAATGCAGGGCCTGAAGTCAGGAGTTTAAATCTGTTCTCAGACACTTACTAGCTGTCTCACCCTGGGAAAGTCACTTTGTTTACCTCAGTTCCTCATCTGTAAAATGAGCTGTAGAAGAAAATGGCAAACCAATCCAGTATCTTTGTCCAGAAAACCTCAAAAGAGGTCACAAAGAGTCAGACATGACTGAAATGACTGAACAACAGTGTACATAAGATAAAAAAATCTGGGACTGGGTATTATTCTACAATCAGTTTTTGATAGGATGCTGTAACAGCAAGCACCCTAGCACACCCAGGATGGCCTGCTAGCATAGGTTCTTTGAACTGCTTTTCTAAAAGGAAAGGCAACTTTAAAGGGGTCAACAATCTTCTTTAATTACATTCACTAGTTCAGGGGAAAGGTCAGTACTCTGAATGTGGAGAAAGTACAAGCAGAGAAAATACAGAGATTCAACAGACAGGGCTCTTACTGTCTAAACATAGCAGTATTGATTGCTATACACTTCACATACATTACTGGATCAAGGGGACACAGACATCTAAACAGTCAGGGGGCTCTGAACATATGGCTATTCATAGTCTTGACTAGGAAATCAATAGATTCTTCTCAAGAGTGAACTCCAAAAGCAAAACACTAATCTCCCAGAATATATAACAAAGACTCAGCATCTGATTGGCTGAGTACAGAGGAGCTTGAAAATTCTAGTGCCCCAGCACTTAATTGGAAACCCAGAGCCTAACTCTGGGTCAGGGTTCTAAGTGCCTATTAAAGGGCAGGAAAGATCTTCAAATTCCCCAGTCTGAGTGCCAAAATGGGGCCTGGTCATAAACTTACACTTTTGTAGTGTATTTATTTTAGTCTCTGGACCTTTCCTACTGGGATTATAACAAGTCTATTCCAAAACCACATACTATTTCACTTTGATTGTATATGAATATATCTTAAAATATTTCAAGTGACTTCTTAACCATACTGTTTATAGTAGGAAAGACAGCAGGGTATGTGTCTCTAGGACTTCCTCTATTCCTTTAATATTCCTATTCTTTTCTGTCTTTAAAGATAACAACAGTGCTTCTCAGCTCTAGTGGGTAGAGAAGCAAGTAGCAGTTTTCCTTTCTCTTTTTCTGGAAGTTCTAGGGACTTCCAGGCACAAGTGACTTCCATTCTCAGGAAGGATGTCTCACAATCTTTTAAGCAAGTGACCAATATGATGTATGATAGGCCAGATCACACTCAACAAACTGAGGCAATTTTGTTTGGCAGAGAGGAAAAGAGGCATTTGATAACAAATTTTGAGTACATGGACCTTTGTGGAAATTTCTAGTTCAATCCATACATGCAAATCTGTCAAAAATGACTCCCATAAATTGAGAACAAAATTCTTAGGGATAACTTTAAAGACATACATATACATTTCTGTAAAAGAGTATGGAATTACATTACAAATCAATATCTGCCTTATGCCCCATTGGGTATACCTTGAAACAAATCTTCCAGAAAAAGAGAGACAGAAAGTAGACTTGGGGCTTGCTTCTCTGCCTGCTAGAACTGAGAAGCATGGTAGTTTCCTTTAAGGACAGAAAAAGTAGACTGCTTAAAGGAATGGAGTAAGTTCTGGTTACATCCATTCCAGGTCTTTCCAACTATAAACAATCGATTTCTATAAACTGCTTCTCAGTTTCCCATGAGGGCTGAAGGCACAATTATACATTCTGCATTTTAATGTTGAGGTCTGTTCAAAAGATTACTCTGGGTATTGGCTCACTTTATGTCAGGTTAGTTTTATGGTTAAAAAGATTCAACACTTTTTTTTGGTCTTTATTAATTTCTTTGTTTAGTTTTAGTTTACAAGATTCAATTCCACAATTCCTTGAGTTTCAAATTTTCTCTCCCTCCCTTCCCTCCCCCCCATGACAGCATACAATCAAGTATAGGATCTGCAAATACTTTCACATTAGACATTAGTCAGGTTATAAAGACAGATTGTATCAGATGTAATGAAAAATGGTAAAGAGGAAATAAAACCAAACAAGAAAAAGAAAAAGATCAGGTAGTTTGCTTCAATCTGGATTCACACTCAGTTCTTTCTAGTTCTTTCTCTGGATGTAGACATCTCTCTCCATCATGAGTCTTTTGGGATTGACTTATATCACTTCATTGCTGAGAAGAGTCCAGTCTATCAAAGTTGGTTGTCACACATATGTTGTGTCTGTAATTGTGTACAAATTTCTCCTGGTTCTGCTCTTTTCATTCAGCATCAGTTTGTATAAGCCTTTCCAGGTAAATAGGAAGTCCATCTGTTCCTCCTTTCTTATAGCACAATAGTATTCCATTATAATGCATATACCACAACGTGTTCAGCCATTCCCCAACTGATGGGCATCCCTTAATTTCCAATTTTTTGCCACCACAAAAAGAGCTGCTATAAATATTTTTGTACATATCAGTCTTCCTCCCACTTCTATGAAGATTTGACACTTTTAATGGAAGAAAACTACTACTCCCTTTTCCAAGACTCATTCCCACAAGTTGGGAGAAAGTAAAGTATTATATCTCTCCCTCTGCCCCCATTCCATATAGCTTAAAGATAGAGAGATAACAATTATAATTTTGCTAATGATAGATAGGAAAGCAGGTTCCTATTCAAGTGTTTGTATTGAAACAGTAAAAGAAATATTACAAGTAAAATGGGGAAAAAACACTGCTTCCCTTACTTATGGGTTCCACTTCAGTTTATTGCCAATTAAAAATGACTGTCCTTGTTGACATATTATTAGTTGTTCATGTTATTGATTGTTCAAGGAATGATGTTTCCTTGCCCTGTTTTGCACCTTCATTTAGCAACTTGATCTTTTTTTCTCAGTCCTTTGTACTTTCTCCTTTTGTTTTCTTTTGAGTCATTGTCTGGTAGATACAATATACATGCTAATTAAGTACATCACAGGAATTAAAAGCCAAATACAAAAATCTGTCACAATCAGAACTTCTAAAATAATTTTCATTTACTTTCTGTTTAACTATGTACTTCCTATCCATACAAGGCTAATATATGTATATTGTACTTTCTATTTATAGAAAATATTCAAGTTATTATTTGTATTACATCCTTATTTGAGCTATTTAAGTAATTTGCCACAAAATTGAACTATTTTTTAAAGTCTTCATTCCAAATTTAGTGCTCTCTATTGCCATGAAGTGGTGGTAAGAAGTCAGGTGTCCCATTCATCTTTTGGATCACATCACTCTTTTTCTTCTGGCATGATCTGAGACTCTTCCATGGATAGTGACATGATTACTTGTTCTGAAATGATTTATGAGGGTGAATGTAGTATAAGAAATTTGACCAAATAGGTCAGTCAGCCAATAAAAATTTAAGTGCCTTCTATGTTCCAGGTATTGTGCTAAATACTGGGTATGCCAAAAGAGATAAGTAATCATTCCAGTCCTCAAAAAGCTCACAATATAATGGATGAGACAACAAACAAACAAATATGTACAAACAAGGTATATGTAGGATAAGTAGGAGATAATTAATAAAGGGAAGGCACTAGAATTAAGAAGCATTGGGAAATTTTCTGTAGAAGGTGGAATTTTAATTAGAAGTTAGTTGAAGGAAGCCATGGAGGTTTGTAGGTGGAGATGAGGAGGGATAGCATTCCATGCATTGGGGTCAACCAGAGAAATGCTCAGAGCTGAGAGATGAAATTTATTGTTCACAGAACAGCAAGGAGGCCAGTGTCACTGAATGGAAATACATGGTTTGTGGCAGGGAGTAAGGTGTAAGAAAATTGAAAAGGTAGGTGGGGATTAGGATATGAAAAACTTTGAATGACAAATAGAAAATTTTGTATTTCATTCTAGAAGTGATAGGGAACCACTGGAATTTGAATTGGAGGTATGACGTGGTTGTACATGAACTTTAGGAAAATCAATTTTGTGACTGAAAACAGTGGATTGAGTGGGGAGAGATTTGTGGCAAGCTGACTCCCCAACAGGCTATTACAATAATCCAGGTGTGAGGTGATCAGTGCCTGTACCAGAGTGTGACAGTTTCAGAGGAGAGGAGGGAACATATTCTTTCTTTTTTTGTTTTTGTTTTTCCCTTTTTGGAGGGGGAATGAAGGACAATTGGGGTTAAGTGACTTGCCCAAGGTTACACAGCTAGTAAGTGTTGTGTCTAAGGCCAGATTTGAACTCAGGTCCTCCTGACTCTAGGGCTGGGGCTCAATTCACTGTGGCACCTAGCCACCCCAAAGGGAACATTCTAGAGATTTGCAGGAAGGAAACTGACAAACCTTGGTAACTGGTTGGTTATGGGGAATAAGAAATAGTGAAGAGACAAGGATAACAACTATGTTGTAAGTCTGAGAGACTAGGAAGTTGGTGTTGGGAATAGGGAACATGGCAGGGGAAGGGTGTTTTTAAAAATTTATTTATTTATTTATGTTTGGTTTTCAACATTCATTTCCACAAGATTTTGAGTTACAATTTTCTCCCCATCTTTCCCCTACCCCCACATAAGATAGCAAGCCTACTGAATACCCCTTTCCCCAATCTGTTCTCTATTATATCCTCCCCCATCACCTCCCTAACTTTCTAGTAGGGCAAGATGAATCTCTTTACCCCAGTGCCTGTATATCTTATTTCCCAGTTGCATGTAAAAAAAAAATTTTAAACATTGGTTTTTAAAACTTTGAGTTTCAGATTTTTTTCCCTTCTTTCCTCCTCACCCACCCCCAATGTGAAGAAAAGCGATTCAATATATATTGTACGTATGTAGTTACCCAAATCATTTCCATAGTGGTTATATTGTGAAAGACTAACTATATTTCCCTCCATCCTATTCCTCCTCCCATTTAATCTATTTTCTCCTTTGACCCTATCCCTTTTAAAAAATGTTTGTTTTTAATTACCCTGTCCCCCAATCTGCCCTCCCTTCTATCATCCCCCCTTATCCCCTACCTCCTTATTTTCCTGCAGGGTAAGATACTAAATTAAGTGTGTGTGTTATTCCCTCCTTAAGCCAAATTCAATGAGAATCAGGTTTTTCCATTCCCTTTCACCTTCCTGTTCTTCCACTCCATTGTAACAGTTTTCTCTTGCCTCTTTTATATAAGATAATTTACCCTAATCTATCTCTCCCTTTCTCCTTCTCTCAATAAATTCCTCTCTCACCTCTTAATTTTATTTTTTAGATATCATCCCTTCATATTTAATTCATCCTGTCCCCTCTATGTATATATGAACATATATATTCCCACACTTACATATATATTTATATACACATACACCCTCCTATACATACACATATATGTATGTATGTATATACATACATATATGCACATATAATCCCTTCAACTATCCTCATACTGAGAAAAGTCTTATGAGTTATAATTATCATTTTTCCATGTAGGAATATAAATAGTTCAACTTTAATAAGTTTCTTATATGATTTCTTTTTCCTGTTTATGTTCTCATGCTTCTTGTATTTGAAAGTCAAATTTTCTGTTCAGCTTTGGTTTTTTCATCAAGAATGCTTGAAAATCTTCTATTTCATCGAATGACCATATGTCACCTGTAGCATTATACTCAGTTCTTCTGAGTAGGTGATTCTTGGTTTTAGTCCTAGCTCCTTTGACCTCTGGAATATCATATTCCAAGCCCTTCGATCCCTTAAGATAGAAGCTGCTAGGTCTTGTGTTATCCGGATTGTATTTCCACAATACTCAAATTGTTTCTTCCTGATTGCTTGTAGTACTTTCTCCTTGACCTGGGGACTCTGGAATTTGGTTATAATATTCCTAGGAGTTTTCTTTTTGGAATCTTTTTCAAGAGGTGATCAGTGAATTCTTTCAATTTCTATTTTGCCCTCTGGTTTTAGAATATCAGGGCAATTTTGTTTGATAATTTCTTGAAAGATGGTGTCTAGGCTCTTTTTTTGATCATGGCTTTCAGGTAGTACAATAATTTTTAAATTATCTCTCCTGATCTATTTTCCAAGTCAGTGGTTTTTCCAATGAGATATTTCACATTGCCTTCTATTTTTTTTTCATTTGTTTGGATCTGTTTTATAGTATCTTGATTTTTCACAAAATCATTAGCTTCCATTTGCTCCAATCTAATTTTGAAGGATTTATTCTCTTCAGTGAGTTTTTGATATTCTTTTTCCATCTGGAAAATTCATATTTTTTAGGCATTCTTCTCCTGAAGAATGGCTTTTTGGGCCTCTTTTGCCATTTGAGTTAGTCTATTTTTTTTTTTAAGCAATCGGGGTTAAGTAACTTGCTCAAGGTTACATGGCCAGTTATTTCTGGGTGTGGTGCTGAGTATCTGAGCCCAGATTTGATCCAGGTCATCCTGACACTGGAGCCGGCGCCTTACTCGCTGAGCCACCTGGCCGCCCCTAAACAATTGGGGTTAAGTAACTTGCTCAAGGTTACACGGCCAGGTGTTTCTGGGTGGGTGCTAAGTGTCTGAGCCCGGGATTCAATCTCCAGGTCTTCTCAACACTGGAGCCGGTGCTCTTACTCGCTGTGCTACCTGGCCGCCCCGAGTTAGTCTATTTTTAAGGTCTTATTTTCTTCAGTGTATTTTTGGGTCTCCTTTGTCAGACTGTTGACTCACTTTTCATGATTTTCTTGCATCATTCTCATTTCTCTTGCCAATTTTTCCTCTACTTCTCTCACTTGATTTCCAAAATCCTTCTTGAGCTCCTCCATGGCCTATAACCAATTCATATTTTTTTCTTGGAGGCTTTTGATGCAGGAGTTCTGACTTCACTGTCTTCCCTCTGCTCAATACCTTGATCCTTTTGTCCCCCCAAAAGGATTGTATGGTTTGTTTGTGCTTTCTCTGCTTGCTAACATTGCCAGCCAGTTACTTGACTTTTGAGCTCTTTGCCACAGTAGAACTCTGCTTCCAGAATGGAGAGAGCTTTGTCCTGTATTGCTGGGGTGTTCTCAGTTGCCAGAACCATTAGGGAGCTCTCTACAACCCCCACAATCTCTGGCACCTGGCCAAACACCCCAGGACTACCACCCAAGACCAAGATCCAGATCCAAGCAGGTTAAAGGAAGAGTGATTACCCTCTGAATGTCACTTTGTCCCCCTAAGGTCTGCAGAGCAAGAGCTCCTGAGGCAACCATGCTGGGTGGCTGTATAGCCGCTGCACCTCTGCTGTTTCTCACCCTGGGGGCAGGGGGCAGACTTTGCTCTTTTGTCCCCCCTGTTGTAACAGAGTTCACACTGGCCTTTTACTTTGTCTTTGGTGTTTATGGTTTGAGAAGTCTGGAAGCCATCATAGCTGCTGGTGATTCACTCTCCTGAAATCTGCTCTGGCTGCTGCTGGTTGGGGCTTCCCTGGGGCAAGAACCCTGTGGCTCATCCGGGGCTGCACTCAGATCCCAGCACGCTGTGATAGACCTTTTCTCTCAGCCTTCTGGGCAGTCTTCAGTGGGAGATCTGTTTCTCTCTATAACTTTGTGGCTTCTGTAGCTTTAAAATTTGTTAGAGTCAACTTTTTTTTTTTAAAGCAATTGGGGTTAAGTAGCTTGCTCAAGGTTACACAGCCAGTTATTTCTGGGTGTGGTGCTAAGTATCAGAACCCGGATTCGATCTCAGGTCATCCCAACACTGGGGCTGGTGCTCTTACTCACTGAGCCACCTGGCCGCCCCTAAGCAATTGGGGTTAAGTAACTTGCTCAAGGTTACATGGCCAGGTGTTTCTGGGTGGGTGCTAAGTGTCTGAGCCTGGATTCGATCCCAGGTTATCCTGACTCTGGGGCCGGTGCTCTTACTCGCTGTGCTACCTGGCCTCCCCCTAGAGTCAATTATTTTACAGGTATTAGAAGTGGAGCCCATGCCAAGTTTGTGCTTCTATTCTGCCATCTTGGCTCTGCCTCCCAGGGGAAGGTTTTAAGGGAAAAAATAATGAGTTTGATCAAATTTGCACATATTGAGTTTACTTTGTCTAATGGACATCCATTTCCAAGCTGTCTGAAAGGCAGTTGTAGATACAAGACTGGAAGTTATCAGAGAGGTTTGAAAGGATACATAGATTTGAGGATCATCAGCATAAAGATGGAAATTAAACTCATGGGAGATAATGAGAACACAAAATGAAATAGTATAGAAGCAGAAGAGAAGAAACCCCAGGATAGGATCCTATGGGATACTTCTGGTTAGAGAAGCATTATCTGGATGAGGAAGATGAGAAGAACCAGGAGATAGTGAATACCAAAACCCTAGAGAGAAGAGATTATAAAGGTGAAGTTGGTGATGAACAACATAAAAATCTCCAGAGAGTTTGAGGAGAATGAGGATTGAGAAAATGCCATTGGATTTGGCAATTAAAAGGTCATTGGTAACTTTGGGAAGAACAGTTCTGGTGGAATGATGAGGTCAGAAACCAGACTGTAAGGAGGTAAGAAGAGAGTGAGAGAAGTGAAAGTGGAGTCATCTCTTGTAGATAGTCTTTTGGAAGCATTTAGCCACTAGGGTCAGAAGAGATACAGGATGAAATTTAGCAGGGATGGAAATATCAAGTGAGGATTTTTTGAGGCAAATGGAAATATGAGACTGGAGATCAGCAGAGAAATGGAGACTGGATATGTAGAGCTGTGAATCATCAGCATAAAGATGATAATTGAATCTATATTAACCGATTTCCTAGTGATCCAATAACAATCCTACCTTCTATTTATGACTTTCTGTGGTGGGCATTTACTTGAAAATATAAAATGGGAAAGTCATCAGTGATTCATGGATCACTATCATTAGCAGGTGCATACCTGCCAAATAATCTGTTTTCCACCTGAGATATAGTTGGTTGGTAAATCTCCAGAGCAGGAATGGGGCCCTGGGGAAAGATTCCAAAGGAAGACACCACCTAAGTCATTCTAGCATTTATATAGTGCTTTAGGGTTGATAAAGCCATTATGTATATATATATATATATATATATATATATATATATATATATATATATATATATATATATTCATTTTATTCTAACAACAACCCTGGGAGGCAAGTGTACAATTATTATTATCACAATTTTACAGATAAGGAAACTGAAGTTAAGTGACACATAAATATCTGAGGTTAGATTTGAACTTGTCTTCTTGACCCCAGGTCCAACATTCTATCTACTGCAACATCTGGCTTGTAATTCACATTCAACGTTTCCTTTTTAGATATCCCTTTAGGCTCATGGTCCTTAAGACCTGATTTTAGTCCTTTGAATATTGAATGCTAGTTGGATAGTAAAATATTGCTTAAACATTGACATGTATAGTAAATGTGTTTGTGTTGGACAGCATGTTGTGAATTTTAAAAAAAAATCTTTTCTTTTATGATGGGGAATCTAGAGCCCTTGTGGCAAATAAAACATTACAAGCTATTTTTGTTTGTTACAACAGAGTGGTATTTTTTCACTGAAAATGATCAGAAACATCATGAAACTCACTCCTCTTTCTAGGTTTCACCACCTGCTCTCCCCCCAAAATGTGGTTTGCATGGCAAACAAGTTTTTTTCCATTAAATTAATTATTTCCTGCCATGTAGTCTAAGATATTTAGTGTACATTTATATTTTGCCCTAACTCATAGAATTACAGAATCAAAGAATCTCAGCATTATAAGGATTATCAGGGAGGGATATGCCTAAATAAAAGTTAACTCTACAGAATTCTCCCTGGTATTTGGGAACCTGTTAGTACCTGAAGTTTCCCATTCTAATAAGTTAACTCTAATCAATACGAATTCCTTCTTTAGGTCAAATCCAAATCATCTTCTTAGTAACATCAACTCTCCTGCTCCTTCTTTTACCCTTTAGAACCAACATACTAAGTCTAAAACCTATTTCACAATTATTCATTCAAATACTTGGGGACAGACATCATATGCTCCCTAAATATTCTTTAAACTAAGTTCCTCTTATTCCCCCATTTCTTTTGAGTGATTCTTGTATCTTATCATAATGAGTATTCTCTCCCATGTAGTTGCCTTATTGAGATGCACTAAAGGTCACCAGTATTGCCCTTAACTGAACCTTGGATGTAGTTTAACCTTGACAAAATATAGTGAACTAAAGTTGATGAACTGAGTTCAATTCATTCAATCAGAGACAGTTTTAGTACAATTCATTCATTCAGCCATCCATCCATCTATTCATTTATTCAATGAAATATTTGCTGACTTGAGATATCTTGAATTGAATTTAACAGGTATTTACTAAATACAAGACAATGCTCTGGAAACAAGGATGGATAAGAATAGGTAATATGTAATTTATGTCTTCATGGAGTTTATTCTTTTGTAAGTTTTAAAAATACCTTGAAAAAGGAAAAAAACAACACAATGGTTTTTCCATAAAGAATATTATACTTTTCCAGCTTCTAGTTGGTGATAGAAACTGTCAGCAAAATACCACTGTCATGGAGCTGTGGCTGGTCTAGTCATTCTGGAAAGCAATTTGGCAATATGCCCCACAACTATTAAATTGTACAAACCCTTTGACCCTGTGGTACTGATACTATGTCTATACCCCATAGAGATCAAAGAAAAAGGGAAAAGAACCATATGTGCAAAAATATTTATAACAGCTTTTGTTTTCATTGTGACAAAAAATTAGAAATTGGGAGGATGCCTATTGCTTGGGAAATGATCAAGTTATAGTATATAAATGTGATAGAATACATTTGTGCTATATGATATGCTGAAGGTGACGGTTTCAGAGAAACTTGGGAAGATTTGTATGAGCTGATGAAGAGTGAAGTGAGCAGAATCAGGACAACAATTTATAAAATAACAACAATATTTTAAGGACAAATAACTCTGAAAGACTGATCAGTAGTGACCAACTATAATGTCAGAAGATACACAAGAATCATGTTACCTACAACCAGATAGAGAGGTGATAGACTCAGAATGCAGATTGAACTTTTTTTGGAGGGACACAGCCAATGTGGGAATTTGTTATGTTTGACCATACATATTTGTAATGGGTTCTGTCTTTCTTACATTCTAAATGTGGAGGTGGGGCAGGGGGAGGGTATGAATTCAAACAGAAAATAAAATTTAATAGAAAAAAGGGAATACTTTATTGCCACAAGACAGCATAGAATCTTAATGGTAGAAAGAAAATTGGGGCTTAGAAGCTGGACACTTGGTTTTGAATCCCAATTTTGATACTCTGTGTGTTTGTGTGTATGTGTATGTGTGTATATGTGTATGTGTGTGTGTGTGTGTGTGTGTGTGTGTGTGTGTGTGTGTGTGGCTTAACTCCTTTGGTCTCCAGCTTTTTCATAGGTAAAATAAAGGCTTTGAGTTATGTAATGGTAATGGTAGTTTGAAGACCTTTCCTTCCTAAATAAACCAGATATATTACATGGATCCCACAGTGGGAGGAGCTTGCTGAAAGGGTAGAGCAGGAAGGGTGGAGCAGGAAGGAGCATGGGAGAGCATGAGCAGAGCTGGGAGCAAGCAGCACAGAGGCAGAGCAACTAGTGTGAGTGAGAGAGGGCATTTTTGCTTAAGGGAGCCTTGTGGATGTCAATGCTCACTGCATTGGTTATATGTACAAACTTCTTGGTTGCTATGATGGATTTGGCTTTCCAGTGTTGGGATTTGACTTTCTGGTATTTGAATAAATGTTTTGGTTCTGTCTTCCATGAGGAGAGTCTGTTACATTTTTTGATTCAGAACTATACCAGCATATTCATAGCCACTGTGGGAACTGTAAATATTGTATTGATATTATAAGTTACTAAGGTCCTTTCTAAATTAAATCTTATGACAAATGACATGTTATTCTACTCTATATGCATATTAGCCCCAACTGTTTTCTTTGGTTACTCTAGGCCCCTGTTTGGTGTAATGCCTCTTGTTCCTACCAATGCTGAGATCCCTAATTCTATCTTTAGAATGAAACTAGGTGATAACCTTGGCATTTTTTATTGTTGCAAGGTGTCACACAATTATCACTAACTTCTCAAATCAAAGTGAACTTGGATGAATTTTAACATAAGAAGTATGTATATGTTGTTCCTCATTCCTAGGAAGGGAGGCACCCATGTGTATGTGTGCTGCAAACTCAGAGACGAGACAGGATATTGTAACTCTAAAAATGTTTATAGTGCAGAATGTATACATAAATATATAGGCAATAAAGTGTAGAGGATAGAGAGATTACCTCAGACTTAGAAAGACCTGAGTTTAATCCTGGTCTTCAATTATGTATTGGCTCTCACTTTAGGTAGGTTACTTAAAACAAATAAGATTCACAGTGAATCAAGCAGTGATTCTCAGTGAATCTAAGACTAAGTTGCAGAATTTAGTGATTTGCATTGGTAAGGGGTGGTTTCCTTTATGGAAACCCTATGCCAATATAATCAAGAAGCATTTTTTTTTAAAGTATTACATTCTATACTTTGGATTCTGGATGAAAAGGGTACAGTTCACTTCCATTCAATAAGCATCCACCCATTAAGTGAATAATCTGGGTTAGGAACTAGGAAAACAAAAATGATCCTTTTCCTCAAGGAAATTATATTTCACTAGAAGGATAAACCATGTATATGGATAGGTAAATACAGAGTAAGTTCAGAGTGAGGGCCCTAAACAGGGGAGAGGGAATTAGGAAAGGCCTTATGAAAGTACCAGAACAACCATGTTATAATACTTGAAATACCTGTAACCCTCCCTTGCTAGGACATTGTGATAGTGGGGCTCTAGTATAGTCCTTTTCCTTCATGATGCTGGATACTAAGTCATAGGGAAAAGAAGGCTTCACTCAACTCATGATTGTTGAGCCTTTGTTAGTCACTATATTAAAAAAAAATTCCTAAACAAGAAAATAAGGCTGTCAAATGCCAAATCTTCCCCATCCCAACCTCAACATTGGTAAGCTGTGGAGTTTTTTTTCATGAACTACACAGTCACATTTTACTTCATTCATGAAGTCAGCAAGAGTCAGCGGAAATTCCAACAGAAATAAATCATCAGCCCTAAGTGGTTTTCATTTGGAAATAATGAGAAAAACATGGGCAGGTGAAGATTTTTCTGCATTTGGAAAAGCTTTCAAGAGCAAGAACATTGGCTCAGGGAAAATAGAAAGCAACTTCAATTACTAGAGTGTAGTATATATCTCAAGTCATTTGTAGAATCTGGGTTATCCTCAAGTTGCAAAGGCAATTTATTTTTTTACCCTTATAAAATTTTCACATGTGTAATTTGGCTGAAAGACCTGCAGGTGTTTAACCTGAAGAAGAAAAGACCAAGGGGGAATGTGATAACTATCTTCAAATATCTGAATGGCTATTATGCAGAAGAGGAATTATATTTATTCTGTGTGATTCCACTGGGTAAGACTATGACAAATGTGCATAAATACAGGGACTTCGAATTTGGCACATAAGGATGATCCTAGAAACTATTAGGCCTGTCTGAAAACAAATTGCACTGTTTCAGTATGTAGATATTTCTATGATGTTAGGATCTTCAAGAAGAAACCAAGGGGTGGCTAGGTCATGCAGTGAATAGAGCACCATCCCTGGAGTCAGGAGGACATAGGTTCAAATCTGGCCTCAGACACTTAACACAAAAAAACTAGCCATGTGACCTTGGGTAAGTCACAACTCCAATTTCCCTACCTTTCTTCCTCCAAACAGCAAAAAAAGAAAGAAAAGAAAGAAAAGGAAAGGAAATTATAGGAAAGAAAAGAAAGGAAAGGAAAGGAAAGGAAAGGAAAAGAAAAGAAAAGAAAAAAGAAAGAAAGAAATCAAGACTACTTTTCAGGGATGTGAAAGGTATTTTTTTTCCATTGGTGCTTAGGTTGAAACAGATGGGTCTTTTGCAGAATCAGAATCTTAATGTTGGACTGGACCTCAGAGACTATGCAGTACTATCTGCAACTGATTTTGAATCCGTTGTACATATACATAGCAAATAATAATTTAACCTCCGTTTAAAGACTATCCCCGCTCTTACACCTGTAAAATGGGTTTCACAACCTAAGGCAGTCCATTCTACTTTTGAACAATTTTGATTATAAGAATTTTTATCCTTAAATGGAGCCAAAATTTACCTCTGTGAAACTTTAACCATTGCTCTTAGCTCTGGCCTCCTGATCCAAGCAAGAATGTCTAATCATTCTTCCATGTCACAGATCTTTAAATTATGGAAGATAGCTACTTCCATCTCCCCCTCCTCCAAGTCCTCCCTTCTCTAGGCTAAATATCCCTAGTACCTTCAAATAATTCTCCTTTGGCATAGTCTCTAACCCTTTTAATCATTCTGGTTTTACATATGCCAGGGTTTCAGGAACCCTCATCAACTCTGAATGAAGTCTAGCTTGTCAATGTCCTATTTAAAATATGCCTTGAATTCACCACAACACTTTGGAACTACTTTAGAGGAAAAAGAAAGGTTAAAGAGAGAAAACGACCATTTCTTATAGTGGATGGGACAACAAAATCATAGTTCTCTGATTTCTGAAATAAGCAAGTCTATTCAAAGCAACCTTAGGCTACCTTAAGAGAAATATAGTATGCACAATTCTATACAGGATAGTCTCACTGTACCCTGCCCTAGTCAGACTATGTCTAGAGTACGGTATTCATTCTGTACGCAACAATTTAAGGATGACATAAACAAGTTAGAATATAGACATTTCTCACTTTATGTAAATTAATTTTATGTGAATTCAACTTTATGTAAAGAATTCTGAAAGAAATCTGTATTACTCCCCAATACCTATGTTATCTTTACTGTTCAGTACTGTGTTCTCTCTCTCTACTCAGTGCTCAGAGTCCTTCTCTCCTTCCTTCCAAATCTCTCCTTTCCACACCTACCTGCCAATCTCCTTCAAAAGAAAGAAGTACAGACTATGGAGAGACCACACTGGCAACTTGGTGTCTTGGCTTGAAACCTTGAGAGTAGACCTTTGCTCCATTCTGTTCACCCATCTGTGTGTCTTGCCTATGTATCTGTCTTGTCTTGCCTCCTTTCTTCCCTTCCATTTTCTCCCAAGTTCAGGCAAATTTGCATTAATCCCTTTACATAGACTAGCTGAATGGTCCACTTACATAAAGCAACAAATGTCTGTATATAGAGAACATTATAATTGGGGAAGATTAGGGGAAAACAAAGTCTGGATTTTCACAGTATCTTATCAAGAATTGTGTATTAAGTGACACTTCTATGCTTCATCAACTGATGCTCACAGTGTTGACCCAGAAGCACTACAAGACTCCAGAGTACCTTATGAATCATCAAAGAAAGAGTAACATTATTATTATTATTATTTTTTATAAGCAATCGGGGTTAAGCAACTTGCTCAAGGTTACATGGCCAGTTATTTCTGGGTGTGGTGCTAAGTATCTGAGCCCAGGATTCGATCCCCAGGTCATCCTGACACTGGAGCCAGTGCTCTTACTTGCTGAGCCACCTGGCCGCCCCTAAGAGTAACATTATTGAAGAGAATATTTGATTGATTATAATATCCTATCCATAGACTATTCTGAATGACAGAGTATTTACTAGGTATAAAACCATATCATGAGCAGCTCTCCTGAAGATTGCTGCTGTGAATATTTTTAAAGTTCTAATCACATAGTATGGTGAACTCTTTATTTATTCAGCAATAAACTAAGCATAACATCCAAGAAACTAGCACAACATTCACAACAATATAACATAAAAACTTATTACTAAGGTGACCACATAGTCTTAAACAAAACATATCATTCAGTAAGTCACAATCTCCTCAATCAATACAGAGTGCCTAAGTAAAGTCTTCTTTCATTTTAACTCAAGGCTAACTTTCAAACCCCATGGCTCCTCTTCCACTGGCTGACCACTCCCAGTTCTTGCCTGGATTCACACAACTCTTGCCTGGACTAACTCATAGGCAGCTCTCCTCTCTTGTTTCATACTACAGTTTACTATTCCATCCCAATCTCTTTGAAGTTTCAGTTTCTAGGAAGACAAAGATTAACAGAGATACAACAATACTTACACTCATTGCTGGCACTATTATCTCAATTCACTTTCTGACAAAGTAACACAAATCAACAGACAAGGCTTCTGTCTGAGAAATCAAACACAAATCAACAGGAAAGTTCTAGGACTTCTGCAGCAGCAGTAAAGTCCTCTTTCAGGGCTTCTGTCTAAAAACAACAGACACAGTGCTTTTGTCTGACAGACCAACAGACAGAATGCTATATATGTGAAATCACAAGCATTTTACCTCTCAGTTCTGCTTGGTCCCAGCTCAAGCTTTTCTCTGCTCTGCTTTTTCCTGTTCCACCCTTCCTGTTCTGCTCTTTCGGCAAGCTCTTCCCACTGTGGGTTCCATGTGATGATGTTAGGCCTATGAAGTGTAGGGAAGGTCTCCAACCTCCCTTAGGCCTTTTAAGGGCAACACAATGTATACTGTTTCCAACAAAGACTTGATACAATCAAAGTAGAGGCTCAAAGGCACTTGAATAACTGAAACTAGCAGCAAAGTATTACTTTGCTTGCCATTGCACTATGTTGGAAAATTACCAACTTTAGAAATAATGTTAACCTACATGTTGAAAAATTGGGAAGGTAAGATGAATTTTACAAGACAGAAATAATCCTGTCTTTGCAGTAATCCAAAATGCACACCGAACCTCTACATTTAACAGATAAAGGCACCATGTACAGTTACAAATCAGTTAAATATATTGACTTGTCCCTTGATATGACAAATAGTGTAACAATTTAAACTCTGAGTTCATTTTGGGAGAAAGCAATGCTCAAAGAAATGCTAACATGTTTCTTCAGCTCCTGATCAAAGGCAAACTACCTTGGCAATCCAGTTGAAATTCTCATCCAAATATTTATTGAACACCATATTTAATCTGTCTACCAAATATTAACATCCAGATAACAAAAAATTAACATCCAGATAAAGAGTAGAAAGGATGTCACAGAATTCCATAATCTCAGTGATAACGAGGACATCAGAGCCACCTCATCCAATGCATGTCTGTATATGGAATTCTTCTCTACAATACCCTAAACATGTGGTCATCTGGTCTTTTCTCAGAAGATTTCTGGCAAAGGCAGCCCACTCTACTTTTTGATAGTTCCAGTGTTTGGAAACCTTCCCCTCACATTGAGTTTGAATCTACCACTTTGTAATCTTTACCCATGTTTTCTATTCTCTGCCCTTTGGGGCCAATCATAATAAATCCAATTCCTCTTCCTCATGATCCTCTTTAAATTCTTGAACACAGTTATCATAATAGGGACAGTTAGATGGCACAGTGAATAGAGTGCTGGTTCTGGAGTCAGAAAATTCATATTCCTGGTTGAAATCTGGCATCAGACACTTACTAGCTATGTAACCCTAGGTAAGTCACATAACTATATTTGCATCAGTTTTCTCATTTGTAAAATGAACTGGAGAAGGAAATGGCAAACCACTCCAGTATCTTTATCAGGAAAACCCTAAATGGAATCACAAAGAGCCAGACATGACTGAACAACAACAACAATCAAGTTTTCTCAGAGTTAAAAATTTCCATTTTCTTTAATTTAATCCATGTATGGCATGATCAGCAGTCTTCTTGCCATTCTAGAAGCCTCTCTTTATAGGCTCATCTACCCCTAATTCAGTCAAAACATTATTAAATGCCTGCTAGAAACAAGGTTACATGCTAGGTGCTAGACATACAAAGTGAACTCTTTATACTTTTTAGTTTATCAATGTTTTCCTAAAACGTTGTTTTTTGTTCTTCATTTTCAGAGGATGAACGACATTATGGGGTACTGACTTTGACTCAATCATGAATTGGTTTTATGTAAGGCAGAGCTGACCAAACCATCAGTATCACTCTCTCTTTGAATCATCAAAGGCCAGTGGCAAGAAAAAAGTCAGGATGACTGATAGTAGCCCAGGATACCTTGAATGTCCTCAGTATTTGCAATGTCTGACCAAACTCTAAATGCTCCACAGCACCTGCTTCAGCCGCCTTCATGGTCATTGGAAAAAATTGCTCTTATCCACCACTTCTGCTACTGGAAATCTTCACATGTTTGGGGGGGTAGACACTCCCCTAACTCACCAATAGCTTTGAAGCCTGTTGGTTACCTTCATCCTGGTTTAGCCCATCTACTGAGTTTTATTGGGGGTGTGACTGCTGTGCATGTTTAAGCTCCTAAGAGTCACAAGTGAGAGTCTAGAATGAGGTGGGCACCAAAAGTGGATGAGCAGCCCTGAAAAGGGCTCAGCAAGCCCTTACACCAGAGATGCTGGTCCTTCTTGATCATCCCCCTTGGTGCCTAAAACCAATGACAGTACACCAGAAATGAGATGATCAGGGCAGAATACAAGATAACTGCTACCTATTAAATAAAATATTCTAAGTCAAGTATCTGGATATTGTGCTACATCATGTCAAACATCTAGAGGGTGAATTCTTTTCTCTTTTTGCCTGAATGTCCAGTGTCACATAGAAATGTCTTAAAATCTTAATTACTTTCTATCTTTAAAATTTCTAGTGCTAAAATAAGGTTGTTTTGATTGGAACTTGAAGCCATTGATTTGAATTGTTTATTTTTACATAGTCAATTTTGAATTGAATTCAATTTTTTCAAGAATTTATTTAGCATCTACTCTGGGGAAAAGTACTCTGCTATGCATTGGTCATACTAATATGATAAATGAAATAATACCTACTTACAAAGGCCTGACAATCTACCAGTCTTAAAAAAGACTCAGCATCCAGAATATGAAAATGGATAACATTACTGTAGTCTGCCCTTGTGAGATCACATCTGAACCATTGCATAGTGACTGGCACATAGCAAATGCTTAAGAAATGTTTGTTGCTGACTTATTGACTTCTAGAGGCCTCATTTTTAAGCAGGACATTGACAAACTGAAGGGTGACAAGACATATGAGGAACCAGTAGAGCATGACATAGAAGTATAAATTGAAGGCACCAGGAAAGCTTAGCCTGGAGAAGGGAAGACTTGGTGGGGAAATGACAGCTGTCATCAAGTGTTTGAAAAGCCATTGTGTAGGAAGGGAATTTGGCTGGTTATGTTTTTTTCCAAAGAACCAAACAAGGAACCATTGTTCATAGGATCAAGGGGCAGTAGTAGCATTACCGACTTAGAGCTAGGAAGGTCTTCCAAAATATAATAGCCTCCCTTGGAAGATTGTGGATTCCTATCAACTAGAGGTCTTCACTTGAAACCCAGATGATTGTCTATTGACAAAGTGTTAGAAGGGATTCCTGACTGGGTATCAGTTGTACTAATTAAATGGACTCTTGAGAAGGTAACATGGCATAGTGGGAAGAAGTCTAGATGGGAAGATAGATAAAACTTGAATTTGAATCTCACCTCTGATGCTTACTAGCTTAGTAAAGTGAGAGAAGTAATATTTGTAGGACCTGTCTATCTCTATACTATCCTTTAAAATTGGAGACAGTGTGGTAGTTTGGAAAGAATGCTGAACTTGGAGCCATAGGACCTGATTTAAAATCCTGCCTTATAACCTGTGTAACTTAATCTCTCTGGACCTTAACTTCCATACCTGTAAAATGAATGAGTTGGACTCTACAAGCTCTAAAATCCCTTTCAGCTATCTATTACCTATGGTATTATTTCCCAGACACATTGTGAAGATAAATGAGATGATACACATAAATCATTTTGCAAGCTATAACGAGTTCTTCAACCAAAACACTGCCCCTCTACAGATTCTGTGATTACTACAAAATTAGCTAATTATCTTAAAAAATAGTTACCTGACAGACATAGCATGGGGAAGGTGATATTTACATTTTAGTTTCCTTTTTCAAATGAATATATTTGGGAAAGTTGTCATAATTTCTTGTTCTGCTTGCATTATTACTGATGGGAAGTCATCAGCTGAAAAGCAAAAATTCTGTAATTAAAGGTGAATCAAATCTATTTATCTTACAGTTTCTTATCCTGGAGTGTAGCTCTTCTCCATGTGAATTTTTCATTTATGTCTACACCAGGTGTCCTCCTGTAATTGGTCTGATCATTGCAAATTGTGAGCTCAGTACACATGGAAACAAAGCATGCAGCTTCTCAAGACATATCTAAGTCAGGAAATATAAAATGTGGAATGTAGATGTCAAACTGGAAATCGCTTTCACAATCTTAACCAATTTTTGTCAACTAGACTCTCCATTCTGCTCTCTTTCTCCCTCCCACCCTCTTCCTCTCTGAACTTCTACTTCAATTCATTTGCTTGTACCCCTCTCAAAACAGTCCCCTTCTCCAAGTTTTCCAATAACAGACATTGAGCATACTATCTAGGAATACCAATACTCTAGCTGATAGCTCAGAAGTCAATTATGCTAAACATTTCTTTTGTTCATGGCATATAGGTTTTTTATTCTGCTTAGCATATGGATCATTGCCCTCCTGATACACAGATAAAATAAGACCACAACATACTGACTGAAGATTTTTTTTTTGGTAGGGGATACAGTTAAAAATCCATTAACTGTCTTGTTGATGCTATACTCATCTACCCTATTTCTTGACTCAAATCTTAGATCCCAGCTATACCCTCATACACCCTGATGATCCAGTGATTTCCAAGGTTCTTGTAAGGCATCCTCTAACATTCCATGCTCCTATAACTGATGCTGGCATTCCTCTGCTACAGGTGTAAGCAGTGAATGTTTTAGTTGCTTAAATTCTACCATCTTATGGTTCTACTGAAACCAGTGGGTTTGCAGTAGCCTAGAGCTATCCCAATTAACACTGCCCCAGAGTACTACCCAGGGCCATTCATTTAATTATTCATTCAGTAAGCATTTACTATCACAAAGTCACTAAAATGGTCTCCTTAAAAACTGCCTAATGCTTTCACAATGCATTTTGTATAGCTTATATTTTTGTGTTTGTACGATTTTAAGTTCCTCTTCCTTCTGAATTTACTTTAACTCAATATATTTTTCCTGTAAACAAACAAAACAAAATAACAATTAAGCTTTCTTTCTTTCCTCCTCTCTCTCTTCTCTCTCTCCCTCCTTCTCTCCCTCCTTCCTTCCTTCCCTCTCTCCCTCCTTCCTTCCTTCCTTCCTTCCTTCCTTCCTTCCTTCCTTCCTTCCTT
>NW_027187419.1:35742685-35793331 GCF_028583685.1 Petaurus breviceps papuanus | reverse complement strand
CTTCCTTCCTTCCTTCCTTCCTTCCTTCCTTCCTTCCTTCCTTCCTTTCTTCCCTTTTTTCTTTCCTGGAAACAAATTGACTTCTGATTACTTTAGAATGAGAAGTGATAAGGCACAATTAGTTGTCTGAGTGAATGCTGAGTGCATGTACCATATGAATTTACCTGTCATGTTTTCATCCAGGTTTTTAAGCCCGAGGCAATTTGGTAGAGGAAAGACCACTGATAATGCAGTTACTGAATCAGAAGATTGGGGATCAGACCTCAAACCTGTCAGAAACTCACTGGGTCACCTTGAGGAAGTCACTTGCTATCTCTCATTCTTGGTTTCCCTAATCACATGAAAAATTCAGAGTAAATGATTTCTAAGCCCCCTTCTAGATTGAAAAATTATGATCTAATGATATTGAAATATCAAGGACATCCAGAAAGTTTAAAGGTTTTACTAAATCTTCACAAAATAATAAGTAACAATACTAGTAAGAGTAGGTCAATGTAATTACAGAGTAAAACCTCTCTACTTTGTTGTGGAATATCAGGGGCAGTCTACTGAATAATAAACCTGTTTCAAAAGAAGGATGTTATATTACTTTCTAAGATGTGTGGTAGCTCAGACTAAGTTAATAAAACATATCATTCTAGATATCTCAATAGGAAAAACTTCTTAATTTGAAAAATAAGCAGAACAGGATAACTTTTGGAGTAATGAATTCTTTCTCACTGGAGGTTTTGAAAAGGAGACTGGATAACCACATGCGTGGGAGTTTGTAGGAAGGAGGTCCTCTTCAGGAATGAGTTAGACTACATGGATTATGTCTGAGAACTTTTTGGTTTTGGAATCAATTATATGTTGTGCCTTAAGCAACTGATAATTTGTAAAAAATATTTTGCTTGTAAATGGGTTCTTTTAAAGTACTTAAAACACTGTGTCTTAAAAATTAGGACAAATATTCCCTTTCAATTCCTGTTGACACTTTTAGATTTTCATAGAAAAATTCCTTTCATATTTGGCACAATGACAAATTTGGAATCCTCCCTCTCATTGGAATTATCAGAGAACCATAGAATTTTCTAGTTGGAAAGGGTTTTAGCATGAATTATAAATCGGGAGTATACAAATCAATGCCATTTGACTGTACTCTACTCTGGATTCATTGTAGGGCTTCAGATGAGTTATTATTAATAAAATGGGCTGACATTGCATGTCAACATCTTTGGAATGTATAGCAATACTCTTTCTTTCTGACAGTTATTTTCTCCTAACGCTCCATGAGTTAGGTCTGTTAGGTTATCACCACTTTTTCAGTGAGGAAGCAGAGGTAATAAAAGGCGAAGTGACTTCCTAAGCCACATCAGCTGCCAGATGTTCAGTGGAAACTGGAGCTAATATTGCAGTTGCATTCTTATTTTTTGATCATTTGACTTCTTTTTGCCTTGCTTTATCCAGCTGGTAAGTAGGCCTTATGGTACAGAAAGAAAAAATAGAAGAGGATTATAACAAAAAGAATATTCTATTTTTTCTTCTCAGGCATTTTAATGAGATCTTTTCCACATTCTGTCTTGGAAGTATTAAAAACAGTGTTGGGAATTACTTGGACTATTGAGTCTATAAAGTAACAATTACTTAGGCATCTAGATGGTACAATGGATAGAGTGCTGGATCTGGAGTTAGAAAGACTTGGGTTCAAATTTAACCTCAGACACTTAAATTAGTTGTATCACCTAAACAAGTCATGATCTTTGTCTGCTTCAATTCCCTCATCTATAAAATGAGGATAATAATAATTAATGCCAAGGCTTCTGTGAGGATAAAGTGAAATATTTGTCAATCCTTTTGAAAACTTTAAAGCACTGTATACATGTATTACAAAGTTTGTCTCGTACTTCGAGTTTACAAAGAGTTTTCCTATCAATTCTTTCATTTCATCCTCACTAACATTCTGTGGTGGAGGCAGAGAAGGTGTTAATAATAATAATAATAAGTTCACATTTATTTAGGTTTCAAGGTTTGCAAAATACTTCCCGAATTATCACTAGCATTAATTCATCCTTACTTTCCTTTTGATATGTAAGACAGGACCAGCAAAAAGTTCTACCAGGCATCTAATGCAGAAATTGCTCGGGAGCACTTGTATCTCAGAATTTTAGGGACCCATTTGCTAGCTCTCTCTCTTCCTGCTTCTGCCTCATGGACTCTCTAGGGTATGGTGGTCTGGTGAGGAGGGAGTGAAATAACAGGTGCATTACACCCTGCCTCAAGTCACACAAGTCCACATAAAGGTGAGGAAATTGAGGCTAAACCAAAAGCAAAAACAAACATTTTAGTCATATTTTTTAACATTATCTTTTTTTTGAAAAGACACATTAAATTAAAACTCAGGAATACTCTAAATATACAGCGTTTTTAAGTTCTTGAGAAAGTTCACTCAATTACGTGCAGTATTAGGAGCACCATGCTCCAGTTAAAAGAGTATTGCCTCTTTTAAATGAATCTTTACAAATTCTGTTTTTAGTGATGATGAGCAAATAACATATACATGGAAGAATATATTTAATAGTGCAGTGATGGTGAGAGATATTGCTAGGATAATATTGCTGTGTTTAATTCTTGTAATCATTTTAGCGTAAGGCATCCTGGGCCATCACTAGTTATCTTGATTTTATCTTGTCACTGGACTTTGATGACTCTGGAGGAGAGAGTGAGACTGACAACTCTGTGCAGTAGTGCCCCACTTGAATCCAATTCAGGTTCAAATCAAGATATCACCCTTATGATGTCTTTAGTCCTCTTCAAGAAGGAAGGACAAACACCAATTTTGGCATGGACTTCTTTAAAGAGGCAATCTGATCTCCAAGGGTAAGCAAAGAAAGGTTATGATGAGGATTCTTGATTATATTATATTTTATTCCTAGGGATTTGGTTTTGGTTGTTTTAATATAGTTTGATATGAGGAATATGGTATTATGGATATACTGTGGATAATCAAATTTAGCATAACGTAGGTTGGATGATAAAACACAATGATGGTTCCCTTCTTCACATTGCCAGCACCCAAGTTCAGGCCTTTGTCACATCTCATCTAGACTACTGTCATAAGCTTGAATTATTCCTCCCTCTTTTAGTTTCTCCTCTTTAAAACATTTGCTTCACAAGTGTCAAAATAACCTCAAATTATCCCTTTGCTCAAAAATCTTCATTATATCTCTACTCTTCTAGGATAAAATACAAATGCCTCTACTTTGTTTTGAAAGTCCTTCACAATCTATTTTTAGTTTACCTTTCCAGATTAATTTTATATTGCTTCCCTTCACACATTTTTACATTTCAGTCAAACTGGCCTACTTCCTGTTCCCAGAACTTGGCATTCTATCTCCTGTTTCTGTGTCTTTATATAGGCTGTGTCCCATGTACTCTGTCCTCACTTCTACCTCATAAACAGACAACCCTCAGTTTAGTTGCCATGTCCCACAGGAATTCTTCCCTAATTCTCTCCAGTTCTTAGTCCTCTCTCCCTTCTTAAACTATTGTATATTTATTTGTTTATATTCTATATTCTCCTTTAGAACATGAACTGTTGGAAATAGGACTTTTAAAAAATTTTCTTATTTGCATCCCAAGCATCTAGCATGGTGCCATACACATAGTAACTCTTTATAAATGTTCTTTGAACCGAATTGAATTTGAAAGCTGTTAACGCAGAAACACTTTGAATAAATAAAGTTATTCCTGTGTATTTTAGTTTATCTCAATCTGGAAATTTCTTCTTCTTTTAGATATCACAGCATATTCATCTCTTTAATATTTCAAACTGTGTTATTGTGATGTTAACAGACAACAGGAGTTTTTGCTATGAATCACTTTCTAGATAAGTACATTTAACTTATTTTCCACCATGCCACCTGAATAATTCTTGAATTGAAGAAATCCTAGAAAATGTACATAGGAGGAAGTAAGATTCTTTACTGGAAATCTCATTATTTGGAGGTTAACAAAGGGATCCTATTTGAAATTTTTGTTTTGAGACCCTGAATTTAGATGCAAGTCATGATCCAGAACCCTCTAATCCCTGGGCTCACATAGACCAGGTCTAAACTTGGGGGTGGTCTTAAACGACTAATTCCTTTTTGGTTTATTATAGTCCCCATTGGAGTTTACTCTGAGAAAATTTCAACTGTGGTTTGTGCCTAGGTTTGCATGAATGTCCATTACAAGGGCCTTCTGCTTCCATAAAAAATTTAAAACTACTATCCTACAGCTCAGATGTCTTGAATGGTGAATAGGTAAATGCCAATTCATTTAGCCACCTACATTTAGCTGACTCCAGATCA
Source organism: Petaurus breviceps papuanus (assembly GCF_028583685.1). Classification (NCBI taxonomy): domain Eukaryota; kingdom Metazoa; phylum Chordata; class Mammalia; order Diprotodontia; family Petauridae; genus Petaurus; species Petaurus breviceps. Next base: position 35,789,003 of record NW_027187419.1, on the reverse strand, counting down.
GATGATGCTTCATATCCCATTTACCTTTGTATGCAGTCAATCTTGTTATCTCTCCTTTTCTGTCCTGCTGACTATACCCTTTATCTTCCTTCTCCCAATCTTCTATCCAACCCTTTCATTTTCTACTTCTTACTTTGGAAATTATAATCAAATCAATACTATATCACTTTAGGAAGGAAGTGTCAATTGAGTAACCTATGGATCCCAAGATTTTGAGCCAACTCATTTATCTTGGAAACAGCCCTGGTTACTGAAACTCATCATCTTAGATGTTACCTAGGAAGGCTTCAAACCAACCAATTCTTCTTAGTACAACTCTACTCACTCAGACTTAATCAGGGATTGTGTTTGTCCTCTGATGAAGGTACCAATGGCACCCTCCATGGGGAAAGGCATGGAAAATAAAAGGTTTCAAAATTAAGCTCAACTCAGCAAATTGATCAGAGTGTGTACCTGTTGTCTATTTAAGACCTCAACCAAGGTCTCAAAGAGATAATAGAATTAAATGACTCTTGGAATAATGATTGATGACATCCAAGTTATAGTTTCCATATGCAGGATGAAGAGAAATCTAATTCTGTGTCATGATACCCAACAGCACCTAACTCTGTGTCACTACATCCTCATAAGCTGTAAATATTCTTGCAGTCAATTGAAAATGACAAGTCATCTTTATAAGAGTTTGTGGAATCATATTAAATACTTCTTCACTTATAAATTATTGAAACATGCAGCCATTCAGAGTAAATCACACGACGATAACATAATTCAAATATATAATTTAGTCCTATAAATTTCCCAATTTCATTCAACCTGAGGATTGTCAGATTTAGAGTTGGATGGGTTTTTAGAGTCATTCAGACCAAAGGTTTTTGAACTCTTTTTGTGTCATGGACTCCTGTGTCACTCTGCTGAAATCTATAGACACTTTCTCAGAACAATGTTTTTAAAAAATTGAAGAAAATGCTAAATTTCAGATAAAGTTTAGTGGAAACAAATTTGATTTTTTTCTCACATTGAACTTCATGAACCCTATGAAATTGATCCACAGATCCCCAAAATAAGAACCCTTGATGTAGGCCTGTTCCCCTCAAAAATGATCAGTTGTAATTTTCCTAAAATCACTTAGATTTTAAATAGTAGAGCCTGTTTTGCAAGCATAGGTCATTTCGCATTATATTCCATATGAAGCTAGGGATAGGAGTGGGGGTAAGGGTGAGGGTAGAAGAAACTTTTGAAAATGGATTTTGATTTTAGAAGTATTGGGCATTTCCTTATTTTTTTCATATTTATGTTTGCGTGGGGAAAATATTCCTAAAAGAAGTTTCATTCTCTAATGTCCAAATTAATCTTTTTTTCCCCATTCCACAAGAAACCCTTCCCCAACCCTTACACAAACTCTGCTGAGGTATATTTACTACCTTTTAAAATTTAGATTACAAAATAATTTATTTATTTTACATTTATGGAATGAGACAAGCATTTCCATAGCACAGTATAATAAAGAAATGATTGCATATGAAACTGCAAAGCTATTATGTACAGCTTTCTATTCTTTTAAAATATATAATGAAGTTATCATGTAAACTTTTTTCTTCCCCCTCCCTCAGAGATATCTACCATTAGACAAAAATATGTATATATGTAAAAGTATTATTTTCATACTTCTATTTATCAATTCTTCCTCTGGATATATATATATATATATATATATATACACACACACACACATAGCATCTTTCTTCATATGTCCTTTATAGTTAATGTGGGCATTTATAATAGTCAAAATGAATTATTCACTCAAAGTCATTCTTAGAACAATATCGCTATTACTATACACAATGCTCTCTTGGCTCTGCTCATTTTGCTCTTTATTATTCCATTCAAGTCTTTCCATATTGTTCTAAGATCACCGAGCTTATCATTTCTTACAGCACAGTATTATTCTATCACAATCACAAAACACGTTCAGAACTCAGCGATCTACAAACAGAAGGTGCTAACCAAATATTTGTTGAAATTCATTTGAATATTATCAGAAAGAAAAATATATCCTGAAATTCTAGAATTACTTAATTCTAAGCTCTAAGTTAGAAGCCTTGTGCTATAATGGAAAGCTAATAGGCTGTTGTAGAGTGGTCATAGTACTGGTTTTAGCAAAAGAGGTTCTAGGTTCAAATTCCACTTCTGATAATTACTGCTTGTTTAACATTAGGTAAGTAACTTTACTCTCCTTAGTCTCAATTTCCTCATCTATAAAATAAGAATACATGACCCCTGAAGTCCCAACTAACTCTTAATCAATGATCCTAAATTGTGGTTTTGAATTCTTGCTCTAGCAGAGCTTAGTCTCAGTTTTTCATATTTTAAGGTCATGTGGGGATACTACTTCTAAAAGAAGTTTCTTTTTCTTCTTTATTGTCAAAATTTACCTTTTTCTCTCTACCATAACCCTTATTTTGACAAGTCTCATGAATTTCCTAGGCTTCAGTAAATAGGCAATCTCTAAAGCCCCATTGCAACTTTAAAACCTATGATCCTAAATGCTGCCACATCTAGGCAGACTACATTTGATGTATCTTACTGTGACTGAATAAGGAACAATATAATAACAAAGGCTCTTATTTAAATAATGCTTTATGATTTGTAAAACATGTTCTTCATAGTAACCTTGTGCAATAAGAAGTGTAGATAAAGATGTGATAGGACCATAATCATTGAGAGTCTATTATTAAATTTTCAGAGTGGGCATTTACCCTTTAGACCCATAAACTATAAATCATGGTCCTATTGATTGGCTAATTACTTAAATTTAAGAAAGTGATGGAGAAAATGTTATTAATGCAGATTAAACTTTTAAAAAGGGTATTGTGAATATGCATGAGTGTGTATTCAGAAACCTGATTGTTAAACATTTATCAGCACATCCCTGAGTGTAGGTATTTCAGAAGAGGAAATTGAGCCTCAGAGTTTAAATTACTTGCTCAAGATCATGTAACCAGTAAGCAGCAGAGACAGGCTTTGAATTCAGATATTTGATTATAACATAGATATTTGATTATAACCTCCATAATCTCCACCTCTAACTTTATTATCATAAGGTCACTTTTCTCTCCATCTCCTCTCCCTATTTTCCCTCCTTTTCATCATTATAGTAGCTTTCCCCTGATAAAAGCTGAATGTGAATCATTGGCTCCAAATGATTATCAATTTAAATTTAAAATTTTAATTTTTGAAAATTTTTGTCTTAAAAACTCCCTAAATTTTATTTCATTTTTTAACATTCAAAATTTTATTCTTCAATCCTTTGTTGGATAACATTTTTAAAACCACAAAAAATTGAGAATACATTGTTGCTACTTTGTGTCCAGAGCAACAATTTCTGGTAGCAACCAAGGTAGCTGGACATAAACTTATCCAACATAGAGTGAAACTGAGAGAGAATTTTCTTCTGTTCTATGACTCCATAGCTTAAGTTGCCAGAGTTTATAAAGGTGGAATACAGGAAGTGAGTAGATGTTTTTGTTATTCCTCTGGTCATCTGTGTGGCACTTGTGCTTTTGTGTGAAGAATGACATTTGCAAAAATAAGTAGTGGCAGAGAGTCTTGAGCAGAATTCTCAATGTTAGAATTATTTTTAAACATTGCATAAAAGACTTAATAAATGCTAAGTGATTACCCACATTACTTTGATGCCCTCTGGGTACCATGGCACAAAAGAGATACAGAAAAAGTAGAAAAGATTCAGAAGGTTGACTTTTGCCCATTAACTAAAGAATCCTTTTGGGGTAAAGTAGTCTATATAAGAAAAAGTTAAATGAATTAGAATGAGTAATTAGGTAAAATATAGCATTGTTGGTTAGATCTTTTAGAAAAAAACACTGAAACTAGGTAGTATAAAAAGGTACAAATCACAAAAAAGACATCCCTGCCTTGGGTGATGTAAATAAGGAAGGTATCAGAATGCAGAATAAAGAAACAGAACTAAGAGCAGAATATATAAAATAACCACAATAATGTAAGTGGAAAAAAAAACTCCACTGAAAGACCTAGAAATTCAGATTCAGGTAATGACCAATCTTGATTCTATGTGCCAGATGATAATACTTCCCTCCTCTTACTAGAGAAGTTGTTGAGTTTTTGAGTCATTTTGAGTATTTGACCCATTGATATTCTTCAATTTTTTCAGACAAATTGATGTTTATCCTTGTCTTACTTTGTACTGATGAAGTTCATTTTTTTTAAATTAAGCAAAATACTTCATATTTGCCTCTATTAAATGACGTCTTAGTTAAGGTGCTTATGTGTAGATGGATGAAGTGCTGATCTAGGATTTAGAAAGACTTGAGTTTGAATCTTGCCTCAGACATTTACTAGTTGTGTGGCCCTAGCTAGGTAAGTCACTTAATCTTTCTCAACTTCAGTTTCCTCAGCTATAAAATGGAGATTAATAATAGCATTTACCTCACAGAGTTGTTTTTTTTTTGTTTGTTTAAATTTTTATTTTTACTTAGGGAAAAATAAAATACACATTTAACCCAATTTGGTTACAAGTTCCTTAGCTTTTGCCTTTTCCAACTTGGCAATATGAGCCACTGATTTTGGACCCAGAACATTGCCACCCCAGTGACAACAGATCTCATGATATCTGTTGTTATAATTGGTTTTGATGGCTTCCACCAGCTTAGCCAGGGCTCCCTTATCTTCAAGGTTAACCTGTGTGAAGGCAATGCTTGTGCAGGTCTTTCTGTGAATTAAGTGACCTAGTCTTGCTTTACCTTTGATAATACAGTAAGGAATCCCCATTTTCTGGCACAAGTCAGATAGGAAGACCACTAGCTCAATGGAGTCCACGTCATGTGCAATCACTACCACCTGTGCTTTCTTGTTTTCTACCAGGGTAGTAACAGTGTTAACACCTGCTCTGAGAACAGGTGGTCTCTTAGTGGGGACATCTCCTTTGCCTGCAGCCTTTTGTTCAGCCCAAGCCAGCAGCCTTTGCTTCTTGTCTTGCTTTGTCTCTGGTCTATACTTGTGAGCCAGTTTAAGCAGTTGAGTAGCTGTCTGATGATCCAAAGCTTGGGTGAACTGGTTAATTGCCGGCAGAACCTTCAAACACTTACCCGTGTTTCCCCGATAATAAGACCTATCCCGAAAATAAGCCCTCCCCTTACTGTGTAAGATTCCTCTAAAATAAGCCCTCCCCTGAAAATAAGCCCTATTGAGATTGATACTGTAGTGAAGGTGATCCCCTGTGCTACACACTACATTACGGTACCCTCTGTATGCACCACCCCCCCCCTCCCCGTGAAACGCACGCTGCGCTCCAAGCTGCATCCAATCAGAGCTGCAGCAGTGAGCACGTCATACTGTTCTTTATTGAATTCATTATTGAATAAAGGTACATTTTTTTTGTTCACATTTACCTGTTTATTAAAATTGTTGTCAATGTTCATTAAAATAAGCCCTCCCCTGAAAATAAGCCCTCTGGTGTTTTTCTGTCCAAAAAAAATAATAAGACAGTGTCTTATTATCGGGGAAACACGGTATAAAGCATAGACTTTTGACGCTGCAGTCTAATGTACCAAGGCCATTTGACAAATCGAGTAAGGTCCCTTTTGGGCTGGATGTCCTGACCAACCCCAAAGTTCTTGGGATGCTTCTTAAACAAAGGATTGACCACTTTCTTGACCTTCTGCTTCTTTACTACAGCAGGGGCTGGAGCCACCTTCTTCCCCTTGGCCTTCTTCCCTTTTGGCATCTTGGCCAGCTGAATGAGAAAGGAAGAGAATAGACTTGTGGTAAAGAGTTGTTATGAGGCTCAAAGCGACAGTATATGTAAAATGTCTTGCAAACCTTTGTTGTTCATTCATTTCAGTTATGTCCTACTCTTTGTGATTTCTTGGCAAAAATAGTGGAGTGGCTTGCCATTTCCTTCTTCAGCTCATTTTATAGATGAAGAAATTTAGGCAAACAGGGTTAAGCAACTTGCCCAAGGTCACATAACTAATGAGTCTCTGAGACCAGGTTTGAACTCAGGAAGATGAGTCTTTCTCACTCAGGTCTGGCACTCTATCCACTGTACCACATAGCTGCCCTATGCATATCTTACAGTGTTATCAAATTTTGGCTTATTATTATTATTACTCATTTCCTAAAGCTCTAGTCTATATCAAAATCTCTTCAAGTTGCCTGTAAAACTCCTTAGTATGGGCAGGAGCCAGATAATATTATAATTGGGAAATATTTAACAAAACAAATAAAAATACAATACATTACAACATAAATAATGCTAATTTGTGATTTTATAATTCAATATAGGCCCATAGGATTTTGTTTCTATTTGAGTTTGATTCTACTCTTCCAGTCTATCAAGAACTTAACTCTATATAATTTATAAATTTAATAAGAATACCATCTATGTGTTTATCTAAGTTATTGATAAAAATGTTAAATAACAGTGTCAGATACAAATCCCTTAGCTGCTTCAGTGGAGATCTCCCATCTCAGATGTCAAACTATTAATAATTATTATTAGTGTTTGGCCATTGAACCAGTTATCATCTAGCCTTCATCTGTCTTTTCCACAAAAGAACCAGAAACTATCAAATGTTTTGCTAAAATTTAGGTAAACTATATTTATATCACTTTCTTAAATATCTTTCAAAAAGAAGATGAAGTTGGTCTAACAAGACCTATTTTTGATGAATCTATGCTCTTTCCTAGTTTATATGGCTTAATTTTCCATATGTACACTAACCATCATTGTACTATGTTCAAGAGTATTGTAAGGAATTGAAGTCAAGATTATTAGCCTGCAGCAGAGTACCTGGCATACAGGCCTTAAGAAATGCTTGTTGATTGATTGACAATTTGTAGATCATATGCTCTTCTCTTTTATGAAAATCGGTAAAACATTTTTCTTTCTCTTGTCTTTCTCTACCTTTCCCATTTTTCCTGATTGTTCGAAGACTAGACAATAGTTCAGAGGTCACATTAATCAGCCAATCTGTAAGCATTTATTAGGCACCTAATATTTACCAAACCCTGCAATAGGTATTTAGGATACAAAAACAAAGATAAAATCATTCTTTCTTCAAAGAGTTTACATTCTATCAGGGTGTAAAATACATGAAAAAATAAGAATTTCCAGAATATAATTATGCAAATTTTGGGGGAAGAGGCACTAGAATTTAGGAGGAAAAAGAAAAGGTAAAGAAAAGGAAAAGAGAGGAGAGGAAGCAAAAGTAGATGAGAAGAGGTGGCACGTGAGTAGTGCTTTAAAGGAAATAAGGGATTCTAAAAGTGAGTTAAAAAGTGAGTTAATTCAGTCATTGGGAATAACCAATTCAAAGGCATGGAGGTGAGAGATATAATGACACATGTGAGAAATGGTAAAAAGACCAGCTTGTTTGAACCATATATTGAGGGAAAGGTAGTGGTAGATAATAAGATTAGAAAGATAGGTTAGAGCTAAAGCTATGAAGTTCTTTAAAAGCTGAATAAAAGGGGGAAAAAAAAACCTTGACAGAATACATCATTCATTCCTTTTTTTCTAAAAGACAAGAAATTTTATAAAATGGATCTTTTCTTAACACTATACATCTATTCTATCTAAAACCAAGAAGCAGAATTATATGTAATGAGGACAAACTAAAGAGTTTTCCAATAAGATCAGAGGTAAAAAAAAGGATATCTATTTTCAGCACTATTATATGATATATTTATAACATGCATTTTAAATAAACTTTTGAGTTCCAAATTTTATCATCCCTTTATCCTCTCACACCTCCCTAAGATGGTAAAAAATTTAATAGAGGTTATATATGTGTGATCATATAAAACATATTTCCATATTAGTTATTTTGCAAAAGAAGAAACAGACCAAAAGGGAAAAAAAACCATGAAAAAATAAAATGAAAATAATATGCTTTGATCTGCATTCAGACTCCATCGGTTCTTTCTCTGGATGTGGATAGAATTTTTCATTCTTAGTCTTTTTTAGATATTTGATATAGTTCTAAAAATATTAGCTATAGAAATAAAATAAGGAAAAAATAAATTATGAAATAAGAATAGCCAAAGGGAAAACATGACTGATTTTTTCAGATTTATATGACTCTTTGGTAAGCTAACTAGAAAATAAACTAAAAATTAATCAATTTAAACAATTAATAGCCATAAAAGCTTCAGGATGAAAAATACAACCCCATAAATCATTAGCATTTATCTATAAAAAAACTAAATGCAACAGGAAGAGATAGATTAAGAAATTTAATTTAAAATAACTACAGAATTTATAAATACTTGGGAATCTGCCTAGTAAGATATTTTGTTGTTATTCGGTCATTTCAATCATTTAGTCCTGTCCCCAACTCTTTGTTGACCCTGTTTGGGGTTTTCTTGGCAAAGATTCTGTAGAAGTTTTCCATTTCCTTCTCCAGCTCATTTTACAGATGAGGAAATTAAAGCAAACAGGTTTAAGTGACTTCCCCAGGATCACACAATTAATAAGTGTCTGAGGCTGGATTTGAACTCAGGTCTTTCTTACTCCAGGCCTCGTGTTCTCTTCACCTCACTATTTAAGACAAACACAGGAATTATATGAATGCAACTACAAAATGCTCCTTACACAAATAAAGACTGACTTAAATAGTTAGAGGAATACTAATTGCTTATGGGAGGCCAAGCCAATGTAATAAAAATTACAATGCTACCTAAGTTAATTTATATATTTAGTGCTATACTAATTAAACTTCTACAGGATTACTTTATAGAACTAGACAATAATATGAAAATTAATCTGGAAGATCAAACAGTAAATAATCTCAAGAGAAATAATGAAAAAGTGGGAAGGAAAGCACCTAGCAACATTAGATCTCAGACTATGCTACAAAGTAGTAATCATCATATAACTTGTTTTGTTAAGAAATAGAGATGTCAATCAGTGGAACAGATTAATTAAGTAAAAGACATATAGAAAAAAATGAGAAAAGTAGTTAAATATTTGAGTCCAAATATTTGAGTCCAAAGATGCTTTTTCTTCATTTCCTTACTTATCTCAGCCAGCTTAAGTAATTTAATATCAGTCTGCCTACTGACATTTGTGTAATGATAACACATTCATGTAGCCATCCCTAAACACTTTTAAACAGATACACCTTGAGTTTCCAAGTAAAATTCTGTATATGCCATGGAAAAAGGGATAAATAGACAACCAACCATATCAAGAGTATGAGTAGTTCGAAAGCTCAACTGAGGATGACAAATCAGCTGTTATTCCCAGTAAGTACTACCCAGGAAAGTGCACAGAATAGACAAGAAGTTGAACTCACAATTTTTGTCTAGAGACACAAAGTTTCCAAACATTTTGAATCCATGGAATAAGGTGGAGCATGAATAAGAGGTTAAAAAAATATCTTTTTTGGAAAAAAAAATGGAAATTCTGAAAAAGAAAAAGAAATATGTCCTAACATTTTTTAAGTACTCATAACAGATCCAAGTCCATATTTAAAATGATGTATTATGTATAACTTGAGTTCTCATAATATTGTCATGTTTTATGTATTTAGAGATGTGGAGGCCTGGGGAAAAAAAGTAAAAAAAAAATCTGGTAAAAGAAGAAGGTTTTCTTTCTTTTCTCCCACCTCATTTTTTTGAAAATAAGAAAAAAGAAAAAGTTCTCTAATGAGTTTTTTCTCTTGAGTTTCTACCTTTATCCAATTCAATTTATTTCAATAAGTATTTATGAAGTACTGCAATGCTCTTTTGTATACACATACATACATATACACAATATATATACACACATAAAACATACACATGTGTATATATGCATACATGTTATAAATAAATGAATTAATATGCACACATATAGTAAATGATACATTATGCATACATATATCTGAATTACAGGGGAAGCTAGGTGGCTCAGTGAATAGAGTGCCAGGCATGGAGTCAGGAAGACATCTTTCTGAGTTCAGATCTGACTTCAGACACTTACTAGTATTTTACAAGTGTTTTACACTTACAAATCACTTAACCGTCTTTGCCTCAGATTCCTCATCTGTAAAATGAGCTGGAGAAGGAAATGGAAAAAAACACTTCAGTATCTTTTTTTAAATTTTTTTGGAGGGGGGAGGGCAGGGCAATTAGGATTAAGTGACTTGCCCAAGGTCACATGGCTAGTAAGTGTTAAGTGTCTGAGGCCAAATTTGAACTCAGGTCCTCCTGCCTCCAGCATCCATGCTCTATTCAATGCTCCACCTAGCTGCCCCCACTTCAGTATCTTTGCCAAGAAAACTCCAAGGAGTTGGACATGCCTGAAATGACTAATTAACAACACAAATATAGAGAGTAAATGATACATTATGCATACATATATATGTATTACATAGAGGAAATATAGAAGAATTGGAGTCTGTACTTTTAACAACAAGGGGAATTAAGAAAGGCCTCTTGAAGTGGGTGGTACTTCATCTGAGCCTCAAAAGGAGCTAAGATTCTAAGAGATGGAGGCAAAAAGCATTCTAGTCAGAGAGGCAGAAGATGGACATCATGTAGGAGAAATAACAAGTTGACTTGTTTGCCTTCAGCATGTAGTATTGCAATAGTAATGAAATTTGAAGACCCCTTTGTAATGGAAAGCTGAGAGGTACTTAGCACTTAGTTTCAAATTAAGCCTCTGTTAAAGAAACAGAAAGTATGATCCCCTGTTGCTGATGTAACAGGACGGGGCTGAACAGGAAGGAGCTATACTTTTTTTTTTTTTTAAGGAAGAGCACAAGCTGGACAGTCAGAACTTTTGGCGACTAGCATCTGGAGGCAGAGCAGCTGCTGCTGGAGAGAGGGAAAGAGAATTTCTCTCAGTGAGCATCTGAAGGCTGGGCTGCTGCTACTGGACTGGAACTTCTTTGGAGAAAGTGATTTTGATTTTGAGAACCGAGGGCCAGCTGGAGCTGCCAGAGGAAGCATGACTTGTGTTGTTGGTACTTTGTCTGTCTGTGACTCTGTTAAGTTTTCTCTTCCCAGGAGCAGAGACTATGAAAGATTTGAGATGGACTGGATACCGTGAGCTTCAATGGGGAGCGGGAATTGCATGGAGAGCTGGACAAGGAGCTGTGAGCTGTCTGCCTTTGAACCCAGGTGACAGTTTGATGGATTCAGGTAGGAGCTACCTGCCTCAAGTCAAGATGAAAAAACCTCTCCATGGATACTGAGTAGTGACTAATAAAATTGTAACTTATTTGTGACTGAGGGGTGGATGGCCTGGGCATTTTCCACTACCCCTTAAGAGAGTACTGAGTAGTGACTGATATTGTAACTTAATTGCACAACATGGGTAGAGAACTTATTTAGAATTTATGAGGTTTGTTACTATTTAGATATGAGTGGTTGAGGTGGAATGACAAGTCAAGGATGTTTGAGATTAGGAGCATGAATGACTGCAAGGATGGCAGTGCACTAGATGAAAATGAGAAAATTAAGAAGAGGAGTGGGTTTTTGGGAAAAGATAATGACTGTTTTGGTTATGTTGAGTATAAGATATCTATGAGGTACTAAGGAGGAACTGTTCATCAAGAAGTTGGTTATGTGGGACTAGAGCTCAGGACAGAAATGAGTGCCAGAAATGTAGGTTTGGAGGCCACTTCAATGAACTCATGCTACTTGATCACAGGGAGAGCATGCCAAAAGAAAGAGAACCAGGAGAAAACAGGGTAATGAAAACCCAGGAAAGTGAGACTATCCAAGAGGATGGAGTGGTCAGTTCCAAATTCTGCAGAGATATCAATAAAGAGAGTGATAAAATGTTATGAGATCTGAGAATTAAGAATTGTTGGTAAACTTGGAGAGAGAAAATAATTCAGGCAAGTGGTAGATTCACAAACCAGATTAAAAGGAAAGGAGTAAGAAACAAAGAAGTGGTGACCAAAAAATATATATAAACTTTTGATCTAACTTGGCTCTGTCATCTCTCATCAAACAAAAATCCCAACTACTTTCAATGGAACAAGGACTTTTTTTGTAACGTTCTAGATAAGATCCTCCTCCTCCTCCTTCTTTCCTCTCTCTCTTTCTCTCTCTCTCTCTTTCTTTAATAAATATCAATTGGTTGCTGCTGCAGCTTGAAATGTAGGGTATTGTAATAGAATTATACTGAATCTGGAGTTTTAAGACTCAGCTTTAAGTTCAAGGTCTGCCACTAACTGCCTGTTTTATTTTGTTGTTGTCATCATTCAGTTATTTTCAGTCATGTTGGACTCTGTGACCCCATTGGGGTTTTCTTGGCAGAGATACTGGAGTGTTTTGCCATTTCCTTCTCCACCTCATTTTATAGATGAGGAAATCAAGGTAAACAGGGCTAAGTGACTTGCCCAAGGTCACACAGCTAGTCACAAATCACACATTTGATCTCAAGAAGATGAGTCTTCCTGATTCTGGCCCTGAACTCTATCTACTGCACCTAGTTACCCTTGTTTTATTTTAGGAGCCACCTAACCTTTCTGAGTTTCAGTTTGCTCTTTTGTAAGAGGGAGGGGTGAGGAGGGGAGAGAATGCTTGCTCTATTTACCAGAAAAGGATGTTATGAAGAAAAAAAAACTTCTTTGTAAACTTAAAAAAACTTCATAAATATGTATGTGAAACAATACAATACAAATGAGAGATATTATCTATAAAATGAAGCTAATGATACTTGCACTGCCTACTTTACAAAGTTCTGGGAAAAGTGCTAGGAAAAGTGAACTATTATTATGACTACAGATGTTTACCACAGAGATTGATTCACAACCTTTTTGAAATTGCTATACTCCTTTATTTGTTTGATCCTGGGATTGCTGCCAGAGGTGCCATATGGCATATACTTGTTTTTAAATTAAAGTGAATCTAATTTCATTTTATATTTAGAATTTTCATTTAATTCTTGATTCAATTCAACAAATCAACAAACATTTATTTAGTACCTACCATATTAAAGGTGCTATGTTAGGTGTTAGCACACCAAAATGAAAAATGATGGACTTCCTGCCCTCAAAGAGATTATAATTTAATGGGAGTATAAAATGTGCAGACAGATTCTCAAGATACAAGATAGGTTGTGTTTGAGGCAAAGGAGAAGTGGAGATGAAATGTTCTAGAAAATATCTAGCATAGATTTGAAGGAACTTCAAGTGTCTCAAAATCAAGGAAAATCATTGTCCTTTAAAGCTTTATTTCCTTATATAGTCTACAATACTTCTTGGTGACTTTCCATTCTTTTCTGTACCTTATTTAATGCAAATTAGAAGCAATATTCAAGATAAGGCAGGGCTAGGCACCCAAACCACAGTGCTAATTAAGCAGTACAACTTTTCTAAAAATCTTTCCTTAAAACTTCTGAAGCTAGGGGCGGCCAGGTGGCTCAGCAAGTAAGAGCACCAGCTCCAGTGTTCGGATGACCTGGAGATCGAATCTCAGATACTCAGCAACACACCCAGAAATAACTGGCCGTGTAACCTTGAGCAAGTTACTTAACCCTGATTGCTTAAAAAAAACAAACAAACAAACAAACAAAAAACTTCTGAAGCTAAAGTTTTCAAACTAAAATGAAACTGAGGTTAGCACTTCATCTGCTTAGAGAAATCTTCCTGCGCTAACACAACTCACTCATGCCAAGTCTACAAGAATTGGCTAAATGACTACTATGTGTCAGACACTAAGCTAAGTGTTAGATGTCTTTCTCATGTTCCCTGTACACTTGTATATACCATCTATGTTTTATCTAGTCTATACATTATTCTCCCATAGATGATGAAGTTGAAACTTTTGAGGAGGAGGAAACTTATGTTGCTTCAAGAAATGCTGATATGATTCCATGCTGACACCAGAAAAGAGCTCATGAAGTACTTGTCAGAAGAAGAAAAAGATACTGAAGTAGGATGCTTGGCTATTTCCTGCTAAGAGCTACAAGGCTTTATGCCTTCCTGATAATGAACGTCAGGAAGTGCTTTCTTCCTTGGCCTTACATGTATCTGATAAATGACAGTCAACTAACACATGTCAAACCTAAGAATCACTACTCATTTCTGGTGATTTATGTTCAGACAAATTATACTACTGTGTTTCCCCGATAATAAGACACTGTCTTATTAATTTTTTTTGGAAAGAAAAACACCAGAGGGCTTATTTTCAGGGGAGGGCTTATGTTGTCCTGCCTCAGCTCTCCTCCGCGGCACTGCTCTCAATGGCGCCAGCAAGCAAATCACTGGGGAAGAACAGTATAACACGCTCACTGCTGCAGCTCTGACTGGATGCAGCTTGGAGCGTGGCGTGCGTTTCACCCGGGGGGAGGGGGGACGGTGCATACAGAGGGTACCGTAATGTAGCGTGTAGCGCAGGGGATCACCTTCACTACAGTAGCAATCTCAATAGGGCTTATTTTCAGGGGAGGGCTTATTTTAGAGGAATCTTACACAGTAAGGGGAGGGCTTATTTTCGGGATAGGTCTTATTATCGGGGAAACATGGTATCATAAACACTCATGCATATATGTGTGTATATATTATATATATAAACAGATTAATATATGTATATATGTGTATATATACACACATAAGTGTTGCTATTGGCAGCAATACACACACTGATAAAATCAGAAAATTTTGAAGCAAGAAATATTTATTATTTACAAAGTGTTTTGCCCTTGCCCACATAATGGGAGACCCTGGTATCTATATCTACTTCAGTCGATCAATCTATCCACCTACATACACACATATACTATATTCTTCCTATGTATATATGTATGTATGTATGTATCTATCTATCTATCTAGTTTGCTTGTTTGTTGTTCAGTCATTTCAGTCATGTCTGACTCTTTGTGACCGTATTTGAGATTCTCTTGGCAAAGATAATGGAGTTGTTTGCCATTTCTTTTTTTATCTCATTTTACAGATGTGGAACTGAGGCAAAGTTAAGTGACTTGCTCAGGGTCCATTTGTTAACTGCTAACTGTTCTACAAGTGTCTCCTTTTGCTTCAGTATTGAACCTGAGGTACCAGATCATCTTGGTTAGTTGGAAACTACTGTAATTTACCGTACAGAAATGTTGTGAGGAAAACACTTTTTTTCCCAAGTAATATTTAAACTGTTTATTTCATTCTCAGATATTTTTCTTACCCAATATTTTAAAAATATTCATTTTTAATTTTCAACATTCACTTCCATAAGATTTTGAGTTCTAAATTTTCTCTTCTCTCTCCCCTCCCCCCAGTCCTAGATGGCATATAATTTGATATAGGCTCACATACACATTCACATTGAACCTATTTTCACATTAATCATGTTGTAGAAAAGGATTAGAATAGACAGGAGAAACCACAAGAAAGAAGAAACAAACAAAAAGAAAAAAAAGAGAGAGGACACATAATATATGGATGAAAAGACTTTTAAAACCATAACTACTTCTTGCTTCAAAACTTTTGAATTTTGTCTGTGTGTGTATTTCTGCTTTCAACAACAATCTCAGCCAACTATAACCAAATAACTTTTCTTTTAGACTTTCTGGGCCCTACCACATTCATTATCTTGTGGCCAGCCTGGTAATGAATTTCTTTGAACTTAGAGTGGTCCTCAGAAGACAGACATGGTGACAGTTTATTACCTGACTCATTATTGAAACTTTTTCTAGCTTGGTAAATGCTGCCTGAGCTTTCATTTTTCTAGTGCAGACTTGGAGAATTCAGATTCTCCTCACCAAGCTGAAACAACCAAATAGGGCTTTATTAGAATGTAAACCTTAAAACCCTTTATAAATGTGAGGGGTATTATTATACAGCTGTTATAGATGCTGAATTAAATGAACTCCCCACATTGACAACTACAGGCATACACATTAGTTTAATTCCTGTCAAAACATTTAATCACTGTCATGTATTCTTAGAACAATTTTACACTTGACTAATAATAAATATACATAAACAAATATCAACAGACAAGATTTTCTAACTGTGGTAAATGGCTTTGCAGTCATGGGTTGTTATTCGTCACCGTAATGTATTTTTTTGAGGAGACATTGAAAAGTTGCTTTTAAAACATTGTATATTTGCAGCGAAATGGATGTAACCAATCATTTATAGGTTCCTTTTCTTTGTCTTCAAAAATACACAAGCATTGCATCTTCTGTGCTACTGAGCATCTATAAATTCAAGGTTGTTCTGATTATCCACATCCTGTCAAAATGTAAAGATAAAGTTTGTGTGTATGTGAGAGTCTGTACCCTAGGACCAGCAGATCAAAACAAAACCCCAGCGATGTAGGCATTAGCAGAGCTATGTTAACTAATGTATCTAGAAAGTATTGTACTTGTGCTCCAGGAGATACAACATTTAGATAAGGAATGACACCTACCTTCAGGAATTTTGCTGCTTAGTAGAGGGATAAAATATAATAAGTACAGATGACCAATAGATGGAGGGGGCATAACCTGAGGTTAGAGAGCTGATGAATTTCCCATGCTTATTTCCCATTATTTGTATTATGTGATAAACTGTAGCAACTCCTGGTAAGTAAAAGGATGATCTTAGACACAATTCACTCTCTTTTCAAGAAACTTTGTTCAAGTAAATTAGTAAGTCAATTATATTTCAGATAAGCAGTTAGTGTAAGAAAAGCTCTTGCTGAAAAACACTCACAGGACTTTCTAGGAGAGGGGAGAATTCTACCATGTCTCTGGTCCTATGTCTACAGTCATTTCTCCGAGACAAATCCCAGAATCTGTGTGAGACTCAGGGGCTATAGCAGCAGCTGTGCTTGGGGCCTGGATCCTCTCTGTTTTTTTTTTCAGAAAAATCCTTGTTTTGATGGGTAATCAGCATCCCTTGCCTCACAATCTACATAGTGACTAGCCAGGAAACAAGTGACTGAGTTCATGATTATGCTTTCTGGACTGTCCAAACCATGATGCATACAATAACCTCAGGTATAGTTTTGTAGGTGGATATTTTCTGGAAATGGGATGCCTGGAGATTGTGGCTACTAACAAAGTTCAGGAATGTCGGACAGCAAATAAAAATAAAAACATCTAACAGTCTTTGAAACATTTAAATTACCATGCAAATCTATGAATATGTTTATAGATTATCTAGTCAAATATCTCTTTACTTGAAAACTCCTTTCACAAGTGTATACTTCTTGTTCTCTTATCTCTCCCTCCCTCCCTCTCTCTGTGTCTTTCTCCCTCTCCCTCCTTCCCTCTCTCTCTCTGTGTTTCTCTGCCTGTCTCTCTCATCCCTCCTTCTCCCCCTCCTGCTCTTTTTCCTCTCCCTTGTTATTCTTATTTTTCTACATGTGTATGTGATTGTATATGTATACATATAAGTATGTATGTGTTTTATGCAAAAATATTGTGCATACACACATATAAATAAGACCTCACAGCCGACTTAGCAGACACTCATCTGGGCTATAGTGTTCCCCCCAAAACACTATAATATATAATGTTTCATGACAAGGGCATTAGAGAAGTACACAACAAAATACCATATAGTGCCCAAGAGGAAAAGGCATTATTAACTACATTGAGGGTATATTTCTGAGACATGGCTGACTAGAATTAAGAAAGTAGGTATGCTCTGGCTACTGAACAGAATTTTTCTCTACTTAAATAGCTCACATGGGATTGGAAACCGTATAGCTTCATTAGCATGGTTCTTTAGGCAACTGGATTGACATCTCTTCCCCTGTCCTTCAAAATACAAAGTAAAACAAAAAAGCAATCTCTCTTCCATTACTATTTGCAGTTTCTTTTTTGTTATTTCTATTACTTATTAGAGTTATTACTCTATTAGCCAGATGCTTGTATATGATGCAGAGGAGCTGAGAAATAGGGTGGTGTAGTAAAAAAGAATGCTGGCCTATGAAATCAGAAAATTTGGATTATAATTATATTTCCACCACTTGTTAGCCATGTGATCTCCAGCAAGTCTTTTCTGAGTCTCGGGTCTTTTTGTTTGTTTATTTTACTTGTAAAATGGGGACAATAATATTTAACCTTCCTATTTCATGCCATTGCTGTGAAAACTCCTTCATGGAAAGGTCTATCTCACTTTTGTCTTTGTATTTCCAGCCCCTAATACAAAGCTTTGCATATGATGTTTTTAATAAATGTTTATTAAATGAAATGAGATAATATTTATGATTAGATTAAGTTATAGGCTCTTTGTGTCCTCACCATCTAGCACAGTTCCTTATAGGGAGTGGGTCATTAATACCTACATCTTTCTGCAATGAATGAAAGCATTTCATGTGCTATTAGGGGCAACTGAAATGTAAGGGATATGAGTTAAGCATGAAGAAAGGTGACAGAGTTGATTTGGATGATTTTGTTCAATGCTACTTAATGTATCTAAGTACCTACTTAATGTGTAGTGTGCTTTGCTAGTTGCTAGGGAGACAGAGATATTTTTTTTAATAAAATGAGATAGTCTTACCCCTCAAGGAGTTTACCATTTAGTAGAGGGACAATATGTATACATATAAGCAATATGCACATTAAAATTAATAAGGGCATGGGGGATGTCAAATAGAGAGAGATGATGATAGAATGAGGGGAGAGATTCCCTAATTTTCTAATTACTTTTCATTGGGGTGACTAATGGACAAGGATAACTTGGACCTTGAAAGAAGGTAAGGATTTCAACAGGTAGAGACATGGATTGAGATCCTTTGAGGGTGGCCTATGAAAACGTAAAGAGGTGGGAGAACAAGCTAGCATTTTTATGTTGCTTTAAGGTTTGCAAAGCACTTTACAAACATTTATCTCATTTGATCCTCACAATCCTAGAAGGTAGGTGCTATTTTACCCCCATTTATAGATGAAGAAACTGAGGCAGATTGAAATTAAGTGACTTGCTCAGGGTCACAAAACTAGTAAGTTTGTGAGACTAAATTTTAACTCAGGTCTTCCTGACTCCAGGTTTAGTGCTTGATCCACTAGGGGGAGATATAATCAAGAAATAATGAATAATTCATTTAGGTTAGAATATAATTTGTACAAAAGGGTAGGAGTATAAAGCAAGATCGGAAAATTCAACTTGATTCCTTTAAAGTCAGCTCAATTAAAAGAGTATTTGTTAAGCAACTATCATATAACAGTTCTTCATAGCATCAAGGCATTGAGTTAGGGACTGGATATTGTAGTTTAGTACCAGTAGGAGTCCTTGAATGCCAGGATGAGATTTTATTTTATTGAGTATTCATTAGGAAGCTACCGGAGGTCTTTGTTCAGAGAAGTGATGTGATTATATTTGCTTAGTAGAAAGATTACTTTTGTAATGATTTAGGAGGATATATTGCAGAGGGAAGAGACTAGGGAAAGTGACACCTGTTATAAGGTAACTACTATATTGTAGGTAAAGAATGATGAATACCTTTATTGAGTGTGTGTTTGTGTGTGTATATGTGCGTGTGTTTGTGTATGACTGTGTGTGCGTCTGTGTCTGTGTGAATGTGGAGAAGTAAACTGATGCAAGATATTGTAGAGGAAGAGTCGACAGGGACTGTTCAACTGATTAGATGTGGGGAAGGTGGGGTGAAGATGAGGAAGGAGTCAAGGAGTACTTCAAGCTTCAGGACTGAGTGATTGGAAAGATGGATGTACCAGAAACAGAAAGAAAGGAGGTGGGATGGAGGAATGTTTAGGATGGAAGATAATGAGCTTGGTTTTGAACATGTTGGGTTTGAGGTGCTAGTGTGTGGAGAGAGTAGGAAATACAAGATTGAGCAATAGCCTCCTGATTGTAAATTGTCTTCTTGCAAATGTCATTTATTCATTTAGGCCACAGAGTTACTCACTAATTGGAGAGGTAGCATAGGGCAGGAAAAAGGAATACTAGACTTGGAGTCAGGAAAGTCCTGGATTTGAATCCCATCTTTAATATTTATTGTGTGAACATAGGAAAGTTATTAACCATTCTAAATCTCAGTTTCCTCATTTGTAAAATGGGGATGGTAGTACCTACCATATAGTGCTATTGTTATGATCAAATGAGGTGATATGCATTACATATTCTAAAAATCTTAGATCATCATATAAAAATATCCTCAATATAATAAAGCAATGAGTTTCTAAATATGTCTGATGTTTGAAAAAAAGATTTTAATATTACTTCCAAAGGTGCCTATCTTAAAATCTAGGATTATCTTTGTCCATAAAGGAACATTTATTAATAATCAGCAGCAATATTAGCCCTTTTAACCAGAGGGTCCATGGGAGGCCTCTCAATGTCTTTGCTTATTCCATTTCTGGATCCTGAGATGTGAATTCCAATAAGCACTTTGATTTTTGTCATCTTTGATCAATTTCTGGCCCCCCTCCTTGCCCTCCTAGGAATAGTACTGAGATCATAAACTCACATCAGGTTTTAAAAAATAAGCATGGAGCCAAGACTTACTTTTGCCATGAATGCAAGCTGTATTAGAAGCAGTGACTTGGAAGATAAAACCTCTTTGATTTTCTATTACAGATCTCTCAAACTAAACAAACTGCTGAGTTCTGTGATTTTCCATGCACAGCTCATGAATAACTTGCCTAAACTTGTTAGTTATGCTTTTTTTGGTATAGGTCTTACAATATATACATGTATCTTTACATGTATTTATCATATACACTTTCATACACACAAACCTAAACACATATACACACATACACATACCAATTTTTAAATTTATATCTAGAAAAAGTCACCCTAATTCTTATATTTTCATTCATTTCAATTTCAATAACTCTTCTTATATAAAGAAATATGTATGGGAACTATGGTACTCAAACTATGGAAACCTGAAGAAAACAATGGGCAGATTCGGAATAGGGCCAGCACATAAGATCATGGCAGAGCTAGAAGAGGCCTCAGAGCCTATTTATACTCCAGATTGTATAGATGAGGAAAAAGTGATAAGTGAGAGGTTAAATGATTTATCTGTGGTCACAAAGCTATAAATAGTGGAGTCAGGATTTGAAACTGTTTTCTAGTTCTAAATCCAATGCTGCTTCTATTACACCTTATATATATATTTTTTGGTATATTTTTATTTATTTATTTTGGAGGATTTCCAAAATAATTTGTAACTTTTCTGAGAGACTACTAATGTATCTATTTCTATGTTTGAGAACTGTCCATATCCTTTGACCACTTATCTACTAGGGAATGGCCCTTGATCTTATTACATGTGTGTCAGTTCCTTATATATCTTGAATCATAATTTTTATCAGAGATACTTAATACAAATTTTCTTATCATTTGATTGCATCTCTAATTTGAGTTGTACTGATTTTATTGCTACAAACCATTTTATTTTATATAATAAAATTGTCTATTTTTACTTCAGTAATTTCCACCTGTCTTTTGTATATAAATTTTCCCCTTACATTTTACTCTAGTTTTTTTTTATGATGTGACTTTTTATGACAAAATCAACTTTCCATTTTTAATTCAATTGTGGTATGTGGTGTAAGTTGCTGATTTAAGCCCAATTTTCTCATTAACCCCTTTCTATTTTTTCCAAGCAGTTCTTTTAGAAGAGGGAGTTATTCCCCCAGTAGTTTGTTTTCCTGATTTACCTCTATAGTTTTGAAGAGGCCATAATACAGAGAAAGCATATGTAACTCAGAGGAATAGAAGCTGAAGTTAGTTCTTAATTAATTAGTTAATTTAGCTTTATTTTAAGATTTTTAAAGTGCTTTTTAGTTTTATTTTTAAAAATTTTAACTCTTTTTTAACTATTTAAAGTTAGTTTTTCTTTGGCTTAACTGTTTTTTCACATATTGTAAAACCCTTCCTGGACTTAAATAAAATGTAAACATTCAGTTAACGCATGCTTATCATACTGAATACATATTTCAAGTTAAAAAAGGACAAAATGGGATCAAGACCTATAAAACACAAGCTCTTTGAGGACAGGCATTGCTTCATTTTTACAATTTTTACCTGTTTAGTGCCTGTACCAGGCTCAGTAGGCAGTAAGGAAATATTTCTTGTTGAATACATAGATAATAATAATGTGAGATAGTCAACAGATTTCATGAAGGTTATAAAAAATTTCCAGTTAATGCTGGTTCTTGATCACAACCACCCTCACTTCAATTTTAAACAATGACTTTAAAGTGAAGAATTTCTAAAATATGAACACCTCTAATTCTCTGTTGATCTAAATGTGTACATATACAAGGTAGCCTTCCTTAAGTTTTGAGTAGCAATGGTTAAAAACAATCATGCACTAAATGATTGCAATTTCAATTCATTTCCTACTTAAACTGATGTTTCTATCTCATAGCCCTATAGGGAGGTTAGTAGAATTAAATAAAAAAATCATAGATACTATTAGGTCTCATTTACTGATTACAATTTAGCAGAACTAAGACAGAGACAGAAAGTTTTCTCTTTGATGTTTTTCAGTTAAATTAAAATGGAATTAGGTTTTTGTGTTTGGTCACTTTTAAAATGGATAGTTCTGCCTTTAGAGGTAAGTAGAATGGACTTGCCCATGTAGACTACGGGATTTTAATTATTTTGCTCATCTCCAGAGGTAAGGAAATACTGTATGATTTGGAACTAGAGTGCGACCAAAAGAAGAACCCTTGAAAAGAAGTCACAGGTCAAGCAGCCCTGAGGCTAATATCTCCAGCTCATGCAGGGCTGGGCTCAGCTCCTAGAGGGCTGTGCTGGCCTCTTCCTGCCAGCCTGCCAGGCTGTCCTTAGAGGGAGGTCAGCTCCTCTGTGTCATTTTGTGGATTCTGTAGCTCCAAAGTTTGCCTAGAGTCATTTTTTAACATGAATTGGAGGAGGTGGGAGCTGGAGCTGCTCAGAAGTCCTGTTTCTACTCTGCCATCTTGACTCTGCCTCCTTCAATGTATTTTCTTATAGAAGATGTGGATATATCCATCATTCCCCTGCTCCCTCCTCTCTTCAAAGATGAATTGGTTGTTTCATTGAAATGAGATCATTGTGGAAAGAATCACCTTTTGAATTGATCTATTAAAAACTCATTCTCTTTCCCCCCATCTGACCTTGTCTGTGAGATCCAAAGGGCACAACATATCTAGGAGAAGCCCTGAATCTTGAGTTCTCTCTCTTGCCCATATGGAACCATCAATAGGTATCCCTAGTCTAAGACATACAGGCAATGCTAGCTAGCTCACAGGGCTTAAGATGAGAGTTCCTGGACCTAGTCTTGGAGAGGCAGTGTAATAACTTTTCAAATTCCACTCTACTGGAAGTGCAACATGATCCCAGAATCTAGCCAGAATCTGAGCATCACCACCCTTAGGAGTTTCCTAAATTTTCTAACTAAACCAGATTTTGAAACCTCCAGAATTCAACCTTCTACCAGTGAAGAAGGAACTCCTAAACCATTGCTTAGAAGAACAACCACCTTTTGGGGAAGGGTGACTCATATTTCTGAAACTAAAAGAGAAGCATGTAGTAATGGAAAAAGAATCATACTCAATGTGGAGAAGCAAGGGACTTGGAATCTTCAATCTTAAACCATTTTGAATTATTCAGATTATGTGGTTCTGACATGTGGTTCTTGTCTCAAGATCCCAAATACATTTCTGTCCCAAGAGAATTCCACAATGTCATATGAGTACAGTATGCTAAATATATCAGAAAAATGTCTCAGTAGTAACTCTCATTTCTAAGGTTTGTCTTCTTTTTGTAGTTGTTTTCCCCCTCTTAATTTAAATTACATCTTTTTTTTTGGGCAGAAAAGCTCTGCCTTTTTCTCCCACTATTTCAGTTGAGATATAAGCAAAAGAAAAAAAAAACAAAATTCTGGTTACAAACATTTAATGTCGAACCAAATTTCCACATTGGCCATGTCCAAAATATATTTGTCATTCTACAATATGAGTCATTCATCTCTCTTTCAGGAGGTGAGTAGTTTATTATTAGTCATTTGGAATAGTAATTGGTTGTTATATTCATCAAAGTTCCTAATTCTTTCAAAGTTGTTTGCTTTACCAAATTGATGTCCTTGTATAAATTATTTTTCTGGTTCTTTTTACTTTCCTCTGTATCAGTTCATATCAGTCTTTCCAGATTTCTCTGAAACTATCCCCTTACTCATTTCTTATGGCATAATAGTATCTTATAACATTCATATACCACAACTTGTTCAAGCAGTAACTTGATCCTTCCATCCCTGTTAACTATCTTCCTATATTTCTTTTGTCCTTTTTAGCTAAACTCCTTGAAAAGGCTTATATTATATAATAGATGCTTACACATTCTGTTCTGTTACTCTCTTCTTAAGGCTTCTGATCTTATAGTTCTGCCAAAAATACCCTGTCTATAGTAACTAACCTCTTAGTTCCTAAATTCAGTGGCCTTTGCTCTATCCTTATTCTCCTTGATCTCTCTACAGCCTTTGGCACTGTTGATCACCCTCTTCTCCTTGAGACTCTCTTCTCTTTAGGTTGTTGGGACACCACTCACTCTTGGTTCTCCTATGTATCTGACTTTCTCTATTGCTGGGCCCTTTTCCAGATGACATCCTATAACCATGAGTGTCACTTAGTTTCTCTGGTCCTCTTCTCTTCTCTATCTCTACTATTTTACTTGATGATCTTATAAGTTCTTTTGGATTTAATTTCCATCTCTATGATAATGATTCCCGTGTCTGCCTATAATGATCCAAACTCTGTTGATCTCCAATTTTACATCTACAACTGCCTTTCAGACACTCAAATTGAATGTCCAGTGGACATCTTAAACTGAATAAGTTCAAAACAGAGCTTATTATATTTCCTCCTAAACCCTCCTTACCTTCTACCTTTCTCTATTATTCTAGAAAACAACACAATCTTCTTAGTCCCTTAGGTCTGCAACCTTGAAGTTATCCTGGATTCCTCACTATCTCTCCCCCCCACATATGCAATATGTCACAAGGTTTATTGTTTCCAATATGTTTGTAATATGTTTGTAACATCTCTCATATATGTACCCTTCTCTCCTCTGACACTGCCACTACTCTATTATAGGCACTCATCAACTCACATCCTGATTATTGTAATAGCCTTCTGGTAGATCTTCCTGCCTCAAGTCTCTCCCCATTCCAATTTATCCTCTATTCAGCCATTAAAATGATTTTTTCTAAAGGACACGTATGATCTTGTCATCCACTTTTTTGGCCCTCTTTGCCCTATGATAAAATAAAATAAAATATTCTGTTAAGCATTCAAAGCCTTTCATAATCTAGTTCTCTCCTACCTTTTCAATTTTATTATACTTTACTCCTTAACACATACTCTTTGATCTGGTGACATTGACCTCTTGGCTGTTTCAAGAACAAGATCCTCCATCTCTCAGCTCTGAGCATTTTCTTTGGCTGTCCCCCATACCTCGAATGCTCCCTCTCCTCCACTCTGTGTACTGACCTTTCTGTCTTCCTTAAAATTTCAACTAAAGTATCACCTTCAGGAATTCCTATTATCTTAGATATAGCTTATTTTGTGTATATTTATTTACATGTCTTCCCATTTGATTGCCAGCTTTCTGAGAGCAGGAAATGTCTTTTACCTCTTTTTGTATCATCAGTCCTTAGTGCAGCGCCTGGTATAATAGGCACTTAAGAAATGTTTATTGATCGATCGATTGATAGGAAACACTAGGTCTGGAGTTAGGAAGACCAGTGTCCAAATCTTACCTCAGATACTCATTAGCTGTATGATCCTGGGCAAGACATTTAATCTCTGTCTGCCTCAGTCTCCTCAAATGTAAAATGGGGTTAATAATAGCACCTCCCACAGGGTTGTTGTAAGGATCATATGGGATAATGTTTGTAAGGTACTTGGCACATACTAGGTTTTATATAAATGCTAGCTAGCCATTTAGTCAACTAGTTAGTAGTAGTATTCCATTACATTTATATACCATTACTTGTTCACTCATTCCCCAGTTTATGGTCATTTCCTCAAATTCTTTACCTCTTCAAAAAATGATATAAATATTTTTGTATATCCTTAATTACATTTATTTTTGCTTAGGACTAATTCCTCCCTTAATTTATATTCCACTTCTCCTTTCTCCCTTTTCCCTCATTTCTCTGTTGAGCAATATTCCTATACCCAACTGCATGTATATTTATTCTTCCTTCCTTTGACTAGTCCAGATGAAAATGATGTTCAAGTCCTCCCCCCTCCATCCTCTTCCTTGTTTGTATAGATATCTACTTTTACACTTAAATTATGAGAGATAATTTTCCTTAACTTTCCTTTCCCTGCCCCACTTCTCCTCAGTGTATTCCTCTATCCCTCTTGTTGCATTCTTCTCTTAAGATTCTCAAGACATAATAGAGCTCCTTTCAGGCCTTGCCTAATTAGACTTCCTCTGTGATCTTTGATGATGATAGGAGTAAGAGGAGACATGGTTATTATCACTCCATATTATAATATAAGCATTTTATCCTTATTTAGTTCTTAATCATTAATATCCATATTTACCTTTTTATGTGTCTCTTAACTCCCGTGTTTGAACTTTAATGTTTTTATACAGCTCTCATCTTTTCATCAGAAATACTTAGAAGTTCCCTATTTTATTAAAAAATTCATTCTCCCTTTGCACTCCACCCCCTGGAGGAGGACATTTAGTTTTGTAGGTTATTATTGACTATAAGACTATAACCCTTGTCTTCTGGAATATCATATCCCAAACTGTCCATTCCTTAAAAGTGGTGGCTACTAAATCCTATATGACCCTTACAGTGGCACCTCAATTCTTGAATTATTTCTTTTTGGTTGCTTGTTGTATTTTGTCTTTGACCTAGAGACTCTAGGTTTTTACTATGATTTTACTGACAGTTTTCATTTGTGGTTTCTTTCAGGAAGTGACTGATGGATTCTTTCTATTTTCACTTTACCCCCTGTCTCTAAAAGCTGTGGGCAATTTTATTTTAAGATATTTTGCAATGTGATATCTAGACTTTTTCTTAGTTATGGCTTTCAGGTAGTCAGATATTATTCAGAGTTCTTGACATCTCTGAAGACAAGATGGAGAGATGTCAGTTATAAAATAGATATTAAGAAGAATTTGTTACTGGTTCAATGAATGTGCTCATTACTGGATATATGTTGGAATGAAGATCTGTAATATAGTGCCCCCAGGGAGTTGTCTGTAGCCACAATCTATTTTTTTCAGCTTCATTGGACATTATATCTCCTCCCCGACTCTGATATCCAGTCAAAGTTGGTTACTTTTTGTTTGTCATATATAGTACTTCATACCCTGTCTCTATCTTTGTACTGGCCATCCTCCGTGCCTGGAATGCACTCTACATTTTAACTGATATTGCATAGAATTCCTCTGATTCACTCAATGCAGCTCAGGTATCATCTTCTGCATGAAGACTTTCCTGATCCCACCAACTGTTAATTACTTCCCTTTAAATGACCATGTCTTTTACCATTTTGTCTATATTTGCTTTTATTATTTTTTGTAAAAATACGTCTGTCTTTGTATGTATGTATGTATGTATCTATCTATCTCTCCCTCCCTCCGTCCTTCCATCCGTCTGTCTATGTATGTATGTATGTATGTATGTATGTATGTATGTATGTATCTATCTATCTATCTATCTATCTATCTATCTATCTATATCTATCATCTATCCATCTATCTATCTATCTATCTCTCCCTCCCTTCATCCTTCCATCCATCTGTCTGTCTGTCTATCTTTATCTTTGTTGTCTCCTCCTTTTGGTATATAAGCCCCTAATTAGTAAGGGACTTTTTATTTCTACATCCTGGTTTCTTAGTGTTTAGCACAGTGACTGGAATATAGTAGGCATTTAATAAATATTTTTTGATTGATTGATTTGACCTTATCTATTCAATATTTTTTATCAGCAACTTGAAGAACCAGAAAATATGATTATTAAATTTTTAGATTAAAAATATGGAGTGGGGGAGTTTGGGCTAGATAATGGTTTGTGACTTGATTGCAAGATCAATATGAGTCAAGAGTATGACATGGCAGTGAAAGATCATTCTATACTAATAGAATTGTAGCATCTAGAATAATAAAGGTCATAGCCCTATTAAATTCTTCCCCAGTCACACCACATTTGGAATATCTTGCTTCAGTTGGAAACTCTCATTTATTGAAGGCACTGAGTACTTCTAGAGAAGGATAATCGTGAAACGATGGGGGAACCATGCCATAGAAGGATCACGTGAAGGATCAAGGGATTAAAAAAGAGAAGATTTAGGGAAGACATTATGGTTGGACTGTCAAACATGAATTAAACTTGTTCTGCTTACCTCCAGGGGAATAGAATTAAGGGAACTGAGTGGAGATAGCTGTTGTAGAACGCATTGCCATCTGAGTACAAATTGGACAAGATGACATCTGAATTCTCTTTCATCTGTGAGATTATTTTATCTTATGACCCTTTCCCCCTACATTTTCATGTTCTTTTTATCCCTTATATTGCATGGCATCACATTACACACAATCTAGGTAGTTGTATTTGGTACTGTCTTCAATGGGTCATTTTATCTCCTTTGACAGTATTAGTATAGAAAAATTGTACAGCTACAACTCTCTTATAATTCAATTCCTCTGATACCAACCAATCTGGGCAGTTTGAAACCACAACAATTTCAGGAGAAGAATATTTGCCTTAGTAAGAGTTTTAAAGAAAAAGAATTATTAAAGTTGATGAAAAGAAGAGCTTGGGGGCGGCCAGGTAGCACAGCGAGTAAGAGCACTGGCTCCAGTGTTGGGAGATTGGATTGAAAACCTGGAGATTGAATCCTGGGCTCAGACACTTAGCACCCACCCAGAAACACCTGGCCATGTAATCTTGAGCAAGTTACTTAACCCCAATTGCTTAGGGGCACCCAGGTGGCTCAGCGAGTAAGAGCACCAGCTCCAGTGTTGGGATGACCTGGGGATAAAATCTGGGCTCAGATACTCAGCACCACACCCAGAAATAACTGGCCGTGTAATCTTGAGCAAGTTACTTAACCCTGATTGCTTAAAAAAAAGAAAAGAAAAGAAAAGAAGAACTTGGTGAAGTCTTTGGCAGCAAGTGAAGCACCAAGTTCTGGTTATGCCCAAGGCTAGTATCTTATTCTAGGTTTAGCTGCTTTCAAATGTAAAGTTCCTTGATATGGCAAACCACAATGTAGTTATCTTTTGAAAATGTTTCTTGGCTGAGCTGAAATAACTGTTAGCATCACTGATCTTATTAAATTATCAGAGAGAATCTGAGAACGAAAGTGATGAGAATAGGATGCCAGGTTGTCTTGAATCCTAATGAGCTGTTTTTTTTTGTGTTCTCATTTTCAAATGTCCCTTTAGAAAAAGATGATTCCTTTCTCAGTAGTGTTATTTTTTCTTGAGAGATGAGTGAGAAGTGCCTATAGGGTTAGTGCTTTAAAAATAATGGAGAGATTTTCCCTTAAGAAACTGTGAAAGAAATTTACGTGTAGTTAACCACAGGATTCTTGCAGGCTTTTTTGTATTTTAATAATATATTTCTTCTTGTTTTTCATCAAGGTTGTCAGTATTCAATCAACTGGTGCCTGAGATGATACTGTTGACCCAGAATGTACTGCATCATGGTTCAATAGCAATAGTTCACTGAAGCAACTAATGCTTATTTTCACTGCAGAAAATACACCTTTCTGATTTGATGCTGATGAGGTAGCTGAAGCTCGGAATAACTAATGAAAATGAATAATATGATCACATACACTAAAGTGCAACTGGCGGGGGTGTTTATTGAGCTTTTAGCCATCCTCTCCTATTCTGACAATAATTTTCAGATTCTAATATTGTTATATTTGGTACATTTAATAAGATAATAAATGAATTCAAAGAGTCTCTGAGTTGGAAGGGATCTCAGTGATCATATAGCCTAACCAATAAATGAATGAAAATGCCCTCTACCACATATCCAACAAGTAGATCTTTGTTTGACCTATAGTGACGCAAATCCTACCCCACCTGAGGTAGTCCATTTCACTTTTGGATAGCTCCCATTGTTAGGAGAACTTTCCTCATACTCAGCCTAAATTTGCCTCTTGGCAACTTGTACCTGATTCATTTTTGGGCGGCCAAGTAGAATAAATCTAATCTTTCAGATGAGATGGCAGCTCTTTAAATACTTGAAGACAGTTTTATGTATCTGTTGAGTCTTCCCTTCTCCAGGCTAACCACCCCCAGTTCTTTCAATGGATTTTTATTTGTAGTCAGTGTTTGGGAGGTTCCAAAGGAAAGTTTGGAAGAGAAGAGGTATTAGACTGACTACCAAACTGAAAGTCTACAGAGCCATTGTGCTAACTTCATTGTTGTATGCCTGTGAAATTTGGACAGTCTACCAGTGCCATGCCAGGAAATTGAATCACTTCCATTTGAATTGTCTTAGGGAGATTCTGAAGATCACCTGGCAGGATAAGGTACTAGACACTGAGCTCCTTACTTGAACTAAACTCCCAAGTATTCAAACTCTGCTTCAGAGAGCACAACTCTGATGGGTTGGCCATGTTGTTTGAATGAAAAATGTATGTTTGCCAAAAAAGACTGTTTTATGGAAAATTCATACAGGGCAAGCATTCACATGGTGATCAGAAGAAGGGATACAAGGACACTCTCAAGGTCTCTCCCAAGAACTTTGGAATTGATTGCATCACATGGGAGACACTGGAACAGAACCATTCAGCATAGTGGGCCCACGTCAGAGAAGGTACTGTGCTCTATGAGCAGAGCAGAATTAAAATAACTCAAAGCAAATACAGGATGGGCAAATTTGGAGAATCCACCCCAAATGTTTACATGGACTTTTTGTGTCCAACCTGTGGTAGAGTATTCCAAGCTCATATTGGTCTGATCAGCTACAGTTGCACACATTGAAATTTGACTTTAGCATAGTGATGTCATTTTGGTCCTCTTGGGGAA
The DNA here is from genome assembly GCF_028583685.1 of Petaurus breviceps papuanus. NCBI lineage: Eukaryota > Metazoa > Chordata > Mammalia > Diprotodontia > Petauridae > Petaurus > Petaurus breviceps. The sequence goes on along the minus strand of NW_027187419.1, from coordinate 35,758,067 downwards.
CAAAGGACAACCATTTGTAATCAACTTGAGGCCCTTTGTCATCCTGGTCAACCCTCTCCAGATGCTATATAGTTAGGCCCTTCCTAAAATGCAAAACCCCAAATTGAAGATAATGCTCTTGATGTGATCCAATAAGAGTATAACAGTAGTATCTTTTTACTTTTGGGTGATACTATATGGATTAATGCAGTCTTAAGTCACATTATTGATTTGTCCTGAGTTTATAGACTACTGAAACCCTTACCCCCTAGCTATGTGGTGCATTGGATAGCATGTAAGACTTAGAGTGAGGAAGACCTGAATTTAATTTCTGTCTCAGGTACTTATCAGCTGTGTAATGCTGAGCAGGTCACTTAACCTCTCAATGTCTCAGCTTTCTCATCTGTAAAATGGAAATAATAATAACATCCACATTATAGGGTTGCTGTAAGGATCAAACTTAACAAAGTCAAAGTACTTTGAAAGGTTTAAGGTGCTATATGAATACTAGAAGATAATAATAAGTAATAATAATAATGATAACAATAGTGCAGACTGAAATCTAACCATACCTACCCCATCTTTTACTCACGGTACTTTGGGCCACTGAAATAAAGGAAGATAAACATAAAGGTAGAAATGCAGAAGGAAAAGTGGACTCATGGTGAGTTCCAATTTCATTGCTACTATTTTTTAAACAAGTGTTATTTCATCCCTTGGGTTCTGTCTGACAGCCTCAGCAGGAACAAGAGAAATTAATAGTTCTTAATCACTGATGTTCAGTCATTGCACTAGATCTCAGAGAAAAGTGGCAGTAATTGGCCATTAAGGCAAAAGCAGCCTGTCTAAGCCAAGCAATGTTAAGATGTTTCTCTTTTGTGGTATAGTGATTCAGATCCTTCTCACTGTTGATCATTTCCTACTTATCTTGTGTATAGTTTTTTTGTACATAGTTAGTTACATGTTGTCTCTCATTAGATTGTGAGATCCTTGAGGGCAGGGACCATTTTTTACCTTTCTTTGTATGCTCAATGCTTATCACAGTGCCTGGCACATAGTAATAAATGCTTATTGACTGACTGACCTCTGAAATGATGGTTGTTTAGCTAGCTTCTCAAAGGCCTAGACAGATGCTACTACAGGAGTCTCTTGAAAAAACATATTCCTACTGCAAATTATTGAAAAGTATGAGATGTCAATCCATAAGCACTTTCTGAGCACCCATATAGAGGGTCAAATGTTAGGTGGACTAATCATATAAAGAGGAATTAGATATAATTCTTGCCAACCAGAAACTACAAAGGCTATCATTCAGTCAATAAGCATGTTAAATGATTACTACGTGCCAGTCACTGAGCTAAAATATAACTCTTAAGCTACATAACATAGATAACAATTAAAGGCAACATATGATAAGTGCCATGGAAGTTCAGAAATGGGAAACTCTCTTTGGGTAGGTATGGTCAAGGAAAGTTTGCTTCACAAAGGAGTTAAGACTTGAGCTAGACTTCAGGGAAGAAGGATATGCAGAGGCATAAAAGTATGAGACATATTCCAGTATATTCAGCAAACCAGTTTGTCTAGAAGGAAGAGTCTGGGTAGTGAGAGAGAAAATTGAAAAACAAAACAATGCTGCCAGATTGTGGAGGGCCTTGAATGTCAAACTAAGAGAAAGATTCTAAGGATAAGAGACCAATCTACAATTACCACAAGGAATTTTAGTGGTCATCTAGTCCAATAACTGTTCTCTCCAGCATTCCAAATAGGTGGTCATACACCCTCTGCTTAAACACTTCTAGTGATGGGGAGCTCAATAAAAGCAAGTCATTCCATTTTTGCACAGCTCTAATTATTAGGAAGTTCTTTCTTATATTGTTCCAAAGTTCAACTCCTTATAGCTTTCAACAACATTGTGCCGTAATACAATTGTTTATTTAGTAAAAAATGGTATTAAAGTAAAACAATGTGCTTGTTAACGTAGTCTTCTTGTCCCTGTCTCTGTCCTTGGGTTGGTTTGGGTTTGGGGCCCATTAGGAGCTCTGGTTTAGTGGGATCTGGTTGAGTGGTTGAGTTTTGATTATACCTTTCACAGGTGTAAAAAAAAGAAGGTGGGATTGGTTTATAGTTTAGATGTTCTTGCCATTAGTAGAGTCCAGAATGGTCATAAAAATAAGCCAAAATTAAGTGTTGAGCAGACAAGTTGAGGACCTGAATCAGGGTTGGGAGGAGGTGTCTGAAGTGGAAGCAAGGTTGGAACCAGGAAGTAGTGAGAGAGAAACTCTGGGGCTTAGGCTACACTACCTCACTAAATAGGGAAATAACAGGGTATTATGTTGAAAGAAGAGTTACCCCAATTTGCCAAATATAGTTGGTCTGTAGGTTCATACGTGCTTCAATTGCTTGGTTATATACAGTCACACTTGACTTCTAATTCCTTGTAAAATCTCTTTAGGCAGAGAACTCCTGGGATTACCATCTTAAGGACAGATAGTATACTTACACGCATATATATATATATATGTATATGTGTATATATAATATTAAATGTCTTTATACATAAGTAGACATAAATATCTATCAATCTCTCTGTCTGTCTATCTATCTATCTACATACCTATCCTTAACTTGTGTGCATAGTGTTTCTCTCCAGGAGAATATAAATTCATTGAGGGTGAGGGACATTTCAGTATTTCTTTGTATCCACAATACTTAGCACAGTGTCTGGCACAGGATGTTTAATAAATGCCTGCTGAGTTAAATTGTTCTCTTTGTTGGTAAAGGCTAGCAAAGGACAACTGTTGTTCATGGAAATGAATTATAATATAAAACTTTCATTCTGTTGTATAAGGTCAGTTCCTCAAATTGTTCAAAGTATATGCTTTTTTATCTCTTACCAATATTCTCAGACAGGTCCTTGGGTGTCTACTTTCACTCTGTATTTTGTAAACACCAAAGGGGTTCAAAATCAAAACCTTAAACCAAAAACAGACAATTAAGCTACATATTTAGATTATCAATCACATGTTCTTTATAAGTGTTTCAAAGGAAGGTTTGCTTGTCTTATGTGCCAATAGGGAGAATACATAAAAGCTTGCCTGGTTATTTTTAATTGATATTTTTGAGAATTCTAGGACCAAAAAGAAAAGAAAAAAAACACAGATGTTTTACCTGAGAAAAAAGGTTTTTTTTGAGGTGGGTATATTTCTGTAATACTGTTGTGATGTATTCTACAAAAACACTAAGTAAGTGTCAAATTCCATCCTTAAAGTGTTAGAAAATACTTTCAAGATTTGGACTAAATAAAAATATCACTGTGCAAATAAACAATTTTCTTTTATATAAAGGAAAAACCAGGATAGAAGAGGATCTTCAGCATTTCAAATGACCCCTGTTTTCACCACTGTGGGGACTTGTGACATTCATTCAGGATATAACACCAACATGTCTTAGTAGATTGTTCAAAGAGTTTCATGATTAAAAAAAATCACCTTGTGTTGGTTAACCTTTTTTTAAAATTTATTAATTTGTTTGTTTCCTTTTAGTTTACAGGATTCAATTCCACAATTCCTTGAATTTCACATTTTGTCCCCCTTCCTCCCATCCCCCCCCCCACGGAGGCTTATAGTCAAGTATAGGATCTGTAAATATTTTCACATTATACATTGGTCAGGTTATAAGGACGGATTGTACCAGCTGGAATGAAAAATGGTAAAGAGGACATAAAACCAAATAAGAGAAGGAAAAAGATCAGGTATTTTGCTTCCACCTGGATATAAACTTAGTTCTTTCTAGTTCTTTCTCTGGATGCACATTTTTCTCTCCATCATGCATCTTTTGGGATTGACTTATATCCCTGCATTGCTGAGAAGAGTCCAGTCTATCAAAGTTGGTCATCACACATACGTTGTGTCTGTAACTGTGTACACATTTCTCCTGGTTCTACTCTTCTCACTCAGCATCAGTTCTTTTAAGCCTCTCCAGGTAAATATGAAGACTGCCTGCTCCTCGTTTCTTATAGCACAATAGTATTCCATAACATGCATATACCACAACTTGTTCAGCCATTCCCCAATTGATGGGCACCCCCTTAATTTCCAATTCTTTGCCACAACAAAAAGAGCTGCTATAAACATTTTTGTACATATGGGTCTTTTTCCCATTTCTATGATCTCTTTGGGATATAACCCTAGGAGTGGTATTGCTGGATCAAAGGGTATGAAAGTATTTATAGCCCTTTGGGCATAATTCCAGATTGCTCTCCAGAAAGGCTGGATCAGTTCACAACTCCACCAACAATGCATTAGTGTTCCAGTTTGCCCACATCCTCTCCAGCATTTGTCATTTTCCTGTTTTGTCATCTTAGCCAAGCTGACTGGTGAGATGTGGTACCTCATAGTTGTTTTGATTTGCATTTCTCTAATCAATAGTGAATTAGAGCATTTCTTCATGTGCTTATAGATAGCTTTAATTTCTTTCTCTGAAAACTGCCTGTTCATATCCTTTGACCATTTATCAATTGGGGAATGACTTGTATTCTTATAAATTTGACTCAATTCTCTGTGTATTTTAGAAATGAGTCCTTTGTCAGAGACATAGGTTGTAAAGATTCTTTTCCAATTTCCCACCTCCCTCTTAATCTTGGTTACATTGGCTTTGTTTGTACAGAAACTTTTCAATTTCATGTATTCAAAATTATCCATTTTACATTTTATAATGTTCTCTAATTCCTGTTTAGTCATAAAGTCATTCCCTCTCCACAAGTCTGATAGGTAAACTATTCCTTGTTTTAGCAGACTGCTTACAGTATCAACCTTTATACCTAGATCATGAACCCATTTAGACTTGATTTTGGTATATGGTGTTAGATAATGGTCTATTCCCAGTTTCTGCCATACTATATTCCAGTTTTCCCAGCAGTTTTTGTCAAATAGTGAGTTCTTATCCCCAAAACCAGGGTCTGGAAGTTTATCAAACAATACATTACTATAGTCATTGACTTCTGAATCTCGTGTGCCTAATCTATTCCATTGATCCACTCCTCTATTCCTCAGCCAGTACCAAGTAGTTTTGATGACTGCTGCTTTATAGTACAGATTGAAATCTGGTAAAGCTAGTCCACCTCCCCTAGCATTTCTTTTCATTAATTCCCTTGATATTCTGGACCGTTTATTCTTCCAGATGAATTTTGTTACTATTTTTTCTAACTCTATAAAGTAGTTTTTTGGTAAATTAATTGGTATGACACTAAATATATAATTTAATTTAGGTAAAATTGTCATTTTTCTTATATTAGCTGGACCCAGCCATGAGCAATTGATATTTTTCCAATTAGTTAGATCTGACTTTATTTGTGTGAAAAGTGTTTTGTAGTTATGATCATACAGGTCCTGGGTTTGTTTTGGCAGGTAGATTCCCAAATATTTTATAATGTCTACAGTAACTTTAAATAGGATTTCTCTTTCTACTTCTTGCTGTTGAATTTCATTGGAAATATATAGGAATGCCGAGGATTTATGTGGGTTTATTTTATATCCTGCAACTTTGCCAAATTTATTTATTGTCTCAAGCAGTTTTTACTTGATTCTCTAGGATTCTCTAAGTATACCATCATATCATCTGCAAAGAGTGATAGCTTGGTCTCTTCTTTGCCTAACTTGATTCCTTTGATTTCTTTTTCTTCTCTAATTGCTACTGCTAACATTTCTAGTACCAGATTGAATAAGAGGGGTGATAGTGGACACCCTTGTTTCACCCCTGATCTTATGGGAAATGCTTCTAGCTTCTCCCCATTACATATAATACTTGCTGATGGCTTTAAATAGATGCTACCTATTATTTTAAGGAAGGCTCCATTTATTCCTATACTTTCTAATGTTTTTAATAGGAATGGATGTTGTATTTTGTCAAAAGCCTTTTCTGCATCTATTGAGATGATCATGTGGTTTCTGCTAGTTTTATTGTTGATATGATCAATTATACTGATGGTTTTCCTAATATTAAACCATCCTTGCATTCCTGAAATAAATCCTATCTGATCAAAGTGTATTATTCTTGAGATAAGTTGCTGTAGTCTTTTGGCTAGTATTTTATTTAGAATTTTTGCATCTATATTCATGAGGGAGATTGGTCTATAATTTTCTTTCTCTGTTTTATCTCTTCCTGATTTAGGTATCAGTACCATACTTGTGTCATAAAAAGAATTTGGTAGGACTCCTTCTTCACTAATTTTCCCAAATAATTTGTAGAGTATTGGAATCAATTGTTCTTTAAATGTTTGTTAGAATTCACTAGTGAATCCATCTGGCCCTGGAGATATTTTCCTAGGGAGGTGACTGATGGCTTGTTCAATTTCTTTTTCTGAGATGGGATTATTTAAGTAATTTACTTCCTCTTCAGTTAATCTGGGCAACTTGTATGTTTCTAAATATTCATCCATTTCCCTAAGATTGTCAAATTTATGTGCATACAATTGGGAAAAATAATTCCTAATTATTGTTTTGATTTCCTCTTCATTGGAGGTAGATTCACCCTTTTCATTTTTGATACTCATAATTTGGTTTTCTTCTTTCTTTTTTTTATCATATTGACTAAGGGTCTATCAATTTTGTTGGTTTTTTCATAAAACCAGCTCTTGGTTTTATTTATTAGTTCAATAATTTTCTTAATTTCGATTTTATTAATCTCTCCTTTTGTCTTCAATATTTCTAATTTAGTATTTAATTGGGGATTTTGAATTTGTTCTTTTTCTAGGTTTTTTAATTGCATGCCCAATTCGTTGAGCTCCCTTTTCTCTAATTTAATCACGTATGCACTCAGGGATATAAAACTTCCCCTAAGAACTGCCTTTAATGCATCCCACAGATTTTGGTATGTTGTCTCATTATTATCATTCTCTTGAATGAAATTACTGATTGTTTCTATAATTTCTTGTTTGACCCACTCATTCTTTAGGATTAAATTGTTTAATTTCCAATTAGTTTTTAGTCTGTCTTTCCCTGGCCCTTTATTGCATATAATTTTTATTGCATCATGATCTGAGAATGATGCATTTAATATTTCTGCCTTACTGCATAGAATTGTGAGGTTTTTATGCCCTAGAACATGGTCAATTTTTGAGTATGTGCCATGAACCACTTAGAAGAAAGTATATTCCTTTTTATCCCCATTCAATTTTCTCCAGAAATCTATCATACCTATCCTCTCTAAAATCCTGTTCACCTCCTTAACTTCTTTCTTGTTTATTTTGAGGTTGGATTTATCAAGTTCAGATAGGGGGAGATTAAGGTCTCCCACTAGTACAGTTTTGCTATCTATTTCTTCCTCTAATTCCTTTACCTTCACCTCTAGGAATTTGGATGCTACACCACTTGGTGCATATATGTTAAGTAGTGATATTGCTTCATTCTCGATGGTGCCTTTTAACAGGATATAGTTTCCTTCCTTATCTCTTTTAATTAGGTCAATTTTTGCATTTGCTTTATCTGAGATAAGGATTGCTACCCCTGCTTTTTTTGCTTTAGCTGAGGCATGATATATTTTACTCCAACCTTTTACCTTTACCTTGTGTATATCCCTCTATTTCAGATGTGTTTCTTGTAAACAGCATATTGTAGGATTATGATTTCTGATCTATTCTGCTATCCATCTCCGTTTTATGGGAGAGTTCATTCCATTCACATTTACAGTTATGATTGTTATCTGTTTCTCTCCTCTCATCCTATTCCTGCCCCTGTTAATGTTCATATTTTCCCTCCCTTCTCCCTTCCCCCCTTAATAGTTTTCCTTTTGACCACGGCCTCCCTCAGTGTTCCCTTTTTGGCCCCCCTCCCTTTTCCTCCCCTTTCCCCTTACTACTTCCCTCCCTACAAACCACTCCCACCCCCCTTTTGTAACCCTTTCCCCCTCCTACTGCCTGTAGGATATTGTTATACTTAATGAAGTATGCTATTTTTTCTTTGCATCAAGAATGACAGGGACAAATCTCATGCGAAGCTCCTCTCCCTCCCCTCTTTCCCTCTAAAATGATACTTTTTGCATTTCTTCTCTATAGCATCCTATGCTTAACTGGTTGTTATTCCCTCCTTGTACCAGAACCAATGAGGAAAAAGCTCATATGCTTCCCAACATCCTCCCTTTTTTTTCCTCTGCTATACAGTTTTTATGCCTCTATGAGTAGCATAATTTACCCTTTTCCACTTCAACCATTCCCTTTCTTCCATTGCTGTCCCTTTGTAGCCCTTAACAAGATTTTTTAAAAATCATCATTTTGTGTATTTTATAGTCATACCCTCTACTTGTCTATAACCAGTTTGCTCTTATCAAATAGCAGGGTGTGTGTGTGTTCTCCTTGTTTACCTTTCTAAGTCACTGTTGCATCTCGTAATTGGAGGTTGAATTTTCTATTAAGTTCTGGCTTTTTTATCAAGAAGGTCTGGAGCTCTGTTATATCATTGAATGACCATCTCTTTGCCTGGAAGAATATGCTCAGTCTCGCTGTGTATGTGATCCTTGGTTGTAACCAGAGCTCTTTTGCCTTCTGGAAAATTGTATTCCACTGCCTCCGATCTTTCAGTGTAGAGGCTGACAAATCCTGAGCAATCCTCACTGTGGACCCTTGATATTTGAATTGTTTCTTTCTGGCCGCTTGAAGTATTTTCTCTTTTATCTGGTAGTTCTGGAGTTTGGCCACAACATTTCAAGGACTTTTCAGTTTGGGATCTCTTACAGCAGGTGTCTGGTGGATTCTCTTGATTTCTATTTTCCCCTCAGGTTCTAGTATCTCAGGGCAGTTTTCCTTAATGAGCTCTTGGAGAATGTTGTCCAGGCTCATTTTTTCATCATAATTTTCTGGTAGGCCTATGATTCTCAGATTATCTCTCCTGGATTTGTTTTCCAGGTCAGTTATTTTTTCTTTGAGGTATTTTACCTCTTTTTCTAATTTATCATTCTTGTTGTTTAACTTGGCTAATTCTTGGTTCCCCATAGAGTTATTTGTTTCCATTTGGTTAATTCTGGTTTTTAGCAAATCATTTTCCTTGGTTAATTTTTGAAGCTCCTTTTCCATATCATACACTTTTCTTTTTAGAGAGATGTTTTCCTCATTATAATGTTTTTCTAATTCTGCTATTTTCGTTTTGAGAGAATTATTCACTTTGTCTTCTATCTCTCTCATTTTGTTTTCAAAGTTCCTTTTGATCTCATCTAGGACAGCCTTCTGTGCTTGGAACCCATTCACTAATGAAGTTTCAGCTGTGGGTGTGGAGTCCACATTGTCTCCCTCTGAGGTTGGTTCCTCCCTCTGAGGATAGTAGGACTCCAGAAGTCTTTGTAGTCTGCTTTCTACCCATTTTGAGGCAGGATCCTAGCCACACCCTTCCTCTAGGATCCTAGGCCTTTACTGTAGAGGGTTTTGCCCTGGGCAATAGTTACTATGTTTTCAGGGTTAGAGGACGGGTTTGGAGCAAGTGGGGTTCACTCTGTCATCCTCGTCTTTGGAGGTCCTGAAAGGGGCTTTTAAAAATAAATTTCTGGGCTATGAAGTGGTAGCCCCAGGAGTGTTTGCTGTCCAGGACAGGGGCCCCTGTATTTGCTTCTTACCTTGCTCTTTCCAGTCCCAGACCTTTGGTGATAGGCTTGGTAGTGGACCTTGTGGTTGGTGGGAAGACTTGCCCTCCGAGTTGATCAGGCCCCTTCCCGGCCTGCGTCTGCCGCGCCGCGCCTACCCAGCCTGCGTCTGCCGAGCCGAGCCGCGCCATGCCTTCCCGGCCTCTGTTGGTTAGCCTTCTAATGATGAACCTTTCTTGTTAAGAAGCCTCTTGTACCACAAATCTATTGGGAGCCAGAAATTCTGAAATATTTTAAGCTTTGAACACAGAAAGTGGCAAAGTTGAATCTCACAATAGAATATATAATTTTGCTCAAGAAAAAGAGGTATTGAATGAACATTATGAAGTATATGGATTATCAGAATATTATCAATAGTGAATTTACTATCAGGCATATAGTCTATCCTTGAAATTTTAGTACAGTAACAAACATACACACCTATGAAAAGGACTTCTAGGTAATTAAAGTTGAATCCTTGACTATAATTCTGAAAATATAGGGTGTATAATAATTCGTGTGTCAGAGTATTACAATAGATTGATATAGGGCCTGAATGGATGAGAGTGAGAGAGAGGGATAGAGACAGAGACAGCAACAGAGAGATACAGAGAGACAGAGAGAAGAACAAGGGAGGAAGGAAGAGAAATAGATAGAGACAGATATACAGACAGATGGGGGTGAGAGAGACAAAGGCAGAGAGACACAGAGACACAGAGAAACAGGGTGAGAAGTGGAATAAGAGGGGTGAGAAATAGAAAGACTAAGAGACAGAGATAGAAAGGGGGAAAGCAGACTAACAAAGATAAAGAGTGGGGAGGGGAGGAGAAACAGAGAGACAGAGGGGGAAAAGAGAAAGAAGAAAGGATGAAAAAATAGCTGTAAAGTTAGTCCTAGGTTTAATTTCTAGTTGAAACAGAAAATAAGGATAAATATTTTGCATCTACCTTTTTTTAAAGCTGTCACCTTCTCAATCCTATGACCCTTTTGGGGGGGGGTATTGATAGGTGGAGGAAAACATGCTTCACTCCTACTCAGATAACTAGAATGTACCCATTGCCATCCCTGACACTGCCCGGGGCACAATGTTGGAGATATCATAATAATCTGAAGTTACATAGGCTGATTCGTATATAGTAGTCTATCAATGAGCCTGTACTTAAAAAGTTTTTTCCATTTAGTAGGGCTTGCCACAAGTTATTTTCTCATAGAAAAATATTCCCTTAGAACCTAGAGTAACTTGGTTGCCATTAGTTATCAGAGTAAGACTTTAGTAGAGAAAAGGAAACCATTAACTGTAAGAATATCAAATATAGAAATTATCCTATTTAGTTCAGTAAGAGCACCAGTCCCAGAGTCAGGATGACCTGGGATCGAATTCGGGCTCTGATATTTAGTACCACACCCAGAAATAACTGGCCATGTAACCTTAAGCAAGTTACTTAACCCCAATTGCTTTAAAAAAAAGAAATTATCCTATTTGATAGACTTTGTTTGCACTAACAATTCATACAGGTAAAACCAAAGAGATGAAGAATATCTACAATTCAGATATTAGACATCTGTTATGAAACACAAAAAGAACTGTAATAAAGGATATCATCCTGGAAAAAAATGTGATTGAAGAAGATGAGCTAATCATGTAGCAGTAGTGATGAAGAAGCCATGGACAACCAAGTATTCCACTGCTCTTCTCATCACATTAGGAGAAAGTGAGGAAGGCTTCTGTTGCATTGGATGGACTCCATCATCGCAGATGTATGGGAAAATGTGGATAGGATAGGCAGATATGAATTTTTGGTAATTTGCATCATTGGAAGGAAATTCCACATCAGTGAGATCTCAGGCCCATTTTTAATTTGAGTTTAATTAAAAGACATTTGTCACTTAAATTAAATAGAAGAAATTACAAATAATTTCTAAGTTATCTTAAATCTACATTTCTAGAAACCTTGGGTAAATTAAAAAAAAGAATATCTTAATTACAAAAAAAATCTCATAATGAAAGCAAACCACTGGAACACAATAATATTTCCCCTAATTCTCATTTTTCTAATATTTACTTGGAGAAAGAACATTTTGCATTTTGAATGCTTATGTTAGTATCTCTTCATGTTGTTTCAATGACAGTGATGCTAAGAACACAATTCTCATGCAAAATAATCACAGAAGAACAGAATTTTAGAGTTGAAAAAATGTAAAGAATCATCTACTTGAACCCCTAATCTGAGGATCCATGGCCTCTGCACATCTCTGACAAGGGGTAATCTAGACTGTACTTGGATACTGCCAATGATGGTGAACTCCCTGCCTCATGAGGCTGTTCATGTTGGAAAGTCCTAATGATTAGAATGTTCTATTCCTATTGAGCTTAAATCTATCACCTTGGAACTTTCTGCTGTTGCATTTGTTCTGCCCTTTCTTAAATATTTGATGATAGTGATCATATCCTGTGATTCTATGATTATATCAAATCTTCATTTTTTTTTGTCCAGGCTTAACCACCTTTTGTTCAAATTTTTTTTCATCATAACTTTTAATTCTTTCTCTAACCTTATTGATCTCATCTGGATGAGCTCTAGTTCTTCAATATTTTTCTAAAATGTGCCCCAAATTGAACAGAGTACTCCAAATTTTAGTCTAATCAATACAGAGTACAGTAGAACTATTTCCTCTTTTAATCTGGATGTGTAATTCCATGTACTATTGCAGCCCAGATACACACTCCAATGCCTACACTATAAAGCTGAAGATCATTTCATTTTTGGACATTTATAATTGTTGATAAATTTTCTTCTGCCTACAGTTAGGGAAATTAGGTAGTGTAGTAGGTAGAATGCTGGACCTAGATAGAGTCAGGAAGACTCATCTTCATGAATTCAAATTCGACCTCAGACACTTACTAGCAGTGTGACCCTGGACAAGTCATTTATCACTGTTTGCCTTAGTTTTCTTATCTGTAAAGTGATCTGGAGAACGAAAAGACAAACTGCCGCAGTATGATAGTAGGATTAAAAAACTAGTATTGTTTCATAGAAGAAGAAAGGATCAAATTAAGTAATCATTTCCAGAATAGAAGAGAAAACTATGATTGCAAGAGGTGGGAATATAGGAGGAGTTCTTGGGCTTCCTGTTCTAGTGTGTTTTCCTCCACTCTGTGTTGCTTTTCTATATTAGGGGAAGATGCATGCCTTTCTGCAAAGCATGCAGGGGTCTTTGCTGAATGGTGAACATCCACTTGGATTCTGAGAATCAGCATGCATGAGATGCAGCACCCATGAGGCAGGAATACTTGAACTGTCACAGAGATATGAATTTTAAGTGATCTCTAGAATATTGAGTACATCTTCCTTTATTTCATCATGTTTTTTGTCATGCACACTAACATGTCTATTGAGTTATTATCTGAATTCCATTTCTTTATAAAGTTAAAAAAAGTTATGCTACTGTCAGACGCTCTTTTTGGTTTTAGAAGCTGGGGTTGCAGTCGAACCACTTACACTGACATTCTCTAGGGTTGCTTGAGCCATATTTATTATACGAGACTCTAACATCTGTCACTCTATGTAAGAGCAATTTTGTCTGGAAGCATAATGTCTAATCTGGATTTACCATATTATTCTTTTCTTCCTTTTACCTATACAATTCTGAAGCTCTGAATTTTTGTGGATTGATGAATTCTTCATATTTTGTTCAAGATTTAAACTGTTCTTTTCATGTTAGCATTTTAATATTAAAACAACCATATTTTAATCCTATACATTAACTCAAAGTCATTTATCTCCCTTATCTTATATAATCTGTTCCCCTGGCATTCCCCCGACCCCTAGCTATCTGAGATAATTTTGTGTAGACAGTATAATCTAGACACTAGTACTGCTCTGTTTAACTCAGGTATTGTAATGTTTTATTTCTTGAACATTGTAAGAACCATTCATAATTATGTGCTCCAGTATCTCCTGTTGTGAGCTCCAGCAATCAGCACATTTAATTTGTATTTAATATATACTTGTTGGTTGTTTGATTATGGAAGAGAGATGATGAATTGCATAAGGTGGATAAATAGAGGTGGTTTGCAATGTTTGTTCTTGGAAGGGATATGCACATTTATGAGATCACAAATCTATTTGACATCATTTGATGACATCTTGAATGACAGCCTGGCAAAATTTTTTATTATGAAGGTGAATTGTTTTTAATTCTTTAAGGAAAAAAAGATGGTCAATCTTCCTTTTTCACTCTTTTTTTGGTTAAGTATTGACTCCTAAATACATTTTTTGTTTTTCATTAAACTTTCATTACTGGGGAGGAAGGCCTTCCTGAGAACACTATGAGATTTTTAGGACCTATTTGAAGCTTTGATTCTTCCATCAGGATTACTGACTTCTCCAGCTATACTGATCTTTCTTTTTTTTTGGAATTTCTATTGTTCTTAGAGTTAGCATCATTCATCTAGCTCTCCATCTCTATTTCTCATTGTAATGTTAAAGCATGCTGATTATGATTTTTGATCCTTGGATAGGATGTTTAAGCCCTCTCAATCTCAGTTTCCTCATCTGTAAGATGAAGGGGTTGTGCTAGATGACTTCTAAGGCCTTTTGGAACTGCAGGCTCTTTTTTGGTGTGGGATTCCTTCCCTGGTTATTTTGCTGAAGCCTTTAAATGAGGCTTAAGGCTGGAACTGGGACAAGAGATACATGCTTGGTTCTGAACTTGTTCTTCTTTTGGTATCCAGACCAGGGACTGTAACCACTCCTGAGTCTTCAACACTACTACCTAGGTGCAATTCCTTTCTCAGTCCATCCTAGATCTATTAGAACTGAGTATTAGCAACATAATTGTCAGAGGGCACCTATTTCTGCACCATGTACAAGTTTAAGACCCATTTGTGCTGGATCTTCATCCTTCTCTTGCCTTGGTGAACAACTTCTACCTTATCTTGAGTACGCTGACAGTTTTGCGCCTGACCAGACCTTATCCTCAGTTAATGAAGACTACCTCTCTGCCTGTATCCCTACATTTACCAGAGTTGAAAAAAATGGCTCACTGTGATTTTTTTCTTGTATTTCCCAATCAAGATTCAGATTCAATCTGATGCATTTTCTAGATCTGTTTGGAGGAAGGTTATTTTTTTTTTGGGGGGGGGTGAGGGGTTGGAAGTGGGGAGCTCACTGCCCTCTACTATTTTGACTCTTGGATATTTGTGGAGTCCTAGAATGCCTCTTCTTGGTGCGACTAGTTTATCCTTTGCTCTCAATGTAGATGCAACTGTTTCAGGATGCTGCTAGAACTAGGATACTGATGGAAAATCCAAATCCACTGTTCCTCTGAAGTTCATTATGTACTTTACTCAGGAAAGGTAAGAGGAAGGCTGACATTTAGGTCAAGGTTCTCTTGTCCTACCCAAGTGACTTTTTTGGGGACTTTGTGAAAACTGCTTTTATCTGGAATACCAGTCATCCTAAATCACTGATTCTAAACAGCTTTTATAAAATAACCAGATTTTATAGAGGCCCCAGAAGACATGGCCTACTCTCTCAGCCAATCTGAACAGGCTTTTTTATTGTACCCATGGAGGGATTCAGACCTTGTTCACCCCCTGGTAAACTATTGTGTTATTATTTTTCACCTGCTAACTCTATCAGATCTAGGAAGATGAACACATAAACACATATGTACACATCTGTATATACACACAGATAGACACATACATACTCACTACTCTATCAGTCTGAGTGAACAGAGAGAGAGAGACAGAGAGAGAGAGAGAGAGAGAGAGAGAGAGAGAGAGAGAGAGAGA
>NW_027187419.1:35705353-35742675 GCF_028583685.1 Petaurus breviceps papuanus | reverse complement strand
AGAGAGAGAGAGAGAGAGAGAGAGAGAGAGAGAGAGAGAGAGAGAACAACAAAATGCAACAAAAATCAATTCATATGAGATTATCAGACAAACATGAGGAGTTCAGGATCCTCTCTCTATTTCTACTCTCCTTTTCTTTTCTTTTTCCTCCCTTTTTCCTTTCTACCACCTCCCTGCAAAACACTCAGGGTATCTTAAAATCTTTCACTCTGAGTACCAGAGAATTGCTGAAAGAAGGAAAGAATAAAGATGTGAAGAAAAAGGCTATAATTAACATGGACATTCTGTAGTTCTTGATGAGTCACACTTTTATTTAGTAAATGGGCATGATTCTCAAAGATGAATGAAACTTTTTTTGAGTTCATAAAGAAGTAAGGACTAGGTAATTTCATAATTCCTTTGCATTGTTTCATATTAAAAGTATCAAGGGGAAATTATGGTAGAAAATATTGTATAAAGAAATGAAGGGACCAAAGTCTTGTAAAGGACTACTTAGACACTTTATAGCTGAACAATTTGAATGCTTCTTTAAGAAGAGATTTGGGAAGTACTGGATGTGGGTAGCAACAAACAATATCACCCCAAAAGACATGAGCTGCTTTTGAATAGATAAAAAGTATTTACCAATTTAACAGTTAATTCAGTATGAGCTATCTGTGTGTAGTAAGGTGATCAATTAGATGGTCATCAATTAGATCAAAAGTCAAGACTGATAAATTATAATCAAAGAATAAAGATGAGGAGGTGACAAACCATTATATTAATATAGCACCAGCTCAAACTTGATTAAACCTTCTGTCAACTCTGAAAAATGGAACATGGGAAAAAGTAGAAATAGAGACTATCAACATTTTAAAAGAGAAGTATAACAGATGCAAAATGGTTACCATAATGAGGAGGCTGACAGAGTCTATTAACTGCTTCAGCCTTCCAACTACTGATCTCCTTGTCAATTGGAGAGATGTAACAGTTGTGGCAACACTAGTTTAGACAAAAACTCATGTATAAAACATTGCAATGTGACAAAAGAGGAAGAGCAGGCTTGGCTCCCAAAAGAGTGAAAAGTAGTTGAGAGGAAAATGATCCTGCAGAGAATCCTTATTACCTAATATCAAGAGACTAACCCCTGGTCATTTGGAAAGTATCAAGTGTAACCACAACAACATATGAGACAGTAAGAAAAAAAGAAAGTGAATAACACACACAACTACCCTAACTACCTTTCCTGTGTTAATGTAACAAGAACAGATACCAGTCTTATTTTTTCCATCATCACTGACTGTAACATTGCTGCCTTCTGAATAACATAATCCAGTAGAATATAAATTCTATAATGACAGCAAGTATTTCATTTATGTCTTTTTATTTTCACTGCCTAGAACAGTGATGTACTTAATAGACACTTAATAAAATGTTGATGAATTGATTTCAATCTAAAAGGCACCTTTGAGATCATTTTAGAGATAAGGAAATTAAAACTCAAAGAGGGCTAATTAACTTGTTCATATGCTACAAGTGATGTCATGTTCTGATACTGATTAAATGCCAGGCAGGATTTGAACTCATATCACTCTTTGCTCCAACTCTAGCCCTTCTTAACCTGGCACTAATGAAACTTTTTAGCCTCATTATACATTATTCCTATTAACACCCCCTGCAGTCAAGTTCAATTGGCCTTGTTATTTCTTATACTTTTATCTTCTGTCTCTGTACCATTAGTTGTCCCAATGCCTGGAATGCATTCCCTCATTCCCCTATCTCATGGAATTCCTAATTTCCTTCAATATGTAGCTCAAGCATCATTTACTATATGTAGTCTTTAATGATCCCCACAGATGCTAATGACCTCTTTCTCCAAACTAATTTGTATTTATTCCTTATATGCTTGTATATAAGCATATATATAAATACACATGCATAGCCTACCTGATAGAATATAAACACCTGGAGGCGGGAACTATTGGTCTTTGAATCCCAGAGCAGATATTTAACAAATGTTTGTTGATTTGTTAGTGTTCTCTCTACTATGCCCTTTTGTAGCAAGGCACTGTTACTGGAAGTTATAAAATGTAACTCTTGTATCAGGCTGATAATAATAAGGCCCTCTCTCCCTTACACCAGCATTATTTTCCTGGGTAGAATGGGAAAATTGCCATTTAATTTATATTTGAGAATCTTGATAGAAACAGTAACCCTAACATTTAACCAGAGTCCATCACTGACCCTAGGAGGGTAGATTATCAAGATGCATTAGATCTGGCTTGGTTTTCTTAACAAAATCATGCTGCCAGGTAGATTTACACTGCTCTATATATAAACTCACAGGAGCCAAGATATGTTACCAAAATGTAATATTTCACTGTGTAGAAATAGGCAATTTCCAGCACTAAATATGATGTTTGTGAAATGAAAATAAGCTATTCTAAACTGCTGTAAATCCACAGCCTGCCTGAATTATCACCAATTGAAAGCACTAGCAATGCATGGGCATTATAATGTCGATTCTTTGAGTCAAAGTAATTCCAATCTGGAATTATACTTAGTAAAGCGAGAGTACAAAGAGCCCTAAGAAAAGGCAACATTCACCAAAGGGACTTGGTTGAAAAAGCAGAAACAATTCAACATTGCTCTTTCCCAAGTTACTTTATCTGACTAAATATAGTTATTCCATCCTCTACTTAGGGAAGTGACAAATATGAGCATTAGAAATTATGTTACAGAGGAAACATTGCCTAACATTTAATAGGAAAAGCATTTTGTGGCCTTTTTATTATGGTAATCATTCAAAGGGATATGGGCTGCTGGGTTTTACAACTGAAACAAAGGGGAGAAGGAAATGCCAGTTTTAATTATGTTTTATAAAATCCAGAACACCACCTCTATATATTGCCATGTCTCTTGCAAGAGACATAGTCACAGAGGGCTCTAAGGTGATCAATCTCTAACAGCACTACAAAGAAAACCTACCACTTATTCTGTCCCAGCTGGTCAGCTCTTCCTGAACGTGAACCAGATACTATTAGGAAATAATGGTGATTGTCCATAAAGGTAGCCTAACCTACAATGGTGGAAAAAAAGTGAATATCTATGAACTCATGAATAAATGCAAAAAGACAGCACAGAGGAAGGAATCAATGGTGAATGGAAAAAAAAAGAGTCCCATGGTCTTATAAAAATAACTTTGAGAGGCTAAAGCTTATTATTCTCTCATTTGCCTTTTGTTGTTTTATGTGGGTGGTATATTGTTGTTAAAATTATATTATCCCTCATATCATTTTGATAATAAGTCCACATTTTAAACCTATGTTGTTCTTGGATGCAATATCTTCTTGCTTGATGAGATGATCGACTGTTTGCCATCTATACCAGTTTCTGGGCTTTACTGGTCTCCTTGTTGTGTCTATAGCTTTGAAACAGTTGAAATGTCCTAAGAAATGGGGATGGAAGCCATGTCGTTTTATGTGTGTATATCTTATTTTTCTCAAGCTTGGTAGTCTGTTTAAGCAGCTTAGGTCAGAGCTTCTGGAAGGGCATGTTTTATATACAGCTTATATTTTGCATTTGGTATGATAATGACTCTGCCCTTTAATCTGTTTATTATATGACTGTCAAAAAAATAGTTGCTTCTGATATTACAGTTGCCAATCATTTCCTTTTTCTCAGGATGGAGACAATTTCACTTTCTGTGATTCCCTTATTGAGCTTACTATATCCTCTACCTCCTTACTCCTTTCTAAATAAAATATTAATGGTAGAGTAGATAGAGTGCTTCTTACTGAAGCCAGTAAGACTCATTTTTCTGAGTTCAAATCTGACCTCAGACGCGTAATAGCTGTGTGACCCTGGTTAAGTCATTTCACTATGTTTGCCTCCGTTCTTTATCTATAAAATGAGTTGGAGAAAAAAAAATGGCAAATCACAGCAATATTTTTGCCAAGAAAACTCCAAATGGAGTAATAAGAATTGGACATGTCTGAAATGACTGAACAAAAAAAAATAATTGTCTTAATTAAATCACATTTTTCAACATGGAAAGCTGTCCTTCTCCTGTGCCCACCTTTACACTAATTTTGGCAAGCATCCATTAACATACATGTTCATTTATTTTGCAAGAGTTAGCTGTTTTCTATGGAGTTTGTCCGCAACCTTTATACTCATAGATGTTGGTAAGTGAGCTATGGTTTATGTCATGGTGCTCTTTGCTTTCTTTCATTATTAGCCACTTAAGGCGAGATGGTGAGATGGGCATTATTTTATGAAATAATGTGTCTCACTACCTCAAGAAACATTGTAAAACCAACTCTTTTAACTCTTTATTTAATTTATTTTACCTCTTTAGCAGAACATGTATGCCATTTTAAATTTAGCTGTACTTCTTCATATCTTCTAGTTTCAAGAGTATTATTCTGAATGTGGATTCATTTCTCTAGTACAGGAGTGTGGAACCTGCAGCCTTAAGGCCACATGTGGCCTTCTAGATTCTTGGGTGTAGCCTTTTGATTGAGTTTAAGTTTTTCAGAACAAATACTTTTATTAAAGGGAACTTATAACCTTGTCAGTCATTGGACAAGATTTCACATTAAGATATCATTAATTAAGTGGCTTACAATGAATAGATAAACATATTGATGGAGGTTTTGTAAGGGATAGTTTTAGGTGTTCAGAACTATATAGTAGTTGAATCTGGGATAGCTATCCCTAGGGAACCTAATCTAGTAGTACAGATTTGGAAGAGTAGCCCCAAGGGGGAGGTATCCTTATGCTATTCCCATTTCTAGTGGTAGTTAGGCTATATAAGTTAACTTCCCTTTTTGCTATGGGTTATATAGCCTTTTCATCAGCACTTAAGATGTTTGCATTCCAAGTTCTATACCACAATTGAGGGTTGACCATTCAGAGCTGCTTTTCCTTTATAAGGGACACATCAGTTCTAAATTAAGTAGGAAAAACGGAGCAACCTCATTTACAACAAAATTCTGCTTCTCACACCCACTCACAATACTCTTTACATTTCTCTTCACCTCCTTTCTGAGATCTATTTTTCAGGGTGGAGTTGAATGGGAATGTTTGTAGTGGAGTAGTGAATTATATCAAATGGGGAGACAGAGCCTGGTAGAGTGGAAGAAACACTTGCTCTGGAGTTAGAATATTTTGGTTCAAATAACTAACTACCTGTGTAACATGGGCAAATTGTTTAAACTCTAAGCCTTGGTTTCCTCATTTATAAAATGAGAAAGTTACTCCTTATGGCTTTTGAGATCCCTTCTAATTCTTGATAAAATCATAGGAACTGAAAAAAAATTCAGTTAGAAAATGGGAATGAGCATTAATAACCAAAATGTAAGTTACCTGAAAATAGGGATTGTTCATTAATTGTATTTGATTATCCCTAGTGCCTAGTATAGTACCTTACACAGACTGGTCACTGAATACTTGTTGATTATTGATTGATCAGGAAAGGTATCTTATAGGGTTTGACCCTTGAGTTCAGCTTTGAAGGGATTTAGGCATTCTAAGAGAGGAATAAGAAAGGAAAGCATTCCAGGTATGGGGGATGACCTTTTCAAAGAAAGCATGGACATGGAGATGACGTGTTATGTAATAGAAACAAAGTAAGTCAGTTTGGTGGAAACCAATATTGTGGAGATGAATTAAAAAGGCATTTATTAAGTGCTTTCTATGTGCAAACCACTGTATAAAGCACAGGAGATACAAATAGAAAAGCAGGAAAGTCCCCATTCTCTTAAGAAGCTCACATTCGAATGGAGAAGGCAAAAATTATGGAAGGTTGCAGCTGCAAGTCAGGAGGAAAGCTCTCATGGTCATGAGGGTGAAGTTGAAAACTGATGGTAATGTTTCTTCTGTAATACCATTTCCACTGATAAAATCTTATCAGTTTATGATATTGAACCATTTGATAGCGTGAAGGACTTTGATGGCAAGACCTTTCTTTTGTGCATCTTTAGTAGCTATGGTTGTAACACCTGCAGGAACAAATAATTTTAGACACTACAGTGGAAGTTTTTATTTTTCCAAGGATTTTGGGCTTAGGATTCTGGGATACCTTCACTGTGTTGGAGGGGAGATGGTGGTCAAGGTGGTTGTAGTGGCACAGACCAGGGTGCTTGTGTCCATTTGCCTTTGGTGGCAGAAGATCAATAGTTGTTGCTTATGTTAATGAGAAAAGTGCAACCAATGTCCACAATGATTTGACCCCTCAATAATAAGTACACAGTCTTAGTGGTCTCAAGAGAAATGATGCTCCCAAGACTTTTTGATTCAGGGTTCTTCGCTGTCTCTATAAGTGTCTGAGGGTAGTTGGCAGTCAAGTTGATGGTGATTTGACTTCCTTGGCTCATGCTACCCCTTGTATATTCCTTCACTCTAGAAAGATAGTTGGGAACCAGATTATTGAGGATTTTAAACAGTAACAGGAAGAATTTGTATTTTGAACTAGAGGCAATAATGAACTTTTAAAATTTATTAAGTAGGAAAATGATTTGGCCAGACAACAACTTTAAAATATCAGTTTAGCTTCTGTGTTTAGGATGGCATAGAAAATTGTGAGAGGCCAGAGGCATGGGTCTCAATATAGAAACTTTTGTAATAGTTCAGGGGAGAGGTGATGAGAGACTGAATTAGGGTGAGGAAGGGAGAGGATGATACAGATGGGAGGATGTTGTGGAATTGGAGTTTTTAAGACCTGGAAAGTGATTAGATATGGGGGTTAAGAAATATTGAAAGATGGAAGATGACTCAGTCTGTTAACTTGGTTGAGTGCAAGGATGGCAGTGTTTCTAATAGAAAATTTCAGTTAAGAGGCTGAATTAGAAGCCAGAATGCAAGGGGCTTAGAAGTGAGTGGAATGTGAAGAAGTGGAAACAAGAAAGTAAAATAGCAATTTTTTGGGGGAGAGAAGGGGTTGTGAAAGGGAAGAGATATAGGAAGATAATTTGAGGGGATTTCAGGAATAGGGTTGTTTACAGACAGTAGGAAAAGAATCAGTAGATGAAGAGAAATAGACAATTAGAAAAAGAGAGAGAATAAAAAATAATTTTGTCTTCCTTCAAGGCTCGTCAGTTGCTAGTTCTTCCCTGCAGTTTTGCCTGATCTAACCTCCTTTGCCACCTTCCCGCATTTTAATCATTAGTGATATCTTTTCTCAGTTTCCATTGTATTATATTTATTTGCATGCATAGGTCAATGGGATCATGGATTCAAAGTTAGGGACCTTAGAGATGTCATGTCCAATCCCTTATATTGCAGATGAGAAAACTGAGGCCCAAAGAGATTGTGATTTGCCCAATATCACAGGGATGGCAACTGGGAAAAAACAGGCTGTGAACAGGGATCCTTTCATTTTATTATGTCAAGAAAAGGATGTCGTAAGCTTCTAGAGGAGCAGAGGCTGTGTCAGTTTTTTTGTATATATTTCTCCTTTGCTTAGCACAGTGCCTATCACCTGGTAGGAACTTAAATGCTTGTTGCTGAACTGAGTCAATGTCAAGGTTTGGAGTAGAGAATGGAAGACTAAAAACCAGGTGTGAGAGTCATTCATATTAATGAGAGACCCCTCACCTCAATCTAGCTGTTGCTGTGCTAAATTTTTTTCAAGGTCCCAAGTGGGAGTGCATTTGGCAGGGTGAAACTTGAATGGATGCTCCAGTTAGTTGTCCTGAAGCACTGGTTCAAAGAAGCATTTGCTCTTTTTGTCTAGTGACTTGTTTTATGGCTACATTCTGCAATGGAAATATCCTTCCATATAAACATGTGTAATGTATTACTCATTCATATTGTGAGTAGCAGAGGCTGGAATTGAGATTTGTATGCTGTGAGACACATACAAAAGGAATATAATATTCTGATTTCTTTCTTTTTGGATTTGATACATATTGAAATAAAGTCAGTTACACGTTGTGTTTTTATGCACAGTGAGAAACTGATTGTCCTGAGTCTCTCAGGTTTGATGGGCTGATAAAACACTATGTGACAATCAGGCTTTTCTTCATGATTCAAGATGAATGACTCCCTGTCTGATTTTCCTGCAATGGCCTAAATTCCAGCTCCTATCACACGTATCAATATTTGTGCCAGAGGATCTTGGGTTTAGAATTAAATATTCATAGAGATTCATTTGCCAGAGTACTTCATTCATATAGGTAATAAGGGGCAAAGGGCCCATCTGGGCTGGAGTGAGGTTTTGCTGCTTATATAATTTTGGGCAAGTAATTTCTCCTTTCTGGACCTTAATTTCCTTTTCTGTAAAATGATGAGATGGCACTAGATGATTTCCAAGGTCCTTTAGAGAATGAAATCCTTTGAGCCTGTCAGCTTTTCTTTCTCAGAGCACATGCATATTGCTTTTCTAATGTTGGCCCATTCCTTTAGACAACTACCTACACTAAGCTAATTATGTTATTATTTCTTTTGAGACAATAGGGGTTAAGTGACTTACCCAGGGTCACACTGCTAGTTAGAGCCTGAGGCCAGATTTGAACTCAGATTCCAGGGCCAGTGCTCTATCCACTTCACCACCAAGTTGTCCTGCAACTTTAACCCTGGGTCATTTCCCCTGTATGCTTTTGTCTCATTTCATGCTGGGGAAGGGGAGTGCAGCCTGCAGCAAAGCAGTTTATTAATGACAAATTCCTTATGGTGTTGGAGATGAACAGATACTTAATACTTTAGCTCTGCACTGAGACAGACTGAGTGTAGGCACCTAGGTCTCTACCCTGATGGAATAAGATCACAAGACAAAAACAGAGCAAGAGAAAACCTAGGAGTGAAGACAGAAGTTTAAAGTCACAAATTTTGCTCCCAAGAATGTTGTCTAGACTTAGGGGACCAGATTGAGGTTTATGGAGTCAGAGATGTCAATGTGACGATTTGATAGATTCAGTATCTGCTCAGCTGTATGATCTATTTGTACAGGTTAAAAGGCAGGGTGGAGAGAACGCTGGTCTTGCAGTCTGGAAGATCTCAATGTTAATCTCTTCAGACAGTTAGTAGGGATGTGAGCCTGGGAAAATCACTTAAATCTCTTTCAGCTTCAATTTGCTCACCTGTAAAATGGGGATAACAATAACATCAACTTCATAGGGTTTTTGTCAGGATAAAATGAGATAACATAGGAGTATTTTGCAAACCTTAAGAGTATAATATCAGTTTTAGCTATTATTTGTACCCCATGATTTGGCCCCACCCTCCTCTTTTCCTTGTCTGCAGTGTCCTGACACATCTCTGACAATTTCCTTTACTCTAGGGCATCTCTCCTGAGTTCCAGAATTTTGGTGGTAGGGGAGCCTTGGTATAGTCTTTCTGGTAACCTCAAAGGAAACAGGTCTGGATGAGATTCTTAGCCCTTTCCTGAAGCCCATTTTGTTGCTAAGTCGTTCCAGTTCTGCCGGACTCTTTGTGACACCATTTGGGTTTTTTTTTGCAAAGATACTAGAGTGGTTTGCCATTTCCTTCTCCAATTCATTTTATAGATGAGGAAAATGAAATAAGTAGGGTTAGTGACTTGCCCAGGCTCACACGGCTAGTAAGTGTCTGAGGCTAGATTTGAACTCAGGAAGATGATTTTTCCTGACTCCTGACCCAGCCCTCTATCCACTACACCATCAAGATCTCTTCCTCCCTGCTCTCCCCCCACCAAACCTGAACTGCAGGAAACTTCAGTACTCCAAAGATTTAAGAATTGTCTTACTGATGAATTCCTCTTCCCTCATGACCATCACTGGAGTAGGATGCAGGTGTGGAGAGTGTAGGTAAACTCTAGGTATATGTGCCAGCAGAGGCAGCAAAGGGGGAGACAGAATGAACCTTTAGGAAGACTGATAATTCCAGCTAATAGATCACAAGACTGCTTACCTTCTTCCCTGGGAATGGGAGCCTTTCTTGATTGACTTTCTTACTGAAGGGGCCATTTATGCAGAATCTTTAGGTAATAATTTGAACTTTCCTCACTGATCATAGATGCCCATCAGTCCCTTGCTAGTATGTCATCTTGGTGACCCAGAAGATGGCTCACATATCTGTCTGGAAGCATCCAACCTTCCTAGAGAGCCATCCACAAGTGGGAATGTCATATCAATGTGTAAGGATCACAGGTGAGATTCATAGTTAGTCTGAAATGGCTTATTGTCTGTAGAAGAGTAAAGTAAGTTGTTTTTAGCATTCAGCAGAAGTTAATTAAATTGGGTGTCTTCATAGTAGGTAATGTCGCATCCTAAGTTTGTTGTTGTCCAGCCTTTGTTCTTGAAGAGGATCAATGAAATCAGAAGGGTGATGTCTTAACTTGTTCATGAATTGGATTTAAGTGAGGCAGAGTTGTGCAAAGACATCAGCTTCACTCCCTCCTCCAGAGTCATAGCAGTTCAGTGACAAGAGTCAAGACAATCGACAATGGCCCACCATGTACTCTTCTAATGTTTGTACAATATATTAATTTTGTTCTTCAGACTATGCAGTGAACATGTGCATAGTAGGCAAGGATTGAAGATTTTGTGTCCATTATAACTGCCTGACACCCAAGAGTCTTCCCAGGTCCCCAGTGGAATCCCCAAAAAAGAGGATAAGAAAAAGAAAACATCCCTCCCTCTCTCTCTCTCTCTCTCTCTCTCTCTCTCTCTCTCTCTCTCTCTCTTTCTCTCTCTCTCTCTTTCTCTCTCTGTAAAAGAAAGGAAAAGAGTGAGTCTCCTCTTTGTCCATACATACATTACCATCAGAAACATCGGCTAGAACTGTGGGATAGGGTACTAAGTAATTAAAATACTCAGGAAAAGGCCCACAGTTGCAATTATTGTTTTTATCAGGGGAGTATAAATCCTTATATAGACAGGAGAAATTTGATGTCTGGCTAGAATATATATGTATATATATATTATATATATATATATATATATATATATATTATATATATATATATATATATATATACACATATATATGTAACACATAAGTAAAGTAAGATCAATTGTAACCCAGAAGTCTCTTGAATTTTTTAAAATTTGTAGTAATGTGCTATGGGCAAGTCAATGACATTTTATAAAGTGGAACCTAGAGCTGCAAACTATATAAATATACCCAATATAATTTGCAGGGAAGAACTGAAAATTTTAATGTGGATGGGGAGGGGAAAACAGCTTGTACATTTGTGCTGAGTGTAATTTGTGTGGATAATTTTTTTTGAAACTAAGAAAAGACTATAGAAACAGTCCTTTTCCATTAACTTTTCTGACAATGGTGGCAATTTTGCCTTACCTCCTCTAGTCTTTGGGGGATTTCTTTAGGTTTTCAACCTCAGGGTAATTTGCATTATCTATCCCAAGTCAGAGGCAGCTGATGGTGCAGTGAAGAGAACATTGAACCTAGAATCAGGGAGACCTGTGTTCAAATCTGTCTTTAGACACTTAGAAGAGTGAACCTGGGCAAATCATTTCATGTTTGCCATAGTTTTCTCAACTGTAAAGTAGAGATAATAATAGCATTGACTTTGCATGATTATTGTGAAGATCAAATGAGATGATATTTATAAAAGGTGCCTAACAAAGAGTAAGTACTATGTAAATGTTTATTCTTTTCCCTCCCTAGTCAATGGTAGTGGGAAATTTGGACTTTTAAAAGCCAAATGAAAGTGTATGAATGTTTTTCCTAGCCTCAAAACATTCTCGTCATGAGTATATGGAGACACCTTGTGTGAGACAAAATGGAGTAGAGGTAAATGGAATTCAGTAACTGTAACTTAGGTGGGAGTGAAGGCTAAGGAGAACTCTGGTTGAAAAGTGCTATTCAAGAAGGCTTATTGCTCCCAAGCATTTAAACTCTGCTTCAGAGAGAACAATTAATGGGCCGGCCATGTTGTTCAAATGCAAAACATGCTTGCCTGAAAGACTAATTTATGGCAAACTCACAAAGGGAAAGTACTCACATGGTCATCACAAGAAGCCATACAAGGACATTCTCAGGGTCTCTCTTAAGAACTCTGGAATTGATTATGTGACATGGGAGACACTGGCACAGGACCGCTTAGCAACATGTGCCCACATCATGGAAGGTGCTGCACTTTGTGAGCAAAGAACTGAAACAGCTCAAAGGAAACACAGGATGTGGAAATTTAGAATATCCATCCCAAATGTTCACATGGCCTATTTGTGCCCAACCTTTGGTAGAGCATTCTGAGCTCTTATTGGTCTGATCAGTCACAGCTGACCACATTGAAACTTGACTCTAGCATACTGATGTCCTTTTTGTCCCCTTTGAGAACAAAGGACAACAACCAACCAGATGCTCAGTCGGTCCTTCTGTAAATCAGCTGGGTAAGGCTATACTAAAAAAAGAATCTGATACTGTTGACTAGCCTGGAGGCATGTTGTTCCAGGTAACTTCATTTAAAAATAATTTTAACAGTGCTCTGGAGGTAGCAATGGTGGCTGTAACACTAAGACTTAGCTATGTGGGATCCCACCTAATTAGAGGAGTTCCTGGACCAATCATTGAGATTCTTGGGGAAACAGAGAAATAAGCACCATACAAATGTTAGTTCTTGTCATTTATGGATCTAGACCAAACTGAAGAGAAGAGGTCTGGTGTAGAGGAACAAATCCAGGCTGTGCTCTTAACCAGGATAGTGAATTGTTCAACTCTGTAAGTCTGGGGGAGGGGCATTCTGCAATGTCCCCCAAATCCTTTTCCCATTGGGTAGGCAGCAGTAATGGCAAGCAAAGGAGTATTTAGTTCCTTTTTTCATTACTTAGCTCCTTATCTCAGCTCTTCAAGTGTCTTTGAGCCTTGCTTGTGAGTATATCAAGTCTTTGTTGGAAACAGAACCTGTGAAGCCCACAGTGGGAGGAACTTGCCATATAAAAACAGGAGCACAAGCTGGGATCCAGAAGAACTGGGAAGAAGGATGGCTGTGATCCCACACTTTGTCTGTCTGTGTTGATGTTACTTTGTCAGACCTGTCTGATGATAGAGGATGTTGCTGATATTACAGAGTCCTGGGACCTTAGTGCTGGTTCAGAAGCCCTGAAGAAGGATTTTCTTTTTATCTGTTTCTAGAAGTCCTAAAGAAGGGTTTTATTGATGTTTTCAGAGGTCCTGGGACTTTACTGATGATTTGTGTTGATTTCTCAGACAGACAACCTGTTTGTGGGTCTGTGTTGATTTCACAGGCAGAAAGTTAATTGATGATAGAGCCAGCAATGTGTATGAATGTTATGTCTCTGCTAAGCTTGATGTGTGTAGCTGGACGAGGAGGTGGGAACTGCCTACCTATGAATCCAGGTGACAGTTGGGTGAATTCAGGCAAGAGCTGGGAGCATGGAAGAGGAAACATGGAGTTTGGGAATCAGCCTTGAGTCAAGATGAAAGGACATTTCCTTGGGTACTTAGTGATGACTGATAAGATCATGATTTACTGTGAACTAGGGGGTGGGAGAACTTTGTTCTTTGTACCCCTTAAGGATGATTGAGTTAAGGATGATTGGAAGCTAGTCTCCAATCAAAATGAAAGAAGACTTTAGATGGGTACTTTATATTGATTGATTCAGATTATGATTTAGTGAATGATATCTTTTGTTTAGAACTCTGTGGCCACTGTAGTAGTAAGTTGTTATGTTATATTGTGAATGTTGAGCTTTGGTTTCTGTGAATGTTTTGCTTTAGTTTATTGCTGAATAAATAGAGAGTTCATTATACTATGTGATCAGAACCTTAAAGCTATTCACAGTAGCAGTCCTCAGGACAGTTGCTCATGCTTGACTTTAGAGCAGCCTTAATCTCATATTTGAGGTATAGATCCTAACTGGCCTGAAATAGCTATATTAGTTGGTTCCTGGAGAAGGTAGAACTACTAAGTTATATAGGTGGCTTAATTCCCTAGCCAATATAAGTTCTTTATCCTCTAGGAGTGGGCCTAACCCTAGGGTGAAACTTGATTCTAGTATTACTGGACCAGACCAGATCTTCAGGTAAATGGGGCTCACCAGAGTGAAAAGTATTCTTGATTATCTATGGGTAAGATAGGAATACTTTCTGTATTTTTTACTGTATACAATAAACTGTTTTATGTTCCATGCCTTGTTGTGGTGATGTTTGCAAGTGAACTGAAGATAGCTAACTGAGAGTTAGAAATGAGCTAAATTCAGATAGGGTCCGGGTGGAAGTCACCTAGAATATTAAATATTGATAAGCCTCCAAGGTTAACCTGGATCTGTGTGGGCTTAGAGCTATAGTTCTAAGTCACAGTTTATATTTTAGTTCCTGGTATCATTTTAAAGGATTGCAATAAATGTATTTTTCCCCAGTGAGAGGGCTGATTTGGGAAAAGGCTGCATTTCCCAAGATATTTTGTCAAAAGCATGAATGCTTTTTAGAGGAGAATGAAGACTCCACCTCTCATAAATCTATGTACCCATGGTGAAGGTGGGGAAACATTTTATGAGAGTCAGAGAGTCTAAAAAAAGTACCAGGACCACAGGAGGGGAAAGAATAAAGTTTTAACTGCTGCTGACCATCCTGCTATCATGGCAAAAATTCCATGTCCTTATTACGTGAGGGAGAGTCTGAGTCCGTATTCTAAAGGTACTGACATATTTGCTTATAATTTTCTATCACCAGTATAGTTGGTGGATCTGATTCTACTTTCAATTGAAGACCTCCTAGAGTAATTGAAGGACTTTCCTCATAATACAAGAAAGGGATCTTCTTGATAAAATATGGAGTTGCCCAGCAGGTGACACTTGTAGTTCATTAGGGAGCCATAAAAGTCAATTTTGCTTGATTTTTCTGGGTATGCAGGTACATGAATAGCCAGTTATAAGATAGAAAGTAGAAGGAGCTTAGTTGTTTGGCCAGATAACTTCTCCAGTGGACTCATGTTGCATCAGTGGTTTACTGGGTTCTACCCTAGCTATATGTTGCCTTCTGAAGGCAGACAATCATATACCAGAGCATACCATTCTCATTTAAGTATGTGCTTTAGCAATCTGGGCCAGCTGCTATAGGCAAGCAACATTTCCTCAGTAGCTAGCTTCTGTTGTTTGACTCTCAAGGCTCTTCATGATCTACCTGGAATCCACCTTTCTAGGTTTACTACCCATTACTCTTCTATTCATGGTCTGTGTTCCAGCCAAATCATCTGATATGATATTCTTTACCTCTCCTACTTTTTCATTCAGGACAAACCTAATCTTTCACTTCATCATAAACCCGTTTGTTTAGGTTGCTTCCTTCACTCTGACTTTGCTTGTCTTTATACCCACTTGTTACATATGACCCAACACTTTAATGTTTCACTAGTCATTACTTTAGAATCCCTTCCTAGCTCCTAAACTACTGATTTCTACCTACAATTCTTATCTTTATGGAATCTGTATCATCTACACAATCCATTCCAGGATGAAGACCACTACTGGAAAAAGTCACAAAATGGAGATGATTTACTATTAGGATTTTCTGGGGGAAGGCAACTCACAGAATGGAGCTAAAAATGCATGCAGTACAGGGAGGATGAAGGTGTTAGAGGGTACCCCTTGGGTGGCAGCAAGGGGCCATTATTTTGAAATTTATTAAGTCAAAAGCAAAGCCAAGAAGTAATAGAAGCTTGCCAGACTGGGAACTTTCAAAAAATTAGGGCCCCAGGAGGAACTCACCAATGAGACCAGGAGGCTAGACTGGTAAAGGGATATTTCAGGGTGAAACGTCTGAAGAGACAGTCTGATGTACCTGAGCAAGAAGACTCCACAAACAGAGGCAAGCTCCAGGGTAAGATAACAATGGAAGCATGGCTTTGGAGCCCAAAAATCAGGAGCAGAACCAGGAGGTGCATGAGATTAAAGATTTTAGAAATAATATCAATGGTCTTTGAGAAGCTTTGGTAGTAGCACTTTATGGTTTAAGACAGATCATTACTATAACAAATTCTATTTCTTTTTCAAGAGATGTGTTGGGGGGAATGTTTTGGGAAACTACCAAAACAATTCTATTGCCCTTTAAGCCAGATTGAGCTCTCCAATAGCAGCAACAAATAGAATTATTTTTACCATATAGAGTAATACATTCACTTGACTGGTCTTTTTTATAAAAATTGAAAACTCTTAGGGAGTATTCCTACAAAATCCTGGTGACCAGACAAAAAATCTTTTAATGTTGTTTAATTTTGTTTTATTTTAATTTAATTTAATTTTAATTTTGTTTATTTTGCTACATTGTATTACTGCTTTATTTATTTTTGTTTTCAATAATCCAAAGTGTTACAAATCAGTTAAAAGTCACTAATGTGAAGAGGACAAGATTAGAGAAGTAGTAGATGTTTTTATATTAACTTTCAATTGGTTTTTGAGTGCTATAATTTATTGTATAAATTTAATAAGAGACCCAGACTTCATAAAAACATTTTCCACAGTATAGGACACAAGGGATTATTAATGTCTTTCACTGTTAGGGTAATAATATTATTCTTTGTCATCTATTTGGGGACACTGATGTGAATATGAAATGTAATTTCATTGAAATTTCACTGACCTCCATCTTTAATTATTGTCCACTTATTTTAAAATGCACATCAAGTACATACTTCTATTAAGCAAATCTTCTTTGCCAAGCAAGGAAAGATGTTCATGATCACGACCATTCATAATCATGATTTGCTTTCCTTTCTTTCTTAAGAGAGAAAAATCACTCCTTATGATAGAGAAAGTTTGCCTAGTAATTATTTAGTTAGAGGATGACCTTGTATGGGGAATGAATATGACTATATCTGATTCAGTTTCATAATTCCATTCAACACCCATTTGTTAAGTTCCTCTTATGGGCAGAGCACTGTTCTAGGAGGTGGTGGTGGAGATAAAAAGATGAATAAAATATAATATCTTGCCTTTATGGAGCTTACAAACTGGCAGGGTAATAGACAAATAAGTACATTACAAGCTACAAAACTTCCCCAAAGGAAAGTGCTATGTGGGGTCCAAGGAAGAAAGGAATGGTATGGATATATGAAAATATGTCTCATAGTCTCCTTATTTTGCAGAGGTGTCACTGTGGTCAAACAGGCTGTGTGTCATAGTGGAACACTACATTAATTTCAAAATTGGATTGGATTGGACTGAATGATTTTTAAGACATCATATGAAATACAGTGGAAAAGACATTTCCAATATGAATAAATGGTCAAAGTTAATTAATTAATTAGCTAATTGTTGAATCATTCAACCTCTGCTGAGTGTGGGATGGTTTGGTGGACATTTAATAGATATCTGGCCCTGGGCATGACACTTAATCTTTCTCAGGTTCAATTTCCCATCTGTAAAATAGGGGCAAGAATAGTCCTACATCATAGGATTGTTGTGAGGGTCAATTGAAATAGCACAGAACTTTGCAAACCTTAAAACACTATCTAAATGCTATGATTCATCATTAGAAAAGCCAGTTTTTATAGAAAGATGCACATCTACAAAAGTGGGGTCCCAGGATCACAGAATTTCAGAGTTGGAAGGGACTTCAGTTGCTCTTTAGTTGAACCCATAATGTACTTAACAAGGGGTTGGCATAACTACTATTTGAAATCTAAGATGAAGGTGGGATGGGGGACCCACCATAAGCTGAGGGAGTCCATTGCTTTTTGCATAGATCAAATTGTTAGATTTCCTGAAAGCAAGTACAAATTTGCCTCCTTGCAACTTCTATTTGTTGCTCCTGGTTCTTCCCTATAGGGACAAACAATCCTTCAAATAATATCCTTTCAAATACTTGAAGCCAGCTATTCTGTCTCCCCTGGTTCTTTCCTTCTCCAGGTTAAATCCAAGTTCCTTCAAAAGTCCCTCATATGACATGGACTCAAGTCCCTTCACCATCCTTGTGGCCTCCCTTAGATCTTACATAGTGTATCAATGTTCTTTTTAAACTCTAGGACCTAGAACTGAATACATTACCCCAGATATAGCCTGACCAGACAAAGTACAGGCATACTATCATTTCCCTAGTTCTGGAAATTATGCCTCTCACTGCAGCCAAGTTTATAATAGCTTTTTCAGCCGCAATATCACATTGCTACATCATATTAAAATTTCAATCTACAAAAGCCTCCCAAGGTTTTTTCAAACTGCCTTCTAATAGTGTTCCTCCTATCCTATAATTATGATTCTTTGGATCTCAAAGGAAAACTTTACATTTATCCCTACTGAGGTTCATCTTATTTGATTCAACCCCATGCTTTAGCCCAGAGGTGTTAAAAATGCAGTCCACAACACTGCTAAATGTAACCTGAATCAAATTAAAATAAAATTGGGAAATATTTAACAAAATAAATAAAAATACAATAAACCATAGATAATGTTAATATGTGGTTTTCTAAGTCAAATGTGACCTTCAGGCATCCTTATGCATGGTCTAATGGCCCCCATTTCTATATGAGTTTGATGCCACTGCTTTAGTAGGTCAGAATCTTTTTGCCTCTGTATATTAATCCACTGAGTCAACTCTCTTCCAGTGTTGTATCACCTGCATATTTGATGGTTATGCCATCTGTGTTTTGATAAAGTTTGAATTATTGATAGAAGTTTTACATAGTATAGGGCCAGGTAAAGATACACTTAGCCCTTAGTTATCTGCATATGATCAGTCTATTGGATGGTATAACTGAACAGAAATCTCCTATTAGCAAAACAGGGCATAGCATTTTGGAAGTGAAGCAGTAAGATCCATCACTGAGATTCTCTAAGAGTCACCTTGCTGCATTAGAGAGAAGCTTGGATTTGGACTCAGATGGCTTGGGCTGGAATACTAACTCTGCCATTCACAAGATTATAGTACCATAGATATAGTGTTGAAAAGGACTTCTGAGCTCACCTAGTAGAACCCCCTTCATTGTGTAGATGAAGAAATTGAGCCTCAGACTGGTTAAGTGACTTGTCCATAGTCACATGGCAGCTAGATGGCAAAGTGCATAGGGTGGTGGACTTGGAATCAGGAAGTCTAAACTTTAGACTCATTAGCTGTGTGACCCTTGATATGTTACCAACATCCCTCAGCTTTGGTTTCCTCCTCAGTGAAATGAGGATAATAATAATCCCTACCTGACAACCTGACAGGATCATTGTAAGGATCAAATGAGATAACACATATAAAGTGCTTTGCAAAATTTAAAGTGCTATATTAAAGCTAACTATGATGATGATGATGGTGATGTAGAGCTAAGATGCAAACCCAGGTAATACATAATATTGCTTACCTGTGTGCCCTTTGTAACCTTTCCCTTGATTACTCTGGGCATTACTTTTTTCATGTATAGATTGAGGAGTGTTTGACTAAATGATTTCTAAAGTCATTTCTAACTTAACTAAGAGGTTCTATGATCAATGATGTAGAAGGTATTTTTACTTCTAATAGAAGGTTCTAATATAATGACAAGGTGAATTCTCAGGTCCCTTCTAATTCTTGGTTTCTTTTATGATTCCATTTAATGAAAAATTCTATTTAATGAAAACTGGATCACTCAAAGTTCAACTCAAGGGCATTCCTAACCCAGTCTTCCCAGATTATAGCTGTCTATACAGACAGCTCACATGGCTGATCTTATACTTAAAAAACCTTTATATGTTCTTGTGTGTATATATATATATATATATATATATATGTATATATGTATATATCTATATCTATCTCCTACCTCTCCAGTTTTATGATAAAACATTTGTGAGTGGGGTTTGTTGACTAGGCATGTAGGTGCCACAGAGTACTGGACTTGGATTTAGGAAGACCTGACTCTGAAGCCTGCTTCAGACATTTGCTAGCTGTGTGATGCTAGGCAAATCACTTAATGTCTCTGTGCCTCAGTTTCCTTATCTGTAAAATGGAATATTAGCACCTACCTCCCAGAGTTGTTGTAAGAATCAAATGAGTAAATGGTTGTAAAATATTTTGAAAATCTTAATGCACTATATAAATGCTACATATCATAATTGATTATTACTATAATTATGATTGTTATATTGCTTTGGGGATTCTGTAGCATAGCATAGTACTCTGAACATAGCAGATACTCAACAAATGGTTGTGGATTACAATGGCTTCTTTATGTCAAGAAACAATAAAGAGGGGGCAATAGATTGACCTTCTACAGGACACCAGAACATTGGCATGTGCCCCTGATTCTTTCAGGTCTAATAGGTGACTGTAAGGGTTATGGGATTTAAAGATCTTCCATGCCCCGTTGGACTTGCTGACGTAGCAGGAAGGGGCGGAGCAAGAGGAAGAGGAAGCCAAGCTAGCGTTCCTGCGGTGGCTGGCGGTGGTGGTGACTGCGGCAGCAGCAGAGGCAGTGGCAGCGCGAAGCCCTTTTTGAGTTAGAACTGCTAAGGACTTTCTGCTAAGGACTCCTGCTGAGGACTGCCAGGGGCCGGAGCTGCTGGGAGCGCGCTTCCAGGACGCTGGGTGGTTGCTGTGCGTGGGGAGAGGAGGACCTTTGCCTGAGGTAGCCTGTTCTGTTTTAAAGGCTTGAAAATGTGGGTGCTTTCTACTTTATCTACCTGTGCCAATGTCATAACTACTCTGATGGCTTTCACTTTCTGGTTTTGGGACTCAGTCTTTTGGTATCTTAATAAATTTTCTAGTTTATTTCCTCATATGGCAAACATGACGTATTTTCTAATGGATAATTATATCAGCATATTTGTAATCTCTATAGGCATTGTGAATATGGCATTGCTGATACAGTGACCTTTCACTTTATCCTGTCAGGAAGTAGTCCTTCATACCACTTCCCAGTCATATCTTCACCATACTGCCTATATTTAAATAACTTGCCCAAGGTTACATGGCCAGGATGAGTGTGCGTGTGTGTGTGTGTGTTATGTATCTGAGGCTGGAACTGATCCCAAGTCCTCCAGACTCTGGGGCTGGCACTCTTACTCACTGCGCCCCCTAGACACCCCATACTGCCTATATTCTTGCAATTATCCTTATCTTCCCACCTCAGACTTGGACTCTGCCCTTGACTTACCCTTCCTAGGTAAGTTTTTCCTTAAATTGCCTGGAACAAGATCTCCATGCCACTTCTTGGTCATCTCCTGATTTCCATCTCTCCATTATGTGCTGCCTTCTCCCATTAGAATGTAAGTTTCTTGAGAGCAGGGACTTTCTTTCTTGCTTGTACTTGTATCTCCAGCATTTAACTTATAATAAGTACTTAATAAATAATATTTGTGTCTCTTTTCTGTTTTCTTATTGATATAACTATTCTGAACTAACACACCCTAAATCACTGTGATGTACAAACTGCAGTAAGTCTGTCAGTCAACAAACATTTATTATAGTTAATATGACAGTAATAACCCTGCCCTGCTTGTTTGTGTCCCTTCTGAACTTCAGTCAGCAAGGATTTATTAAGTGCTTACAAAATACCAGACACTGTGCTAAGCAGCAGGGATACAAAGAAAGGGAAAACACACACACACACACACACACACACACACATACACACTGTTCATTTTAATGGTAGAGTCATTGTTCATTCATTTCAGTCACGTTTGACTCTTCATTACCCCATTTAGGGTTTTCTTGGCAAAGATAGTAGAGTGGCTTGAGATTTCCTTCTCCAGCTCATTTTACAGATGAGGAAACTGAGGCAAACAGGGTTAAGTGATATGCTCAAGGTCACACAGCTAGAAAGTGAACTCAGCACTCTATCCACTGTACAACCTAGCTGCCCAATGGTAAAGACAACATATAGATAACTGTGTGCATACAAAATATGAACACAGAGAAAGTGTACTCTGTACCACAGAATCCCCAGGCATATATAGTTCAATCACTGCTATATCATTTCCTGTTTTTTTAGTTATAATCCATTTACCCTGCAAATTATCTGAATATCTTAGGAAATACATAATTAGATACTCCTATCTCAGGTTGATCTGTCCTCCTGAACATTTTTTCTTAGCTCTGGTACAAATTAGAATATTTATCTTGGCTTGATACCACAAAATTAAAGACTTGAGTTATGTGATGCACTGTAGGGAAGACTACATTTAAAGTCAGGGGCTCAGGTTATTACCTGTTTCTTCAGGCAAGTCACTTAATATGTCTGAGCGTGGGTGTCCTAATGTGTAAAATGAGAGTATTGTACTGATGGCCCTTGAAGGTTCTTTGCAGTTTTAAATCTATGATCATAATTAGGTTTTTTTAAGTAAAAAGAATAAGACCCTGGTACAAGTTTTTATTACTAATATCAAAAGAGTAGGGAATTTATGGGGGTGGGCAAAGGCCATAGAAATCATTGTGACCTTAACATAATATTCCATGCTGTGGATGACTTTTCTGGGTTTAAATTATTGTTTCTATTGTAACTTTTTTATGGAGTTCCAGATTGTTTGCTATTACTTATTATAAGGATTATAGCTTTCAGGCTCTCTCTGGTTTTGGTCGAATACAAAGTGCTAGTTAATTTTGATTTATCACCTTCATATACAAATAGATTCGAAAAATATTTTATTTTCCATAGGGGTTTTTATAGGCCTTCTATTTAAAATAATTTTAATATGTAGTCCATATTATTTTAGGGGTACTGCCATTCTCACTGGTGCTTGGAGAAATGCCTGTTTCTGTCATGACACTTTTTACTACCTGGTTCTTTCCAGACAGATGAACTTTTACTCTAATTCTTGTCTCTTCAATTCATGAACTAAAAAACAAACAAAACAAAACAACAAACTGGTGCAGTTGACTAGAAGTCAGAAGATCTTTGTTCTAATCTTGGTTATTATAGCAGCAAGCACCCTAGCATCCCCAGGATGGCTGCCAATACAGGTTCTTAGATTTGCTTTTCTAAAGGAAATCAACTCAAAATGGGTTAATAATCTTGCTTTAATCAAACATATGTCATTTACCTAGTTCAGGGGGAAAAGGTCAGTGCCTCATACTTCAGAGAATACAGAGATTACAAACAGACAAGAAATACAGACAGAGAAACAAATCAGCAGACAGGCTTCCAACTGTTTGACCATTACATCCATACCTAGTCAGTTACCAGAGAGGGAAGGACCAATATCTGGGTTTTCAAAGCCAGGGAGCTCAACGGCTGCCCAGATTCTCATGTGGTCAAATCACTCAACTCTTCTCAAAGTGAGCCCTCCCCCCAAAATCTCACATCAGGGTATATATAGCCTTCTCCTGGCTCAGAGATTGTAACAACCCTCTTGACCCACTGCCCAATCACACAGCACCAAGGTGTGGGCATTCCTGAAAACCAAGCCTCCTGCCACAGGCTCCATGTGACCATATTCTGTCTATTAGGGGTCAGAGTATATTTTCAAATCAAGGAAGTTTCTCAGAGTCACTTAAGCCTAGCCAAGGGGCAGGGAAGATCTTAAATTCCCATTCCTATAAAAATTATGCCGTTAACAACAATAAGACCTTGGTTACATCATTTCACTTCTCCAATTTTCAATTTCTTCATCTGTGATGATAAAAACTTATAACCAGAGAGATTTGGAGTGTAAATGAACCTCAGAGGTTATGTAGCCCAAATCTTATTGAATAAGAATCCCTTCTTGTTAAAGTAGGTTAAACCCACCACCTCCTGAGATATCCCATTCTTATTTTGGAGATCTCTAATCATTAAGAAGTTTTCCTTATGTCCTAAATTTACTTCTTTATTTCTAGTTTGTTTGTTTTTTCCTTCTGAGGTCAAGTAGGACAAATCTAATCCATTCCCTGTGATAGGCTTTCAAATAACTGAATATAGCTACCATGTACACCCTTCCCTACACCAAGTCTTCTAATTTTAATTCAGTAACTATAACTACTCATATTACTCATATAGTCAACACTATATTATAGTTGGCAAATTCTTTCTTCACAACACCTATGAAATAGGAAGTGCAAGTATTGTTATCTCTGACAGATGAGGAAACCAAGACACTAAGAGGTAAAATGACTTGCCTGTGATCACATAGCTAATAAGTGTCCATGGTGGGATTTGAACTCAGATACTTCTGACTCTAAATCTAATCTAAATCTACATCTGACTCTTTCCTCAGACTTTCTAAATGATCTATAAGATCCCTTCTAGGACTAATATGTTTCTGTTATGTGAATTGGGTATTGTATTTTACTAGGACTACATTATACTTACAACTTATAGGTTTGAACAAAAGGTTCAAGATCATCTGTATCTTGATTGTCTTGCCCATGCCTGTTGCTACCAGAATCATCTTTTCCCTCCTCTGAACAATGTTAACATTTTATTATCTCTCTTAAAACAACAACAACCTCAAAAAAACTGAAACAGCATAAATTTCCTCATGTCTCATTTTCTCCAGCAGGTTGCATCTACAGTCACCGTTTCTATGTCTTTCAGTTTCTGTCTCTGTCTTCATCTCTCCTTGTCAACCGGTTCCTTCTCTACTGCCTTCAAACATGCCCAAGTATTCCTATTTCTTAAAAAACAGAAACTTTCACTAGAGTCTACCTCAATAATTTTTCATTTGTCCTTTGATCTCATTGCTAAATCAAAACTATTCTGTCTAAAGTTACCAATTAATTGTCCAATATGATTTAAAAAAATTTTTTTGAGGGGGGAAAGGCAAGGCAGTTGGGGCTAAGTGACTTGCCCAAGGTCACACAGATAGACAGTGTGAAGTGTTAACAACACCTAGTTGTTACCTGATTTTTTTTTTTAAGACTAGGTTTCCCTTTCTTGCCTGGGCAGAAAGTGTAGTGGTGAGTGGTCACTTAGGTCTGATCCCAATATTGATTAGCATGGAAGTTTTAATCTGCTGTACTTTTCTAGCCGTTGTAGCCAGGCTTGAGTCCCTCTGCTTCTGGATACTTACTGTATTGATGCCATATTTAGTACAGATCACTGATCAGCTTTATCCCTATTGTACATTAGAATAGCACACCCCCAGGCATGAGCCA
Organism: Petaurus breviceps papuanus; assembly: GCF_028583685.1. Lineage (NCBI taxonomy): Eukaryota > Metazoa > Chordata > Mammalia > Diprotodontia > Petauridae > Petaurus > Petaurus breviceps. Next base: position 35,717,760 of record NW_027187419.1, on the reverse strand, counting down.
CCATGTGTAACCTGATGGTATTTTCTCAGGCCACATTCTCTTTGACTTATCTGCTGCATTTGTTACTGTGAATCACCTAGATATTCACTCCTCTTTGCATTTTTGTGACACTACTGCTTCCTAGTCTGTTCCTCTTAGTCTCATCATCCACACCCCACTACACCCTTTTACCGTGGGTGTTCCTCAAAGTTCTTTCTGTAGGTCTCTTCTTTAACCTTCGTGTCACTTCATCAGCTTCAATTATCTTTATGCAGATGACTCCTAGATCTAAATATCCAGCCCCAGTTTCTTCCCTAAGCTTCAGTCCTGGATCATTAATTGCCAACTGGAAATTTCAAACCTGATGTCCCCAAAACATCTTAAAAATAAAAACATATTGGAAACTAAATTCATTCTCTTTCCCACTAAATGCTCTCTACTTCCAGCTTTCTCTGTTTCTGTCAAAGCTATTCTTCCAGTGTCTCAGAGGAATCATCAGCTTTACTTTTGACTACTCGTTTTCCATCACCCTACATATCCCTTTAGTTGCCTTATTTTACTGTTTCTACCTTCACAACATTATGTGTCCCCTTCCTCTCCATTCCCACAGATAACACCTTCGTTCAAACCCTCATGATATATCTACTAGATTTTTTCTATAACTTTCTAACTTTTCTCCATGCCTCAAGTCTGTTACCACTTCAAGCCATCCTTCACACTGTTGCCAAAATGATTTTCCTTAAATGTAGATCTGACCACTAATTCTACTACCAGTCAACACCAGTGGCTTCCTAATTTCTCTAGGACCAAATCTTCTGTTTAGTTTTTAAAGCACTACACAGCCTGGCCTCAATCTACTTTTGTAGCTTTAATTGGTATTACTTCCCCTTCCACACACTGAAATACACCCAAATGGACTCTGTTCCTCATTCATGTCATTCCATCTTCTGTCTCTGTGGTTTAACCCTGACAATCCCTCATGCCTAGGATGCACTTTCTCTTTAGCCCTGCCTCGTAGAATCCCTCTCTTCCTTTAAATTGCAATTCAGACACTATTTTCTACATGAAGTCTTTCTTAATTCTCTCTCCATTCCCCAATGCACCTTATATTTAACTACTTTATACACACATATATTTATATACAAATATATTTATGTACTTTATATTTGTGTTGTATTGTGTAATGTACTTGTTATCTTTCTAATTAAAATAAGCTCGTGATTAGAATTATTTAAATTAGAGGTTCCCAAACTTATTTGGCCTACTGCACCCTTTAAAAAAATTACTCAGTTCCCCTGTAAATCTATTTTCTTTAACCCTTTAATGTTTTTTATAAGTTGTGTCATTTTAAAAAAATATAAAATATTTTTTAAAAAAATGACTCATCTTCAATTCAATAATTCATTGTAAATTTGTTTCTTTTTTCCTGCATTGAAATGTAGATGATACAATATTGCATCATGTAACTCTATAGTATTGTATTGTAAACAAGTCATTACATGTACATTTCCTGTTGATTCATGCTGGACATCTGACAATGTGTGACATACTTGCCTGCCAACGCTTGCTTGTTAAGAGCTGTTGACCATCTATCAGTTATAACTTGCATTTTGTTAATTTGTTTGGAAAATAATGTAACCACTATGACTTTAACTCTATTGTACAACAGATGAAACATTTATGAAGTGTTTTCCAAATTTCCTTCTCTTCTTTCCTTATGCTTCCACAGCCCCCTTATTTTTCTTCAATACCCCCAATTGCACCTAAAGCTATGACTGCCCCCCACCTTGGATTGTTCCAGCAGGCCTCCCTCCCCCAGCAGATGCTATCACCCACTTTGGGAACCAATGATTTAAATCCTTGTATTTATATCCCCAGCTCTTAGCATTGTTCCTGACATATAGTTTGTACTTAAGAAATGCTTATTGATTTATGGATTCTGTACATGTCATATCCTTGACTAATATCCTAGAATGGAAGAGAGTGTCTAGTACAGCTTTGTACCTCATGTATTTAGAATAGCACCTCACATAAAAATGGTTCTGTAAATCTGTGTAGATTGTTTTCATATTGGACTAAAAGTGGTAAAGAGATTATTTACCAAACACTCCTTATTTCTAAGCCCTGGGATCTTAGAACACTGACAGTATGGTATTTTGGTAAATCACAGTACTGATTAATCACATACAGAGATATATTTTTGCAGACAAAACGTATATTTATCAAACACACTAAATAAAATGAACATTGGCTATTATTTAAAAAAATATAAATGTACCAATCTATTGAGATCTATGTGGGCATTTGAGTCTAATATGAAATTTTGAAAATCTATTTGTACAAATGTGCATACAAGAACGAATGGAAATACATCCAAAGGTATGCTTGTAAATGTTTATCTGAGGAAAAAAGTATGTCTGACACACTTTTAACTTTATTCTGCTTTTTAACACTTCCCCCCATCACTTTCCTGAGACTAGACAATCAACAAAACAACAAATTAAGCCATGATTTGTGGCATGTGTCAATTTCTGAGATGTAAATGTTTACCCTGAAAGTTTAACAATTGGCTCTTAGAGTTGGTTTGAGCTGGCTCCAGCACTTCTCTGATTACATCATCTATCCCCAATCCCAATGAACAATTTAAATACCTAGTGCAGACAAAAGCCTTTGGGAGGCACAGGGTTGTTAAAAGAGAGAGCACCCCACCAGAGAATAACTATCATTATTAGTTAGCCATGAAACTATTGAGTCCAAAAAAGGAGAATGTATGCCATTTTTTTAATCCCCTAATATCAGTGTGGATAAGAGAACAAGATGCAGCAGAAAAATGTCCAGGATTTGAAGTCAGAGGATCTAGTTTCAAATCCAGTTTCTGTCAGTGAATACTTGGATAATGATAAGGAAGTCAACCTCTCTGGGCATCACTTTCCTCCACTTTTAAAACGAAGGGGTTGGATGAAACGATGTTCAGGGTATTTTCCAACTGTAAAACTAAGGTTCTATGAGAGAGGAAGCATATCACAGGTGTCAAATATGCTGCCCATTAAGTAGCATGCCACCCAGAATCCTGCTGAACAAGATTAAAATGTAATTGGGAAATATTTAACACAATAAGTAAAAATGCAATAGAATATAGACAATGTTTATATTCAATTTTCTAAGGCAATGTTCTGCCTATCTTTTCTTTATGTATGGCTAAGTATTATCCATTTCAATTTGAGTTTGACACCACTGATATACATACCTGACTTAACAAAGGTGATGCTGAATGCCATAAATCATATTCCCTCAACTATCTTCTAGCTGAGAACTTCCAATTCAAACACAGTTATTTTTTCTTTACCTATGAACTTCTTCTTGAGAGTGGGGGTGGGATTGAACTTTTTATATTTCAGATATTTTTTGTCTTTTTGGGTGCATTGCCCTGCTCTCCAGGAAAAAGTCTTCTTCTTCTTCTTCTTCTTCCTTCTTCTTCTTCTTCTTCTTCTTCTTCTTCTTCTTCTTCTTCTTCTTCTTCTTCTTCTTCTTCTTCTTCTTCTTCTCCTCTTCCTCCTTTCTCCTCCTTCTCCTTCTTCTTCTTCTCCTCCTCCTCCTCTTCCTCCTCCTCCTTCTTCTTCCTCCTCCTCCATCTTCATCCTCCTCCTCCTTCTTCTTCATCCTCCTCCATCTTCATCCTCCTCCTCCTTCTTGTTCTTCTTCTTTTTGTTCTTCTTCTCCTCCTCCTCCTCCTTCTTTTTCTTTACCTTTTCCTCCTCCTCTTCCTTCCTTTTGTTAAAAAAACACCAAAAACAAAAACATAAAGCTGTGTCTACAATTCAGTGATAAATCCATGTCCCCCCTTTCCTGAGGCTTTTTCTATGAAGGTGTCTGTGCCACTAAGTAAAGTAATACAACAGAGTTCTCACTTTGGATCATTGCCACACAAGACATCTGTGAGGAAGGATGATCACTGTATATGTTCAAAAATGTTGAAAAATATCAGCAAGACTCTTGCTTATTGGAATACTCAAATACTTATCTGTTCCAATGGATTTATCATTTCATAAATGTGTTTACTCTCTCCCATGATACAGATCAGAATTTTTCAGTGCCTGCCTCTCTTTTCTAACTTTTGTTTTTGTCTTCTAATTCATGACCACAGTAGGTTCACCTAACTTTTTTTTAAGGGGGAGGGGGCATCTTTGAGACCTCTTGATATTTGCAAGGATACCAGAGGGTCACATTGGCTATCTATTCATTATTCCTTGATTTCCAATGTGACCAATCCATACTCTTTGTTCTTAGGGACACAGAATCAGAGGGTCATAGATTTAGAGCTAGAAGGGATCTCAGAGGCCGCTGAGTTCATTCGACCCCCTCATTTGAGAAATGAAGAAATTGTGGCCCAAAGAGTGCAAGTGGCTTGCCTAAAGATATAGAGATAATAACTGTGTTATTACACAAATAAGAGTAATTAGTGCTCAGGTCTTCCTGACTCAAAGCCAAGTGCTCTATCCATTACTATATGACGCCTGATTTTCCTTTGTAATTCCTTATTTGGAATGTATTGTGGTCTGTTTAAATCTGCCATGCCTTGCCATTGCTTTTTGGGCTATCGTCTTTAAGGGTTCTTAACTGTTTTGCATCATGTACCCTTTTGGCATCTGGTAAAAATCTACATATACCTTCCTTCACAGTATAATGTAATTTTTTTGTCTTTTTTGGAAGGGTAAAGGCAGGACAATTGGGGTTAAATGACTTGCCCAAGGTCACACAGCTAGAAAATGTTAAATGTTCTGAGGTTGTATTTGAACTCAGGTCCTTCTGACTCCAGAGCCGGTGCTCTATTCACTGTGCCACCTACCTGCCCTGAGAATGTTTTTAAATGTATAAAATAAAATACATAGCATAACATATGAAACTAATTCTATTTAAATGAAGCTATCAAAATATATTTTTAAAGCTCATGGACACAGAGTTTAAGAAAACTTGGGCTCTACTTCAGTTCTCCAGACTCTGTTGTGTTCCATGATTCATAGCTAATGCAACACTCGAATTATACTGGTTACACAATGGTACATAGGAAAGGATCAGCCCTGTTGTTCTGGAGAATTCACAGAGTGCAGCAAACATAGGGTAGCTTATTCAGAGGTTCTCTGTATGTCAAAGGAAGGAGCAGGTGCCACAAATATCCATTGAATGAACAAATGATAGAAGCAAGATGTAATATCCTATAACACTTTTACAGCCATATGGAAACTTTTGAAAAATGTTGCCATTCAAGCATTAGAAGTTGAAACTTTCAGACAAAAACAGAAGCATTCAAGAGAGGGCAATGAAGAGGGCTATAGCTCTGACAGGACTCATACAGAAAATGAAAAATTACAGAACAGAAGGATATGTGACCTGACAAAGAGAAAAGTGAGAGAGGGGCTTAATTGAGGTTTTAGGATTGTGAAGGGCATAATAAAAACTGAGAAGTCTTTCCATTTTATGCTATGCCATAATGCCTGATCAAGGACTCACTGGGTATAAGCATTAATGTCAAATAAATTTCAGGGAGGAAAAAAGAAATACTTTCACAGAAAGTCAGTGATTGATATACAGACCTCCCTATAATGCCTTGGAGGGTCAGATATTCTAGCAAAATTTCCAAAGGAAATGGATATTTCCAAATGAGAATTGACATTTATAGTTGCATAAGCAAAAATCATGAAAATAGGGTGTTAACTGAAAGAATAAAAAGACATTTTTTGTATATGACCTACATTGATCTGCGTAGCAAGTTATTATGGTGCCTCTGGTTCTGTTACATTACTATGTCTTCAGAAAGTAATAGGTGTGTGATAGTGACTGTATGTGGGAAGGAATTCTACAGCAACAATGTTAGAGCCAAGAGACGCCTCAGCCATTTTCGAGTCTAAGAGTTCATAGTCTGCGGTGAAGAAACTTAAAAAAAAAATGATTGTATTTCAATATGATTTGCTTTCTTTGTAATCCTATTTATTTCATTTTCTACTTTAAACAACACTCTGGAAGGGTTCCATTGTTTAAGGAGTCCATAACACAAAAATGTCTAAGAACAACCAATTTTGTCCAACCTCCTAGTTTTACAGAAGGTATTTCTTTATTCTACAGCCATTTGATTTTATAGAATTGATAAATGTCACCTATGACAGTTTGTTAGAGGCCTTGAAGTGACCCTGTCTTCTCAAAAGCTATGTGAGGGGAATGCAAGCTCTGATAGGTTATATGAAAAGTCAGAAGGCTGTTAAGCCCTGAAAAAGCCAGAAATGAAGTATATTTGTCTGTCATCCAAGGACTGCCCTTGCTAAATTTGTAAAGACTCTTCACCAGGGGCAGAGCCAAGTTGGTCGAGTAAAGGGGACTCCAGCTGAACTCTTCCAACCTTCCCCTCTAAAAAAAACTTTAAAATAACATATCAAATTGAATTACAAAGGAGCACAACCAGCAAAATGTTGGGGTGAGACATTTTTCTAGCGCAGGACAACTTTGAAAGACAGAAGGAGAGAGGTCTGTGGCGCTAGGATAGAGGACTTGGCTGGGAGCATAGTACAGCACTATAATTGGGAGCCCAGCGGGCTACTGTAGCAGCAGTAGCAATGCCAGAAGCTTTCACTGCCCAGAGGCAGTAAGGATATTGAATGCCTAGCCAGAAAGAGATTCTAGAGGACCCATATACTAGACCTGGGCACAGGATCAGGCAGTAACCCAGTTCCAAATCACAGTTCTAGGGTGGAGAGAAATGGTTAAAGTTTCAAGAGAGCAGGAGCTTGAGTTCTGGTTCATACTTTTAGGGTGGAATGGAGTGCTTATGTTCACAAAGGAACAGGGGCTTGGAGTATAGACCAAGAGGGTAGTGACAACATCTTGCTCCAGATCATACTACCTTGGAAGCACTGGAAATTTATAGGACTCAAGAACTAACTCTGAAAACAGTAGGAGAAAAAATCCTGAAGCTCAGAAGAGTGACAACCTCCCCACCTTAGAAGTAAGCAGGGCCCAACATTTACATAGAAATAGAAAACATATCAAAGAGAGAAAATTTTGGGGTGGCTAGGTGGTACTTGAATAGAGCACTGGCCCTGGAGTCAGGAGGACCTGAGTTCAAATCCGGCCTCAGACACTTAACACTTACTAGCCATGTGACCTTGGGCAAATAACTTATCCCTAACTGCCCTGCCCTCCCCCCTCCGAAAAGGAAAAAGAAATATGTTAAAAAAAGAGAGAAAATTTCAGAATTATTGGGCTACCTGAAAGCTACCATGATTTATAAAAAAATAGCCTAGACATCATATGTCAAGAAATTATAAAGGGAAACTATAAAATGGAAATGGAAAGAATCCACTGATCACCTCCTAAAGAAATTGCACAAATGAAAACTCCCAGGAATATTACAGCCAAATTCTAGAGCTCCCAGGTCAAGGAGAAAGTGTTGAAATAAGACAGAAAGCAACCATTCAAATATCATGGAGCCACAGTCAGGATCACACAAGCATTAGCAGCTACAACCATAAAGAAGAGGAGGGCTTGTAATATAATATTCCAGAAGACAAAGGAGCTGCAATTATAAACAAGAATAACCTACCCAGGAGAAATAAATGTAATCTAATGGGGGGCGGGAGGGAAAGCACATTTAATGAAATAGAGGACTTCCAGCGATTCCTGATGAAAATACCAGAGCCAAATAGAAAATCTGACATTCCAAAAGAAGAAAGGAGAGAGGCATAAAAAGTTAAACATGAATGAGAAATCATGAGAAACTTAATAACATTAAATTGTTTAAATATCCAACTGAGAAAATGATACATGTAACCTACATAAACTTCACCATTATTTAAGGTAATTAGAAGAGGTCTTAGACAAAGGGCATGGATGTGAGTCTATTATGTTGGAATAATCTTAAAAAATAAATGGAAGGCTAATGTGCTAGGAGAAAGTGGAAGGTAGAGAAAGAATGGGGGGAAATTATCTCACATAAGAGAGACACACAAGAAAGAATTCTTACCATGGAGAGGAAAATAGAGTAAAGGGAGGGGGAAATGGAGCTGGAAAATGGAACCTTCTCTCAAAAAGAAGGCTTAAAGAGGGAAGAATATTTACACATAATTTCGTTGGGTACGGAAATCTTTTACCCAACAGGGAAGTAGAAGGTGAATGGGATAAGAGAAAGGAAGGGGTCATTAAAAGGACAGAAAATTAAGGGAGACAGTAGTCAGAAGCAAAAAAAGACTTTTGAGGAGGGACATGGTAAAAAAAAAAAGGCTAAACAGAAGAGAATAGGATGAAGGGAAATACATAGTAAACATACCTGTGAAAGTGAATGAGATGGGGACAGCTAGGAGGCACAGTGGACAGAGCACTGGTCCTGTTGTCAGGAGGACCTGAGTTCAAATACAATCTCAGATACTTGACACTAGCTGTGTGACCCTGGGCAAGTCACTTAACCCCATTGCCTCCCAACTCCCCCCCCCCCAAAAAAAAGTGAACGGGATGAATTGAACCACAAAACAGAATTGAATAGTATAATAGGTCAGACACTCAAAATCCAACAATATGTAGTTTATAGGAAACACATTTGAAACAGAAAGTCACAGGGTTAAATAAGGATTAAAATAAGTGAATAAAGGGGCATCTAGGTAACACAGTGAATAGAGAACAGGCCCTGGAGACACCTGAGTTCAAATCCAGCCTCAGACACTTGACACTTAACTAGCTGTGTGACCTTGGGCAAATCACTTAATCCCAATTGCTTGCCTTCCTTCCCTCCAAAAAAAAGGGGGATTAAAGCAGAATCTATTATACTTCATTAAATTAAAAAAAAAAACAAAGAGAGATAGCAATCATGATCTCAGACAAAGCAAAAGCAAAAATAGACCTAATTAACAGAGATAAACTATAAACAGAATAAAACTATATTTGTTAAAAGGCACCATGGGTAATGAAATAATATCAATATGCACCAAATATCATAGCTTCCAAATTCTTAAAGGAAAAAGTAAACGAATTGTAGGAGGAAATAGTAAAACTATGCTAGTGGGGGATATAAATTTACCCCTTTGAAAACAAAATAAATCTAATAAGAAAATAAGAAAAATCTTAAGATGAACAGAATTTAGAAAAGTGAGATTTAAAAGACCCTATTTGGAAAATTGAATGCCGATAGAAAGAAATATTCCTTTTTAATGGTACTTAGAATCTTTTTTTAAATTGGCCATGAATTAGGGCATAAAGACTCACAAACAAATGCTGATGTATTAAATACACCTCTTTTAGACCATAATGCAACAAAATTACATTCAATAAAGGCCTTGGAGGCATAGGTTAAAAATTAATTGGAAACTAAATGATCTAATAGCAAAGAAAGAGGGAATCAAAGAAAAATTGATAGAATCAATAATCTCTTTTAAAAATATTTTATTTTCCCCAATTATTTGTAAAACCAATTTTTAACATTTAAATTCTCTCCCTCCTTGCCTTCCTCCCTTATTGAAAGGGCAAATAACTTGAAATATGTTATACATGTGGAGTCAAGCAAAATATATTTCCATATTAGTTGTGTTGTGAAAGAAAACATACACAAAAAAACCAAAGAAAAATAAAATAAAAAGTTTGCTTCACTCTGCATTCAGATGCCACCAGTTCTTTCTCCAAAGGTGAATTGCAATTTTTCATCCTAAGTCCTTCAGAATTGCCTTGGATCATTCTACTGCTGGGAGTAGCTAAATCATTCACAGCTGGTAATAATATGATATTGATAATCACACTGTTATTTTTATAATGTTGTTGACAACAATGCACAATGTTGTCCTGGTTTTGCTCACTTCACTATGTATAAGTTCAACTAAATCTTTCGAGGTTTTTCTGAAAGCATTCTGCTCATCATTTCTTATAGCACAATAGTATTCCATAAAGAGCATATACCATAGCTTGTTCAACCATTCCCCAATTGATGGATGCCCCCTTAATTTCCAATTCTTTGCCACCACAAAAAGTGGTGCTATGAATATTTTTGCACATACAAGTCATTTTCTTATTTCCTCTTGTAATATAGACCTAGTAGTGGTATTTTTGGGTCAAATGGTATGCACAGTTTTATATCCTGTTTGATATTGTTCCAAATTGCTTTCCAGAATGGTTGAATCACTTTATAACTCTACCAACAGTGTTTTAGTTTCCTAATTTTCCCACATTCCCTCCAACATTTGTCATTTCCCTTTTCTGTCATATTAGCCAATCTGACAGTTGTGAGGTGGAACCACAGAGTTCTTTTGATTTGCATATCTCTAATTAATAGTGATTTAGAGAATTTTTTTTCAAATGACTCTAGATGGCTTTGATATCTTCATCTGAAAACTACTTGTTCATGTCCTTTGACCATTTTAAAATTGGTGAATGATACTAGAGTGGTTTGCTATTTCCTCCTCCAGATCATTTGTCAGATGAGGAAAATGAGGCAAACAGGGTTATGTGACTTGCCCAAGGTCACACAGCTATAAATATCTGAGTCTGGATTTGAATTCAGGAATATGAGTCTTCCTGATTCCAGTCTTGGTGCGTATTCTATCCACTGTACTGATTATATTCCAGCTATGGTTTACAATGGCAGGGGGTCTACTCTTAGAAAAACTGACTGAAATCTTCTGGGTTATATGGCAAAAGGCAGTTATCCCTCAAGAATTCAAAGATGCCTCCATTATCCATCTCTATAAAGGAAAAAGAAATAGGTTGTGCTGTGACAATCATAGGTGTGTGTGTGTGTGTTAGTTGTTGTCAGCAAGATTTCTTGCCAGAGTCCTTAATAGGTTTTTCCTTAACCATCAAGATGGGACTTCAGAAAGGGCCAACAAACATTCTTTATGCTATCCAACACTCTAGAAATGCCAGAAGTAGAATAGAGGTCTGTATACAAAGCTTGTCAATCTGCCCAAGCATTTTCATATTGTTAGTCACAAGGGCTTGAGGAAAATCATGACTAAATTTGGTTGCCCAGAGAAGCTCATCAGTATTGCATGTCAATTTCATGAGGTCATGCTTGCCAGGGTTCTGTATAATAGATGATGGTCTCACGCTTTCCCAGCTACCAATGGAGTAAAGCAGGGCTGTGTGCTTGCTCTCATGCTTTTTAGCACAATGTTTCCAGCAATGTTGTCAGAAACCTTCAACAAGAATGAAAATGGCATCAAGGTCAGCTACAGAACTGATGGTAAATTGTTTAACTTGAAAAGGCTATAGCCAAGACTAAAGAGGATGGAGAGTTGGTTCATTTTTTGTTTGCAGCTGATTGTACACTCAAAGCAAACTCTGAAGCTGAGATTCAACAAAGTATGGATTGATTCTCTGCTGCTTGTGCTAATTTTGGCCTAACAATTAACACCAAGAAAATATAGATTCTCCACCAGCCAGCATCACACCATCCATACATGGAACCATTATTTATAACAAATGGAGAAATTTTGAATACTGTGAATAAGTTCACTTACCTTGGCAGTATACTTCCCAGGGATGTAAACACAATGAAGTTGATTCACACATTGCTAGAGCTAGCTCAGTGTTTGGAAAGCTCTGAAGAAAAATGTAGGAGAGGAGAGGTATTAAATAGCCTGCCAAAATGAAGGTCTACAGAGTCAATTGTGTTGGCCTCATTGCTGTACATCTGTGAAACCTAGACATTTAAATTGTTCTAGAAAGATTCTGAAGATCACCTGGAAAGATAAAGTACCAGATACTGAGGTCCTTTCTTGAACTGAACTGCCAAGCATTCAAACCTTAATGCAGAGAGCACAACTCCAATGGGCTAGCCATGATGTTTGAATGCCAAACATACATTTGCCTAAATGACTATTTTATAGACAACTCCTGCAAGGTAAATGCCTACATGGAGGTCAAAAGTAACAAAAGGACACTCTCAAAGTCTCTCTGAAGAACTTTGGTATTGATTGTGATACATGGGAGATACTGGCACAGGACCACCAAACATGCCATGCCTGCATCAAAGAAGGCACTGTGCACCATGAGCAAAGCAGAATTGTGATAGTTCAAAAGAAATGTGAGATGTGCAAATCTGTAGACATCTCCACTCCAAAGATTCATATGGACTATCTGTGTCTGACCTTTGGTAGAGTCTTCCAAGTTTGTTTTGGTTTGTCAACCATGTTGGACACTGTATTTTGATCCCCAATTTACTGCTGTCATTTTGGTCCTCTTCAAGTATGAAGGACAACAACCAATTGGGGAATGACTTGTATTCTTACAAGTTCTCTCAGTTCTCCATATATTTGAGAAATGCGGCCTTTATCAGAAAAACTTGCTGTAAAACTTCCCCCATAGTTATGATTGCTGTGTGTTTCCCTCCTACCTCTTTCCCCCATTTATCCATCTCTCTCTCTCTCTCTCTCTCTCTCTCTCTCTCTCTCTCTCTCTCT
>NW_027187419.1:35679087-35705343 GCF_028583685.1 Petaurus breviceps papuanus | reverse complement strand
TCTCTCTCTCTCTCTCTCTCTCTCTCTCTCTCTCTCTCTCTCTCTCTCTCTCTCTCTCTCTCTCTCTCTCTCTCTCTCTGTCTCTCCTTTTACCCGGTCACTTCTCAAAAGTTTTTTTTTTTCTGACTGCTGCTTCCCCAAATCTTCCTTGTCTTCTATCAGTACCTTCCCCATCTCTTATATCCTTTCCTTCCTACATCCCCGTAGGATAAGATAGATTTCTATACTCTACTAAATTTATATGTTATTCCTTCTTTGATCCAATTCTGATTAAAGAAAGGTTCAACCATTGTCCACCTTCCATTTCCCCCTCTACTCTAAAAGTTCTCTTGAATCTATTTTATGTGAGATAGTTTACCCCATTCTATCCCTCCTTTTTCCCTTCTCCCAGTGTGGCCCTCTTTCTCACATCTTAGTTTTATTTTTATCAGTATCATCCAATCATAGTCATCCCTTTTCCTCACCCCTTAATTTAATTTTATTTACTTAGATGTCATCCTGTCATAGTCAATTCACAAGTATACTACTTTTAGCTAAGTAAGCTCTTAGGAATTATAAGTATCATCTTCCCTTGTAGGAATATAAACCAATTAACTTTATTGAGTTCTATATAATTTCTCTTTCCTATTTACTTTTTTTATGTTTCTCTTGAATCTTGTTTTGAATGTCTTTTTGAAAAAAATTCAACTATGGTATTTTTTTAAAATTAGGAATGCTTGAAAGTCCTTTGTTTCATTAAATATTCATTTTTTTTCTCTCGAAGGATTACACTCAGTTTTGACAGATTGGTGATTCTTGGTTGTAATCCTAGTTCCTTTGTTTTCCAGAATATCATATTCCAAGCCCTCCAGTCCTTTAATATTGAAGCTGTTAAATCTCGTGTTATCTTGACTGTGGCTTCACAATATTTGAATTGTTTCCTTCTGGCTGCTTGCAATATTTTCTTTTTTGACCTGAGAGCTCTGGAATTTAGCTATAATATTTCTGGGAATTTTCATTTTGGCATCTCTTTCAGGAGGTGATTGGTGACTTCTTTCCATTTCTATTTTACCCATTAGTTCTAGGATATCAGGGCAGTTTTTCCCAATAATTTCTTGATGTCTAGACTCTTTTTTCCCCTTTAGTTCATGGTTTTCAGGTAATGAAATAATTCTTAAATTATCTCTCCTGGATCTATTTTCCAGGCCATCTCCTGATATTTCACATTTTCTTCTATTTTTCTATTCAGTTAGATATTGCTCATTTTATAGCCAATTTCTTGACTTTTAACTTTATGTTAAGATTGGGTTCCGCTTCCAGGGTGAAGGGGACACTGCCCCAAGATTCAGGCTTTTTGTTCTGCTTTTTCTCAGAGCTAGTTTTGGGGGTCTATAAGTTTTCAGTTCTTTTAATTTGGTAGGATCTAAGGAGAGATGTGGTTACTGGTCTCCTGGCCTGTGAGTGAGCACAGGTACGCATTTTTGACCTGAAACTATGACCAGGATCCCTCTACCCTAGTGGCCACATACCCTGGTGTGCTAGTGCTCCTCTTCCTTGCCCTGGTACTGTGACCTGGAACCTAATATGGGCAACACAACAGAATCCTGCACCAAGTGCCAGCAAAGGGTTCCCCACATTCTCTTTCTGAGCAGCTACTCAATCCCCTTATTGTCTGTGGGCTGAGAGTTCCAGAAGCTGTCCCAGCTGATTACTCACCCCTGCCAAAGCAGTTGCCCCAAAAGTCTTCTGCCTGATTCCTAGGCTGTAGCCTGCGCTGGTGTGGTCTATGGATGATTGGGCTTCAGTTTTACCCCATTGAGACAGATCTTCTCTGCTGACCTTCCAAGGTATCTTGGGTTGGAAAATTGTTTCACCCCATCCCTTTGTTGGTTCAGCTGCTCCAGAATTTGCTTTGAGGTGTTACTTTTAAATTTGCTTGCAGGTCAGTTTGGGAGAGCTGAGGTGAGTCTTTGCCATTACTCTGCTATCTTGGCTCCCTCCCTCACTCCAATCAATAATTTCATTAAAGATAATGACAGTGATACAACATACTAAAATTTGTGGGCTGTGGCCAAAGTCATACTTTGGGGAAAGATATTATTTCTAAATGCTTACATTAATAAAAGAGAGAAAGAACAGATCAGTGAATTAGGTATGAAAAAAAAACGGTAGCAATATAACCTAGAAAAAGAATAAATTAAAAAGCTCCAATCACCAAAATAGAGACCCTGAAAACGAAAGTAGCAATGAATAAAATTGAAAGTAAAAAAACAAAAAATCAAAACGTTGAACAAATAATGGTTTTAACGGGGGTAGGGGGATGGGGAGTGGAATAGATGAGCCACTGGTTAATTTGATTAAAAAAGAGAAAGAAGAAATCTAAATTAGGGTGAATGCACAGCCAATGAAGATGAAACTCAAGCAATTATTAGGAGCTATTTTGGTTAATTATATGCTAATAATAGATGAATGGAAGAATGTTTACAAAAATGTAATATGACATGAAAATATAAATTACCCAAATTAACAGAAGAGGAAATAGAATACTTAAATAACTATCTTGGAAAGAAAGAATACCCCCTGAATAAGCTTCATGGATTTACAAGTGAATTCTACAAATATTTAATAGACAATTAATTTCAGGTATGAAGAGGGAATTACCCTTCTCAAAGATATTTTATGTGCTAGAAACTTTTTTTTAATTAATTTTATTTATTTTTAGTACTCATCATTCAATTCCACAAGATTTTGAGTTACATTTTTTCCGCATCTTTCCCCTACCCACACCCCAAAAGAGCAAGCCCACTGATTGCCCCTTCCCCCAAACCATTCTCCCCTATATTCTCCCCCATCATCCCCCTAACTTTCTAGTCGGGCAAGACATATATCTATATGCCAATGCCTGTACATCTTATTTCCCAGTTGCATATAAAGAATGATTTTTTTTAAACATTTGTTTTTAAAACTTTGAGTTCCATATTTTTTCCTTTCCTCCCTCTTTACCTGCCACCACTTGGAAGACAAACAACTCAATATAGGTTGTACATGTGCATTTCCAAATCATTTCCATAGTTGTCATATTATGAAAGGCCAACTGTATCTCCCTCCATCCAATCCCGCCCTCCACTTACTCCATTTTCTCCTTTGACCATATCCCTTTTCAAAAACGTTTGCTTCTAACTACCCTCTCCCCCAATCTGCCCTCCCTTCTTTAATCCCCCCTCCTACTCCCTACCCCCTTATTTTCCTACAGGGTAAGATACTGAATCAAGTGTGTATGTTATTCCCTCCTTAAGCCAATTTCAATAAGAATAAGCTTCTTCATCTCTTATCTTCCTGTTCTTTACCTCCATTGTAAATTTTCTCTTGCCTCTTTTATATGAGACAATTTACCCTAATCTATCTCCTCCTTTCTCCTTCTCCCAATAAATCCCTCTCAACTCTTAATTTTATTTTTTAGATATCCCTACATATTCAATTCATCCTGTGCCCTCTGTCTATGTATACATGAACATACATTTGCTCACACTCACATATATATTTATATACACATACACCCTCCTATACATACACATATATGTATGTATACACACACACACACACACACACACGGACTTCAACTATCCTCATACTGAGATCAGTCTTATGAGTCACAATTATCATTTTTCCATGTAGGAATGTAAATAGTTCAACTTTAAGAATTTTGTTATGATTGCTTTTTCCTATTTACCTCCTCATGCTTCTCTTCCTTCTTGTATTTGAAAGGCAAATTTTCTGTTCAGCTCTGGTTTTTTCATCAAGAATGCTTGGAAGTACTCTATTTCACTGAATGACCATATTTTTCCCTGTAACATTATACTCAGTTTTTCTGGGTAAGTGATTCTTGGTTTTAGTCCTAGCTCCTTTCACCTCTGGAACATCATATTTTAAGCCCTTCAATCCCTTAATGGAGAAGCTATCTTGTGTTATCCTGATTGTGTTTCCACAATATGCAAATTGTTTCTTCCTGACTGCTTGCAGTATTTTCTCCTTGAACTGAGAACTCTGGGATTTGCCTATAATATTCCTAGAGGTTTTCTTTTTGGGATCTTTTCCAAGAGCTGATCATTGAATTCTTTCAATTTCTATTTTGCCCTCTGGTTCTAGAATATCAGGGCAATTTTGTTTGATAATTTCTTGCAAGATGGTGTCTCGGCTCTTTTTTGATCATGGCTTTCAGGTAGTCCAATGATTTTTAAATGATCTCTCCTACATCTATTTTCCAGGCCAATAGTTTTTTCAATGAGATATTTCACATTGCCTTCTATTTTTTCATTTGTTTGGATCTGTTTTATAATATCTTGATTTCTCACAAAGTCATTAGTTTCCATTTGCTCCAATCTAATTTTGAAGGAATTATTCTCTTCAGTGAGTTTTTGAAATTCCTTTTCCTTCTGGCAAATTCATCTTTTTAAGGCATTATTCTCCTCACTGGCTTTTTGAGCCTCTTTTGCCATTTGAGTTAGTATATTTTTTAAGGTGTTATTTCCTTCAGTGTTTTTTTGGGTCTCCTTTAGCAGGCTGTTGACTTGCTTTTCATGATTTTCTTGCATCATTCTCATTTCTCTTCCCAATTTTTCCTCCACTTCTCTCATTTGATTTTCAAAATCCTTTTTGAGCTCCTCCATGGTCTGTAACCAGTTCACATTTTTTCTTGGATGTTTTTGATGCAGGAGTTCTGACTTTGCTGTCTTCCTTCCACTTGATACCTTGATCATTTTTTTTTGGAGGGGGGAAGGTAGGGCAATTGGGGTTAAGTGACTTGCCCAAGGTCACGCAGCTAGTTTTTTTTATGTTCTGTCTGAGGCTGGATTTGAACTCAGGTTCTCCTGACTCCAGTGCTGGTCCTCTATTCATTGCCTAGCTGCCCCTACCTTGAAACTTTTTGTCCCCCAAAAAGGGATTTATGGTTTGATTACATCTCCTGGGTTTGCTCATCTTGCCAGTCAATTATTTGACTTTTGAGCACTTTGCCACAGTAGAACTCTGCTTCCAGAATGGAGAGAGCTTTGTCCCAAATCATTGGGATTCTAACAGCTGCTGGACCTATTAGTTAGGTGTCCTCTCTACAGACACCACAAGCTCTGGCTCAGTGGTCACACAACCCCGGACCACCACCCAAGACCATGATCCAGATCCAAGCAGGTTAAAATAAGAGTAGATTACCCTCTGAATGGTCACTGGGACTCCCTGCAATCTGCAAGCCAGGAGCTCCTGAGACATCTAGGCGCACAACCGATGTGCCTCTTCTGCTTTTCAACCTGGGGGTCCCCCTGTTCCCACAAATTCCACCCTGATCTTTTACTTTCTTTTTGGCGTTTATGGGTTGATAATTCTAGAAACCTTCATAGCTGCTGGTGATTCTCTCTCCTGAAGTCTGCTTGGGCCCACTGATGGTCAGGGCCTCCATGGAGCCAGGAACCATGTAGCTCATATGGGGTTGTGCTCAGCTCCCAGCCTGGTGAGAGAGATCCTTCTTGTTGGCCTGGGAAGCTTCTTTCTGTGGGAGCTTTATTTCTCTTTGTCTCTTGGTGGGTTCTTTAGCTCTAAAGTTTGTTTAGAGTCATTTTTTACGTGTATTGGAACTGATTGGAGGGGTGTCCACACCAAGTTTGTGCTTCTATTATGCCTTCTTCATGCTAGAATCTTAAACAAACAAGAAATGATGAGTTATCTGTAGAGATTATCCAGATACTTCCAGAGATCTAAATCTGACAGAAGTCAGCAACTTCTTTAGCCTTTGGTGCTGTCACTTGGGTTCAGCACTACTTGTATAGGTAATTAGTCAGAAGATAGTATTATAGTGAGAAAGATGGTGGGTAAAGACAGTCCTCTATCTGACAAAGATACTAAAGTCCCTCACACCTAGTTCTAACCCCCATTTACTAGTTGATCTCTATCCTTAAATTTCTAGACAAGTCATTCATTTGGAGTTAATGCTTTGAAGAGATAGGGACAGACCCATGATTTCATGGGGATAGGGAAAACACAGGTGAAGAAACTCCTTTTCCAAGTCAATCAGTCAGTCAGTGAAGTATTCATTATGTGATGATGAAGGTAAATGACAGTCTTTGCTCTCAAGGAGCTCAAGCTAATAGGATAGACAACAAGTGGAAGCAACTATGGACAAGGTAGATATATGTGTGTGGACTTATATAATATGCATATGTATGTGTGTATATACACACATATACAGATAAATATTTGCATACAAATCTATACACATGCACATACACCCATCTATATGTATATATGTGTGTACACACATGCACACCAATGCTTTAAGGATATTTGTTTAATGCAGATGTGCTATATGGGAGAGGTAAATGAATTATTTACTCTATACTAATTAGCTCATTGTCATAAAATATTAGAGATGAAAGTGACCTTAGAGATCATCTGATATAAACCTAAATCTTATCTATATCTAATGCAGGAGTAAACCAAGGCTAAGAGAGATTAAACAACTTGCCCAAGTTTATACTAGTAAGTGACAGATGGATTCAAGTCTCCAAGGTCTTGGTTTTTGTTCTTTTCTTTATATTATTCAACCTTTCATTTTCACAGATTAGTTAGGCTTCCTCTGATCAAGGTACCCTGGGAATAGATAACTGGCTAGGTAATCTTTGATGAGCATAGGGTTGAGAGAACATTCCAGGCATAGGCTGTTGCTCTGATGGGGCACTATGAGGGAACTGAATTAGGGAAGCCTAAAAAAGGAGTGGAGGGAACCCTGATATTTATGTGGATATAGACTTTGTTTATATCTCTCATGTGTTCCTTCTCTCCATTCACATGGCTACCACTCTAATTCAGGCCCTCATCACTTCTCACCTGATTTATTACAATATGCTCATACTTGCATCTCACAGCTTCAAGTCTCTCCCTGTTCCAATACATTCACAACTCAGTGGCCAAGATGATTTTCCTAAAACTCACATATAACCACATCATTTCTTTGCTCAAGAATTGATAGTGGCTCCCTATTGCCTCTAGGATTAAATTCAAACTGCTTTGTTTGGCATTCATAGACCTTTACTATCAGGCAATAGCCTACCTTTCCTGGCTTAATAATATACATTACAATCCTTCATTCATTCTTCATTCCAGTCACACTAGCCTACTCCTTGTTGCTCTCTTTGAACATTCTCTTACTTTTGTGCCTTTGTATGCATTCCTTCCTTACCTCCATCTCTTAAAGTCTCCAGCTTCTTTCAAACTCCAGCTCAGGGATCCCAACTACATGAGGCTGTTCCTAAACACATTTCGCTCATCCCAGTTATTAGTGGTTCTTCCCTCTAAAGATGTACTTAGCAAGGAAGGTAAAGCGACTATAACCCAGAAAGGACTGCATCATTCCATCTAGAGATTATCGCATCAGGAGGAAGTTGGGTAAGGAACCAAGGTTTTGGGCCCTTTTGCCTCAGTTATGATCTGTATGATCTTGGGCAAATCACTGAATATTTCTTGACCAGCTGATTCATTAATAAAATAGGTTTCCTGTTTGGAGGCAGGGGTCTAGAGATGCTAAAAAAAATGCTAAGCAGAGGTTTCAAACTTGAGACCCTAGGAGAGGAATTGGAAAATGTGTAATAATATATAATAATATAAAAATAAATAAAAATACAATGTAATATAGATAATGTCATGTTGTTGTTTTCTAAGTCAATGTTGACTTTCCAAGTCAATAATCTATTTGAGTTTGACGCCACTGACTAGACTAGAAGATCCCCACTGCAGGGATATTATAACTAAGATTTATTAATTTCAGTATGGGCTGAATTTCATGATCTTTTAGGTTCCTTCTAATCCAGAAGTTCAAGAACTCTAAGAAAGCTCTGTCTAAGAAGTGCTTCAAGATCACCTGGGATTCCTGGAGCCTAAAGATGTAGAGAACATAAATTTAAAAGACTAGCAAACTGAGCACTTTACATTATGAGAAGTAAAAGGGTCCTGTAAATGCAAAGTTTTATCAGTGTTATCCCTTGACGTAACATTTAGAATACAATTTTAACCTTTGACAACCAACTTTTATGGGCTAAGGATTTTATTTTTGAAGAAAATTCTATGGATATATCAAAAGAATTCATGTACATCAAAAGTCTTGCAAAGCAACATTCTGTGGATGAAATACATATAATTAGAATTACATATATTTGATTTTTAGTAAATGGCTTAAAAATTAGGTAGCAAAGATCTAGGAAAACATAATTTTGGCATTATTTAGCTGCCAAATGCATGACTATGTCTTGAGATCACTTGTAATTCTAAAACACAGCTGGGTAATGTTTCTTGGCATAGTTTAGTGATGCTCCCCCCCTCAACACTCCACCTGGTTGTATTTTAAGACTTGGATTTTGTGCATTCATAATTCATCTTATGTCTCTAAAGTTTGCAATGAGAACTTTTTTGAAGAATGGTCAGTGCTATGATGAAAGCAAACAATTTTGCTATAAATAGGCTAACATCCTGAGTGATTTCTTGTGAGAACTATTTGCCATTTCTGTTAATGTTGCATTAATGAAGGGTACTGGTAATGATTTCAAAATACCTCTGCATTCCTATTTCTTACATGTCAAACATGTTTGTGTACATGCCTGTTTTGGTTATCGCAGTCAAGAAGTTACCTTGCTTTGGCTAAGAGAGCATATTTTCATGCTCACAGTGCAGAAAGGAAGATCTCTGCTCTTTTTCTAATAAAGATTACAGATTAATCTTTTATGGCAGGGCTTTCTGCCCTCACATATGCCCAGTACTGGGCCAAACAGGAGGAAACTCAAAGAATCATCCTTATCCTAAGGTAACTAATCACCTCTTATGCCCTGAGATGTGTCAAGACTGAGGTAAACGAAGAAACTAGAAGACAAAATAATACATTGGCAAATGCTAGATTCCATGGTATCAAATATTAAGTGCAATAGGATTTCAGAGAAGGGAAAGACCACTATGGCCTATGATAACTCAAGAAGGCATCATAGAAGATGTGGAGGATTGAGATAGCTAATGGAGAAATGCAGCATGTGAATTGACAGAGAGGAAAGGGGATCACTTTGCACATGAGGTAATAAGGCTTAAATCAAAAGTAACGGAGTGGAAATTAGAATTGCATGAAAAGGAAAGAATAAGGAAACTGGCTTTATTTAAAGGAGTTTTGGTCTCAGAGGAAAGTGAGGAAATGAGATGCTTGACACATAATAGGCATTTAATAAATGTTTATTGATAGCTTGGTTGGATAAAAGGGGACTGACTGATAGAAAAGAGGACAGTAGACAGAGGGCTGGCTGGCTTGAAGTCAGGAATCCTTAGCTTACTCTCACTCATACTTATGTACAATCATGTGCAAGTCAATTAACCTCCGTTTGAGTTTTCTCTTTTGTGACATTGGAACAATAACACTTACAGTGAAAGGTAGCTTAGAATTCTCACTAGAATTCTAGCCTCAAAGATAGGAAGACTTGGGTTCTTGTCCTGCCTCTGACACTGGGGATGAGACCCTTTGGCAAGTCACTTAACTTATCAGTGCATGAGTCCCTTGACAAGTCACTTGATTTATCAGTGCCCAAGACAATTCTCTAAGACCACAAGTTCCAAAGAAAGTGTGAATTTGCTTTGGTAGAAGAAGTTAGTTACACCAAGGAAACAATAAGTCACAACTCACCAAAATATTATACTTGCTGTCCCTGCCTTACAGGGTTGTTGCAAAGACTGCTTCTATGATGACTCAACTGCCTTCTCACCCTGGAGCATCCCTCCTATCTTCTGACCCTTATCTTCTATTGGGTAGTTCCTCCTGAAGACTTCCATGGGTTAGGAACTAGACTAGGCCAGCCAACCTTCATTCCCTTCATGCTGTGTTTCTGACACACAGAACTCACTAAGTGATTCCCTTCCATCTGCCCTCTCCCACCTTTTCGGCTCCTTTTTATGTATTGTCTTTTCCTATTAGGAAGTAAGCTCTTTGAAGGCTGGGTTGTCTTTATGCTTACATTAATATTCCCAGCACTTAATAAATGAGTGTTGCCTTTTGTCAACCTGAAGAAAACAGCTTGAAAACATTCATGTTCTTGATGTTATTCAGTTGTGTCTGACTCTCTGTGACACCATTTTGGTGTGTTCTTGGCAAAGATACTGGGGTGGTTTGCCATTTCCTTCTCCAACTCATTTTACAGATGAGGAAACTGAGGCAAACAGGGTTAAATAACTTGCCCCAGGGCACATGGCTAATGAGTGTCTGAAGCTCAATTTGAACTCAGGAAGATGAGTTTTCCTGATTCCAAGTTCAGTGTTCTATCCACTGTGCCACCTAGCTACCCTTGCAAACATATGCATGTTATAAAATGTGATTATTATGTCCAAATTATTTTTTGAAGGGGAAAAAAAATAAAAGACCAGAATGAGAAAGCCTCTGTTTTAGGAACCTCAGGATAAGCTGTTCACCAGATCAGGGATGCCAGTTTTCACCTTTGTTCCTTTCCCAGATGATCCCCTATGTCTCGGATGTTTTCCCTCCTTGCTTTTACCTTGTATAAATCCTAGTTGCTTTAAAAATAGCTAAAGTGTCACTTAGTACATGTGGTCTTTTTCGATCTCTTCTGTTAGCACACTCTTCCTCTTGAATTGATTTTGTATTAATTTGTATATACCTTATATTTTCTTACTTGTACACATTCGCTATCTCTACTACAGAATGTAAACTCCTTAAGGGCAGAGACTGCTTTGTATCTCCATACTTTAGCACATAGCTTTGCACAAGGTTGGCAATAAATACATGTTTGCTAACATATTTGTAGACCTTCAAGTGCTATATAGATGTGCAATGGTGTTTTTATTTGTTGAATTTAAGTGGTCATTTATAATTTTCTAACTCTATATTTTACCTTCTTTAAAGCTTTATTGGAAAGAGGAAAGTGAAATTACCAGTGCATGTATCTATATATAAATACATATACACACATGCACACACTTACATATATGTATACATAGACATATATGTATAAATATGTATGTGCATGTGTATTACACACATGTGCATTTCTGAATATATTCCTTCCTCTTGCTTATCCAACCCTGTGGCAAAGAATAAAAGAAAAAAAAGATTTCAGCAAAAATAACCATCATATCAGTTGGGTTGGACAGTGTATATACAATTCCATACCTGTAGTCCCCCACCTTTGAAAAGAAAGAGGTGGTGTATTTTCTCTACTCTTCTCCAGAATAAAGTTAATTTTGTCCTAATTACATAGAATTCAGCTTCATTTTTGTTATCATTGATGTTGTTCTTTACATTTTCTTAGACTTTCATCTGGAAGTTCTTCTGATGACTTAAACTATAGGAACTCAGTGGTTTGCACCCAGGTTTTCACATCCTGGATTTTCCCCTTCTATTTCCTCTCCCACTAATGCTAACACCTTAATCTAAATTGAGTTCAGGATGTCTAAGTGTGTTGGAATAGTGAGAAATGGGAAAATTCTGAAAAGGAGCAGTACCAGTAGGAAGATATCTGTTAAGGTATTCTGAATAGCGAGCACTATCTCTAAGTTTTCCATTCATTTCCATTGTTGTTCAGATCTCTATCCCAAATACTTATGCAAAGGCAGTATATGTTATTGTTAAGCTGAATTCCTACAAGGTATCTGGGCAGCACAGATGGACAAGATTTTCAGAGCACCTGCAACTACCTACAGATGTCTAGAAGCTCTCACATTTGCCTTCCTTTAAGTAGTGAGTTGAATGTTTAGCCTGGTTAATTGTTACTGACAACCTTAAAGGCACACAGAGATCTGGATTGGCTCTCTTCTGATCCTCAATTTGTGCCTGTATTCAGAATTTCAATTGGGGTCAGGTGTTTAGTATGATGAAACTTGGGATAGGAAGGAGAGCCAGTCTTTGAGATCTCTGACATTTTGGGGGTATCCAGATATCTAACTACTGCCCTATTTCATCATCTTTCTGGCTGCAGTTAGCATAATCAATCACTCTTCAAGTCGTGAGCTCATCAACAGAAGTGCTTGAAGTGAAGCCCAGCTTTCTCCCAGCTGTGTGCTACCTTTGCATCTGCCTCCTTGGATTCCAAAAAAGGGAGGTTTTATTTGCTCCAAGGACACAATCAGCAGTCATTTTTTCACAGATTTTTCAGAATTACAGAACTGGCAGGACTCTCAGAAGACTTTCTGAAGAGGAATCTTCTCTAAAACATTGCCAACAAGTAATTATTTATTTAGTCTTTGGTTCAAGACTTCCACTGAGGAGGGAACCAGTGAGACTAGAGGTAGGTCATTCCTATTTTGGGCAACTCTAATCATTCAGAAGTTCTTACTGACATTAAGCCAAAATCTGAAACTCTCTGAAAATTTCACCTAAAGCTCCTAGTTCTGCCCTTGAGGCCAAGAATGATAAAGCTAATCTATCCTCCATAGGGTGGTCTCTCAATACCAGGAGTTTGCTGGTAAATGTTTAGCAATCAGCTCTCCAAAATACATAACACTTTAAAGTTTAATTGGCATTATTAACATTTTCTCCATCACTTTCTCAAGTCTAGATAGTCAATAAAATAAATTAAGCCTAGATGTGTACATTTATAATATAAATATTTTATGTAAATTTGAACTATTATTATTAGCTATTTATTGACTGTATTGACCTCTTTCCTACAACTAAAAACTCTGTTCTTAGTTTGACTTATCTGTCATGTCAGAGGAGTCAGTCTGTAGTAGTCTTCCTTACTTCCCTTATCTTCTCTTTCTTATCTTATTTTCACTCTCTTACCCATTTTGGCTCTAAACAAGTCATCATAACTCTGATGCCTCTGTTTCTTAATTTGGTCATTATAGAAAGTCAAGACTACTAGCATCTTTGTCTAGAAGTTTATGTTTGGTAAATGCTTTAAGATACCAAGAAAATGTCTGTGAATGAGTAATTATTGAATCTAGCTTACTTTCCTTTGAATTGGCCTTAGCCCCTTTATACTGTCAAGTCTTCATTAATTCTCCATCTCAACAGGATACAACTGGATCTAGAAACAGCATAGCCATCTCAGGTGTAAGTCATGGTCTTGGAAGGACACGTGCCAATTTCTGAGGTACAAATGCTCACACTACAAATTTAACAATTGACTGTTCCCAAAACACTGTACTCTTCACATACTTGAAGATAGCTATAGTGTCCCTGGTAAGTCTTTTCTTCTCCAGACTAAGTTACAGCAAGCTTCTTCAAGCTGTTTTCACAAGGGCTAGTCTCCAATAACCTTTTCTTTGCCATCTCTTGGATACACTCCAACTGAGTGTATCCACTTCCTCAAATGTGTCATCCAGAACTGAATGTTTCAGATGTTTCAGATCAGAGAATGGCATATAGCAGTCTCATTATATCCTGTGTTCTGGACTCAATTCCTCTTTACTTAAAGTCTGAAAAAGAGCTGTTTTGGGGCTTGGTTTCGATGTTGACTAGTTTTGATTTTGGATTACATCTCTTAAAGAGGAATGGTTTTCTACCTATGCCTCCACCCAAGTTGTACTTATTAAATTGACTTTTGAAACTAAATATAGGACCTTATCCCTAATAAACTTAGTCTTATTTGATTTGTCCCAGCATCCTAGCCTATAAAAATCCCTAATTTGTTATCAAGTAACTTATTTATTTCTCTCAGCATTAACCATATACATATCTGAGAACTGCTAATTATGTCTTTATTGGAAAAAGCTTAACTGGAAAAGGAGCAAAGACAGATCCCTGTTTTTCACTAGAAACCCAAATCCTTAGGCTGTCTTTGAGCCACTAAAGATTTTACATTCAGTACTTTAACCAGTTGCAAGTAAAAACAAGAATCATAGTAACAATGGATGGTTAGGAAGTATTTTTAAAGTTCTCAATCTCCTCTATAGATTTCTTATTTAAACCTCGCAACAAATATGTGAGGTTAGCACTCCAGGTGTTGTTATTTAACTTTTACAAATGAGTCCACTGAGGTTTAGAAACACTGATTGACTTTACCACGAACACATGGATAAAGAAGGCATTTGACTAGACAAAGTTCTAAAACCATTGTTCCTATGATCATCTCCATCACTTAACCTTACTAAGGGTATGCTAGGTACACAGACTTTATTTCTCATCCTTGTTAATCATTTTTTATCTAATCTTTTTAGTCCAAGTATTATTTTTCCTGGCGGAGAAAACAGAGGCAAAATAAGAGTCAAGTAGTTCTCGTTTTTTTTTTCCTCCTTTTCATTGTCCCATTTATATTCATGCCCAATATGGGCTTTATCTCTTCTTTCTTACAATGGTTGATTCTGGTAATTCTGAAATTTAGGAAATCTTACACTACTCTTTATAGGACCCTGATATCCTTTTATATTTCTCATCTGTTTTTGTCTAGCTTATGTGTGTTTCTATTAAAGCTATAATTTGCTACATAAGTTTCCTATGCAAATACATTGGCCTCTTTAAACAATTCCCTACTTTACTCTGCTTTCTTTTTGCCTTAAGAATTTCATTCTTGAGGACCTTACATCTCACATCAATATGCTTCATCTGTATGAATTAAAACCATGATATTATAGCTGTCCTTTCTCTGAAAGTAACAAGCTTCCTTTCTTCTTCAACTTTTTCCTTTCTTCTTCCATCTTGTGGCACTCACTGAGGCCTGGGTTTTTCCTGATCATCCTTTCTAGCACTGATTGTAATTTCACTCATATCCATGAACTCACTGGTCATACTAGGTGAGTCAAAATACTCTTTATTCTCCATCAACAATTTTAGGCTATCTCTACCACCATCACTTAGCAGCATCTCCTACTTTGAGGTTTACTCAACCCATTTTTAACACCAAATCAAGATTCTGGCATCCATTATCTACAGACTTCTAGGATGCTTTCCTTCTTTCCTCACTTAATTCAGTGGTTAGCTTAGTTTTTCTCTACTCCCCAATTCTCACCATTCTACTAGGAGACTTCAAAATACATGTTGATACTCTCTCAAACACCCTAACCTCTGAATTCCATGACCTACTCCTCCAAGCCACATCAACTACATGGATAGTCATAGCCTTGACTTATACCCTCAAGTCCTGAATTTTTATATTCATGAACTCTGAAATTCTTTATCTGATCATAATCTTTTATCTTTCTATTTTTTTCCTCTGTATTGTGATCCTTAACCCTATTGTCTTTTGTTCTTACTATGGCCTTTATTGCTCTACCCCTAAGGATATCACCTCTGCACTGGTTGCACTCACCTCCCTTCCCCATCTTGATCCTTTGTTGAACCAGTTCCATTTTACAATATCCTCTTATTTCATGTCCCTTCCCCTCTTATTCAATTGTCAGTCATGCCCTGATAAGCACAAACCTTGGACTGCAATCCCCACTATCCACTGCCTTTGCTCCTATTCATATGCTACTCAATGAAGTGGGAGAAAATCACAAAATTATCCTGATTGAATCCACTTCAGATTTATGTTATGTAATCCCAACTGGGCCTCCATTATGGTAATATAATCCTATATACCTATATATTTCGTTAATCAATTCACAATGCTATTCACTGTAGAGAATTTTCTAAACCATTTTATGCCTCCTCAAAATATACCATTACTATCCCTCCCTTCACCCCCTCAACTGAGAAGTTTGTTTCATATTACCCCAAAAAGAATTGAGGCTATTCAGCTTCTTATTCTCTTCTCTTCATCTCACATCACTCAGATGCCTTTTCCAACTATTTCTTTCTTTAATTCTTTCTCACATGAAGAAATGACCCTTCTCCTTGCCAAGACCACCCCCTCTACATGTGCCCTAGATGCCATTATATCCTGCATTTTCTAGCAGATAGCTCCCTCTATTGTTCCCACTCTCACTAATCTTCAATCTCTACTAACTCCTCTCCTGCTTACCAAACACCTCTAGGATTCTCTCATCTTTAAAAACAAAAAAACAAACAAAACAAATCCCCACATGATCCATCATCCTTTTTAGCTATAATCCTGTATCTCTCCTCCCTCTCAAGTCTAAAAACTCCTAGAGAAAGTAATTTATAACCAATGCTTTCACTTGATCCCCCACTCTTTTCTTATCTCACTACAGTCTAGTTTCTGATTTCATCATAAATTTTTCTATGAAAATCTACTTTCTAAGTTGGTCTTTTTTCTATACCTTGTCCTTCTTGATATCTCTGTAGCCTTTGAAATCGACTGTCATACTCTTTTCCTAAATACTATTTCTCTTTTGTTTTTGTTTTTTAACAGCATTACTTTCCCCTGCTTCTCTTCAACTTACCTGATCATTCCTTCTCAGGTTCCTTTGCTGATCTTCATCTGCTAATCATGAGTGTCCCTTAAAGTTCTGTCCTCAGTCCTATTCTCCTCTCCTTCTTTACAACTGGCGATTTCATCAGCTTTTACAAGTTCAGTTTTCATCTCTCTGCCAGATGATCTTCGGATCCACGTATCCAGCCATAATGTCTCCTGAAACATAGAATTGGATGTCTTGAAGGCATTTTAAATTCAACATGTCAAAGACAAAACTCACTATCTCTTTTTTCTCTCAAATTCAAATTCTTTCCTCTTCCAAATTCCCTCATTACTGTCAGTCACCACCATTCTTCAACTCACCTACACTCGCAATTTTATTAACATCCTCAACTCCTCACTCTCACCCACCTTACACATCAAAATCTATTGCCAATTGTGTTCTTTCTACTTTCCAAACATCTCTTATATGTATTCTTTTCTTTACCCATACAAGCACTAGCTTAATTTAAAGACTCACCACTTCTCACTTGGACTATTTCAGTAATCTAATTGACTTCCCTGTGTGAATTCTCTACCTACTTCACTCAGTTTCTAGGAATAGGAAAAGGAAAACGGCATCATACGGTACCCTTGTCAGAACTCATCTGGAATTTTATGTTTGGTTCTGGGCACCAGAATTTGCAAAGGACATTGATGAGCTGGAGAGTCTCCAGAGAAATATAACCAGACTGGTGAAAGACCTGAAGATTATATAATCAACTTCAGGATGTGGTGGAGATGTTTATTCTAGAGAAGATAAGCTTTAGGGAAGAAATGATAGCTTTGTTTAAGCATTTGAAGGCCCATCATGTGGAAGAGAGAATTGACTTGTTTTATTTGGCTTCACCAAAGAACCAAGAGCAAGGGGCAAAAGTTTCAAAAAGACCAGTTCAGGACAGAGGTTACAAAAAACTTCCTAATAATCAAAGATATTCAAAACAGAAATTAGCTTCTTTGGGAGATGTTGGCTTCCTCCTTAGAGGGCTTTAAGAAGAGATTGAATAGCTCCTGGTATAGGGAGCATTCTTTTCGTACACTGGTTGGACTTGGTGATTGTGGAGGTCCCTTCTGACTCTCAAATTCAGTGATTCTGTGATATCAAGGTCAAGACAAAACAAACAACCTTAGGAAGATTATAATAGTTGCCCACACACATTTAACTTACTGCCTTATATGAGAAAGATTTGATTTATTGTGCTTAACTACAGTGGGAAAAAAAAAAAAAACAAAGCCTATGTGTGGAAGTTGCAGAAAGGCAGAGCAATTTTATTGTCCTTAGGGAAGGACTTCCTAACAGGTAGAGCTGTCTGTAAATGGAATGAGTGGCAATGTGAGATACTAAGATCTCTGTCACTAGGTAGTATTCAAGTAAAGACTGTATAGTGAACAATATATTGCATCAAGTGGGAGAACATACTCGAGAGCATCTTAACTTCCCTTGGAACTCTGTGGTTCTGGGATTGTGCACCTTCTTACCTAGTTTTTGTGCTCATCTGGGCAAGTACTTCGTACTATAATTTGTGTCTAATAAAATGGCTATCATATTGTCACCACTTTATTATTTACTGAATTTTATTTTTGCTGAAAAAAAACACACAACTGCATAATATAAATTCATTCAAATTCTATGAGTATTTTATCCCAAAGAAAATTTGTGCCAGAACTAATTTTACTCTTTGGAACTTAAGGTGCCCTTTAATTTTTATTCAAGTTTGAATGTATTGCATATGTGAAACTTGTAAAAAATTGTCCCATAACAGTTTTGATGAAATTTCTTATCACTCTTTGTGGCATGGAAGATTTTGTCCTAGGTCTATAAATATCTTGATAAGCTCATTTTTCTTTCATACAACACTGAGTCTCCTGATTTATCCCAGTGTTCTTTTGCAATTTGACAAGTCAAATAAGAGTATATATTAGTTATTTATATGATCATAGATTGGGAACTGAGTCCCAGAGGGGTTAAATGATTTGTCAGAGATCTCACATAGAGTAAATGAAAGAGGTAGGATTTGAATCTATATTATCCAACTCCAAATACATTCCTCTTTCCATTGCATCACATTGTCTCTCATAATTTTAGTAATATGTCCTTTGCAATCTGCCCACCTATTTAGGTGTGTTTTATTTTACTTCATGTGAAATGCCTTAGATCTTTAGTCATAATTGGAAAATATTCTCATCATTCCATTTCTTGAACTATAGTTGATGAATGCATTTGACTAATAAATAGGCCATAATTAATAAAGGCATCATTATAACATTAGGATTTGTTATGTTGGAGGGAATTTTCTATAAGATTATGCCCTTCTTTGTGGTCAATAATTGCCATATTGAAAAAAGCTTAAAAATAATTACCTGGGTTACTACAGTGACTCATTTGATGATGATGATGATTATCATAATTTAACATTTATAGTTTATGAGTTATTTTTATCCTGAACAAAGACAACATGTAATTACTGTCAGCAGCAGGTAGGAACTCAGGGCCCTCAGAGTGGTGAAGCAGAGAAAAAGAAGCCAGCATTGTACAGGTGCCAATTTTGGGGAATGACACCTGTGAATTCTCTTCAAGCTGGGCAGTGATTAGCCTCCCTGCAATTAATGATATCTCCAGCTGTGTAGAGCCAATTCCATTCTAGAGAGGCATAGAGATGAGCTAAGCAGCTTAAGTGTGGGTGGGAAGCTGGAGTGGTACCTGATGCTTTAAGGTAATGTAACCAGAGTGAGCTTTGGTATTTCTGGGATCCCTTGCTCTTATAGTATGAACTCATTTTGATCTTCTGGAAGATTTTCTCAGAGTGACAGGATACCCAGAGGGAAGATGTCATATTTATTTTCCCTATGGGAAAGTGGACTCCCAAAAACAATTAGTCTCATCTAGATTGCAACCTGCTCCCAGGCAATTATCATACTTGTGTATTACCACAATCAAGTCCAGTGCCTAGTATGGTGCCTTGTACTTAAAAGCAATAAGTATTTCCTGACCTCCTCATGCAATCACTTCCTTATTTGGTGACTATGTGGAGCTATGTATTTTTCTTCACTTTATTTTTTTTTCTTTCCTCAATGGGTATTGATATTGGCATCAACCCTTTTCCCTATTGCATGGTGGTATATAGCTAATAGTGAGGGAGCTTATAGTCTTGTCTATTTTCATAATAGTATGGAATAGCTTTGCATTGAATTTTATCCTATCTACTATATTTTGCATTTCCTAAGGCTTTTCAGATTATCAGTGGAACCTCCTTCCCTCCTCCCTGAAGATTGCATATATGACCATATATGACAAATTTCTTTTGAAATCAGCATATTCTCTCATGCTCTAATAATTTGGATAAAGCATACTGTAACTAACCCAGACCTCTCCCACCAATAAATCTCTTATACTTACTGATCCTTTCTAAAGGGAGTAGGATAGTAATGACCAGAACAATATCTGGGACAGAATAGGTGCTTAATAAATGCTTTAGAAATCATTCATTGCTTCATTTATCAGTTTAGAAGGAATCTATGTGATAAGACACAATAGTGGAATCAAATATATAGATATAACAAAATAGCTTTTCTGAATGGAAATATACTTTCAAGTATAAAACTCTAAAACTTTAGCAAAGTACATGTATACAAAGGAAAAATAAATGGCATTCATCACAATCTAAATTCTCAGTCATAAGACCTAGAAACTTTGAACCACATGGTGGCAGAAAGGGTTTGCTGAAATTTTGGCAACCAATGACTACATGCATCTTAATAGATAGAATGCCAGAATAGCAGCCTGACACCCATTTCCCTCAGATGAATAATTCAAGCTATCTTTTATTCTTACTGATGATAGGTCAAATAGTAACAACCTTTGTAAAGAAAATACTTTGATGTCTGTCAGTGGCCACTGTCAAGGACATAACTCAAAGTTTTTCCACCCAGGATAGGTACCACAGAGCATGCTTGGACCAAGCAGTTGTAGCTGCATCCTTAGTTGGAATATAGAATTTGGGTGAAGTAGTAAAGGAGATCACAGCCCTGTTTGCTGATTTAATATTTGAACTAATTATTCTTACTAGGTGTTAAGTTCTGAGGATTCTGTGCTTCCTAAAGACTGTAGGATTAGATGATACCCACTAAATCTGGCACCTTGGGATAAGTGCCAGTTGCCTTCCCCTGCCCTAGTTATAACTTTGTCAGTCTTCTTTCCAACCTCTTTACCTCCCTGCCTTCCTACTCCCATGTCCAAGTTTGGGCCTATCACTTCTGGAAGTTACAGACTTTAATTAGAAAGTCAGCTATTCTATTGTATGCTTCCCAGTTCTTCCTTTAGGTCAGAAAGGGGAAGTACAGCCTCTGCATTCCAAGCCATCAGATTTGGCCATAATACATGAAGTTTATTATACAAAGTTCAGATTAAATAATATAAAATTAAATAATAAATTTAAATGGAATATTATTATTGTAACTTGATCACCTTGCTTGGAAATGTTCTATTTATTATGAAAATTGGGAAGAAACTTAACCTACCTTATTAGGCAGTAAGCATGTAGCTATATGCCACTAGTCATAATCTTTCCCTACTAGAGAAGGAAGGAGACCAAGTAATTTTAGTTAATACTTACTTAAAAAAACCAATCTTCATCAGTTAATTTACTCCAAAGCTTTGCATATATCATGCCAAACATCTGGTCCTCATTCCTTCTGTGAAGTCAGAATTTGGGTGGAAAGTTCCCAGCAGGCTGTCTGATTGGTTCTCATTGCTGATGCTGCCTTTCCTCTTTTTCATGGCTTTGTTGGTGTGTTTTTGTTAGAGTGTATTTTCAGTTGAACGATTTCTGCTCCAGATCTTATCTTTTTGACTTTTGAAATGACTGACAGCAAAGGCTTCCCAAGGGAAAGCTAACCCAAGAGTATAGAAGGTACAAAAGGTAAGCCAGGGGACTCAGACATGCCTTCAAAGGGAAAAGGCATCAGAGAGAGAACTAGGGCTTTTGGTCTTTCCAAGTGAAACTATTCTAAAACTGAGTCTTTCCTAGCTAACTTCTAAATACATTAAAAAAAATGAGGTATGTTATATTATGGGAAAAAAAATAACTATCCTGCTTCTAGGGTTGTTTAAAAAAGAAAAAAAGAGGGCGCATGTGTCTCTTTTTGGGTGGTCCTGTTTGCCAAAATGAAGTTTAATCCATTCGTGACCTGGGCCGGAAGCAAGAACCTGAAGAGACACTTCAATGCACCCTTGCACATCCGGCGCAAGACCATGTCGTCCCCGCTCTCCAAGGAGCTGAGGCAGAAATACAACGTGTGCTCGATGCCCATCCGGAAGAACGATGAGGTCCAGGTGGCTCGAGAACACTACAAAGGTCAGCAAATTGGCAAGGTAGTTCAGGTTTACAGAAAGAAATACGTCATCTACATTGAGTGTGTACCACGTGAAAAAGCTAATGGCATGTGGGAATTCACCCTAGCAAGGTAGTTATCACCAGACTAATAAAACTGGACAAAGATCGCAAAAAAGATTATTGAGCGTAAAGCCAAATCCCGACAAGTTGCAAAGGAGAAGGGCAAATATAAAGAAGAAACCATTGAAAAGAAGCAAGAATAAAATGGTCTGTTGTACAGTTGTTATTAAAAAGGAAAATTAAGAAAAAAAAGGAAAAGGTGTGGAGGCTTTTGAAAACCTTCAACCTACATATTGGTTTAAACCTTATGATCTCTTTACAAGTAAATAATAACCAAATCAGGGAGCATTTTTATTGACCATCATTGAAGTGTAAGTACTATGCAAGGTGCTATGTAGGCTATAAATAGTTTAAGACATAGCGCATGAAGCACTAACCTATGCTCTAAGCTCAATCTAGTGGAAAAGGCATAGTATTATAGACATGGAATCTTAGGTCTGGAAGGGAGCTTTAACTTTCCTCTCAATGAGGGAATCTTCTCTGCAACATTGTTGACAAGGGTCTTCACAATTATTCATGTGTCTAGTGCCAGGAATAGCATACTTTAAGGAAGCCCATTCTATTTCTGATCATTTCAGGCGTTATAGAAGTTGCTTCTTATGTTGAACAGATTTTAATATGCCTTCTTTGTGACTTCTACTCATTAGTTCAAATTTTTTCTTTTGAAAGCATTCCAAATAAGTTGAATTCCTCTTCTATATGCCAGCTGCAGGTAGCAAAGGAAGCTAAAACAACTCCATTATGTCTGCAGTTCCTCTACCTTGCTCTTGATCCAGTTTATATTGCAACCCCCACCCTGCCTATTACCTTCCTTACTGCTGAAACAGCAAGGACAGTCCTATGTACTAGTGTAGGGTTACAAGAGAGAGCTAACCTGAAGAAGAGCCTTTTCTGTTACTAGCCCCAACAACAGTCCCTGTCCAATCAAGAGATATTCCTATCCTGCAAGACCCCAGCAATAATCCCTGTCCAATCCTGAGGTACTACCCAATTCACTTCTCGCCTAAATTGAAACCTATTGTCTTTTTGTTCCTTCAAGTCTCTGCTAGTACAGGTGGGACTCTTGCTGGCAAACTCAATAAACCCTTGTTGGTCCCTAAATTTTGGTTTTGGTTTTAGTTCTGGTTCTGATTTGTTCCAGCACTGACAACTTTGTCGACACAAATATGCAAAGATGACTAACATAAAACTGTAAAACTTCACATTTTACAGGGAAAATTTTCTCAGTTCCTTTGCCTGTTTCTTATATATAGAACATAATTTTCAAACCTTTTACTACTTTTTTTCTGGACATACTCCAATCTGGAAATTTGCCTCTTCAAATTTAATAACTACAAGTGTATCTCTTAAAAGGTGATACCTAGAAATGAAAACACTACATGATCTGACCAAGGTGGAATGTAGTGGAACTGTCACCTCCTTTGTTTTAAACACTTTACTTGTCTTAATCTGAGATTTCATTAACTCTCTTGGGCAGTTGTACTACAGTTGAGTCATTGGCCTTAATGTTTGTAAATACTTCTTAATTGAAAGATTAAGTTGAAACTTACATGTATTGCTGTAATTTTTAACCCCATGACTCTCTAGTTTTGAAGTTGCCTTTTGAACCTAAGTATAATAGTTCAAATTCTTCCCTATATGATTTCAAAACAGAGGAAGTATACATGCATACATAATAAAGATGAGGGGGTATAAGAATTGGGAAGCAAGAGAAGTCATAAAGTTGAAGAGGAATATTCCCAGCTCATAAATCCACTGTCTCTATCAAGTCAGTAGTTTATAAATATCAATGGTGGACTGACCTACCCAGGCAACATATTGTTGAGGGATGTCTGAACGTCTCAGTAGAAGTGATTGCCTATGTGTTTCCCATTCTTACAAACAAAGAGCATCAACAACAACATTTAAAATACCACACTAGTATTAAAAATACTGCATTTATGTTCAACAACAAGAAACCCTTCGTTTGACCCTACCACCTCCTCAAACTATTATTTTATAGTTTACCTCCAATTCATGCCAAATTCCTGGGAAAAAAAAAAGTTACCTACATTCATTACTACTATTCTTCCTCTCACTCCACCTCTTGCAATCAGGTTTCTTATCTCATTCAATTGAAACTACTTGTAATGTCAATGGTATACCCATATCAGCTGCTATGACTATGCAAATGTATTTCCAGGGCAAATTCACAAAATGTAATAAACTCTCTTCATTAAATGCAAAACAAAAATATTTATTTGTATCAGAATACCAGGAGGTAATATTTAACAAGGTATTGATCATCACCACTCCAGGAAGCACCAACATCTTTGGCATTCTTATTTGTTAGACTTCCCTACAAACAGGTTTCCTTAGACTAGTTCTGCCTCCACCCACTCAAGCTACTTTTCTCTCCGAGCTATGGAGCTTTGTGTCACTCTCACACCTTGCTCTGCCCCTCACTCACTGCAGTCTCTCTCCCCCAACATTCCATTCCAGTTAAAATTCCATTAGGTAAGCTCCTCCCACTCTTAACTCCATGTGACTCAGGTCCCATGTGAGGTTGTATCCCAGCCCCAGAGCTCAGAGCAGGTCACATAGGCCTATTAATGGATGGGAAGACCTTTCTATTCCATTAACATGACACTGCTTTTTCCAAAGCTACTAATGATTTTATATTCCCTTAATTGCTAAATACAATGACATTTTTCTCAGTCTTTATCTTTTTTTGATCTCTTTGCAACATTTGATGCTGTTGAACATCATTTTGTCTTGGATGCTCTCTTCTCTGTTATTTCTCATGACATGATTCTCTCTCTAGCTTCTCCTCCTGTTTCCCTCATTGTTCTTTTTCAGTCTTCTTAGCTGGATCACAATCTATGTCATGCCCTTAAGGCTCTGTCACGGTTTCTCTTCTCTTTATGCTTTCTCTTATCAATTGCCTCATCACTGAAAGGTGCTTTAATTGGTTCAATTATCACCTCTATGTAGATGATTCCTAAATATACCTATCCATCATTAGCCTTTTCTGAGCTCCAGGCCTATATTACTTAACTGCCTATTGTTGTTGATGTTATTCAGTCATTTTCTAGTCATGTTCAACTCTTCATGACCCCATGTGGGGTTTTCTTGGCAAAGATACTGGAGTGGTTTGCCATCTCCGGCTCATTTTGCACATAAAGAAACAGAGGCCAACAGGATAAAGTGATTTGTCCACGGTCACACAGCTCGTAAGTGTTTAAGGCCAGATTTGAACTTATAAAGGTGAGTCTTCCTGATTCCAAGCCCAGAGCTCTATCTTCCATGCCACCAAGCTGCCATTACTGTCTACTACACATTTCTAACTGATGTCCTATAGACATATGGAACTCAAAATGCCCATACATTACTGATCATCCCCCCCCACACTAATATCCCTTCTAACCTATTTTTGTCAGAAGCACCCCCATCCTTTATTTTTTTTGAGGGGGGAAGGCAGGTAATTTGGGGTTAAATGCCCAAGGTCACACTGCTAGTAAGCATTAAGTGTCTGAGGCCGAATTTGAACTGAGGTTTTCCTGATTCCAGAGCTGGTGCTCTATTCACTTCGCCACCTAGCTGCCCCAACCCTCATCCTTTCAAGTCACTTCACTTTATAACTTTGTAGATATAAATTTTTCACTCTCTTTACTCCAGTTGCAAAGGCTTATTGATTCTATTTCCAGAATGTCTTACATTCATCTTTTCTCTATTCACCCTGCTGCCACCATAGTGTAGGACTTCATTGCATTTATGCTCTACTCCTCACTAATCTAAGTGTTCTCCCTAACTCCAGTCTCTTCTCTCCCCAAACCATCATCTACATAGCTTTCAACGTGATATATTCCAGTGCCACAGGTCTGAACATGTCATTTCACCAAAAAATCCAGTATCTCCCTATTACTTCTAGGAAAAAATACAAAGTCCTCCATTTAGTATTTAATAGTCTGGCTTCATAATCTCAATTTATTGAAAAAATCAAAGACCCAGAATCTTGTAGTGTCAAATCTGTCTGGGCTTGTGTGCCTTGCTCAGAGAGTCAATCCAAGATATTTTACTGTCTGCTGCAAGTTGATTGCTAAATGCAGCACCTTGGTGAGTGTATTTTGGGCTGATCATGTATATTCTCCAGAAGTCAAGAAGTCAAGCTTCAAGAAGAAGCTAATGAACTTTATACCTCCCTGAATTAAAGGGAACTGTTATTCAAACAAAATTGTGCTTTCTCAGTGATCTTTTAGGGGGACTATGCATTAAAAGAGTTGTTAATACTTTGTCAGTTTAAGAAGAGGATTTGTCTATCTAGAAAACACTGAGGATTAGAAGAGAAGTTATCAGAGAAACAGGTTTGTACTTATAAATATTCCTAAATTTATTGAAAACATCAAAACGTGCCATTCAAAGATGTGTTCCAAGCACATTGATTTTTCTCCCCTATTTGCTTCTCTCCCAGTTTTTTGTTCTCTCTCTCTCTCTCTCTCTCTCTCTCTCTCTCTCTCTCTCTCTCT
>NW_027187419.1:35676994-35679077 GCF_028583685.1 Petaurus breviceps papuanus | reverse complement strand
CTCTCTCTCTCTCTCTCTCTCTCTCTCTCTCTCTCTCTCTCTCTCTCCCTCTCACCCTCTCTCCACTGAGTGCATTGGTGATACATTGTGACCCAGGTTTATATGACTATAATGATGTATTTATCATTAGATGATTATTAGTAATTTTATTATGGCTATCATGATTATTGTTATTATTTCTTTTATATTATTGGTAAATGCTTGTGTTTAAGATCTAAAATGCCATTATTATGAGTAGTTGATTTGTATAAATGGAGGAATAATGGTGGG
The DNA here is from genome assembly GCF_028583685.1 of Petaurus breviceps papuanus. Taxonomy (NCBI): domain Eukaryota; kingdom Metazoa; phylum Chordata; class Mammalia; order Diprotodontia; family Petauridae; genus Petaurus; species Petaurus breviceps. Next base: position 35,678,807 of record NW_027187419.1, on the reverse strand, counting down.
GACTCAGGGGCTAAAATGGTGAGTAGGGAGAATACATTATCCTCACAAAAGGGCTACTTCTAAGACATCAGAATGTTTTTGTGTAATTGTATTACATTTGTCCTTCTCTGGGAATCCAGACCTGCCAAAATTAGAATAGCTTGGGGGTGAATAAGCCAACCTCCTTAACATCCATAGCAGGTGGCCCATGTCCCATGTGTGGGGAGAAATTGTGTTTGTGGGTTCACAATGGAGGACCTTTCAAAGCTCAATTCAAGCTTCTGCAAAAGACAGCTTTCCAAATAGTTTCATATGCTAAAGTTTACTGAAGTTTCCTTATATTTATCCATATGTACATATTTTCTCAGATATAGATTGTAAGCTTCTGAAGCCTTTTATTTTTCTGTCTCCAGAAACTAGCACAGTGCTTGTAACTTAGTAGATGCTTATTTAGTAGCTGATTAATTGATATGTGAACCTCTTCACTTATATATAATTTTTAGATTCTTCTACTTCTCCTTTCCTCATGTCAGTCATTCTGCCTCCTTCAGGACCTACGCAATGTATCATCTATATGTTTCTCACTAAAAAAGGGATCCTTAGTGAAGGGCTATTGATGTATGTTTGTGAATAGTATGGGACAGATTAGGAACTGTTCTTATTCAGTCAGAATAGGAGTAGGATTCTCTACTGATGACAGTCAGTCTGAGGCAAGGCTAGTTTCTTTTACCTATAAGAGTAAACCTTTGGGGGCGGCCAGGTAGCACAGCAAGTAAGAGCACCGGCCCCAGTGTCGGGATGACCTGGGGATCGAATCTGGGCTCAGACACTTAGCATCCACCCAGAAATAACTGGGTGTATAACCTTGAGCAAGTTAACCCCAATTGCTTTAAAAAAAAGAGTAAACCTTTGAGGTGTCCCCTATCTTTAGCCAAGCACTTGAGGACTTGAGGAAAAAGAAGTGTTATTATACAATTGCAGTGAAGCACATTATGAGCAGGGAAATGACATGATAAAAAAAATGGAATACAATTGAAGCACAAAAAAAATCAGTTAAAAAGAGGCTGTAATTTTTCATAATTAGTATAAATAACAATACTGGGGAACTCAAACATATGAATATACTGAGGAAAGAGACTAATACTTGAAGTTTAGAGATATAGTACCAATGGTACTTTATAGATACCTCTTACTCAGGGTTCTTTAAAGTAGAAACATCTTGAGTACTGCTTTTCCAAAGATTAGAGCCCCCAAATCAGAGGCCTCTACTGTAGTCCTACGGCATAAGTTTCTTGGATGTGTGGATATCGGCTATCAACAATACATTTAGTAGGAAAATTAAGTAAATATAATTTTGCCAAAGCCTGCTGGGACTTCTGACATCTATGTAAGTCAACTGAATCCAACATGTTGGATGGGAGGTAAGATGGAACAATTGCATCCACAGATTCACATCATTTTTGGATAATATCCAATTTTTTGCACTTTGTATATTGCTAAATTTCTGATTGTGGTTCAAAGTTATAGTTCAGTTTGATTCATGGACAGCCTGTCAAATCTAGTTTAAGATACATTGAAATGGATTTTTTCATTTACCCAGACTCTAAGAAAGCTTTACTTAAACCTTTGTAGACTCTTTCAGAAAATCAACAGTGAAACAAATCTACAGCCTCCTTGGAAAATCAATATAGTAGTTATACTCTCACAAAATTCTTCCACTACTGGAATGGATACCTCCTTGAGAAAAACTATTTACCTAGTGGATGTGTGTGTGTGTGTGTGTGTGTGTGAGAGAGAGAGAGAGAGAGAGAGAGAGAGAGAGAGAGAGAGAGAG
>NW_027187419.1:35624407-35676894 GCF_028583685.1 Petaurus breviceps papuanus | reverse complement strand
AGAGAGAGACAGAGAGAGAGACAGAGAGAGAGACAGAGAGAGAGAGACAGAGAGAGAGAGAGAGAGACAGAGAGAGAGAGAGACAGAGAGAGAGAGACAGAGAGACAGAGAGAGAGACAGAGAGAGAGAGAGAAAGAGAGAGAGTTTTGAAGAACAAGAGAGATTTTTGTAGACTTGCACAAACAGTTTTTTTTTCTGAAGTCCAAGAGTCTTTAGGGGAACATAGCTCTTGTAGGAAGCATTTCTTTTTCTCCACCCTGTGGTCTAACTCTTCTTATAGCAAACCTAAGTCTCCCTAATATGATTTAAGACTTTCCTGTTTTCCTTACTCATTAGGAAGGGAGAACAGCTGGCCAGCACTCTCTATATAATAACCCTTTATATATTAACTATGGTTATTAAATTCTTCCAAAGCTCTTCTTTTTCTAGGCTAAGTATCCATAATTTCTAAAACCTGTTCTTTTAGACGTTATTTTTTCTACCCTCTGTTTCATTACCTTTCTATAACTAGGGCGGTAAGATCTTCTGAAATTTTTTGGTAACATTTCCATCTGCCTCTGTTGACAATTTTAAATCATGAAAAGCCCCATATCTATTTTCTTTGGATCTATACTAGATTAAAGGTGCTTTCTTTTTCCATTTATTTTTTTCTCAAGGGGGAGGGGAGCACTGTTTATGGGCTGAATAAGGACTAATAAAATTCTTTTTTAGTAGACAATATATTGGTGCTAAAATCATGGAAAGTTTTTTTTTTTTCTTTAAAGCTTTTCTTGTCTATATTTTATAAGTACAGGAGTCCGGGACTTGAAAAACTAGATTCTAGAGCAATCTTTTTATAACTCTCCTTCATGACAGAGCCTTTGGTCATAGAAATGATATTTTTTGACTCTTTGACAATGTCAACATGTCACTAAAAACTAGTTAAAAAGTAAAAAAATTCATTCAAGTTTTTTTTTTCTGTAGTAGACAAACATTTTGATTTTTCAGTGTTTTGCAGTTACAGTCTTAGTCAATTTGAAATGCATATTAAAACTTACAGCTAGATCTGACTGAGCAAGTTGTTTCCACTTATTGACCCCATTAACAATTCAGAGCAGGTAAAACACACAATCTTCAAATTTCAATCTTCTTCAGTAAGTTTTGTCTCTGTTGTTGGTGACTCATACTTCAGGGATTCTTGGTTTCATTAGTGTCAGTAGAATGCCTCTACCCCACTCTTCGTGGTTTTGATGAGTCAGTCAGTGAATAAGCATTTCATACACCTAGTATGTACCAGGCACTGTACTAAGCCTCGGGGATGTAAAAAGAGGCAAAACCCAGTTCCTGCCTTCAAGGAATATAATGGGAGAGACAAGTAAACAAATAGGTATTAACAAACTATATATAGGATAAGTAGGAAATAATTGATAAGGAGAAGGCATTAGAATTAAGAGAGATTTAAAAAAAAGACTTCATATAGAAGATGGTATTTCAGTTGGGACTTAAAGGAAGTCAGGGGAGTCAGTATGCAGAAATGAAGAGAGAGAAAGGGAGGGAGGGAGGGAGAGAGAGAGAGAGAGAGAGAGAGAGAGAGAGGGAGAGGGAGAGGGAGAGAGAGTGAGAGAGAGGGAGAGGGAGAGGGAGAGGGAGAGGGAGGATTGGACTTATGCTTTAGGGAATCACTTTAATGGCTGAGTGGAAGATGGAGTAGGGAAAGAGTGTTGTGGCAGGCAGAAATACCAGCAGGGTATTGCAATAGTCCAATCATGAGGTGAAAAGGGTCTACACTAGGGTGATGACAGTATCAGAGGAGAGAAGGGGGCATATTTAAGAGATGTTTCAAATGTGAATTGGTAATAGATTGGATATGGGGAGTGGTGAGAGACATTGAAGAGTCAAGGATGACTTGGGGCTTGGGAAGGTAGTGGTGTGCTCTATAGTAATAGGAAACACAGGAAAGAGGATGGGTTTAGGGGGAAACATAATGAATTCAGTTTTGGACATGGGTGATTGTGTCCCCCAAACTCTTGATCTGATGAATAGCCTTTAGGAACTTACCTAGGCTGCTTCATAGACAACACACTGCCTATCACCAAACTCATTCTTCATGCCTTCCAGCTTGGTGGGATCTGCCTGAGCTCACGATAATCTGGCTTAACTTTTGGGAAGCTGGTTGCCTTTCCGTGCTACATGGAGACAAAAGTAAAAGACTTGGGTAAGGGAGTATGGTGGACTCATACCTCAACATTTCATTGAATTTATCTTCTTGGTGATACTTTCTCCATTGGTGCATACCTTCTTATCCTTTGAAATCTTGTCAGTGTCCTTATAGAGATTGTAGAGTGACAGAGGTTCTTAACTTAAAGTACCCTTGGGGGTCTTTGGATAGATTTTAGGGCATCTATCAATCTCTTTTAAAATACTTTGATAAATGTTATTTCAATATAATTGGTTTACTTTGTAATATTATATATTTGAAACATTGCTCTGGAAAAAAGTCAATAGGCTTCACCAGTCTGTCAAGGTGTTCATGATAAAAATGATGTTAGGAACATTTTCTAAAGAGAATCTACCTAGCATGTGGTGTGGAAGGGTATTAAGGTTCCCAAAGGCTAAATCAGAATATCATGAGCTTGGGCAGATCCCACTAAGCTGGAGAGCTTGATTCATGGGGTCAGTGATAGGTGGTCTGTCTGTTGTCTGTGGAGCAGACTAGCCAAATTCAAAAAGACTATTCATCAGATTAGCCATTAGTTTCACACTCATGAAATACTATACACAAAGCACAGCATTGAGCATGGTCTACATGGTCCACATTTGAATGAGAACTATCTCACATAGGAAAAGTTCATTTGTAGGGCAAATGGTAAGGCATGGTCTGCAGATTAATTCTAATATAGTGTTAAGTAAGGCTGATATACAAATACATTTTCTTTAGTGTCATTTCAATTAATGAAAATGTATCCTTTTTTATGTTGAACAATTTGACAATGACAAGGACATGGTGGCAAGAAATCTCTTTTCTTAATCCGAAGTATATTTCAATATTGGAAGAACCTTTTAACCAGTGAAATAAAATGGTTCACTATGACAAAACCAAACTCAAACAAAAAACACCACAACCACAAAACAAAAATGAAAATTCATAAATAGCTTCTGCAAGAAAACCCATGCAATTCTTCTTATTGTCACTCTCGTTGCTGTTTTCAAAAAAATGGTGGGTATGACAAGTTTACAGAAACAAGAATCCATTGAACACTTATAGACTTATGCTTTATTGTTGTTTTCTTATTTTCCTTATCAAGAGAAAGAGTTCAAATCCTTTTCACTTCTTCTCAGAGTGAAATGAAACAATATGCTTCAGGAAACATTGAGCATCCACATTACCATGCATGCCTTAGGCAGACACACATTCTAGATTTCATTTATGGTCCTTCATCTGGAAGTTTATTGGCATTTTTTGGTTTGTTTTTTCTTTGAGCATCTAGATTTATTTCTCAGGAATATGAGGAAGAAGGAGATTTCATGGAATTGATAAACAGAGTGGAAATGCTTTTTGGCTAGTTTGTGAAGAAACTTCCATTTGATAACATACAGATTTGTCCTCATACTTTGTTCCCTTTCGTAAATTGTTGTTGTGGAGGTGCCATAAGTCAAGTTAATGCAAAACGTCCAATATTGACGTAAGGCACTGATGTGGCATTATATTACTGCTTGGGGATTTTGAGCCCAAAGAAAGTTGGTGGTAATTGTTTTTGATCAACATTATATAACATCCTACCCAAATTACTGAAAATGCAGTAATAGCTCAGAACTTTGCACAATAGGAATCTATTTTTAATTAAGGGAGAAAGAATACCCACTAAGGCAGCATATGATAGAATATACTTGTCTGTCTTCTTTTTTGTTCTTGGGTAAAAGGATTATAAAAAAGCAAAAAAAAGAGACATTTTGCTTTAAAGATAAACATCTCATGTACTTAGTGTAATATGTTGTACACAGGCATTAAAATGGATGGTGAAGGAATAGCCTAAGGGAAGTCCATTAACTATTTCTGAACACTAGGTTACAATTTCAGTGTTCATTAACAGTCAATTAGGGGTTGGCAATATGTGATATATATATCTCAGAACAATGAAGTTATTCTACCAGTCATAGCAACCTCAAGAATGATACATGTGTGTTGATCAAGATTATCACCATGCCCTTCATCCTTCCTTTCTTCTTTTCTTCTCTTCCTTCTCTCTTATTACCCCTCCTTTTATTCTTTCATACAGGGAAGACCATAACCTTGATTTCACCATTATCTCTAATGGTTCTCTCTCCATCCAATACTCTTAAATTTCTCTCTGTGATCACAATCTTTTAACCTTTCATCTCTCTCTCTCTACTTCACTCCTTAACTTATTATCTATCTCATCAAAACTAGTAATTTCAGTGTCCCTCCCATCCTTCCAATCTATCATCCTTACTCTGCCTTCATTTTCCTTCCTCTATAGTTAACCAGTTTAACTATATACACTGTTATATCCTTTAAAAAAATTTTAAGTAGTATTTTATTTCCCTACATTACACGTCAAGAAAATTTTTAGCATTCATTTTTAATAAGATTTTCAGTTTCAAATTTTTTTCTCTCCCTCTTCCCCTCCCTTCCCTACTCTCTTCTGAAAATGGTTGGCAGTTTGATATGGTTTGTATTTGTGCTATCATGTAAAACATATTGCCATCTTCATCACGGTTGTGAAAGAAGAAAGAGATCAAGAAGGAAAAAAACACAAGAAAGAATAAAGTGAAAAAATATACTTCAGTCTGCATTCAGAATTCATTGGCTATTTATCAGGATATGGATAGCATTTTCCTTTGTGAGTCCCTTATACTTACCTTGGTTCATTGTGCTCCTGAGAAGAGCCAAGTCATTGATAGTCATTCCCACGATATTGCTGAAAATGTGTATAAAGTTCTCTTGGTTCTGCTCATTTCACTTTGCATCAGCTTGGTCTTTCCAAATTTTTCTGAAATCCACTTGTTAATCTTGTCTTATTACATTATTTCATTACATTCATATAGCACAGCTTGTTCAGCCATTCCCTAATTAATGGGTATCCCCTCAATCTCCAATATTTTGCTACCATGAAAAAAGGCTGGTCTAAGTATTTTTGCACATGTAGGTTCTTTTGACTATTTTATGATCTCTTTGCTATACAGATCCAGTATTAGTATTACTGAATCAAACAGCATGCAAAATTTGGTTTCCCTTCAGGCATAGTTCCAAATTGCTCTCCAGAATGGTTGTATCAATTCACAAATCCATCAACAATGCATTAATATCCCGATTTTCCCACATCCTCTCTAACATTTTTTATTTTCCTTTTTTGTCATATAAGCCAATCTGATAGGTATGAGGTGGTATTTCAAGGTTGTTTTAATTTTCATTCTCTAATCAAAAGTGATTTAGAGCATTTCTTCATATGCTTATAGATATCTTTGATTTCTTCATCTGAAAACTGCTTGTTTATATCCTTTCACCATTTATCAATTGGGGAATGATGTATATTATCATAAATTTTACTCATTTCTCTATATTTGAGAAATGAGACCCCTCTCAGAGACACTTGTGTAAAAATCATTTCCCAGCTTTTTGCTTTCCTTCTTATCTTGGTTGCATTTGATTTTGTTTCCACAAAGGCTTTTCAATTTAATATGATCAAAAGTATCTATTCTACATTTCATCATGCTCTCTCTCTCTCTCTCTCTCTCTCTCTCTCTCTCTCTCTCTCTGTCTGTCTTTCTCTGTCTCTGTCTCTCTGTCTTTCTCTGTCTCTGTCTCTCTGTCTGTCTCTTTCTCCCTCTTGCTTGGTCATGAATTCTTCCCCTTCCTATAGAGTTGACGGGAAGACTACTCCTTGCTCTTCTAATTTGATCACTTCATTGTCTATGGTAACTTTTAGCAAGAGGTAGTTTCTTATCTCTTTTAATTAGGTCTATTTTTGCTTTTACTTTGTCTAAGATCAGGATTGCTACCCCTGCTATATATATATACTTTTTTATTACTTCAGCTGAAGAATAAGACATTCTTCTCTTGCCCTTTACCTTTACTCTGTGCGTCTGTCTGCTTCAAGTGTGCTTTTTGTAAGCAACATATTGTATTATTCTGATTTGTGATACTCTCTGCTATCCACTTTCATTTTTAAGGGAGAGTTCATCCCATTAACATTCACAGTTATGGTTACTCACTGTGTATTTCCTCCCATCCTATTCTCCTCCTGTCTGTCCTCTCTCTCCTTTCACCCTTTTCCACATCACCAGTTTTTTTCTTATGTCTTACCACCTCCCTTAATCTGCCCTCCCTTCTGTCAGTCCCCACTTCTACTCCACCCCCTTTACTTATCTTCCCTCCTACCTCCTTGCCAAGTAATAATGATGTAATGGCAAGCAAAGAAGTACTTAGCATCTTGTTTCAGCTTTTTGATTATTTAGCACCTTGTTTCAGTTCAAGTTTCTTTTAACCCTTGCCTGTGATTATATCAAGTGCTTGTTAAGAAATAGAACTTGCAAACGCCACAACTTGTGAACCCCAGAACTTGTGAACTCCTGTTGCATCAGCAACAGGAAGGGGTGGAACAGGGAGGAGTTAGTTACCATATATAAGGAGAAGCCCAAGCTGGGAAAGAGCAGAACTGAGAAGATAACTCTTGTGGTAAAAACTTGTGGTATTCCAGCACTTTGTTTGTCTCTTCTGTCTGTGTTCATTTTTGTTTGTAATACTTTGTATGGAAGCCCTGGGACGTTACTGGAAGTCCTGAAAAAGGATTTTCTGGTTGTCTGTTTATAGAACTCCTGGAGGAGGGTTTCCTGGGACTTTACTAATGATTTGTGTTGACCTCTTGGACTTTGTGGGTCTGTGTTGATTTATACATTGATGATTTATTGTATTCTTTAAGGAGTTGTTTCATTCAATGGATTTTTATATTTCCTTTTCCATTTGGCCAATTCTACTTTTAAAGCAGTTTTCCAGGATATTGACACCTTTTTTTCATAATTCTTTTGTATCATTCATTTCTTTACCCGTTTTTTCTCCTCCCTCTCTTATATGGTTTTTAAGTTCCTTTTGGAGCTCTTCCATGAGTTCTTTCTGAGCTTGAGACCATTTCCCATTTTTCTTTGGAGTTCTACCCATATATATTTTGACATTGTTGTTCTCTTCTGAGGCCTTCTCTGTCACCATAATAGTTTTCAATGGTCAGATTCTTTTTTTCTTTGTTTTTTGCTCATTTTTTTTGGTGGGGGGGGGCTTTTTCCTTCCTTTTAAATTTGAGCTCTGTACCTGTGGTAGAAGAAGCACCACAGGCTTTGGGTATTTACCTGGTGTTGTGCTGATGTTGTCCTGAAGCCCATGGGGGACCCTTAAGTCTGGTGCTGTGCTAAGGGGGTGGGATGAGATTGGTTGGCACTGCTGGAGGCCATAGAAGTTTGTCAGCTTAGTTGGTGCTGACCTGGGATCCTAGTGGTGGTGTCTGGCATGTATAGATGTCTAGTGATGTGTTTCTGCATCTCCCCATTGCTATACTGAAACATGTGGGAATCTGACCTCTGGAGGCTGCCAGTTTGCCTTGGGGCTATGCTGAAGTGTAGTAGGGCTGGTGCTGGCTGGTGGCTGCCTCTGTTTTATGACCTTGAATGCCCTTTCCTCTCATCTTCACACTACTTATGCTTTGCTGAAACCCACCTCTGGGTTATTTCCCCCATCCACCTTCTCCAATCTTACTCTTAGGCTCTTGAGAACAGTTAAAGAAAGTCAAAGATCTGTGCCATTATAATTTTACGTTACATATTCTCACCTGTGCCCTTAGTTTTCCCAGTACTACTTTGTTATTTCTTGACTCACATTCTCCACATTGGCTATCTAAACCTCCTCTTCACTCTTTAAGTCATTCATTTATAGCTTCCATTATGCTTAGCAGAGGACTTTGCCTCACATCTTATCAAGAAAATTGAGGCCATTTGTTAGGAACCCTGTTTTCCCCAATTGTATGGTTTCATACTCAGCAATATTATCCCTCCTTCTCCCTCTACTCGTTCTAAAGATGACTTCCTTGCCAAGACCAACCTCTTGAGCTGTGACTTTAATCTTGCATCTCTTCACCTCTTCTGGCAATTTGTTCACTTCTTGTCTTTTCTAGGGCCAATCCTATGAATTGGTTAACTCTATCTAGGAATTTTGTCCATAATTATAACTAGCTTACATATCTGTGATACTTAATGGTTACGCAGTACATAACACATGTATTATCTGACTTAATCTTGATACCAACCTGTGGGGGAGATACAAGTGCGAGTTTGATTATCTCATTTTACAGATGATGAAAATGTTCAATTGAATCAAATTTAATTGCCTTACCTTAAGTTACTGGACTAGCAAGTGTCAAATCTTGAATTCAACCTCAGGTCTTCTGCCTCCAAATTAAGTACATTTTCCTTTATACTTCCTTGTTTCATAACAGTTCTGGGCACCAGAGTTTATTTGACTTTTCAAAGAGGAAAATTCTGGAAATGCTTGTATGATATTGATTGGAAATTCCAAATCAATACAGAATTGAAATCGTTTTTAGGAACCCCTTGGATTAAAAAGGAACTTGAACAAAACTAGATAGATCCAAGTCATTGTTTGAGTATAGACTCGAGATAAACCTTCAGAGAAGAAAGATAAGGTAAAGTTTACTAAGACAAATCAGAAGAGCTACCTACATGTTGACTTGGTCAAGTCATTATTCTTTGTCACAGTTTCTTCATCTAGAAAAATCATTAGAGTAGATGATCTTTAAGGTCCCCTCTAACTCTAAATCCTATTAAACTAGGTCCCATAACCTAAATCTAGCCCCCTACTGTGGTACAAACCAATCCTGTTACCTGGGGCCATTTTGTATCTCTGACCTTTTGTACCAGCTAGCACCCCAGTGTCCTCAGAGTGGCGGCCAACACAGGTTCTTAGATTTGCTTTGCTAAAGGAAAGCAACTCAAAATGGGTTAATAAGCTTACTTTAATCAATCAAACATATATCGTTTACCTAGTTCAGGGGGAAAAGGTCAGCACCCTGAACTTCAGAGTATACAGAGGTTACAAGCATAAGTTACAAGAACATTTCAACAGACAGGCTTCCAAACTGTCCAACCATTACATGCATCCATATCTAATCCCAGTTACCAGAGAGGGAAGCATCAACATCTGGGTTTTCAAAGCTGGGGGGCTCTCAACGGCTTCCCAGAATCTCATCTGATCAAATCACACAACACTTCTCAAAGTGAGCCCCAAAACAAAGCCTCAAATCAGGGTTTATATAGCCCACTCCTGGCTCAGAGAATGTAACAACCTTCTTGACCCACTGGCCAATCACAAAGTATCTCCTGAGAAACAAGTATCCACCACAGGCTCCAGGTGCACTTAAGCCTAGGGGCAGGGAAGATCTTAAAAATTTACATTCCCATTACAACTTTAGATTACTCACTTGTAGAATAATATTTGGATTGGATAAGCTTAAAAGGTTTTTTCTTTGATATTTGATTAGATCTTTGATCCTAACTGGTTTCTTCTATCAGTACATATCATATGCCACTTTGTACAATTTTTATCTATATTCTTCTAAAGATCTTTCACAGAGCATATATTTAATACACTGGAAACCTTCCTCTAATTCCAATTCTTAACATTTTTTTATGTGTCATAGACTCCTTTGGAACTTTGATTAAGCCTATGGACTCCTTATCAGAATAACACTTTTAAACAAATAAAATAAAAAATATAGGTTTAGAAATGAAACCAATTAGGGGTGGACAGGTAGCACAGCAAGTAATAGCACCAGCCACAGTGTCGGGGTGACCTGGGGATTGAATCTGGGCTCATACTTAGCACCACACCCAGAAATAACTGGCCTTGTAACCTTGAGCAAGTTACTTAACCCCAATTGCTTAAAAAAAAAAAGAAATGAAACCAATTATATTATAATATAGTTATCAAAATATTTTGAAAAAACAAAACCTCATTCACCCAAGGTTAAGAACCCTTGCTCTGGGTTTTTTTTTTAATATATATTTTATGTGTACAAATAAAGGAACAGTGGATAAAGCTTTGAGTCTAGAGTAAGAAAAGATCTAATTTCAAATCCTGTATCACTTACTATCTGCATAACCCTGGGCAATTCACTTAACCTCAGTTTTCTCATCTCATATCCCAGGATTGTTGTGATGATCAAGTGAGATAATAATTGTGAAGTGCTAAGCACAGGGTCTAACACAAAGTAAGCATTATATAAGAGTTACTATAGTTCCAAATTTATGTGTGGAGGGAACAGCTTTACATATCTCACTAAATGCCTTAGGAGACAATACAGCTGCCTTCAAAGTTATCATACCACTTTTTTTTTTTTTTTAGTAAATCCCCTTAAAGAGTTTATTAGCATCTCATATGCAAGTATATGCTACACTGATCTTCTATCACCTTTACATTTCAAAAGGTACAATCTTCATATATTTGTAAAGACTAATTTATTTTGTAAAACTTGCATTCTTTCTGAAGTTATGATTTTTACTTGTAATGTAGATACAGGCATTTGAAATTCATCAACACAACTTTTCATTAGCTAATTAGTCACCAATTTGTGATACCACAAAACAATCCTTCTCTTCCATGGTGGACAAATCCTCTAAAAACAGTTGCATAACACAAACCAAGTCATTTAATTAACTAAGTAGATATGGTAACTAAAGATTTTACAGGTAGCTAATCTCTTATAATCTATCCATAACTTCTCTTGTCCTTGTTAAATAGGCAATTAGAATGCATAGATTTTTTCTTTCCTTTTATTCCATTTCAACTTTCTGTTACTCTTTCTTATGTTGCTAAAAATCCCAGACTTAGCACCTTTTCAATAGCTATAAGTAGCAAATGAGGGTAAAGTTCTATTATTTTCTAGATAATTTAAAGTGGATTTTCCAGTGTGTGTGTGTGTGTGTGTGTGTGTGTGTGTTTCAGATGCTAGGGCTCTTATGATATATTGTGGATAATGGATTTCTTTGTATATTTCATGTTAGTCAAAGTTATGATGCAGATTTTCTCTCATGCAATTGTTTTAAGTCAAGGATAGTTATAAACAGAGATTCAAAAGTTCCTGACAAAATTTACATGATCAAGACCTTAAGTAAATCTAATGTATCTTCATATGGCATAGATTTTCTGTTCATTCACTATTTTTGTACACTCATACTTGAATTACTATTGGGCACACAATTATTGGTACACATTTCTGTTGAAAGTAGGAATGAGAGCAATGACAAAGATGTTAGTGTTTTAGGAATGAGTTATGTATCCTATTCTCTGAAATGGAATATCTAAATCATTATATGCCAGAAGTGGCCTTTAGTCAAAACTTTGGATTCTAGGTAATAGGGTACAGTTACCTCCACTTAAATTCTATTGTAATGCCTGCTTTATGAGTTCAGGTGATCTTAGGTTCATGAAAGCTAGGCCAGCAGGGAACAAGCTCTGGTGATGTCCAGATTTTAGCTTTGGGGTCAGTGGTGGGTTATCATCTGAAGGGCAATCTAAGTTCAGAGATAATTCATCACCTGAATGCTATTGTTTTTGTCCTTCATTCTTGAAGAAGACCAATGACATCAGGAAGTTGATGCCATGATTTGCAAGTGAATTGAATTTAAAGTAAGGGACAGCTGTGCAAAATCACCAGCCTCACTCTCTCCTCCAGAGCCATCTGGGTCCAGTGGCAAGATATAGATAAGGATGACTGAAGATGACCCTGGGTGCAGTGGGAGAACTTGGCCTTTTTAAAATAAGATCTTTCCCAGGTCTCAGTTTGACTGAGACAATGCCCATTTAGTGATTAAGGCTAGGTAAGAAATGATGCAAAGAATGACTTCTTTTCCTTGTTTAAAAAGAAATCATCTGGGAAGGGAAGACCCTATGGGTTTCTGGGCAAATCAGAAACAATTGCTGTTCATATTCACTCTGAGTCATCAGAGCCAAACAATGATCAAGTGGGGCTACGCTAGTCAATGAGAGCCAGAGTGATTTGGGTCTAAGGCATAGTTCTGGCTACCAGGTAAGCAATGTTTTGACCTGGGGAACTAATTAGTAACATCTCTGGGGAGAAACTAGCCATGTTGATGAGGTCAGAGATCTGTTGGAGGGAAAAAAGGGAAATTGCTTGAGCAAGTCACTTGTATGCTCTGGATCTGTTTCTTATCCATATCAGTAATAAGAGCCATTATTTATGTAGGTTTGCAAAAGCACTTTGTGCATGTAATATCATTTCATGCTTTTAAAAGCAATCCTGTGAGTTTGATGCCATTTTTATTCCCATTTTGCAGAAAAGGAAACTGTCTGACTAAGGTTAATCGACTTTCTTACCATCACCTAGCTAAGTAAGTATCTCTGGTGGGATTTGAACTCAGGTCTTCCTAACTCCAAGTTCAGTGTTCTACCACTGTGCTGCCTACCTATAAGAAATTGGATTAATTCATTTCTAAAATCTATTTTAGCCCTAAGATTCCATGGTTTCTATTATGGGGCAGTACCCAATCTTTCACAGTACAAAAACTAGGAAAAAAAAAGTTCTTCCATTGTTTGAACTAGAAAGGAGATTGCTTATTTTAAATAGACAACATGAAAAAGAAAAAATAAAAATGAAAGTTACTTCAAGTTTCTATTCCAGGTAAAATTCCCACACTGTAATTAAGAAGCAGTTTTTTGTAAAACTGATTTTCAAAACATGTAGCATTTTGATGTGACTTTTTCATAAAGCTGGAGAAATGGAGATATAGAAGATTTAAAAACCGTGAAGCTTATGTTTGATATTTATAAAATATTTGTCTCTTATATTTTAATTAATACAGTAAGTACATTTAAAAAATAAAATTTCATTAAGGACTCTGTAGTATTTCTGCATTGCACAGTAAAATATTCTAAAAGAAACAAAACAAATATATATATATGCATATACTCATGTATGTATAGTTATGCTTGTATATATTCATATATGCATGTGTATACATATATAAATACATACAATGTGTGTGTGTCTTAGTGTATGTCTTAGTTCCAGTCAGTTTAAGTGCCATTAGTTCTTTTATTTAAATCAAAATTTCAATATCCTTTCTTCCTATTTCAATTGTCTCACCCTAGTACTGGATCAAATTAGCCCACATTTCATTCACTTTCATGTCATCAAACTATATAGAGAGTATTAGAACTGAAGGTTTTAGATCTCATCTAGTTCAAAAAAAAAACTCACATTTTACAATCTTTTCATCCCCTCCCCCTATCTCCATAGTCCTCAATACAATCTAAGTCTCTCTCCTCCCAAATCAACAAAGATATATTAAACCTCTGCTATGTACAAAAATTTGTGCTAAATGGTGTGGTGAAAACAGACAAACAATATCTGCTCTAGAATCTTATCACCCTTGTCAAGTTACCTAACTTCTCTTAGACAGAATTTATTGTTGTTCAGTTGTGTCCAACTCTCTGTGACCCCATTTTGGGTTGTCTCAGCAAGGATACTGGAGTGGTTAGTCATTTTCTTCTCCAATTCATTTTACAGATGAGGAAACTGAAGGACACAGGGTTAAGTAACTTGCCCAGGGTCCCACAACTAGTAAGTATCTGAAGACACATTTGAACTCAACAAGATGAATCTTCCTAACTTTAGGCTCAGCACTCTATCCACTAGATGCCCTTTGGACTCACTATACTGATTTATAAAATGAGAGGGTGTAGTAGCCAAATTAAGACAACCAGATAAAGTGGAATGAGTAATGGTTTTATAGTTAGAGAACCTGAATTAAAATCCCAACTCTTCCACTTACTGCCTAAGTGACCTTGGGGAAGTAAATTCCTGTTTTTCAGTCACAAATCCTTATCCTGTGAAAGTTTTGAGAAAAGGTTGGACTAAAGTTCCTTCCAACTTGGAGTCTACATCTTTATTTATTCCAATTGTAGAGCAAAGTTATATTCCTGCTAGGCTATAATTTGAAATGACTACTGTTGGACCAGGAGTAAACTTCTCAATTTAGATTTTTAAGTGTTCTATTAATTGATCCCACCTTCGTTATCCATACTTGAACCATACCATTTTTATCCAACTGATCTTATTGTCCATCATGACTACTGTGTTGCTCTCTTGAGTCTGGGATGACCTACCTTTCCTATATACCTTTTCAAATCTTCCACTTCTATCAAGGTCTTGTCCAATTTCTGCCACCTAGAGGAAACTTGACTCTGAAATTTATTATTTTTTTTCGTCATGAATTTGCAAAATTCTATTTTAAACAGAATCATAATGGGCATCCAAGTTGCATCCTTCCAAATACAGGGCCAACTTTAAACTCCAGAATTTCAAGGACATTGTTCTTGGAGCTTGACAGTGAGGCCTAGGTCCACTCTGCAATGTGCCTTCTTTCTTAAGCATCTTCCTAGTGAGCCAATTCAGCAAAGATAGGCCCATTCTTCCCTCTAGACCCAGCACCAAGGGGACCACCTAAAAGCATGGGCCCAAATGCCAATGCTCTTATCAAGCTCTCCGGGAGTTCAAGGAATAGAGAGGGGCCGAGGTATGAATGTGCTTCTCATTCAGGAAGGTGCACTAAGGGCATGGTATTAAACCACTCCAGGAACAACTTTGGACTCCTCATTTCTCTTCTTTGGAAACTTTGCAGATGGCCCTGACTGAACCAGGCCCCTCATCGCCAGTGTTCTCACTCCTTCTCTGAGAAGTCTGTCCTCTTTCCACTCTCCCTGTCAGGGCTTCTGTCCCCACTTGTGGCATGCTCCTCACTGCCAGCAGTGGGTGCACTGAAGAAATCAGCAGAGAAGAGCTAAGATTTGCCAAGCCAGTTGCTAATATAAGGAGATAATTGTCTTTGCTGACCTACTGCATTTTACATCCACAGAAGGAGACAGCTATGTTTCCCCATCAGGAATCATTACAAGATAAGACCTAACCACGTAATACTGTTGTACTCCAAATTAATAAATATATGGGACTAGGAAGCCATTCAAAGGTGAATTCTGCACAATGTTTAAGGACCAAAAATATATGTATCTAACATATCTATTTTATCCCATGTTCTTATAAAGAATGTTGGTGTATTTCACCCAACAGAACACAATGAAAATGGTGCTTTTCCGGATGGGTCAGTACACAGGATTCCAAGTTTGATCTTGAACAGAAAAGTTGATGAGTCAATTTTCAAGAAAAGGCACATAGTTGGTCAATCTGGCTAACTGTTGTTCGTTGGGGATTGGTGGAACTGGAGCAGGTTCTGATAAAGGAATAAATCTGTTAAAGGAAACATCCAGGGAACCAGGCATCTTGGGCATCACCCTCCTGGTGCTGGAGTTGGCCTGCCATCCTTGTTCCAAGACACCTTTCACTGCTTCTTTTACAGGAAGTTCCACAAATGCTGTGAAGTCATCAGTGATGATGGAGGTGTAGGCCTGAGAAAGCAGGGCAAAGGCTCTTCTTCTTGTGGCATCTCTGAGAGCCTCCATGATGGACTGAATGGTCTCAGACCACTGATGGGAGCTGGTGGTTGTGTAGATTCCTGGGAAATCTCTCTGCCAGATTTTCTGTCCTACTGACCAGATTCCCCCAAGCTTGGAATTTGTGGATTTTATGGCAGGAGGAATTCTCTTCCACAGGTATCAGGCATTATTAATGTCGTTGTGCAGCAGGTACAGGGCCAGAAGCTGCCCGTAGACGGGGGTGTGGCGATGCCTCTGCGGGCCTCGAGCTCCTGGTTCTTGCACTGGTCCAGCAGCTTCTTGAAGCTGAAGGCGGCGTTGTCCGCCATGAAGGCCACGGGCATCTTCCCGCCTGCGCTGGGCCTGGACCTCCTCCTGCCCTCCTGTGCCGCAGCCTCAGGCCCGGCCCTGGAGCTCTCCACCATCTGCAGACTCCAGGATCCCACGGGCAGCGTCGCACCAAGAATGATGAGCTCTCTGAAATTCATTATTAACATTTCTTTTCTCTAAATTGACATAACATTTATAGTCTATATAGGACACTGAAACAGCGATTTTCTCAAATCTTGCCTCCTCAATTAGATTATAAGTTCTTCAAGGGCACAAACTATCTTCTACTTCATTCATATCTTTTATGCCTCAAGGGAATCTGGGAATTGTAGTGTTTAGTATGGCAATGGAAAACTAATAGAGTTGTAGAATCAGAATACACATACCTAATATACATTATTAAGAATCATACTCCAAGAGTTTGAAGGGTCTTCAGAAATAGAATTGTACAATATGAGAATTGGAAGGGTCCTCAACAACAATCTAATACCACCCATTTATGAAGGGAAGTCCCACTGTAGCATACCTGGGAAGTGAGGAATGCTAAAAAAAACCAACTAGTCGAAGGAGATTCCCACAAAAGACAAAAGGTGGGGAAGCTAGGTGGTACAGTGAATACAGCACTGGCCTTGGAATCAGGCGGACCTGAGTTCAAATCCAGTCTACGACACCTGACACATTTACTAGCTGTGTGACCTTGGGTAAGTCATTTAACCCCAACTGCCCTGCCTCCCCCACTCCAAAAAGACAAAACAAACAAACAAAAGGTATGAACTAAACTTATTTTAAACAATAAAATGAAGAGGTTGGACTATATTATCTCTAATTCTCTAAAATTCTATGATGCTATGCTGTGATAATATGATGTTACTTTTAAGACAAACTCTTTCTCCTTTCTGTCAGTCTTTGACAAGATTGATTACCAAAAGCTGATATGTGGCTGAAATGAGGCAGATTTCATGAGCTCATCCGGGAACCAAGGGAACCTAGCTGTGCCAAGTAAAGAATCTCTAAAGTCTGAGACAATTGCATGAAGGAAATTTTCCTGAACTCATGATCTAACCACACTGGTTATCTCTGTTTCTCATACATAGCATTCCATCTCCATCTCCATCTCCATCTCCATCTCCATCTCCATCTCCATCCCTTTGTACTGGTTGTTCCCGATGCCTGGCGTTCACTCTGTCCTCACTGCTGCCTCATATAATTCTTCTCCTCCTTTAGGATTGTAATGTAATGCCAAAAGAAGGCAACTTCCCAGGTTCAAAATACCAGCATAGGTGCTCTCTATTTTATTTAGTGACAAACCAAGAACAGAGAAGATCAAAACATGACATCATTCCAAATACAGCATTTACTAAGTGTGATTAAATAATCTCCAAGTACTACCCCACCCCAGGATCTTCCAATCATTCAATCAATTACAAAGTCTCTGTTCTAAATACTTCTCCACCTCTAGGCTATACCTTAATTAAGTCCACCACAAAGCCCCTCTTCTCAAATGGAGATTAGTTTCCAAACATAAGGTCAAAAGTTCCCCACCCCTGGATCACAATTGAATCTACCCCAGAGTTACATCAAGTTTAAACACAGCACTTAATACCCAAATGGAGGTCTTTTCTTCATCTTGACACGAGGCAAGTTCTCAGCAATCTTAGTTCCTGGGGAGACAAGGCTTAGCAAGGCCATAAGATACATTGCCAGTCCCTTCATGAATTTGTCCTCTGTCTGTAGAACAGTCCTAGAACCCCTGAACACATTAGCAAAGCCCTCTCCCAGGATTTCTGTAAACATACAACAAGAAAATCCTTCTTCAGGGCTTCTGAACCAACAGAAAGGTTCCCAGACCCCTGCAACAACAGCACTGTCCCTCACCAGTGGACAGTATTCACTCTCTGTCTGCAGGACAGTCTCAGGGCTTCTTAACCAAATGCCAGGTTCCAGGACTTCTTCAACAAAAGGACTGTCTTTCACCAGTGGACAAATCTGGCAAAACAACATCAAAACAGACAGACAAAGTACCAGCAAAACAGCCATGTCTCCTCAGTCCTTGGCAGCTCAGGGGGCAGGTCTCAAAAGTCCAGGGCAATTCAAAGCGGCCACCAGCAATTCTCTTAGTCTCTCTCTCTCCACGAGGTGCTGCTTCCAAAAAGATCTTCCGCCTCTCTCTAGTGTCTCTCCAAATCTACATCACCAGCTCCTCCCAATTCAGGACTTTCTTTTCACATCAACAAGCCCATCCCACAGGTGGGATTAACAAACTCTGGGTTTTAACACAATCAATTTGAAAACCAAGCCAATACAGGGGAATCTTTAATTGCCATTACTATCACAAGGATGTAGCTCAAACACCATCCTCTGCACGAAGTCTTTCAGGACCCTTAAAACTTCTAGTGTTTTCTGTCCCAAACTACCTTGTATTTAACTACTTTCTATATAGTTGTGTTATTTCACTTTATTTTTATACTATATATATTTATGCATAAACTTGTCTCTCACATTAGAAGAAGAGTTTCTTATGAATATGGATTGTTTTTGTTTCTGCAATTTTATTCCCAGCATCTGACACTGTTCCTTGAAAATAATAGGTGCTTAATAATTAATATTTGTTGACTCACTGGGTTGATAGAACAAGATTAAGCCAATGTGAGCTGGAGCAAATGTACCAGTATATACAGTAGTAGCATAACCTTGAAATTGATGATGGTAGTCTTGAAATCTGTTCTTGTGGTCATGTCCTCCCAGGAATTAAAAAGTTCAACATAGTCTCAGACTGGAACCTTTAGAGGGATCAAATGTGGATTTGGAAGTTTGTAAATCACTTATATCAGAAAACTTCACTTATTAATATATTGCTGTTATGTGTAGGCATATGTCTACCTTAACCATTTTTCCTTTGCTATAGTACATATATTTAAGTAAACTTAGAATAAACACCTAAAATAATAATTTTCTTCCCAATGGGAAGAAATATCACTGTGTTTTTTTGAGTACGACAAGAAACTTGAGATGGTAGAAATGTCATTGGACTTGTAGTCTGAAAGCATGACTTCTCAGACTGGGCCTATCCCATTACTGCCTATATAATCTTGGACAAATAACTTCACCTCTTTTTACCTCAGTTCTCTCATCTCTACAGTGAGAGGTTTGGATTAATAAATCTCTAAGGTCCCATCCAACTCCAATATCCTGTGTGATTTGGTGTCTATGTATAGATGTCTTAAAGGGTTTAACCAAATCAATTTTCCACAAGTTAACTACCTATTAGACAAGTAGCACAGAATAAGAAAAATCGTTCTTTCTGCTTCCAAAACTTTCTCCCTGATGCTTAATCTTAAACTTTCTCTCTAATGTTTAAATGAAACACTGGAATCTTTCCACACCTGGCCACACATACACCCAACTCCCACCCCTACACAGATACACAGATACATACAACACACAACTCTTTTTAAAACAACAACAACAAACTGCATTTAAAATCAAGACTTCATGACTGTGGGCATATTCAAATTAATTCAATGGTCATTTATTTCTCACCTACTCCATACAACTCACAGTGTTACATGCTAAGGGGGATAATAAAGGACATTATGACAAAGTATGAGAATCATAAAATCTCAAATTTGGAAGACATTTCCTAGTTCTTAATTAGAAAGGCCCCCTGAGCTCAATCAGAATAAATGTAATTCCTCTTTCCCAGGCCTCTTTTTAAACCTTTGAATAATTAAAGATAGTTATTGCATCACTCTCAAATCTTTTCTTTTTTAAAAAATTATTTATTTATTTTTAGTTTTCAACATTCATTTCCACAAGATTTTGTTACAATTTTTTTCTCCCCGTCTTTCCCCTACCCCCAAATAGCAAGTCTACTGAATACCCCTTCCCCCAATCTGTTCTCTCTTATATCCTCCCCCATGACTCCCCTAACTTTCAAGTAGGACAAGATGGGTTTCAATTCCCAAGTACCTGTATATCTTATTTTCCAGTTGCATGTAAAAAAACAAATTTTTAAACATTCGTTTTTAAAACTTTGAGTTCCAGATTTTCCCCTTCTTCCCTCTTCACCTATCCCTACTGGGAATATAAGCAATTCAATATAGGTTAAACATGTGTAGTTACTCAAATCATTTCCATAGTATTGTGGAAGACTATATTTCTTCCCTCCATCCTATCCTGTCCCCTACTTATTCTATTTTTTCCTTTGACCCTATCCCTTTTCAAAAAGGTTTGCTTCTAACTACCCTCTCCCCCAATCTGCCCTCCCTTCTATCATTTCCCCTCTTATCCCCTATCCCTCCCCATTTTCCTGTAGGGTAAGATACCCAATTGAGTGTGTATGTTATTCCTTCCTTAAGCTAAAGTCAATGAGAATCAGGTTGTCCGATTCCCTTTCATCTTCCTATTCTTCCCCTCCATTGTAAGTTTTCTCTTGCCTCTTTTATATGAATTAATTTACCCTAATCTATCTCCTCCTTTCTCCTTCTCCCAATGAATTACTCTCTTACCTTTTAATTTTATGTTTTAGATATCATCCCTTCATATTCAACTCATCCTATGCCCTCTGTATATGTATACATGAACATACATTTGCTCACATTCACATATATATTTATATACACATACACCCTCCTACACATACATATATATGTGTATGTATACACACAAACATATATATTCCCTTCAACTATCTTCATACTGAGAACAGTCTTATGAGTCACAGTTATAATTTTTCCATGTAGGAATGTAAATAGTTCAACTTTAATAAGTTCCTTATGATTGCTTTTTCTTATTTACCTTCTCATGCTTCTCTTGCTTCTTGTATTTGAAAGGCAAATTTTCTGTTCAGCTCTGTTTTTTTCACCAAGAATGCTTGAAAGTCCTGTATTTCACTGAAAGACCATATTTTTCCCTGTAATGTTATGCTCAGTTTTGCTGGGTAGGTGATTCTTGGTTTTAGTCCTAGCTCCTTTCACCTCTGGAATATCATATTCGAAGCCCTGCGATCCCTTAACATAGAAGCTGATAGGTCTCGTATTATCCTGATTGTGTTTCCACAATACTCAAATTGTTTCTTCCTGACTGCTTGCAGTATTTTCTCCTTGACCTGGGAACTCAGGAATTTGGCTATACTATTCCTAGGGGTTTTCTTTTTGGGATCTTTTTCAAGAGGCAATCAGTGAATTCTTTCAATTTCTATTTTGCCCTCTGCTTCTAGAATATCAGGGCAATTTTGCTTGATAATTTCTTTCTTTATTTTTTTCCTTTTGAAGGGCAATTGGGGTTAAGTAACTTGCCCAAGGTTACACAGCTAGTCTTTTTTGTGTAGGTGTTAAGTGTCTGAGGCTGGAACCGAACTCAGGGCCTCCTGATTCCAGGTCGGCAATTTACTCACTGCACCACCTAGCTGCCCCTTGGTAATTTCTTGAGAGATGGTGTCCAGGCTCTTTTTTCGATCATGGCTTTCAGATAATCCAATGATTTTTAAATTATCTCTCCTGGATCTATTTTCCAGGTCAGTGGTTTTTCCAGTGAGATATTTCACATTGCCTTCTATTTTTTCATTTGTTTGGATCTGTTTTATAATATCTTTATTTCTCAAAGTCATTAGCTTCCAATTGCCCCAATCTAATTTTGAAGGAGTTATTCTCTTCAGTGAGTTTTAAAAATTCCTTTTCTGTCTGGCAAATTCTGTTTTTTAAAGTATTCTTCTCCTCATTGGCTTTTTGGGCCTCTTTTGCTATTTGAGTTAGCCTATTTTTTTAAGGTTTATTTCCTTCAGTGTATTTTTGGGTCTCCTTTAGCAGGCTGTTGACTCGCTTTTCATGATTTTCTTGTATCATTTTCATTTCTCTTCCCAATTTTCCTCCAGTTCTCTTACTTGATTTTCAGAATCCTTCTTGAGCTCCTCCATGGCCTGTAACTAATTCATATTTTTCTTGGAGGCTTTTGACGCAGATGTTCTAACTTTGCTGTCTTCCTCCCACTCCATGCCTTGATCCTTTTTGTTCCCAAAAAAGGATTCTATGGTTTGTTTGTGCTTCCTTTGCTTGCTCATATTGGCAGCTAATTTCTCAACTTTTGAGTTCTTTGCCACAGTATAACTATGCTTCCAGATTGCAGAGCGCTATATCCCAAACCACTGGGGTTTTCACAACTACCGGAGGTATTACCATGTTTCCCCGATAATAAGACACTGTCTTATTATATTTTTTTTGGACAGAAAAACACCAGAGGGCTTATTTTCAGGGGAGGGCTTATTTTAATGAACATTGACAGCAATTTTAATAAACAGGTAAATGTGAACAAAAAAATGTACCTTTATTCAATAAGCAAATCACTGGGGAAGAACAGGATGACGCGCTCACTGCTGCAGCTCTGATTGGATGCAGCTTGGAGCGCGGCGTGCGTTTCACCCGGGGGAGGGGTGCATACAGAGGGTACCGTAATGTAGCGTGTAGTGCAGGGGATCACCTTCACTACAGTAGCAATCTCAATAGGGCTTATTTTCGGGGGAGGGCTTATTTTAGAGGAATCTTAAACAGTAAGGGGAGGGCTTATTTTCGGGATAGGTCTTATTATTGGGGAAACACGGTAGGAGGGTGCCTTCTCTGTAGCCCCCACTAAGTCTGTACCACCACCCAAGACTGTGATCTAGATCCAAGCAGGTCAAAGCAAGAGCAATTACCCCCAGTGGTTGCTTGGTCCCCCTACAATCTGCAGGCCAGGAGTTCTGGAAGCAACCATGCGCAAGGCTGCCAGGCCTTGGGCCACTTCTTGCCCTAGGGGCAGGTGCCCGACCATGCTTTTCAGTGTCCCCCTATTCCAACAAAATTTTGCACTGACCTTTTACTTTCTCTTTGGCGTTTATGGATTGAGAAGTCTGGAAACCACCATAGCTACTGATGATTCACTCTCCTCAAGTCTGCTGTGGTGGCTACTGATTGGGGCCATCCTGGGGTGGAACCACACAGCTCATGCAGGAATGTGCTTGACTCCCTGCTCAGTGTGATTGATAGACACTTCCTGTCTACCTGCCAGGCTTCTTTCAGTGGGAGAGTCATTTCTTTCTGTCACTTTGTGGGTTCTGTAGCTCTAAAGTATGTTTAGCGTCATTTTTTACATGTATTGGAACTTCTTGGAGTGGGAACCCATGACAAGTTTGTGCTTCTACTCTGCCATCTTGGCTCTGCCCCCTCAAATTTTTTATTCTCCAGGATTTATCATAGGCTCATAGATTTAGACCTGCAAATGACCTTAAATGTCATCTAATCCAACTCCTTCATTTTATAGAGGAGAGAACTGAGAGTGAGGGAGGTTAAGTGACTTGCTTAATGTCAAATAGGTTGTAAGAAGCATCATTGGAATTAAAATGCAGCACCTGTGCTTACAAAACCTGTTGTTTTCTCCATTATACCATGATGCCTCTGTAACGCCTTCAACTGGTTCTCATCTGTCATGATTTCTAGTTTCCTAATTCCAGTTTCCTTCCTCATTATAAGCCTCAATTTGTCAATATCCATCTTAAAATGTGACAACCAGAAGTCAATGCAATTCTCTGTGTTTGTTCTGACCAGAGAACTGTGTCAGGATGACAAGGGGGAGGAGAAGTCTAAGGAACTAGACTCAAATTTATGCTTTCTTCACCTTTATGAGCATCCTGGTCTTTTTATGGAGGTATATGTTTGAATCTCATTTCTAATCATTTCCTATCTTTTAAAGAGACAGAATGACAGAGTGGACAAAATATTGGACTTCAAATCAGGAAAAGATGGGTTCAATTATCACTTCAGAAACTTATTAACTATGCTATCTTGGGCAAGTCAGAAAACTTCTCTGGGTCTCAGTTTCCTCATTTGTAAAAGTAGGGGGTTGGACTTGACGGAATTTAAGGTACCTTTCAACTATGATGCCATTATCTTGCAAGTACAATGGGACTATCACCTTCCTTGTTGTGTACATTACATCTTGAGAAGAGAAAAATTAGCCCCTGTCCTTGAGGAACTTGCTATAATGTGACATAAAAATCTTTTCATCTAACATGTACCAGTATTAAATATATTTTAGTCAGCTTTAGCTATTGAATAGTCCATGTCTGTACACGATCAGTACAACCCAACCTTTCTATTTCCATCAAAAATATTTCTAAGACTCCAGAACAATGTTTTTTATACATTTATAGTTTTAAACCTTTTGCCCATGATACCTTTGAGAACAATTTAAATGCCATAAAGGTAATTATGTTTAAAAGAGAACAAAACATAATATGAATAGAACAATGAGATATTCCCATTCCTGATAAGTATCATCTAAAATTAGACAAAGTAGGTGTTTTAGGTATCAATGCACATCCTTCTATCCCCAAAATTTGTTTACTGGAAACCCGTTTCAGGCAGTTCATGCTTAGTCATTATCACTACTGCAAGATGTATTCATTTTTGCTCATATTTTTGGTCCTTTATGTTTATAAGTTAAAAACATTCTCTTTAACATTGTCTTCTCCTCATCTACCTCTGTCCTGCTGTTATGGGAATCTGAAGATCTTCCCTTCTCCTAGGCTCTTTGATAGCCTTAGGTGACTCTGAGAACCTTCCTTGATTTTAGAATATGCTCTGCCCCCAGTGGGCTGAATGCAGTCACCTGGAGCCTGTGGTAGGAGGCTTGTTCTTCAGGAACACCCACACCTTGTTACTTTGTGATTGGGCAGTGGGTCAAGAGGGTTGTGATGGTCTCTGACCCAGAAGAAGGCTATATATACCCTGATGTGAGGTTTTGTTGTGGGGCTCAGTTTGGGAAGAGTTGTGTGATTTGACCAGATGAGACTTTGGGCAGCCATTGAGTCCCCCAGCTTTGAAAACCCAGATGTTGGTGCTTCCCTCTCTGGTAACTGACTAGGTATGGATGTAATGGTCAGACAGTGGGAAGCCCTATCTGCTGATCTGTCTCTCTGCCTGTAACTTCAGTTTGTATTCGCTGATGTCTGATTGATTAAAGTAAGATTGTTCGCCCATTTTCAGTTGCTTTCTTTTAAAGCAGATCTAAGAACCTATGCTAGCAGCCACTCAGGGATGCTAGGGTGCTTGCTGTTACACATGCATGCCAACCTTAGTATACTAAAATTGCCTTGGTCAATGGAATGATGTGATCATCCCAGGCCACTCCTTCCCCACCCATAATTCAAATATGTAAATTTGGGGAAATATCAAGTCTTCCTGGGACCAGAGGAATTGAAATGGAATTGAGTTCAGTTGTAGATATGTTATTGTTTAGTGATAATCACAGGATCACAGACCCAGAGAAGGAAAGGACCTTAGATGTAAACTAATCTAAACCCCGCTCCTGAATCTGTTCTTGGCTCTCTTCAGGGGTGGGGAACCTGAGGCCTTGAGGACACATGTGGTCCTCTAGACCCTCAAGTACAGCCCTTTGACTGAATCATAGTTCAAAGAACAAACCCCTTTCATAGAAGGATTTGTTCTGTAAAAGTTGGACTCAGTCAAAAGGACATACCCAAGGACCTAGAAGGCCACATGTGACCTTAAGGCCACAGGTTCCCCACTCCTGCAATCTTCTAGACTTTTTCAACATTCCCCAGCAGCCTTCTCACTTGCTAAGATGTTTTTTTCCCCCTTTCTGGTCTTTTCACTCAGAAAGATCTCTCTGGCCCTGTGGCCCCCTTCTCTGATTGATGAGTTCCTTTGTCCCTCCAATTAAGAAAGGTCTCAAGAAACCCATACTTACTCATTCACTGGAGCTTTCCCAGTTCTACTCTTTACTTTCAGGACTTCATCAATTCTCCTCTTTCCCATTTTTCAGATTCCACTTTATATATTGTCTTTTTCTATTAGTATGTAAGCTCCTTGACTATGGGAACTGTCTTGGTTTTTGCTTGCTATTGTATCTCTAGCACTTGACACAATGCCTGGAACTTAATAAGTGTTTAATAAACCTTTAATATACTTAGTTAATCTATTTATGTAATCTATTTTCTACCTCATTTTATGGATGAAGAATCTGTAACCCACAAAAGTACAGTTACTTACTCTGCTTCTTACTGAATGACTTTGACCAAGGACACCATATCTTTATTGTGCAAGGAGGATTTAGAGCCCACAGATGGGACTTCATGAGCATATGATGCAACAGTAATCTTGGATGAGAGATTAGAAATTTCTGACTCTTTCAGGCAGAATTGTGAGGAAACTTGAAGGTTTCAGAGAACCTGTTGAATACAATCAATTAATCAGTCAAACAATCAAAACATCATTTATTAAGAGCTACAAAAAAAGAGAAAAACAAGTTTTCACCCTCAAAGAGCTCACATCCTACTGGGGAAAGATAATATGCAAATAATTAGGTGTGTGTATATATGTATATATACATATACATGTATATATACATATACATGTATATATGTGTGTATGTGTATACACACATGCATACAGAATGAATGGAATGGAATCTGAGAGTAGGAAGGCAGTAGCAGCTGTAAGAACCAGGAGAGCTCTCCTGCAGAAAGCTGGTTTTGAACTGAAACCATGAGGAAACCAGGGAAACTAAGAGATCAATTTGAAAAGACAGGACATTCCAGGACTGGGGGACAATTAACCAATCAATCAACCTTTATTAAGTGTCTACTATATTCTAAGGACTATGCTAAGTGCTAGGGATACAAAAACAAACAAACAAACAATGAAAGACAGTACCTGCCCTCATTGATCTTAAATTCTACTGGGGGAGACAACATACAAATATACATAAAACAAGCCATATAAGGGATAAATTGAAAGTAACAGAGGGAAGGCACCAGAATTAAGAAAGGTTGGGGAAGGCTTCCTGTAGAAGGTCGGATTTTAGTTGGGATGTAAAAAAAGCCAGGGAAGTTAGTTAGAATGGAGGAAGAAGAGTGTTCCAGGCATGGGGGACAGGCAGAGAAAATGCCCAGAGTCAAGAGATGGGGTATCTTGTTTCATGGAGCTGACAGGAGGCCATTGTCAGTACATCAAAGAATATGTGTTAGGAAGTAAGGTGCAGGTAGGCTGGAAAGGGAGGAAGGGGCTAGGTTATGAAGAATTTTGAATACTAAACAAAGTGTTTTGTATTTGATCCTAGAGTTAATAGGAAGGTAATGCAATTTATTTAATGGGGAGAACACATGATTGGATAGACAGATTTGGAGAGGAAAAGATTTAAGATGGAGAGAATTTTGTTGCCTATAGAACAGGCATTTCAGGGGGATACAGTGGAAGGGCTCTGTGAAATTCAGGACAGTCAGTACAAAGACAGAAAGATGGGAGGTGGAAAGAAATGGCTGAAGAAACTAAGAAAGCATTTAAGAGAATTTGAGATTCTAGCTGCCAAGGATAAAGGAGAATAAAATTCAGCAAATTTCTATGGGAAGTGTAGGAATGTTTCTTTTTATTTTTTAAATTCTGAATTTAACAAAAACCAAATAAAGCAGGCATTTCCATATACATCATAGAACAAGAGAAGATTATACAAGCTATTATGTAAAACTTCCTTTTATTTTAAAGCATATAACATTAACTTTCAAAGTTGTTGTGCTAGTTTATGATTCCTTCTGGCCTTCCTTCTGTTCACTTTTTTTTTGGGGGGGGTGGTGAATAAAACCTCATTCCTAGTTCTCCTTTCCTTTCTACTCTCCCCTCACTTAAAATTAAAAAAGATATACAAATTACTTGTTAAAAAATATACAGAGCCAGTAAAAATAAATTAGGAATGATTTTGCAAATGAGCCCACTCTGTTCTTTTTCAATGTTAAAGTATAATGATTGGCCTTGGTTTAATCACTACTATTCACTGCTTCTTAGAGACAGACATGTTCCTAGTGATCAGTAGGTACTGTTCATTTAGCAGGAGCTGAGAAACAGGATCTATACCTGTGTGTGCTTAAAATTGTGAGAATTATAGATAGAACTCAGACCTACTCTGTGATCTCAGGCATGAGCCCTTCAGTATGACTGTCCCTCTTGGACTCCTCTCCTATTCCCTTTTCTCCACATTATTCTGTGAGTCTTCACTTGCTCTTCCAATTTTGTTTAGTATTTATACCAAACTTAGCTTCTAATGGAGGCATTGCTTTTTGTTCTTGCTTCCTCAGCTCACCATCTTGTTTTCCCAGCAAGGTGCTGAATCTGTATGACCAATTTAATGAATCTTCCCCTTCTTGCCTGAGCAGGAACTTGTCAGGTGAGGCTTGTTGTCTTTCTCACCCAAGACCCATGAAAATCTTGTCCTTAGTTCAATTTCATTCAATTCAGTGAACATTTCTTAAGTTGTTGCTTCATACAATTAGAAAAAAATAAAATGGTCTCTTTCTCTAAGGATCTTATGTTCTTCTGGTGAAATTTACCCTTTATTTTTGTTGTTGGGTTGTTTTAGTTGTGTCTGACACCATTTGGAATTTTCTTGGCAAAGATACTGGAGTGGTTATATATAAAGGAATAAAAACAGAGCAAATCCAAAGTAATTTTGAATGGGGGAGAGCGTTTGGGGGGCATATGTATAATCATCTTCTGAGTGAGACTGGGAGAAATAGTATAACTACAAACTCAAGTGCCTTAATTTTTACACTTATTGTTATAGTGCACTTATAATTTTCATTATCACTTTCTCGATTCTAGACAACCACGCCCTGATTTATAGTGCTTGCCAATTTCCAAGGTGTAAATGCTCACACTGAAAATTTTATGATTTGGGGCAGCTAGGTGGAGCAGTGAGTAGAGCACTGGCCCTGGAGTCACAAGGACCTGAGTTCAAATATGGTCTCAGACACAACACAAAAGCTAGCTGTGTGACCTTGGGCAAGTCACTTAACCCCAATTGCCCTACCTTCCCCCCTCCAAAACAAAGAAAAAAGAAAAGAAACATTTTTTTTAATTGCATATCACAAGCTAATATGAGCTGGCTCCAGGTTAGTTGATTTTAATTTGGAAATGATGTTCAGGTGTTCATCCTAGGCTATCTCTATTCATCTTGAATTTTGTCCTGCCACTGGACTTTGATGACTCTGGAGGAGAGAGTGAGACTGATCACTTTGTACAGTTCTGCCTTACTTAAATCCAATTCATGTGCAGGACAAGACATCACCTTTGTGATGTCATTAGTCCTCTTTGAGATCAGACAAATAACAACATACCTGACACTTTGTAACCCCTTATCCCGTAGCACACCAAGGTCTTTTATCCTCTACTATCTGCCAAAGTCTGTCTAAGTTCATGTTCATTGCTCTCCATCACTATAATCCCCTGCCCTCAAGAAGCTTACATTCTGTCAGGGGAGATAAAATGTGTAAATATATGTGTGTATATATATATATATATATGTATATAAACATATGTGTATGTGTAATATATGTATATATACAATATAATAATATAATATGTATGTATAATATATATACATATACACACATATAAATATATGTAAAACATAAACAAAAGTGAACACAGTGGAATGGAGGGGACTAGTGGTGAAAGGCCAGGACAGACCTCCTATACAAGGTCATGTTTGAATTGCATGGTGAAGGAAGTCAGAGACTTCCAACAGGTACAGAGCAGTAGGAAAAACATTCTAGGCAAATGGAAATGAACTCTATGAATTAAAAATCGCATCAGACTTTTTACTTATGCGAAGAAATAAGCAAATGTGTATAGTTTCAGGGAACAGTAGAGAAAAACAAACACCAAACAAAAGCCATAGTGAAATTCTGGCAATTCTGGAGGGGAAAAGGAATGCCCATACATTTTAATTTGGAATTAATTAGTTTTCTAAATCTGGCTATCAGTGAATTGATTTTTAGACTACAAAGTTTTAGCTAACTTATCTTTTTATGTTTGGCCAATATAGGATGGTAAGATTTAGCATCTAAATTACAAGACAGAAAGAGGACTGTGAAAGAAGTATGAGGGAAAAGAAAAAAAGATGAAAAGGAAAAAAAAAAGGATACAGCTTGCTATATAGCCCTTTTAAACTTGTGCCTTGATTCCTAAGCACTCCAGTAACCCCCACCTGCCTTTAGGATAAAATATGAACTCCTCTTTTTGGTCTTTTAAAGTCCTTTACAACCTGACCAAAGCCTACCTTTCCTGTCTGATTATACTTTATAATATACATTATGCCCTTCCCACACTCTATGGTTTAGCTATACTTTCTTGTTACTCTTTAATATGATTCCCTGTTTGTAGTCTTCTTGCCTTTGCAATGACTGTCTCTTGTACCTAAAATATACTCTTTCCTCACCTCTACATCATAAAATTGCGTATTTCCTTTAAGTCTGAACTCAGGTACCAAGTTCTTTCTATAGGAAGTCTTTCCTGTCATCCCTAACTGCTATTTCCCTTCTTTACCTTGTTTTTATTTATTTGTGTTTTGTATGGACTTATAAATGCACATGTTACCTCCCTAACAGAACATAAGCATGGATTGAAAGCAGAGATAAAAAACAAATTTGTCTTCATATCTGTAGCACCTAGTACAGTATGGAACATTGTATGTAATTAATAAATGTTTCTGAGTTGAATAGTTTGTATTCTTAAAACCAAAAGATAGCTAAGCTATTGTGGGATGAAATGGAATATTATTGTACCATAAGACATGATGAAATTGACAGTTTCAGAAGAAACTCTATGAAATGATGATAAGTGAACTAATGAGAGGCGAATGAATTCTGTGAACTGAAGAGGGGTGAAATGTGCAGAACTAAGGGAGCAATTGATATGAAAGAAAAGAGATTAGAAAGACTTCAGAACCCCAATCAAGTCAATGAAAAACCATAATTCCAAAAGACCAGAAATGAGATGCACTATGCATCTCTTACAAGAAAGGTGATAGATTTAAAATGCAGAATGTAATATGAATCATGGATTGGCAAAGAGTTGAAAGGAATTTTCTTGGTCTAAGTAAAACAAGAGTCCAGACTAAGATACACTTCCCACCCACCACACATACTTCATCCCAAGCAATAAAGTAATTCAAAAGGTGGACTTAAAAATGTCTGAAGGCTCCTATACTTATTTCAAATTTTTTTAGTGATACCTTTTTTTTTACCTCACCTCCATTTCATGAAAATCCCTCCCCCACCCTGTCAAGAAACTCGTTGTCTCTAGCCAAGAATATGAAAGAGAGAGAGAAATGCAGTTCAATAAAACTAACAAACATATCAATCGAATCTGACAGTGTATATGATATTGTATATCCACAGTCCCCTATTTCTGCCAAGAAGGGAAGGGTGTATATTTACTCACCTCTTCTTTGTGACTAAATTTCTTCTTTATAACACAATGTTAAATTCTTGTGTGTGTGTGTGTGTGTGCTCTTTTCACTTATGTTGTAGTCATTGTGTACATTGTTTTACTGTTTCTGCTAACTTCATTTTTCATTAGTTTAAATGTTTTTCCATTCTACTCTGTATTCTTGAATTTTGTCATTTCTTATGGATCTCTCTATTTAACTTATGGGTTCTTTATCAAAAAAAGCTAAATAGTTATAAGCTAAACTGCTTCATAGCTGAAGACCAGTCAATGAGAGCATAACAACAGCACACTATAGTGGAAAGTGGCAGAGAGGATGATAATGACAGTAGCAGAGGACCCTGGAGGCTTTGTACCAACCAATGTGTGAGTTGCCGTGGTCACACATGTGTTTCCTGGCTACAATGTCCCCTACATATATGCTCTGCTATGTATTTTTCCTGGTCATATGTGATCTCTGCATGTTATCTCCTCCAATGGTGATAGAGAAACTATCAGAAAAGGGTACCTTTCCATGTCAGGGGGAGATTTTGCCACATATTTTGTTATATTGTTTCATTAACTATATTTTCTTTTAAAATAATGCTATCTGGTGGGTTTAAAGGAAGATATAAAAGTTGGATCTTGTTAGCTATGATTTTGAATAAATGCTGAACCAAATAATGTTTCAAATCTGCAGTTGTTTCAAGGGTTTGGGGCAGGAGAGGGATAAATGTGACAAGGGAGGAGGTCCAGGAGCTACCAATGATTTCAAGAATAAGTGAGTGTCCTGCAACAAGAATAACAGAAAAACATATGTCCTATGATGCTACCCAGAAAATGTTCAGAGTCCTACAGAAATGTCTACAGAATTGTCTCTAGAGAATGGTTAAGGATGTGAAAAAGAAATGCAAGGAATGTTAAAGCATGAATGAGCTGCAATCTGCACAGGTATAGTGGTAATCTGGGACTAAAGAATCAGGGAAGTACTGATATAGTCACCACGTTGAAGATTGAAGTTAGTATCTCTCTCCTTCCAAACTTATTTCTTCCTTTAAATTTTCCATTCTACCAATGGCACCACAATCTTTCTAGTCACTCAAGCTTATAACTCCTGGATAAATTTTGATTATTTTTTTTTCTTTCCCATTCTACAGTCAATCAGCTGCCAAGTTTGATCACTTCTACCTCTACAGTATCTCTGCCTTCTTTCTCCTCTTAGCTGTCATTGTAACTACTCTTCTTCCGAATCATACCTCTTCTTATCAAGATTATTGCCATAGCTTCTTAAGTGGTTTTAGTCTATCTCCTCTCCACTATATTTTTCACACTGCTGCCTGAATGATCTTCCCAGTTCACTGTTTTAATCATGTTAATTTTCTGTTAAAAAAAATCATTAGTTTCCCAATGACCACTAAGTCAAATATTAAGTCTTGATTCTGACATTCAAAGCACCATGGCTTAGTTCTAATCTGACCTTTCAGCTTTCTCTCTCACATACACTTTCATAAACTTTACATTGTAGCTAGACTGGATTGTTATTTGCCTCCCCAACTTTTTGTGTTACCTGGTCCTGTCATGGACATTGGCTTATGACACCTGCAACCCCCACCATGACTAGAATATACCCTTTCCCCCTTGTTCCATACCCACTTGTTAGGGGTGGTTTGGAAGGGATAGGTTGGATTAGAAGAATTATGAGGTCCCTTCTAACACTGAGGTTTCACAATTCTATCAAAGTAATAATAATTATCAAAGATCTATGATGAAGGGAAATAAGTATCGTGATTATTTGGCTAATGATGGCTATATGGCTAGAGGGACAGTGAAAAGAAAAGACAATACAGATAAAATCTCAGTTTCAAATTTTAAATAATTAATAACTATATTTTGAGTCGAAATAATTGTTCCTAGGACTGATTTTATTCTTATCTTTTGTTAAGATGAATTGGCTATATAAAATTAATATGAATAATATCCATTCTTAGGGTAGAGTTAGTTAAATTGGACATCTATCCAATAACAACTTGTATTTATTTAACATATTAAGGATTGCAAAGCAGTTTCCTTATAAAAAGTCTCAATCAATCATCAAGTGTTTGTTAAATTCATTCTACACGCCAGGCACTGTGCTAAGCCCTAGAAATGTGAAAAAAAGCAAAGGGGAACAAGTTTAAGTCCTCATGATGATTACACTCTTTTTAGAGAAACATACATACACACAAACACACACACATCAGACACACACACACACATATATGTAATAGATGTAACAGGGATTGGAATATAATAGGGCTCATAAGATATATGAGAAAGCATACCCCCTGGCAACTTCTGAGAATGCATATACCTTAACACTAATGGATTGGTGCTTTGGGATAATGCAATATACATTGCATTGTCCATGGATCCCCCACAACATGAAGTATGTATAGGAAATGCTGAGCCAAAATTGTTTGAGAAAGGTTTGGGTACTTAGGAGAGGTGAATCACTCAATGGACATTAAAGTTCCACTCAACACTTTGGCTATCTTTCTTCTTGACTACTGAGCTGTCAGAATTATTTTGGTCTTCCCACTTCAAGAGTAATAAGAGAGGAGTTTATGCTACCTAAACCTGGCAGAAATGGCAAATTGCTCATCCAAGAAAGCCACCAGATATATGTGATTATGTGAGTTCAGATCTTAAAGCTCTTAATACTGTTTCTGTTCCCCTCCCTGCAAATCTAGGTGATTGAGTAGTGATCCAAGATGGACATTTCTAGCCTAGGAGTCACAATTCAAGATGAAGTTTGAGGAAAGGTCTTTAACTGAGAAAATGGAGGGAGATGATATTGTGAAAGTCTGAGGGGATATGAGAAGTTTTGGAAACCTTGTAGTGGTAACTGGGATAAAGACTTGATTAGGGACCAGTATTTGAATTGCCTTGCTGTAGATTAGATAACATAAATTTACAGTGGATCCACTCAACATAGTTTCTGGACTTCCTACATATCTATTCTTTGTTTAAAATACTTCAGTATTTTACTAATATTTACTAAATCAACTTTATAAGGTATGCATTGCAAAAAAAATGGTCATCTCCACTTTACAAATGAGGAAAGTGAAACTGAGAGACTAAGTGATTTGTTGTCCACTCTCCCCTTTTAAAATGATTACCATCCATTATAATTTAACCTTTGCTTTGTCATCCTTACAATTTTCTTTCTCCAAAACAAACATTTATTGACTACATGCTATATGTAAGGAAGGTAGTGTTCTAGGTTGTGAGGAGGTCAGTAAGTATAAGATATTGTCACTGCCACCCAAGGACTAATTAGAGTGTCAGGATATATACATATACTGAACTATTCATATCCTTTGCTATCTTTTATGTCATGTTGTATTTTGAAATCTCCTTGAACCTGGGGATGTAGCAATACTTGAATAGTTATTAATGTAACAAAGTAGTACAACTTTATTGGCAACTTGATTTGTATTTCACTAAGGAAGAATTTTGGTACATATGCACTCATCAACTCTTGTCATACTTACAAATATTGTTCCCCAAATACACATAGACTTTCCTTCATCCTTTTCCTCTATCCCATCTCCTTAGTCTCAGCTAGCTCCAACCTGGATCCAGTTCTCCTTAAATGGTGGTGTTTGGTTTGAATTTTTATGAATATGCAATTTTTAGGTAATCAGTACAAACAAGTCTATATTTTATACTTTAAGTCTTCCTTTGGGTGTCTTTAAGATTAAGCTTTCTTGAAAACAAGTAATTCTCAGATAATTAGTGTATACTGCTTGACTATTTCCTATGTTTTACATACCTGCCATATAAAAACTCTCCTGTGCTCTGTGGGGCCCAAAGTCCCAGTCCCATCCCAAGAGAAAGTAGCATATGCTAAGTGACAAATGTATAATATAGATAATAAATACAGAAGTTTAGAGAAGTGAGGAATTACTAAAGACTGGTGTTTGAGGATACTTTCACAAAAGTAGTAGTAGCAAATTTTGGCCTTTAAGAAAACATTGGTATTAGATAAAGAGAGAAAGCATGGTACAGTGGGAAGATTCATAGCAGAAGACCTGGATTTGAATTCTGCCTTGGTTATTTAGTACCTCTGCAACCTTGGGCAAGTTATTAAAATACTATGTCTCAATTTTCTCATTTGTAAAATGTAAAGCCATGCTCCTATGGCATAAGTTATGGCACAGAGATGAGTCTGTCAATAAGAATAATTTATTATATACCAGGCACTGTGCTGAAATCTAAGGATTAAAAAAAGGTAAAAAAAAAACATGGTCCTTAGTCCTTTCCCAAAGGACATCACTTGGGGAGACAAAATGCAAAAAATTGTACATACAAGATATATACAGTGTAAATAGAATGCAATTTCAGAGAAAAGTCATTAGTGGGGGGGGGGTAGGGAGAGTGCAAGAAAAGGCTTATAAAGAAGGTGAGATTTGAACTAAGAATTAAAGGAAGCCAGAGAAGGCAGGATCTGATTAGGAGGAAGAGGATTCAAGGCATATGGGACAGCTGGTGGAAAGGGACAGAGTTGAGAGATACAGCACAATGATGTAGCAGCAAGCACCCCAGCGTTCCCAGGGTGGCTGCCAGCACAGGTTCTTGGATCTGCTTTGATAAAGGAAAGCAACTCAAAATGGGTTAACAAGCTTACTTTAATCAGTCAAATATGTATTGTTTACCTAGTTCAGGAGATAAAGGTCAGCACCCCGAACTTCAAAGTATACAGGCAGAATTATCAAGACAGAAACAGATCAAGTAGACAGCTTTCCAAACTGTCCAGCCATTATATCCATACCAAATCAACATCTTAGTTTTTCAAAGCCGGGGGCTCTGGACAACAGCTTCCCAGAATCCATATCAAATCACAGAACACTTCTCAAAGTGAGCCCCAAAACAAAGCTACACATCAGGGCTTATATAGCCTTCTCTTGGCTCAGAGAATGTAACAACCTTATTGACTCACTGGCCAATCAAGAAGTATCTACTGAAAAACAAGCCTCCCACCCCAGGCTCCAGGTGCACTTTAGCCTAGGGGCAGGGAAGATCTTCAAATTTACGTTTCCATTACAAATGACAAGACTAGTGTTATCTGGATCATAGAATACATGGAGAAGAGTAAAATGTGAGAAGACTAGAGTGGTAGGAAGAAGCCAGATTGTAAATGGATTTAAAAACCAAACACAGGATTTTATATATCATTCTAGAGGTAAGAGAGAGTCACTGGACTTAATGGAGTGGGGTGGTGGTGGAGTGAAATACTCTAGAAAAGCTACTTTGGTTATTGAGAGGAAAGTGGATTTAGAGGGAGAAGAAACTTAAAGCAGGGATAACAACCTGCAAGCTATTGAAACAATCCATACAATAGGTGGTGAGGATCTGGTCCTAGGCAGCAACTGTATGAGTAGAGAAAAACTAACATATAATAAATATGTGAAGGTGGAAATGACAAGACTTGGCAAAACATCAGATATGTGGAGTTCGTGAGAGAGTTGAAAATACCTATGTTGCAATCCTGTGGGATTGAAGAAATGATACCTTCCTTAAAGTCTGAAAAGGAGATTGTTTTGTGGAGAAATAATAGTAATAATAATTGGCATTTTTACAGAGTAAAGAGCTTTATACATCTCATTTTATAGATAATGTATTTCATTTTGGACAAGTTGAATTTAAGACAGCAACATGACATGCATTGTGACATATACAGAAGACAGTGATGAAAGACTGGAGATCGGGAGAATGCTAGGGCTAGATATATAGATATGGGAATCATCTTCATAGAGATAATAATTGAATCCATGAGATTTCCAACTGAGGTAGCAAAGAGGGAACAGAAATAGGCTCAGTAGATACTTTTGCGTTACATGCTCAGTTAGTGAGTGTGACCTAGATGAAGAGATAGCAAAGGAAACTGTTAAGGAATGGTCAGACAGTAAGAAGGAGGACCAGGAGGAGGTAGTGAGAAGAAAGCAACCAGGAAGAGATAAGTGATCATCAGTGCTGCAGAAAGATCAAGAAGAAGGAGAACTAAGAAGAGACCATTAGCTCTGGTAGTTAAGAGATAACTGCTTACTCCAGAGAGAAAGGTATCAGGTGAATGATGAAATTGATAGCTGCATTGAAGAAGATTTAGAATCAAGTGAAAATAGAGGAATTGGAGACATTTAGAATCAAGTGAAAATAGAGGAGTTGGAGACAGAGTGTAGACATGCTTCTCAATGAAATTAGCAGAGAAGAGGAGGAGGGATTTGGGACAATAAGTAGTGATAGTGATGGTAGGATCCGATGAGGATTTTTTTAAAGGAAGATAGAGAAATCCATTTATTTGTTGGCAGTAGTGATGCA
Organism: Petaurus breviceps papuanus; assembly: GCF_028583685.1. Classification (NCBI taxonomy): domain Eukaryota; kingdom Metazoa; phylum Chordata; class Mammalia; order Diprotodontia; family Petauridae; genus Petaurus; species Petaurus breviceps. Next base: position 35,639,442 of record NW_027187419.1, on the reverse strand, counting down.
ATAGGTAGATAGGGAAAGATTGAAGATTAGAGGAGCAGGAATAATTGAAGGTGTAATCTGCTGGGGAAGGAGGGATGGGATTAGAGCAAGGGTGCCCAAAGAGGTGTTTATCTTCACAAACAGAAGGACTTCCTCTTCATTTGAGAAGGGACCTGACTTCTTTTTTTTTCAGTCTCTTTTTTTTTCAGTAAAGGTAAAGTTCTCAGCTGAAAGGCTGAGGGGAAGTAGTGGTTGGTGCTTTTTCAGAGGAATGAAACCATTTGGAATAGCCATTGTGGAAAGCACTGTAGCAAATCAATTGGGAAAGTATAGGAGAATGGTTTTGCTGCAATGAAGGACCAATTAGTACAATTTCATGACTTTTCCTAGTTGTAAACCAGTCCTTGCACTCAGTGAGGAAGAAAAGAGAATGGCTGGTTAGATAATTTGAACCAAGATATGAACTGAATTACCAATTTGAATAGTGTGAACCTTAAAGGAAGAAAGGTTATAGAGTGAGAGGGAGAACATAGGGAGGGCCTGAAGGTGACAAGTGAAGTATACTGACTCCTGTGTCATGACCAATGTAGTCAAGATTAGTTAAATAAATGTGTAACCAGTACAAGAAAGGGTCATTTGGGATGAATTGTCATCAGGAAGAAGCCAGGTCTTAGTGACAGAAAATGTCAGACTCTGCTAGACCCAGAGTCAGAAGACCTGAGTTCAAATTTGGCTTCAGACACTAGCTATGTGATACTGGGCAAATCATTTAATTTCTGACTGCCTCAGTTTTCTCAGTTGTAAAATGCTGATAATAATAGCACCTACCTTCCAAAGTTGTTGTGAAGATAAATTGAGATAATATTTATAAAGCATTTTGCAAGCCTCAAAATGCTATATAAATGCTAGGTTTATTATTATTAACATCAATTATTAGTGTAAGAAAAGAAAAAGTAAAAGATGAAAGTAAGTTCATTAACTACAGTATAGGAATTCTAGAGAGGACAGTAGAAAGGGCTGGTATATTTCCAGTAGGACATTTGGGGAGTAGGGTTAAGAGGAATTGAAGTAAAGGAAGAGGCATTTGGGGATAGAAAATTGGGATTATACTTCAGAAGGTGGAATTTCAGAATCACTGGGACAAAGAATATTAAGGGGTTGGAAGACTTGTTTCCAGGCAAGGTATGCGTGTTTGAAGAAAATTCTGATGAGGGAAGCAGATGATTAGAATATTTTAATCTAACCTCCTCGTGGGTGGTGATATTATATCTTAGAATTCTCCTTAGGAGCTCTAGTAGGAAGAGGCAGAAATATGACTAGAGAATCTGGCAGGAGGTGGCAATGGAAAATGAGTCTAGAATGGGGATACAGAAGATTCTGAACTGTAGAAACCAGGGGTGGGTGGCTTGCTCTGAAACAAAGAGGCTCAAGAAAGGAGGCTCAGTTACAGGGTTCTCTTAAGGTTCCTTGGGAAGGTACTGTATTAAAGAGGCTGGGAGATATTTGGCCTGGACCAAGATAGGATGTAATCTCTCTTCCTAGCAATACCAACACTTAGTTCTACTAATGAAAAATTTATCTCTAGGGTGGCAATCTTACAGAGGAACTTTTCCCTATTGTGTAAGTAAGCAAACATTCTTGAGGAAGTTACTTGTCCAGTAACTTTCAGGTATAGGATTGGCTTCTGGATTCACTACTATATAACTGCTAAATAACATTGATTTGGAGGAAACGAATATAGTACTGTGATTTTGATCACAACTTGAATATACAATTATTAAGCATGTGTTCCAAGCAGGGTACTATTCTTGGCATTGAAAATGGCAAAGTCATCCTTTCTGTAGCAGTAAGCAAATACCATTTACACCGCCCCCCCCCTCCATGGGGGTTTGTGATGGCCTCAGCTGCCCAGTTGGAAGCCATGTTGGAAAACTGGTATGCTGGTATACCAATTACAAAATCAGTATTTTCCAGATAGCTCCTTTCACTGCCACAATTTAAATAGAAACCTGCCTATGGCCTCCATTTCAATAAAGCAAAATATTATTTTAAAATGCAGCTAGTTCCTTCACTCACCCAATTTTTTTTGTACTTACTACCCCTCCTTTGTTCTGCTTTCCTCTACCTTCTCTGTTTTGTTGTCTATGCAATTGAGTGGGACCATAACTAAGGAGGAGATATAGTTCAATGAAAAACAGGGATGTAAGGAAGGAATGGGTCAGATCCTGTGTGTCAGTGGCAGGAGTTAACCAAATTAGAGAGCCATCTTCACCTCTGTTGTAGCCTGTCTCTGAATATACTAGCTCAAAAAAATAAAAAAGCCTAGAGCTGGAACCTTCAAGGTGATGGCAGCAGAATCCCTGAAGCAAGACAGGTGGTAGCCATGAGTTTTTCAGAACTTATACACATTATTTCTCAGTTGCTAACATAGTGAAACTTGCTATCCCATACCTCACATTCAATAAGTGGAATGTGTAGTCACTACAAATGTCCCAGATAATGAATACTCAGACTGAAAACAGAATCCTAAAGTCTTAAGCTGTCGTTTTCACTAGTTTTCCTTTTGCCCAATCACTGTGTTACCTAACAAAAAAATATTTGCCCTGATTTTACTGTGACTTCTAGGCAGAAAGTGTAGTGGCATCAGTGTTAATACTTTAAAAAAAAAAAGCAATTGGGGTTAAGTACCTTGCTAAAGGTTACATGGCCAGTTATTTCTGGGTGTGGTGCTAAGTATCTGAGCCCGGATTTGATCCCCAGGTCTTCCCGACAATGGAGCCAGTGCTCTTACTCACTGAGCCACCTGGCCGCCCCTAAGCAATTGGGGTTAAGTAACTTGCTCAAGGTTACACGGCCAGGTGTTTCTGGGTGGGTAATAAGTGTCTGAGCCCGGATTCCATCCACATGTCATCCCAAGACTAGAGCCGGTGCTCTTACTCACTGTGCTACCTGGCCACCTCAGTGTTAATACTTCTATTTGAGAAACACCTAGGATATGTCAAGCAAAAGCAAAGAAAGATAACAAGTCAGTTTATTCAGTGTATTGCAACAAAGCATCTCAGCAAATGAAACGGATTTGTTTCTGTGTCTGAAATCATTGTTAACTGCCCAAGAAGCTAACCGTTGAAATGAATACTCTTCTGTCATGGTAATCAGTTATAATCAGTATTCATCTCTGTTTTTTTTTGTTGTTGTTGTCATGGTCTTCTATGATTCTGTCATTTGTATTCTTTGAAGGTATTTCTTCTATAAAATAAAAATACACATTAAAAAAAAGAAAATTACAAAGTCAAAAAGTAAAAACAAAATTTAACTAAAATAGTCCTTTACCTCAAAGAATTTATATTACAGTGGTCTGGAGAGGGGATTAAAACATGTACAAAACAGGGTGGAGCCAAAATGGCAACATAGAAGCAGGAAAATTCCCCCCATAACCACCTCAAATGTCTATAAAATATGACTTTAAACAAACTTTAGAGCTACAGAACCTACAAAGTGACAGAGAGAAACAAATCTCCCACTGAAGGCAGACTGGAAGGCCTACAGGAAGGGTCCATTGCAGTGTGCTGGGAGCTGATCCTAGGCCTGTGTGAGCCCTTGGGTTTTACTGAAGTGGACCTTGGGAGAGTGGATCCAACAGCAGTTGTGGGGGTTTCCAGAATTATCAACCCATATATGCCAAAGACAAAGTAAAAGGTCAGTGTGGAACTCTGTTGGAACTGGAGGGGACAGAAGAGCAGGTCTGGCCCCTGCCCCCTAGAGAGAAAAGTGGCAGAGGCATGATGGACCTGCAGCCACTGCTGCATAGCTGCTTCAGAGCTCTTGGCCGGCAGATCATAGGGGACAAAGCAACCATTCAGGGGGTAATTGCTATTGCTTTAACCTGCTTGGATCTGGATCATTGTCTTGTGCAGGTCCTGGGGTGTGTGACCAGGTGCCAGAGCTTGTGGGGTCTGTAGACAGGGCTCCCTTCTAATAGCTCCAGCAGCTTCAAAAACCCCAGCAATTTGGGACAAAGCTCTCCTCTCTGGAAGCAGAGATCAACTTTGGCAAAAAGCAAGTCAAGTAATTAAGTGGCAACATGAGCAAGCAAAGGAAACAAAGCAAGCACAGCAGTCAAACATTAGATTCCTCTTTTGGGGACAAAAGGATCAAAGCACGGAACAGGAGGAAGACAATGAAGTCAGAACTCCTGCACCAAAAGCTTCCAAGAAAACTATGAATTTGTTATAGGCCATAGAGGAGCTTAAGAAGAATTTTTAAAACCAAGTAAGAGAAGTGGAGGAAAAATTGGGTAGAGAAATGAGAATGATACAAGAAAATTAAGAAAAGAGAGTCAACAACCTAACTGAAGAAAATAACACCTTAAAAATAGACTAACTCAAAAGGCAAAAGAGGTCCAAAAAGCCAATGAAGTGAAGAATGCCTGAAAAAAGCCAAATTTGAAAGATGGAAAAAGAATTTCAAAAGCTCACGGAAGAGAATCATTTTTCAGAATTAGATTGGAGCAAATGGAAGCTAGTGACTTTATGGGAAATCAAGATGCTGTTAAACAGATGCAAACAAATGAAAGAATATAAGGCAAGGTAAAATATCTCATGGGAAAAACCACTGACCTGGAAAATAGATCCAGGAGAGATAATTTAAAAATTATTGGACTACCTGAAAGCCATGATCAAAAAAAGAACCTAGAAATCATCCTTCAAGAAATTCTCAAGAAAAATTGCCCTGATGTTTTAGAACCAGAGGGCAAAATAGTGGTTGAAAGAGTCCACTCATCACCTCCTGAAAAAGATCCCAAAAAGAAAACTCCTAGGAATATTATAGCCAGGTTCTGGAGTTCCCAGATCAAGGAGAGAATATTACAAGCAGCCAGGAAGAAACAATTTGAATATTGTGGAAACAGAATCAGGATAACATAAGATCTAGCAGCTTCTACCTTAAGGGATGGAAGGGCTTGGAATATGATATTCTGGAGGCCAAAGAAGCTAGGATTAAGACTAAGAATCCCCTACCCAGCAAAACTGAGTATTATGATTCAGGGGAAAATATAGTCATTCAATGAAATAGAGGACTCTCAAACATCCTTGATGAAAAAAACAGAGTTAGATAGAAAAATTGACATTTAAGTACAAGAAGCAAGAGAAACATGAGAAGGTAAAGAGTGAAAAGAAATCATAAGGAACTTATTAAAGTTGAACAATTTACATTCCTACATGGAAAAAGCAATAATTGTAACTTATGAAACTTTTCTCAGTATGAGGATAGTTGAAGGGAATATAAATGTGTGTGTGTGTGTATATATACATATGTGTGTGTCTACATACATATATATGTCTATATAGGAGGGTATATGTATGTATTAATACATATGTAAGTGTGTGTATATATGTGTACAGGTATACACAGACAGAGGGCATAGGATCAATTAAATAGGAAGGGATGATATTTAAAAATAAAATTAAGAAGTGAGAGGAATATAATGAGAGGAGATGGGGAGAGACAGAATGGGGTAAATTATCTCATATAGAAGAGGCAAGGGAAAACTTTTACAATGGAGGGGAAGAACAGGAAGGAAAAATGGAATGGGTCAACTTTACTCTCATTGAATTTGGCTTAAGGAGGGAATAACATACATACTAAATTGAGTATCTTACCCTACAGGAAAATAGGGGGAAGGGGTTAGAGGGGGAATGATAGAAGGGAAGACAGATTGGGGGTGGTATTTAGAAGCACACATGATGGGGGAGGGGGAGGGGTTTATGGGCGGTGCCATGGTTGCTTTGAATGAATATGTATAAGCTTGATGGGGTGATCACCATATAAGGCCATATGCTTAATGGGGTGATCACCATATAAGGCCATAAATGTAAGACTGCGATATGATTGGCTCGAACTCGCTATATATTTTCTCGTGTGAGAGGGCTCTCTCTCTCTCTCCGCCATGTAACCGCTGAAGAATAAACCACCCCGCTTCACTCCTCCGCCTTCTGTCTGGTGTTTTTTCCCCTGTGAGGGGCCGGTGACGACCGAAGACCCGGGATGGGTAAGTAAGAGGGCCGTAGGGCTAGTCGTCTAGATCTGTTGTAAGGGTAAACGCCCGCAACACACACACTTTTGAAAAGGGACAGGGTCAAAGAAGAAAACAGAAAAAGTGAGGGGTGGGATAGGATGGAAGGAAATATAGTCAGTCTTTCATAACATATCCATTATGGAAATGTTTTGCAAAACTACACGTCTACAACCTATTTTGAATTGCTCGTCTTCCCAGTAAGGGTAGGTGATAAGGGAAGAAGGGAAAGAATCTGGAATTCATAGTTTTAAAATCAAATGTTTTAAAAAATTATTATTATTACTTTAAATGCACTGGGAAATAAGATATATAGGCACTGGTGTATGGAGATCCATCTTGCCTACTGGAAAGTTGGAGGGGGTATGGGGGAGGATATAGGAGAGAGCAGATGGGGGGAGGGGGTATTTACTGGGATCACTGTTTTGGGGTGGTGGGTAGGGGAAAGATGGGGAGAAAATTTGTAACTCAAAATCTTATGGAAATAAATGTTGTATACTAAAAATAAAAATGAAATAAAAAATAGCAGTTTAGTTATCAAGTAAACATAAATTCTATATTTAAGCCAGGTATTAGAACATATTACCCTGTGTCTTAATTTTGGATGATATGTAACACAAAATATTTCAGTATATGAGCAATGAATAAATATCTTTTTTCATTAAAAATAAAAAAAACATGTATAAAAGTAACTAAATACCAAGTATATATGTAGAAATATTTTCAAGAGGAAAAGTGGGCTCATAATTGAAAAGAATCAGGAAAAACCTTATGTGGGAGATGAAACATGAGCTAGGTTTTGAACGAAGCTTAGAGTTTTAAATTTTGCGAGGAGAAGGCAGCAAGGGGGCGCATTCCAGACATAATGGACAATTTGTACTAAGGCATATCAGTGGGAGATGGAATATTGTTATATGAAGGAATAGGAAGTAAACTACTTTGACTAGAAGGGAAAGTGCCTAAAGGGTTATAATGTGAAATGAATCTGTAATGGTAGGTGGGAGCAAGACTGTTAAGGGCTTTAAATGCCAGACTAAGGCTTCAGTATTTTATTCTTGAAAATATAATCATATTTAATATTTGTTTTCTTTTCATTACAAACAGACTTTCACATGAGATATATGCACGCATGTGTATTTATAGTTTTGTTAATATTTATTATTTACATATTTTAGAGGATAGTCTGAGGAATAGTATTAAAATAATATTTTTTTTCTGGGAATCATTCATTCTGAAACCTAGCTATTCAAATACCTAGTCATTCACATATTTCTTTAAGATAACAGTGTAAGTGTATGAATAGAATACAGGGCTTTCAGGAACAAAATCCTCAGCAGGTTTCAGAATGTTTCTTTATCACTTTAGTTCCTTTACTAATGTTTGTCAATATTAATCACAAAAAGGCCTTTTGGAAATGGTCCCTGTGTTCATTTCCAGAGCTGCAAACCTAGATTACTTTCACTCAGTCAGATTCAAAGGGACATCCAAAGCAATTTGCTGGGGAATCTTTAGAAATAGGAGGGTTTTTTTTGGGGGGGGGGGTTGGTCTTTGACACCTGCCATTGTCATCTTCTGCTTTTTTTTCTTCACCACCTGCATGTGTGGCAATGCAAGACAGCCAGTCATTTAAACACTGTAAATGAAGACTGATGCCACTGCAAACCATGTTTGATGTTCATATATGGTTTCCTGGCGTGCTGCATTCAGACCCATCTGTTAGGATGGCATGGTGCCGACATGCAAGGTAGTATGCCAGTTTCTTTGGGGGTAATAATGCCAATTAAGAGTGGTTCTCAGTGGGCAGGCTGCCTGATGTTACAAGTACTGTCTCATTGCAGAATCCCCGCTTTTGTTATTGGATTGCCACATTGTCGTTATGAGCAGCCTTAAACACTCTCACTGATTTTGTGAGGACAGAATACCTGAACATGAGAAAAAGCACAGGCATTCACAGGCGCGGGAGGCAGCTACATAAATTTTTAAAAGGAGATTAAGAGCAGTGCACATTGAATGGGCATATTCAGAAAGAAAAAAATGACCATGCAATCAAACCCATTTTAGGAAGACTATAAAATCAATTTGTTTTATACTACGTCATTTATTCTTTTTTTCCCTATTATCTTGGGATGCTCTTTGCAGATGTAGCAATCACAAACACATAAACGATATGGTGCAGGGAAAGCATACCAATTTAAGGTTCAGGGAACAATCAGTAATTTAAATCATTATAACCACAGCACTGACCAGATAAAAATGCAATACACCAAGGACAAGACTCATAGGTCATAGCTCATAGGTACCAAAGCAGTCAGTTAATAATCTTATTATGTTCCATGTTTAGTGCCAAGTGCTGAGGAATACAAAAAAGTTCAATAGACAATCTCTGCTCTCAAAGAGTTAACATTTGAATGGGAGAGACAACATGCAAACACGTACATATAGAATAAATTGGAGATAACCACAGAAGGAAGAAAGTAACACTAAAGAAATTCAGGAAAGGATTGTTATAGAAGATAAAATTTTATCTGGGACTTATAGGAAGTCAGGAAAGCCAGGAGTCAGATATGAAGAGAGATCTAATTCTAGGCATAATGGACTGCCAGTGAAAATGTCCAGAGTCAAGAGATGGTGTGCCTTATGCCAGAAACAGCAAGGAAGCCAGTCTTCCTGAATCACAAAATATATAAGGATGAGAAAATTAGAAGATTGAAAAGATAGGAGAAGGCAAGTTAAAATCCAAATAGGATTTTATATTTGATCCTAGAGGGGATAGGGAGTCACTGGAGTTAACTGAATAGCAGGAGGTGATGTGGTCAGATGTGTCTTAGGAAGATCAATTTTATAGCTGAATAGAGAATGAACTGAAGTGAGGAGAGACTTGGGGCAGGGAGATAAATCAGTACGCTATTGCAATAGTCCAGTCATGGACTGATAAGGGCTCACATCAGGGTGGTAGTAATGTCAAAGTTAAAATCAACAGGCCTTGGCAACAGTTTGGTTGTGGGGGTGAATGATAGTGAGTAGTCAATGATGAATCCTAGGTTTTGAGCATGGACTAGATGTTAGGAAAAGGAAGAAAGGTGGGTGGTTTCGTTTGTTTTTGTTTTTTTTTTCAGGGAAAGATTATGAGTTTTGTTCTGGACAGGTTGAGTTCAATAGATTTCCATGAGACATCCAGTTCTAAATGTCTAAGAAGTAATTGGAGAAGTGATTCTGGAGGTCAGGAAAGGTTAGGATTGGATAAGTAGATTTGAGCAACATGAGCATGGAGATGATAATAGAATCTATAAGAGTTGATGGGATCACCAAGTGAAATAATATAAAAAGAGGAGAAAAGAAATCCCAGGGCAGAACCCTTGGACATACTTGCTACTAGTAAGCATAAGTATGATGGATATGGGTGCTAGGAATACAAATAAAAGCAAAAAAGGAAGATATTCCCTACCCTAAAAGTTTAGTGTCCAGTGGGGGGAAGATAACACATACAAGGAAGCCAAAGAAGGGAGAGCAGGATACAGGTACTTGGAGTGAAGTGACACCATTCTTGAGTAGAAGTTTTGGGAGCACAGTGCCTGACACATAGTAGATGCTATAGAAATGCTATGATGATGGTGATGATGATGATCATGATGATGATAATCATGATCATGATGACCACTGTGACTAGCCCAATCTGCCCTTACTCTTGAAGGTCAAGGGAGCTTTCTCTAGGGGGAAGTAGTTATGACCATAAGCCAACTCTTTCTCAAGGTACTAAAGGGAGTCATGGCATTAAAGGTATACTTACTTATTTTGCATTGTAATTACTGAACACCACAAATGTTCTTCCTATTTACAAAAAAAATCAGTCACAATGAAACTCTTGACTTAAACAGGTCTCCAAATTAGTGATCCACCTAACCAGGTTGAGAAATGTACACACACAATTTGATTAGATATAAGACAAATAATATGCAATTTTTGTAGAGCCTTCAAATGATTTTTTGATTTGTACTTTATTAGCTATATCCTTTAAAATCACGGAAACAATCACATGCAAATGAGATAGTAGACATAGATGTACTGCAGTCATCTTTGCCTCAATCAGTGCTCTTGAAAACACTAAACTGTTTTCAAACATGTCTCAGCACGTTTATTTGTTTTTTTCAGAAGTCCTCAGAATGTTTTGAAGATGCTTTTCATTTGCAAATATCCGTTTTCTTCATCTTTCACCATCTAAAACATCCCCATATGAAATATATTTTGCATAAGGAAGAACATTTAAATCAAATATAAATAGATAGCTAAAGATTACCAAATAAGTATATTTTAAAATTTAGGAATTGCATAGTAGGATAAAGCATAAAAGCAGTGTGATCTGTAAAGCAAAAACAACTCCCTACATTGATAAAATCATGAGTCATGAATGCATTAAAGTCATATTTTTCACAGTATAAATTTCTAGCTATTTGGATTCATAATTTTTCTACACAACGAAAATGCAAGTAACAATCTAAGAATTATTTCTTGTGGTCAATACCACTTTCTTATGTTCATTTTTCAGCAATATATATATATACACATATATAAATCATCAGGTTATTCATGTTACTGACCCACAATAATAAGACATCCCTACTGACAGTGATCTTAAAGAACTTTTATATTAGGAAGCCTCTCCAACTAAGGAGGAACTGTGGTACCATGAAGTCAGACATCCTGGGTTCAAATTCTACCTCTTGTGCTTCCTACACATATGATCTTAAATTACTCCTTGGCCCTAAGTTTTCTCAAATGCAAAATAAAGAGTTGAAACTAGATGACTTCTAAATTCCCTCCTAGATCACTAGCTTTGATTCTCTAGTCCTATCATCTTGAACGAAGCAGGATGAAAAGTCTAATTGTTCGTACTGAAAATGAAGAACATGGAAATTCTCCCAGCGGAAAACTGAATAGGCAACCAATTGAATTAGTTTATTAATGTGTGCATCTTAGATAGATGCTAAGAAGACACTGTAATCTGTGCTCAAAATTAAAGGTGGAGAAACTGGCTGGATCTCCTTTTTTTAAGTGTATCACACTTTTGGTTGTGCCCAGGTACTTACTACTGTAAAAGTCCAAGCCTGTCTCATGAATGCAGGTACATTCTTGATTACACATGCTTCCAGATTATGGTAGTGATTAGTCAAGATGATACATTACCCTAAAAATGAGTGAAAGATTCATTGAAGACATGACATGAAACCTAGATATAACATATTGCCAGAGATAATTCATGTGTAAGAAGTGGCATAAAACAAATTATTGAAAGCATGTAGGAAGGGGAAGGGGAGGACTAGTTATGTTACCAGAAACAATTGATTGACATCCCTGATATATTCAAAGAATTAGGGGCAGCTAGGTGGGGCAGTGAATAGGGCACTGGCCCTGGACCTGAGTTCAATTCCCACCTCAGACACTTAGCAGTTACTAGCTGTATGACCTTGGGCAAGTCACTTAACCCCAATTGCCTTGCCTTCCCCCCTCCAAAAAAATAAAAAAAGAATTAGAGGAAAGTCTCTTTCACATGGATTCTTTGAGGAAGTTTTATGTAAAGACATTAAGAATTACATAGAATGATAAAGTATCAGCTTAGGACAGAGAATTACAGAATTTCAACTTTAGAAGGAATCTGGGTAGTTGACCAGTCTAAAAATATCTAAAAATACTCTTCCCTACAACACACCCTGCAAGTGGTCTTTTGCCATAGAGGATACTGGAGCCATGGCTCCAATACCAACATACTCTAATGTTTATTTTGGGTCAATGTTAGGACAAAATGAGGCACTTGCAAGTTATTGAACATTTAACAAAGGAGATTTACTTTGCCCTAACACTGCAAGAATATACAATAAGATGCATTATAGTTTAGTTGCTCTGGAAACGATGACTGCCCCACCTCACCCCAATCTGGTCAAAAGGTCATCGGAATATGGCAACCTCTGTTTTCTTAGGTGTCCTATAACTCTGAGAGCTACAGACTTCTTATATCCCTAGATGATCAAGAAACTGCATCAGTAAAAATGAGTATGAGCAGGCCTAAGGGGGCTACTTTTTCTTTTTCCAGGTAAAGCCTCCTGATGTCATAGGCAAGAAGAAAAATACTGTATCAAGGAAATGTGGGTCCTATCACAGAGAGAAAATCCACTGCCCCTTGAGACAGGTTATTCCACTTGTAGATAATTTTAATTATTGAAAATTTTCGTCTGAACTATGAAATTGGCTCTTTACAATTTCTACCCATTGGTTCTAATCACGCTCTTCAGGGCTAAGTAGACCAAGTATGATACCTCCTCCATATGACTTTAGGCTACATTAACAGAACAAGGGAAGTGATTGCCCCACCAAACTTTGTCTTGATAAGACATATCTCAAGTATTATGTTCAGTTCTGGCTGTCCTCTTTTAGGAAGGAGGAGGGCAATCATATTGATAAGAAGAATGGAGACTATGCCATATAAGCACTGGAGAGAAGAGAAGATGTGTAGCAGGAAGGCTCTCTTCAAGAGTTTAAGGGGCTAAGATGTGGAAGAGGGATTCAAATTTTTCTTATTGGCTCCTGAGGGCAAAACTAGAAGTAATGGGTAGAAATTGTAAAGGGAAAGACCAACTAGGTAAAATGGAAAGAAACAAATTCCTAACAATTAGAGCTATCCATAAATGGGAGAGATTGCCTCGAGATTCAATACATTTCTGAAGATTAGAAGATGTTAATCAATGGATGATTATTCAATGGAGATATTTTAGTGAACAGTTTAGTTCAGATACAGGTTAGATCAGTCTCTTCCAGTTCTGAAATTCTTTGATTCTGTGTGTTATAATTAGTTTGTGGAAGGAATACACTAATTAATGAAAATATAACTTCATCAAAGTACCAAAGTAAATTAAAATACCATATTTTAAAGATCAGTGTTGTGTTAATGTTTCTATAAGGCTTTGAATTTCTTGGATGCTCTGGTTCATTCCTGACAATGTCCCAGGCACCTCTTCAAAGTTTACTGCACCCTTGGACTGTATACATTGGAAGGACTTTCTGTCCTTACAGTCTTTCCCTAGGATTGGCAGATTCTTTATGGAACCTCTATTTTAAAGAGGAGGCCCAGGCCATCATGCCTTCATTCTTCTGTAGGATGCACTCGTAATTCTCCTGGTCTTTCTCCATGTACCTTCATCTTACCTCCCCTTTTCAGCTCCTTTCTATATGATGTCTTCCCTCATTAGAATGTAAGCTCCTTAAGCACAAGGATTGGCTTTCTTTCTGCTCCTATTTGTTTCTCAGTGTTTAGCACATTGCTTGAATCATAGTAAAGACATAATAAATGCTTGTTGATTTATTGACCAGACGAGAATCAATCAACAATAAACAAGCAAGTACTTGAGTTCTTCTACTGCTACTACAAACTAGGCACAGTTCTGAGAATTGAGATAGAAATACAAAAGAAAGACAATGCTTTTTACCAAGAAGCTTATGTTATATCAGAGAGATGAAACATATTTCGAGAAAAGCAAATCAGTTAACACATACAAAAATACAGAGTGCATAGTGGGCTACCAGCAACTGGGAGAATTAGGAAAGGAGTCTTGAAAGAGGCAGAATTCAAGCTGAGCCTTGAAGAGAACAAATAGTTCCAAAAACTGAGGAGGTGAGAAAAAGTATTGTTCTAGGTACATAAGAGTCTGTGCAAAGGAATAAAGGTGGAAAATGGAAGGTCATGTACAGGAAACACATCAGTTTTTACTAGAACATATAATCTCTGATAAGGAAATATATACTCAAACTGGAAGGGTAAACTACTAGATCCAGATTCTGAAGGATTTTAAAATGTCTAGGAGAAAATTTTGTATTTTAACCTAAAGGCAATGGGGAGTCACTGAGACTTCTTGATAAGAGAAGTGACTTAAAAATGATCAGTTTCACAGATTTGTGGAGAGTGAATTGGAGAGAGGAGAGACTGGCTACAGAAAGCCCAATTAGAAAGCTTTAGTAATAATCTATATAATGTTATAAACAAGCCGGTACTAGGGTTGTTTTGTTATGAATAGAAATAAGAGGATGGATAAGAGAATTACTGAGGAAGATAGGTCAATATGAATTTGGCAACTGCATATATATTTGGGCAATATTGGAGAGTCAAGGATCACTTCTTGATTATGAACCTTGGCAGCTAGAATAATGATGGTAGTCATAACAAAAATAGGCAAATTAAGAAAAAAGGCTGAATTTAGAGGAAGAAGGTTCTGTTTTGAACATGCTGAATTTGAGATTACTATATGTTCAGTAGGCAGTTGTTGATGCAAAATGGAGCATAGGAGAAAGATGAGGGCTAAATATGCAGATTTGGGAATCATATGACTAGAAATGATAAGTAAATGCATATGAGTTGGTGAGATCACCTAAAGAATGAGTATAGAGAGAAAAAAGGAGAGGCGCTATGATAGAGATACAGGTCAAGAATGGTGACAATGCAAAGGACATGGTGAAGGAGTGATCTGACAAGGTGGAAAGGGAGAACAGGGTTTCAAATATCTGATGAGGAAAAAGTATCCAGAAGGAGGGATTGATCAGCAACATCAGGTGCTACAGAGTGGTAAAGAAAGATGAGTCCTGAGAAAAGTTCATGGGGTTTAGAAATAACGAGACCATGAATGACCTTGTAGAAGGTAGTTTCCATGGAGAGTAGGTTTGAAAGTCAGATTTCTAAAGAATTAAGAAGTGAATGAGAGTTGAGAAAGTGAAAGCAACCAGCCACTACCATAATTACTTCCAGGGAGGAGTCCTACCTGTGCTGATGAGAGAGAGAGAGAGAGAGAGAGAGAGAGAGAGAGAGAGAGAGAGAGAGAGAGAGAGAGAGAGAGAGAGAGAGAGAGAGAGAGAGAGAGAGAGAGAGAGAGAGGGAGAGAGAGAGAGAGAGAGAGAGAGAGAGAGAGAGAGAGAGACAGAGAGAGAGAGACAGAGAGAGAGAGAGAGA